>NC_091133.1:31429330-32116830 GCF_040183065.1 Periplaneta americana | reverse complement strand
GTATCTACTCACAATCCAGCCATTGTTACAATAATGAAATGTACGTGGCAGTAGCTAAATGGTAGTGAGTCTATAACCATACAGTGAGTCTCGATTATACGACCTGAACTTGACCTGGAAGGGATCGGATAAAGGAAAATGTCGGATAATGCAGAATAACAAATAAGTACAGAGTTGGGCAGGTAAAACCGGCCCGTCTCATTTAATTTGATTTGAAATTATGTTGGCCATTCTTTCTCCCGCATGTTTAGTTACATTGTTGCTTGTTACATGCTATAACTTACAATGATTTATAAACTGTTCTGTTTGTTGTTGTAATGTAAAAGTTGTTTTGTGAATAAGAAGAGTTGTTTTGTGAATAAGCATGACATATTCAATACTAGAGCGAATATTCATTACAGAGGCGTATATACGTACCAGCTCTATCAAGGAAACACGGGAATTATTTAGGGACAAATATCCGCTTCGCCCAATACCAGCGAAAAGTAGCATTCAAGATTTGATGCGTAAATGACGTACGACTGGATCCATTGTAAATGTAACAAGGAACAGAGCGCCTTCTGTCCTCACACCTCAACTTAAGGCGCGAAATCAGGAAATGATGACTAGGAGTCTTTGAAAGTCCACCACGAAATTGGCTCAAGAGGTCCACGCCATTAGAAATTGCATACGTGTGTTGAAGGCTTTACAATTCAAACCGTGCTGAGTGACAGTTTTGCAACAACTGAAGGAGCTCGATAATGATAAATGTGTAAATTTCTGCCTCTGATTGTTGAATATGGTTACAGATGGTCGTTTGGACCCGCTGTTGTTTATCATGACTGATGATGAGGCTTGGTTTCATCTAGCGGGATATGTCAACTCCCAGAACAGAAGGAACTGGGCTACAGAAAATCCAAAGCTAATGTACGAGCGACCCCTACATGACCAAAAGATCGATGTGTGTTGCTCTATGACTGCGAAACATATTATTGGTCCAATATTCTTTGACTCCACAGTCAACAATGATGTATACTTGACCTTCTTGGATGAATATTATTCCCAACTAACAGAAGAGACAGTATTGCCATATTTAGCGATAAGCTCTAGCTAATGTAATCTTGGTTCTTCCCCGCAACGCGGAGATTTTCCACTCCGAACCGACCTGAGGCAGTTAAGTTTTGGAATTTTGTGCCTGCAGTTCGTGTGAATCAAATGAGACTGTACTTTTGCTGATTTTAATATATATTTAAAAAGTGTTAGATTTCACAAAAAAAATTGTGGTCAAACGCTTAGGTGAAAATTTCCACACTTACAAAGGTGAAAATTTCCACACTTACAACCTGCCAGAAAGTGTAGTGTCAATGATTGGATCAAGTGCAGTGTATTCACAATCAGCTGTTCCCACACCTTCCACCTCAACATCACAGCCGTTAACAATGCAACCAGAATCCGCAGAAGAGAGTGACGACGAGAAAATGATATTTTTCTCCGCATATGTATGTTTTTCTTATTTTTATTTAGTGATATTTATTATTAATTTTTAGCGATATTTCTGGGGATTTTTTAACAAACTTTGGAGAGATTTAGCTATTTTTTGTTGAAAAGTTAGCGAAATTATAGGGCGATATGTTAGAAACAGTGAGAAGAGAAGCGTAATAACTGCTTCTTTTAACAAGATGGAGCAACATCTCACACATCTGAGAGGTCACTTACGCGTATTCATCAGATGTTCACTGAAGAGTGGACTGTGTGCAAAGGCTTGTGACCACCGCGGTCACTAGATTTGTCTACGTGTGACTTTTATTTATAGGGTACTTGAAGGTGAAAGTGTTTTACCAGCAGAATTTCCATACTATTGATAAACTGAAGGATAATATCAGGAATAGCATCCGCATTATCATCCATGAGGAATTGGCACGTGTCTATACGAACCTGTCAATACGTGCATAGAAGTATCTAGATGTTGGTGGAGGGCACTTTCAACATCTATTATGAAGGTTAGTACAGGACGAAGTCATTTATTAATTTTATTCCATTTCTTTGAAAAAAAAAGTTTGTTTCAAATCAAATGAGATGAGATGGGACGGTTTTATCTGCCAAACTCTGTATATAATGAAACAAGTGTTATAGTAAAATATTTTACTGCTGAACAAAAAAGAACGAATAGTATAAAATATGAATGAACTTATATCACAATATTTAAGAAAAATGTATCATTAATGTTTGCTTGCCTGCTGATTGACATTTCCTTGCTGCGAGATCTACCACGAACATTAATGGATAATACGGAAAATCGGATGATCGAAGATCGGATAATGGAGTCTATACAGTATTATGAAGATAGATGAAAGATGATTTTCAGTAGTAGAAATAAATGTAATAGTCTACATGTTAGAGGCTACTAGTCTTAAGTTTTGGACTACAGCTTAACAGGGTAAATTTTAGACAAAAATTTGAACCATTTCAGAACCTAAACAAAATTATTGGGTGTATTGGAGAGGAAAAATGGCTGAATGAAACAAAACAGAATTCCAAATAATTTCTAAAATATCAAAGATGGAAGAATCGAAAGGACCGTTAAAACGATAAGAAATTGGAAAAAAAAAAAATATATATATATATTGCTCTTCGTTTTTCATTCAATCTAATTTAACCGAAAAGAACGTGATTAGGACAGAGGGATGACAGAATATAGAATAAGTTGTAGGGCAAATCAGCGACGTTTCTTTGGAAATAATTAAAAGATAAGTGTGATATGTTAACAGATTACGTAGTTTGATAAATGGAAGAGAATGATGATGTCTTCGTTCATTCGTCCATTGATTAACCCTAAAATACAAAGCCTCGTAATTTTTACGTAGGACGTTTGGCAACATTGCTCTCCTCCTTTGGTTTTTTGAGTCATATTTCTCCCCTTCTTAATAGCTTCCTATTCAAGGTCAGTGTGTCAGTTTCCTCTGTATTGAGTGCTTTCTTTGCTTGTTATGTGGGGTAGGTCGTAAATTTTACGAGGCTTGGTGACTGCTTTCGTCTCTTCTGACAAGGTAAGAATATGTTTTTGTACAACATTTCATTATTATCTTGTCCATGGGTATTTGTGGCGTTAGCAGGTATTTATGTTCGGTCATTCATTGTTACAAATGAGAATTATAAACTGAGATGATCCTAATTTCGAGGTAAACGTTATGAAAATGTTTGATGAGTGTGGAGATGGCGATGATTCCAATAATGACACTAGTTCTGATGAAGAAGTAGATCACGTGGAGGCAGATGATGTAGTACCTATTGATTCAGATGAAGTTTAAGATAAATTATTACACTGACAGGGGGAATTAATATTAATGCCGGTAGAAGCAGTACTTTGGAGGCAAATTGGGCCTACTCGTAAGACCAGAAGGCTTGTACAATGCGATCGAAAAGTCCCTCCGCAGCTCTGTTAGTTCTAGTAACCTTAGAATACAAGTCTGTAGACCAGGCATGTCAATTGATGCCCACAGGAGCAAGCGCGCGCTTTAGAGCCTCCGAGAGCCTGAGCGCTTTACAGCGGAAAGGAAAGAGACAGACGAAAGAGGTGGTATATGCCGCTTGGTCGAGCTATATTCAGGGATGGCCAGCACTGATTCAATAGATAAAGGGAAGAGAACTTATTAAAACTGTATTCATGTTAATTTTTAGATTTGCCTGAGAAGTATAAGTGCATTATAAGAATGTAAGTTTTAATTTTAATGCTCATTTTTCACAAGTTTGATTTTTTTATTCAAAAGAAATATTTTCTCAACTTTTCGTATAGAAAAGTGAAATTTTCAGGTATAGGCCTGTTTATTTAGTAGCCTTACAGAATGTTTTCGTAAATCTAATATACCGTATATACGTATTACTGAAGATAGTGTATTGAAAATTTTGAAAATATTCGCATGGAAATTGTTTGTAAGGAAATGAATTAACAAAGCAACTACTGTTACATCATAAGCAAAAGATACGTGCCCATGTGTTGTAAAAATGTCAGCTCTATACATAGCTTCAGCAGATTTCGAGAAAATAATTTAATATTATGATGATAGGAAGTTGGTCACAAATATCACCTTAAAAGCATAATGCGATAAGAGTTTTGTTATGTATTATTAGTTACACTTAAAACAGATACAGTACCTAGGTAACTTTGCTTTGTACTATAATATTGTTTTCATTAGTTTATTGATTACTTTTGTAAGGCTAAAGATACCATCAATATAAATTCCAACTTACCATGTCATACTCAATCTCTTTCTTTGGAATATCACTTTTTTTTATGAATGATGTGTTTCATCCACTTGATACAGTATATTATACTACTATGGAATTTACCAGTGAATATTCCTTCTTAACTCTCTATTATGTTATTAAGATTTAAAAAACAAGTGCAATATTAAGTAATCAGTGTTAGTACTTTTGTTTTACAGACAATATAGATAATATTAAACAGAAAGAAGCCATATAAAAATAACGACATAAAATTTCACGTTCCGTTTGAAGTTTGTGCACCACTGTTTCCTTAATCCATATTCATATACACAACCCTTCCTCTTTCCATATTTAGCGCTTGCTGCCCGCGCACGACGTCAAGATCAGAAAAATGCGCTTGCTTTGACATCACTGCTGTAGACAGTTGGCACTCCCCCATTCATTTCGGTTTGACAACCTCACTCACCCCGTCTATCATATACTTATTAGCCACTTGTATTCTCTACCAAATACACTTGAAATCTCTGCCTAGTGGTTTCTCGGCTACACAAGCACTGAAGAGAGGCTTCTCGATCGCACTGTATATACATCAGAAGGCAATTCGGTCTCTGAAAGTGAAAATGAATGAATGAACATATTCCTAACTCGTTATCCAATCCAAACCTAGTTAGGCCACCAAAATATATATATATATATATATATATATATATATATATATATATATATATATATATATATATAAATTACCTGGAAAGAATAACCATCGTTGCTGTACAGACCCTGCGGGAAGGACATCTCGTCGCACAGCATGCAGAAATATAATTCATATCATTCCGGCTACTTTAGGGCATGCTAAGGAGGAAAATAGTCCTATGGAAACCTTCTCTTTCTCTATGACTAACGAAATGCTTGAAATAATAGCGAATCACACAAATGAGGAAATAGAAAGAATAAGGGTAAAATATCCATCACCAACTATCATCCAGGAGAAAACGTGTATGCTGAAAATGAAGGCATTGTTAGAACTTCTGATCTTAACTGCAGCGCTAAAAATAGTCACCTTTCTGCGGAAGAAATGTTAAACACAAATTTATGTGGCCCCAAGTATAAAGTGGCAATGAGTTCAGAAAGATTTGAATTTCTCGTGTCGTGTATCAGGTTCGATGACGCGACAGGAGAGACGAGAAAATATTTATTTTGCGCCTATACGTCAGCTCTGGGAGGAGTTAGTCCAAAACTGTAGAACATGCTATAAACCAGTTCCGTTCATTACAGTAGACCAGGCCTACACAAGGTTTGTAGTCTCCTAGTCGGCTCACAGTTCGCGAGGGGAATGCAGATATTGGCTGCGCTATGTATATGGGTGGACTAAAGGAAGGAGTGATTTCGTACAAAATGTACACCAAAGGAAGTACTAGTACGAGTGTTTACAAAACTATCTTGGACTATTTTTAATTAAAAATAAATATTTATTTTACAGAAATAATAGAAATTGCATAGCTATTTAAGTATACAATATCATTTTGTTATATTTTTATTTATCAGTACATCAAAGCGGGGTTTTATGTTGTTGGCAGCTGAAAGGAACAGTACTGATCGTAATGAAACATCAGTTACAGATGTTCGATGCCTGCCTTTATTAAAGTTGATTATAGAAAACAGTTGCTCACAAATATAAATGTTGAGCCAAACATAGCAACCATTTTCACAGCCAGGCTGTGTAATCGGGGATATTATTGCTGAGGTTTAGTCTTGTGAAACACAACCAGGCTAGTAGTATTATTCAAACGACCTTTAACCCTTAGATCACATTGAAGGTCAATAAGTTCAAGCTGTAAATCGTATGACACTGTTTCAACTGGTGTTGAAGGAATTTATTATGATACCTTTAAACTTTTTTCCAATTGAGACAAGATCCTGGAACCTAGAATTAAATTTATTTTGAATTTCAATTAATATTTCCACATACCAGGTTAAATAAATAAATAAGTAAATAAATAAATAAATAAATAAATAAATAAATAAATAAATAAATAAATAAATAATCGTTTAACATGGCTTCATCACGAGCAGTTTCTATCGTTGGAAAGTGAGCCATATTACCTTCCTCAAACTGACTTACGAAAAGTGTAAGTTTACAACTGAAATCCTGTAATTTATTCAACATATCAACAATGAACTGGCCTTTTTCCTGAAGAGAGATATTTAAATTGTTGAAGATTAATCAATTCTAACATACCCTACCTCATGTAACAATGCAACTTTCAACTCCTGAACCTTTTTACTGCGATCTTCACTAACAAAACTATCGTATCTCTATTTGTGGACTAGTAATACGCATTATATTATGTTTTCCTCTTTCTTTCAAACTTTTGTGGCAGATAAGGCCCTGAGTATTGACTCCAGCTGCTGTGAAAAAATAAGCATTTTCCCATTCAATATTGAAAGAATTTGCCTGTTGATCACTTTTCCGTATTTTAGATTCCTCCATTATATAGCCGTAGATAGGCAAAGTGAAATAGCTACTGATGATACACACTACTCCAGATAGAGCTGCGTGGACTATCCTCTACCTATAGCAGGCCTACATCATTCCGACGTACCTTACCGGCGAGCTGTTAGAGGACTCCCCCGCTCCAAAGGAACGGCCGCGATTAATGAGCGCCGTTTGTGCACGCCTGTAGTAGACGAACAGCTCCTTGGATTTCGTTGGAGGTGCCCTTTTCGGATGTATATTCCGAATAACCGAATAAATATGGCATCAAAATAGTGATGGCTTGTGACACGAAAACAAAGTATATGATTGCTGCTTCTCCATATCTCGACAAGTGCACACAGAAACGGAGAATGCCGCTTGGGGAATTCTAGTGAAAGAACTGACAAAGACTAGTAGGGCCGTATTCATAGACATTCTTAGCGCGGGCTTTCGGTGGATGATCAGCGAACTAACGTTTTTCGTCTTCATAAACCAGTGTCAGCGATATAATATGATATGAATCCTGTTTAGCACGCTCGTAGCCCGGGCTAGCGAAATGTCTATGAATAGCACCCTTAGAGGCTCTAACAGAAATGTCACGGTGGATAATTGGTTTACTTCTGTTAAAGTTGCTGATGATCTCTTGAGAGATATATATTAACTCCTGTTGGTACTATTCGCACCAATAAGCCAGATATTCCTTCTCAGCTACTTACCATCAAAACAGGAATATAGGCTCATCTATGTTTTGCTCTGACAAAAATAACACTCTGGTATTTTTCAAGGCAAAATCCAACAAGATGGTTGTTTTGTTGTCCGCTGCAAATGACCAACCTACCCTAAATGAAAATACGAATAAACCACACATAATAGATGACTACTACAATACCACAAAATACGGTGTGGATACTCTCGATCAAATGTGCAGCAACAATTCTTGCAGCTGAAAAACTAGACGGTGTCCTTTATGTGTTTTCTATGGAATGCTGAATATAGGGTGTCTCAACTCATGGGTGATCTACAGTCACAACAATCAGCGGAAGAAATGTGCAAGAAAATCCTTCCTAATTCAGCTAAGCGAAGAGCTTACTAAACCATGGATAATAAGAAGATTGCAAATAGTCAGCTTGCAAACTAACTTACGGGATTTGATGGAAGCAGTTCTAGAAGACAGTGTGCCGAAAGAACGTCAAGAGTCAATTAGAAACAATAAAAGAACTATGTATCACATCTGTCCATCAAAGAAAAGACGAATGATTACTAAGGAGCGGATTCCTATGTAATTATATATTCTTTTTACTTCTGATAAAGCACAATTAACAAAGTTAAAAATTCCGAACATGAAGTTTCAAGTTTAAAACCCGAATTTTATTTCACATAAAAACACATATTTTCACAAAAAATTATGTAAATACATATTTTCAGGAAATCTATTATAAACACATAAATCTTGGAGTTTTTTACTTAAATAATTTTTACAAGATCTTTTAAATGTTTTAAAACTAAATTATATCACTCAGAAGTACGTAGGTTGCTTCGTGTTTATAAGCGCTGTGTGGTGTATCCGTGATCCATTTTTGTAATAGTATCGCCTCAAGTTCTGAGAACTGGCAGCATATCAATTTTATTATTAGAGAACATGGACAAGGAGGAGAGATCTTGCAACACATAATTAGGAATGTTTATTGTTACTGAAGATGATTTCATTCCAGGCTTTGTTTGTCAAACACAACAGATAAGAGCTCGGGTATGAACATTATTTAATTTAAACAAATATCTCTCCTCTCGCTTATGTCTATGAAGTATATCTTGTTGTGATTCCTTGTTGTCGGGCTTCGTCAATCGATATCCTTCAAGATATACTGAAAGATGGTTATTTAAAAAACGATTTGGCTTTCCTATTAGCAAATCTAAGCTTTTTGTGTGACACCATAAAAAACTCGAAACATCCAAAAACCTGTTGTCTGAAAGAGGGAGGTGCGTGCCTTGGAAATTAAACTAGACTCGCTACCAGGTTCAGAAGCACAATTACTAAGGGACAAATTCCAGAATGTGTTTGGGAAAAACAGTGGATATAAAACAAAAATGTGTAAAGTTGCTCAAGTATTGGAGAATGTACCTATAGGTGAAATTGACGGTGTATGTGTTTGTGACATTCCTCTCTTTAAATATGCACGTCTGACGTCCTGTGATGTGGAAAGATCGTTTTCACAGTATAAGTCGTTGTTCAGAGATAATCGGCATGCATTTGTGATGGAGAATTTGGAGATGACCTTTGTTGTTCACTGCAATTCTCGATCAACTACTATCACTCAAGTGTGGTTGTTGAGTACCTAGTAACATTTTTTTCCAACCTAAGTAAGGTATTTTTGTAATATTAAATTTTTTTTTTTAATTTTTAGCAAATATTTTCGTACTTTTTAGCACATAAAAATAAATATATTTAATTTTTTAGCACATAAAATCCGCTCTCTAATGATTACATCCTACTGCAATCAACGTGAACGTGTGTATTGCAAAGAACATCGCGCTAATTTGTGTACAAATTGTTGTGAATAAGACAAAGGAGACGATAATGAAAACTAAATTGTACTTTAGGTAAAGGGTATGATGATTCTGTTGTTATGTACTTAGTGTTAAGTGAGAATTTAGTCTTGATACTTAATTAAACTGAGAGGTCATAAATATTACGAGATTTTGTGTTCGTGCAGAGTTGAAATAGGCTTTGTATTCTAAGGTTAATCATTTGCCCGTCTGCTTATATAAGTATCTATGTAATTATTTATTCGCTTGATGATTCATTTGTTCGATTATTAGTGATTTTTCAAATCATATCTCCTTTTATTTGTGCATTCATTTATCCAAGCAGTCTGTTTCATTCATTCGTTATTTTTAATTTCATTCTTTGTTTGTTCTTCTATATTCTATGTTTTACCAATTATTGTTATTAGTTGTTTCATTAATGTATTATTTTTTTAGTCATAAATAATTAAATCACTTACTCAGTCATTCTCAAATCTGTAACAAAAATATGTACCATTACGACACAAAAAGTAATTAAGCCTGTGTCTTTATTAAATATGTATTTATACGGCGAAAAGTGACGTAATACTTGTATTATAATATGTTTGAGCAATGTAAAAAGTGAAGAAGTTGCCTAAGTTATGAGGAATAAGATGGAGACTTATTGGGTGCCTCCTAATAGGCTATGTGATATGACGGCGCTGGGAGACTTCGCTCACGTAACTTGTGGATCCCTGGAGACGCTAATCAGACTGGCGTCTCTTCCTCAGAGGCACGCGAATGCTTTAGCTCAGTTCGTGACCGCAGATGCATTCAACCACACAGCTCTGAGCCGGTACATGGGACTCTACTCAATCTTCGGTGTTTACCTGTGTACCAAATTATAAACACAACTTACGAGCAAAGTGTAACCCAAAACGTAGTTGTCGTATTTGGTGATCTATAACAGCTATGCCAGTTCATACAAGTAAGAGTTACTGAGAGCTGCAAATACTTCAAGTGGCACGTGTCCTCTTTACCTACTTAACCAAGAACTTGTCTAAGTCGGGGATAATACATATAGCTTAGGGTTTTAATCATGAGTATGGGTGTGATTAGATATGATTTCAAGAAATGTGAAATGGACGTTAAGCAGATTCATTCCTAAATTAAATGATATATTTTCTAGTCAAGTCGTGCATTGCTCTTCAAGTATATCTTTCCGATGAGTCTTATATATTTAGGTTGTAGTCCAATTGCCTTCATCGCCTCAAATACACTGATATCCCCTACTGAGTCGAACGCCTTACTGAAATCTATGAATGCTATGTATACTTTCAGGTTGTATTCATGGATTTTTTCTGTTATTTGGTTTACTGCTTGTAAGTGGTCGGCGTTGCTGTAGTTTGTACGAAATCCTGGTTGTTCCGGCGGTTCTGTTCTTACAATACCGTTATAATTAATCTTTCATAATAAACAGACTTACGAAAGACATGGACGGTCCTGAAATACGAGTTTTTCACACAGTGTGAATTAGAATACAATATGTTAATTCACGTATACAGTAGTAATTATTGTGATACATGTGGCTTAAAAATTAGGTCCTCTCGTTAACAAAATTATAGAATTAAACATAAAACACTCGTTTGTCTTCTGGCAAATATTTTTGTCAGTTTATCAGATTCTAGGAGCTATTTAGTCGGAACCTATCGGACAGAGTTGGCAATACTGATGAGGACTTAAATTAGACTAATTAAATTACATCAATGTATTGTACACGAAGTAGGCAATGAAGAGAGCTCGAAGCACAAAATATTTGTACATAGACACATCTACCGTTGCTTTTAGAAACTTAAACCAGAGCCATAGTTTGAACAAATTGAGCAATAGCCTAATTTTATTTTAGTGCCTCATTTAATGTATTTTTAAATAACATAAACCGCCCAAGATGATGGAATGATAACATGACAAGAATTATGCAATCAGTGAAATACACTGGAGTCAGAAATAATTAATGGAAGAAAACCTTCCCCACAGTCATTTTGTCAATCACAAACACAGTAAGTAAGATGTGCACTGCATTGACTAATAGTGTCGTTAATGATTCACTCACTGACAAAATCACTGCCTTAATGAATTTTACTGACTAAACACACTTGAGTTTCAGATTATTCTTGAAACAGAGGTGCGTGATATAACGTTCAAATAGGCCTAAGCAATTTCAGATCTTAGCCTACAAAGCAATTTAATTTCTGAATAACTAAGGACTCCTTTTGCAGTGAGAGATTTGCACGGAAGCAGATATTTATCGGATTGGGCAGTTTCATGCACGCCACTTTGCCGCATTACAGCTCTCCAGTAAATCGACAGTGAAATGTGTACTAATTTTACATAACAGAGATCAAAGGTCATTCGGTATGCATTTAATACTAAAGTCAATATGACTGTGTGTGTATGTATGTATGTATGTATGTATGTATGTATGTATGTATGTATGTATGTATGTATGTACGTATGTACGTATATATGAATGATGCACTGGAAGGAATGGTGAACGGGAGAAAAGTTCGTGGCAGAAGAAGGTATCAAATGATAGACTACATTAAGATACGAGTATGTGGTTCACATGCGGAAACTAAGAGGAAGGCAGAATATAGGAAAAACTGGAGATCGGTGTTTGCAATGAAATACCTGCCCTTGAGCAGAAAACTATGAATGAATGAATGAATACTTTCCTAATAATCCTGTAGAATATGGATCCCGTAATAACGTATATTGTTGATCACTTGTCGGCGCATACCGCGCTTGCTTTTGATTTGGAGTAATGCCTCTAATTGCTTGGACCCTGTAAGCTCATATTCATCTGGTTGAGGAAGCGAAATATATCTGCGAGGTAGACCAATTGGGCAAGCCACAATTTATTAGTTAAAACAATTAAATATCAAGTGTCAGAAAAATCTACACTTCTTATTTAAGTTAAGACAATCGGTTCAACACATCCCCCCCCTGACAGCCACTTAATTCCTGTATGAAATAGAAGAGCATCATGCTCACCACCAGTTTCACTGCACAGAATCGAAAATAGTTGTGAGTTCGTAGCTCTTGATTTTGTGAAGTTAACAATTATTCTCACTGCTTCATTAAAATCTATCTTCAGATCAACCGACATATTTCTTACCGCGAAAGACTCGCGATGAATACTACAATGTACAATTTTAGTCTCATGAGGGACCTCTTTAATTATTGTAACAACCCCACCTTGTTTCTCAGTCATTGCTCATGCTTCTTCTGAACATACATTAACACATTAATCACTGTGTATCATGCACATTCATAAACTGGTCTAATTTTATAAATATCCCATTGTAATTTGTTCGACCAAGTACCTAATGGTTCACAAAGATCTCTTTTTTCACTGTCCCACCTTCTATAAACATTACATAGGTAAGAATTTGGGCCATATTAGTAATGTCAGTAGTTTCATCTAGTTGAATAGAAACATATTTACTGGTCTTAACTTCTTCTATTAAGTTACTTTTCTTTAACATTTGAAGCTAAACCTGACATTCTTCGTGATATGGTTTCATTGCATAATAGTATTAATTCCAGTTCTTTTGCTATCTTTTTCCCCAAAATTTTACTGATCATATCTGTAGCTGCTGGTAATAATAACTCTCCGATTGGGTGAGGTTCCGGTGCTTTAGCTGTACTTAACCCTCCTACTATTATGGGGTGGTATGAGACCTCAAGAGCACATTCAATGTCGCGTATCTTTTGGGCTTTCTTATTTGAATATTTTAAATTCATTGACTTTGTTCCTTTGAGTATAATATATTTAAGAACGTTTCGCTTTTTATTTTATTTTCAACATAGGAAAAATTATTAATATATATTTCACTGAGTACCATTGGAGTAGCAAATGACCCCACATAAAATTGGCCATCTTTCTTATTATTCAGATGCCTTAAAAATTAATACCTATTGTATAAAACACAGACTCGTAGTCCTGATAACCTGTTTCCTACAAGTGGTATATTTGATACATGGGTAAACATGTTATGTAGAACTCGCATTTATCTATTTGCCTATTTTGTTCCTTTAGTTAGAATTGTAGACTTTGTATAAGTTTTATGTTTACTGCAACAAAATATACTCATTTTATAGTGCCCATAATTGCCTATTTTAATGGTTTATAACTTTTCCTAACTTGAACCCGTATTACGCCTTTTTTTATTAAATGAGAACTTTTCTCAATGCTGAGAGTTTTCTCAAACAATAACAGTAATAAATTTCATTATTTTTGTTATCCCAATTAATGTTCACCATAATATCTGTGAGCCATTGTTGATAACACATATGAGGAGGTTTGTGTAATACCGGTACACTGCTCCGATGCGTAGGAGTCTAAAGAAAGCATAATACTACAAAGTGATTTGTTGTTGTGACGATAATTCAAGTCCTCGCATACCGATAAGGGATCATGTCATAAAACGTTCACGTCTGAGTATTTCTGAAAACGTAACTATTATTCAGCGTCTAGAAAACGGCGCAAATATTAATTATATTGATGCAGAGTTTAAGACAATGTTTATTCATTTATTTATTCATTCATTCATTCGTTCTTTTATTCATTCACTCGTTCACTCACTCACTTATTTACTTACTTAATTACTTATGTATTTATTTACTTACTTTTTATTGTATTATACATTTAAATTTTCTAGGAAATAAAATTTATTTGCATTAACTTTGTATCCGATTCACTTTTTATGATCAATTGGTTTTTATTTAATATTTATATTTAGTATTTAATATAAATTCCCATATGATCGATGTTTTATTGTCCATAACTTCCCTCCAATTTAATTCTGTACTTAAACATGATGTTTGCCGATTGCAGGGGACATCCTCCGCGTATTATAATCTAAATAAGTGAACATTGACTCCTATATCGACGGAACAGCGTTCACAACAGATGGAAAATAATTCTATATCAATAGTGTTATAAACAAACAAGTTGCAATTTTTATATATAAAAAATTATTTGAATGTTTTACCAGGAGAATAAAATCTCATAATTTGGTTTGTAAATTATACTTTGTCATTTCCGGTAGCCTACGTTGGTAAGAATTTTAATGAATAAATAATAATAATAATAATAATAATAATAATAATAATAATAATAATAATAATCCGTGGCGCCACAGCCCTTCAAAGACCCAGACTGAACAGCCGGCTGCTGGCCTCACGTTCACACGCCGAATTAGAGGTGGACGATCATCCAACAAGAATGGAGGTATCGTGTGGTCAGCACGATGATCCCGTCAGCCGTTATAGCTGACTTTCGCAACCGAATTTTGCTACCTATAGTAGCTCCCGAAGTACTGTATGTGCACCGGTCCCATACACTGGCCGAAATTTCATGACAATTTTTTCCCCCATGAGGACTCGAACCAGTGCGCATTCCGTAGTACGAGTCCTAGGCAGGATCCCTTAGACCACGACACCACGGCGTGGGGCTTTAATGTAAATATAAGTAAAATTCTTCAAAATTCAAAATTAATTCAGAATTGTATTTTTAAGGTAAAATGTGAAAAAAAAAAAATAGCATTTGGATCAGTATGATAGGACATCGATGCACATAGAAAACTGTAAAACAAACAGAGAAAATCGATGTAGGTAGCTTTCACCCATTCATTCATGTGGACAACACCAAGAATAGCTACATTTTGCGAGAATCTGTGGTTGGCACTTATAGCAGAAAAATTTATTTTTATTAAGCTCGGGAATGCTACTTTCCGAAACTTTTTTTTTTCATAAAAATACGAGTACAAACTAAATCATTTCTTATGAATCTACGTTGACGAGAAGTTATACTGTATTGAACCCCAATATCAACAGTTAGGTAACCTTGGTCTTTGATTTGGCCCACTATGGCACTACATTTATCTTGTCTAAACAAAAATATGCTAGTGAGCCATCTCCAAAAGCTGTCTCTGTGCCTACTTTTCCATTTCTAAATTTTGGAAAAACTGTTTCTAGCTCATTTCGAGAATAACGAAATTTAATTTTCATTGATTCAGCAAAATATATGTTTTTTCTTTTTATGTCATATACATAATTTCATCAATACCTTTTTTATATATTAAAGTCATAATTACTTATTAATATGAGTTCAATTAATTATGTCATGTATTTAACTTTACCTCAATTTTTCTCATTTTCATGAAAATGGCACTTGGCCGACTATGGCTCTCAGCCCTTCATATGTTAGATATCACTGAACTCAATGCTTTCATATTTTGGATGCACATAAATTCTGAACGGAAACAGAAGAGTAATTATAAAAGAAGAGAATTTCTTCTGAAGTTGGGAAGCTCTCTAACAGAGAAACTTAAGTCGTTAAAGTAAAGTTCCAGTAGCGCCTAATATTATTAAAATGCTGTATTAATATTCAGTTCTGTCAACATAATGCTGTGTGTAAATGTACCAGTACATCAGTATAATCATATAAATAAAATTGATTCTTAAAACAAATTTTTATAGAACTTAATTTACTTGGGGTCACCAATTACCCCAGTGGTATCCAATGTAACAGAATAATTCTGGTATAGTTAAACTGAATTTATAAGATGTCTCCAGAGCCTTCAGGAGAAGTCCTGTGAATGACGTTATTTGACATTTCCTTGTTAACAAATCAGAGAGTTCTTCTCTGGAAATATTTCAAAGGCTTGTGTTTTAAGTCTCCGTACTCGGTTAGAAAATGATACTTAAGAAGCTAAGACTTCGTCGAATTATTTGACAGAGTTTCATAACAAATCACACCCTGGAGAACAGGTGCGTGTTCTTCTCCCATACAAGTAAAACTATAAGATAAACAACTAGCATTGTCCTTACGTTGTGCTGTACGTCTGTTGGTTGAATAGAACTCAAAGTACTGTTCTGAAAATGAGAAGAATTACTTCCTACACTACACTCATGTCTAGCTCAGGAATTTTTAAGGACCTCGTCATTAGTTACTTATACTATGTTTGATGTCTAAAACACTAACTTAAAATCTGTATAAAGAAGGCAATCACAAGACGTAAAGTCAAGGAGTTAAAAAAAAAGCTGTCCGTCCATACTGTATGTTGTACAGGGTTTTTAAATCCCGAATATAAAGAGTATAGTTGAAAATGTAATCTCTTGTTAGTCTAAGTTTATTTAGTACTAATCTGTGTTTTTCTGGATAAATGATTGATTTAGGGCCTAACATTAACGAGATTTTGTGGAATTGGCCAACAATTGGGAATATTCGAACACATTATTGAAATCATTTTATGTTTAAAAGCATATTATTTATTTTTCCATTCCTTGATACTTTTAAAATAAGTATTCAGACTAATGTTCTGTGCAAGGGCAGGTCTTTCACTGCAAAGCCAGGATTCTCCAATCGTTTCTACTTTCCACCTTCCTCTTAGTCCCTCATATGATCCACATATGAGCCGTTCAGAGTAGAAGTGGTGTAAATCAAAATTGGCTAATGAGGTTTAAAATAAAAATTCTGTAAAATACAGCGCAAAGTAGCAATTAATATGTTCTTCGTGCTATCCACTGACTACTAATAGTTTAAATAAATTGAATATTAATTATTACTTTGCGCTGTATTTTACAGAAATTTTACTTTAAACCTCATTATCTAATTTTGACTTACACCACTTCTGCTCTGAATGGCACATATCTTAATGTCGTCTGTCATCTGATATCTCCTTCAACCCCCAACTCTTCTCCTGCTCACCATTCCTTCCAGTTCGTCCTTCAGTAGACATCTTCTTCTCAACCAGTGCCAGTGACCCAACCAATTCCTTTTCCTCTTCCTGATCAATTTCAGCATCATTCTTTCTTCAGCACACTCTTTTCAACACAGCTTCATTTCTTATTCTGTCTGCCACGTCACACGTTCCATTCTTCTCCGTGAAAATAGTTACATTTTTACATTCTATGATACATTTTTATTTCACAATTGGTTTAAGTACCATTCAGCAATGGCTCACGTACGACCAATTTGTTCGCGTACCATGGGTTGATAACCACTGCGCTATACCATAGCTCCCTTTAATAAAAGGCCTAAAGCAGCGAAAAGCGGTAATGCCATGCTTTCGTCCACACTAGAACGGGCTAGCAATTGGTTCAGACGACGCGGTGAATGTCTGTTCAGTTAATTGCTAATTGCGACATTGAACATTAATGATATATTGTATTATTAAACATGCCATATGTACAATCAGCTGTTATCATGGTTGCAAAACATGGAGACGTTTCTTTTATTTTTATTTAGAACATTTCCCAATTCCTCTTTAAATATTAATTATTTCAGTTTATAGACTAGGTCTGTTTACAAAATTTTGGTGATGAAAGTGGTCGTATTGATTTAATTTCTATGATGTTACTGTACCTGTGATTACCTTAACAGTTGCTGAGATGTAAATCGATCGATGAATTAAAGACACATGTTACGAAATAGCATGAAACTTGCATACACCAAATTCAGGCTCTACTGACACTTGTCAATCTGCGTCATTCGTGTACTTAAATATTGAAAAATATCACAGACACAGGAATGCACAAAATACTAGAATCAAAACTTAACCACTTCTACGTTCACCTTAACGGCATTTGTGCAGCTGTCCTTTGCAATAGTGGTTGTGGTGGTGGTGGTGGTGGTGGTGGTGGTTGTGGTGGTTGTGGTTGTAGTTGTGGTTGTGGTTGTGGTTGTGGTGGTGATGGTACAAGAAATTTATTTCTTGGTGCTTTCAAATGCAGGGGTTATAAAGCATCCAAACTGAACGTGGGCGAAAAATGACAGACTAATTTTGTCTCAAGCCTTCTAACAGTAAAAGAGTTATTTCACGCACTACAAATCGATACTGGACCCTCGTTTTATTTGCCTGCCAAAGGAAGCTATACTAAGGATTTTATCACAGTCTAGTATATACAGTCGCGAAGCTCAATACGTAGTAAATATGCAAACATTAGATAGTTGCTCACCACAAGGATCGCTAATATCGCCTCATTACAGGCAATGCAAAATAGTACCGTCACAGTCTATTGTTTGTAGCACCCTCAAAACTCAAGCTTCGTGACTGTATATAGTAGACTGTGATTTTATTGTACCTTGAAATGTATCGTTCTCTACTAAGTTGAAAACTGTAACCTTGGATTCAGCAGTCGGAGTATTATTAATCACAACACCACCACGGAATCTCTTTGAAATTATATATAAATCTTTAACTTTTAGTGGTAGGTAGTGTATTGCTTTTATTACTTAAAATATGTCGGCTTCATTATAGTATGCGTTTCTTTCCTGTCATACGTCCCTTCGTTCCCAGGAGCAAAGGATATTAGAGTTCATAATAGAATTTTAGGTTTAAAAAAGTAAACTTAATATTTTTCAGGTTCGATGTTCCAAGTTCTTTAAGGATTGTAAATCTGCTGTTTAAGAATTTATAGATTCTTACGAAAAAATTAAATAGCCATATGAGCAACATACTATTAATATATATATATATATATATAATTTGAACTGATAATGGAAATTATGGGAAAACGGCTGAACGGATTTTAATGAATGACCCGTCACTTTGAAGTTTGGCATCCAAGGATTTTCAGAAAAATAGTAACTTTCAGTGAAGCGTTAGTTTTCCTACATAATTTTCCTGTTTTCCAAAATCCATCTTTCGTCAGTTTTGAGAACTAATGACATTTCAGAATAAAACAAAACACACACTACAATAAAGAATAGGCTACTACACGAAGGCCATGACCTGCAGGTTTGCTTACGTATTTAGAGCACAAATTCAATTGGTTATTAAAAACTTCTACACTTGCTAAAATAATTTACAGATCTGATTCTGCGGTGTGCAATTTTCTGAGTACAGCTATGTATTGGATGTCAAAATCTACAAAACTTGAGATGGTTTGATGACATTATTACCACTATAAATGCAATATTATTATAGTTAATGCCATGATGTGACAATTTTCCATTAATGATACATATTAATGCTATATTGATAATATGAAAGTGAAACGTTCTGGGGTTATGTAAGTAGATGTAGAGAATATCTTAAATTAGAATTTCATTTCTGTATAGAAAACTGCAAAACTTACGTAAAATAATATCGTTATTAAAAATCAAATATTTTTATAGTTATTAATCAATTTGGGTTGGGTCTTTCTCATATACATAATAGTGGTGTGGTGTAGATATTTATATGAGTCATTCTTTTCAGTATTGGCTCGAGAGATTGCAAAAATTACAGTTAATAAGGGAAGAACAAAAGGTATTACTTACTGATAAAATAAGAGGCCTACAAAAAGTTGTAGTCTCCCGATCATTTCAGCAAGATCTCTTAGCAGGATAAATGATTTTACCCTCTACATTTCAAGTTCTACATGCAGCAGCTATACCAAGATGCTATGTCTATTGTTGGAAAGCACAGCAAACCTGACTTTTTTAACTTTCGCCTACAATCCATAATGACCTGAAATAGCTATTGCTTTACTCCCACATGAAAAATCCACTGATCGTCCTGACATTGTTACTTGCGTTTTCGCGTTGAAATTCAAATGCTGAAGGTGGATAGGTTCAAAAAAAGTATTTGACATAAAAATCATTCAGAGGGAGTATGTTTCATTATTATGGATGCAAATAACCCTCAAAATGTCTGATATTCTTCATTGAAAATACATCTAAAAATTGTTTATTTGAACGTCTAATGAACTTTGTTTGCAGCTTTTGCTGCACAAGCCACTAGTATCACTATAATTGATAGACCTACATGGAAATACATGTTATAACTTATATAATATTGTTTTTGTTTAGTCATCTGGCCGAAGACAGGTCTGAATCTCACAAGTGATACCAAGAAGACATCACTTATGAGGCAACTACACCAGGAGGTAATGGGGTAGGGTAGCCCGTTCCTTTCCCCCTATATACAGAGTGAAATGTAAGTAATGTCATTAATTCTGGTGGATGATTCCTTCATTAAAGAGCAACAAAAAATGAAATAGCATTTTGCTATGGTGTGGATAGTTTTTCAGGAAAACATGCCTTTTAAAATACATTAATTATGAAATTTTGCAACGCTGTAACCAGCAGTCAGTACACATTAGGTTGTGTTACTCTGAATAGCCACTTCATTTGGCTTGTTGAAGGTCATTGCCATTTAAGTTTTTTTTTTTTTTTTGAACTCGTAAGAAAAATTACAGGCGATATACCGTTTAATTTTTATGATTAAACTGTGTTAGAGAATGGAAAATGAAAACTGCGCATTTCACGTTACGCAAAATCGAGGAAAATTTAAAATAAACTCTACAATCTAAATTTAATTAAATATTCAGAGAATACAGACAATAAGACACGCTTATTTCAAACTAGAGCGAAAAGATTAAGAAATATTTCTGCACTCCCACTTCAATTGACTATTCTAGAGATCGTAAACAATTATGATGCATATTTCACGTTAGGCCTATACAAACAAATTTTTAAAACATTTAAAACTCTAAAGGAAAAAATAAAAATGCTATATGCTTATTTTACTTTAAAGTAACGAACAAAATTAAAATAGTAATATTATGAGATAAGTTTATAATGTAACTATTGTGTAACATTATGAATGAGTTTCGTACGATATTTTTATATGACAGCATTATAAAACAATTAATAAAGAAATAATATCAGATTTGTAATGACGAGTAGTTTGATATCATGCCCTATGAAGAAAGAGCTTACTATGACAACAATAATATTATAGAATTGGAAAATCGTTTCATAATGTTTAATTTATGGCCATCTTAATGGAAGTCGTGCCGTTTTAGTTGGCATGGTAATTTTTTTATGCTCGACCATGCCGAAATGTAGTAATTATGCACCTGGTAGCAGACCTTTATTGCATGTCATTAAAGTACACCTACTCATTAAAGGTCAGGTCTTTCAGCCAATGACGACTCAGGTTACAACTGTTCAGCCAATGAAGGTCAGCTTTCTACCGTTATAAAACCGCAAGTATCGATTATTCTCGGATATGCAATCGAAAGAAAATTAGCGAAAAGTTACGGAGGCTGGAAATCCAATAATGTCGCAGAAGGTTATGTTCTGTTACTATAATAATTAGCGTTAATTGTAAATAATATTCAAATAAATTCAATTTGTCATCTCGTTTTTCAATGTCTAATTTAATTTCAATGTTATCTCTGTAGGTTCTTATGGTCTAGCAAGGTCAATGTGGACATCTGTTCCTCGGAAAAAATCAATACTTTTGCGTCTGCGCACATCTCACAACATACGGGACATTGCTCAAGGTTAGATACAAATAAAATTAATAATATCAAGTTATAAATATGGTCGAGCATAAAAAGTCGTATGAAACTCGCCTATAATGGTAATTAAGAAGCTCGTATGAAAATTATGAAACTCGCTTGCGCTCGTTTCATAAATATCCATACTCACTTCTTAATTACCTTCATTATAGGCTCGTTGCATAATGTACTATTACGGCACTAGTATGATAATGTAGCACATTATGC
Organism: Periplaneta americana; assembly: GCF_040183065.1. Lineage (NCBI taxonomy): Eukaryota > Metazoa > Arthropoda > Insecta > Blattodea > Blattidae > Periplaneta > Periplaneta americana. Next base: position 32,095,079 of record NC_091133.1, on the reverse strand, counting down.
ACGATTTTCTCTAATGATAAAGACTGTTTATAATGCTGATGCACAAGAAATAGCTTATTATTTTTAAACTCTTATATTTAATTTTAATTAATGAGAAGAGCTTAATTTACATTATACAAATGTAATTAATGATTTTAAAAAATCTCCGTTTGTCGTACTACGAGCATTTTCTTCAGCCAGTTAGAGTTAATTTTTTAATTAGCAATCGATAAATTTACATACAAGAAATGAAATTTCTCGAGCCATATTTAAAATCCATTGTGTTTTGTTTACATTTAATGTTGTCTTGTTCATTCCTTGCATGCGTGATCTGCATCTGTTTAGGCATCTTTATAGCGTTGTCACAGTGCATGAGGTTTTGAAATTCCTTTGGAGAACGAAAACTTGCATTTGTTTGGATCAAATTTGTGCACATTTAAAAGGGCAGAACTAAAATTGTTTGTCATTTATTGTCATAATAGACTAATCTCCTAAGTTGACTGAGCATATTGGAAATTAATTCAATAGCTTCCCAAAATACGGTATGAAACATTTCATATAAAATATATTTTTTATATTAAAAATGAAGCACGTACGAGCAAAATTGTAGTAATTTTTTTGTTTGAAACATCTCAAAGAATAATCCCTTGATATTAATGACATCACTTACTGTTCATCCTGTATATTTTTCGTGGGTTATTTTACAAAGCTGTATCAACATCTCAGGTTATTTAGTGTCTGAATGAAATGATGGTGATAATACCGGTGAAATGAATCTGTGGTCCAGCACCGATAGTTATCCAGCATTTCCTCATATTGGATTCAGGGAAAACCCCGGAAAAACCCTCGACCAGATAACTTGCCCCCACAGGGATTCGAACCCGAACCACCTGGGTTCAAGGTCAGACTCGCTAACCGTTATTCCACCAGGTGTGGAACCTGTTATAATAAGTCTAAAAAGTACTCTGATTCACATGGTGATGCTTGAAGTGTCTTATAGAACTCTTTACCAATAATAATTCATATTAATAGTTTATTATGTTTAAAAAACTTTATTTTTAATCAATTATTACACCCGCAAACCACTTTTTTAATTAATTTTTGCTTTCAGCCATGTAAACTTTGTGTCACTTAAAGCTAGAAAATCGACAATATAACAGGGGTCAGGCCATAATCTAGTGACGAACTAGCTATTCATTAATTTTATACCATGGATGCATTCTTTCAGGCTTCAGGTTCAAATATGAAATTTCAGAATCAGAAACTCCTGATTAAAGATTTTTTTCGCACTGAAAAGTCTATAGCCCTTTGCCGGATTTGACTGTGCTAACTTGGATCCAGAGGCAAGCACGCTACCATTATTCCACTAGGGAAAATTTTAAGTTACATACCGAAATTTAAAATACGCAGAGAAAGTAAGAGGGGAGGATATTGTACAGGCCTATATTTACAAGCAATAAAATGATCTTTTAAATTGTTTTCCACATGTTTGACAAATTAACTACCCCATATGCAGAATCAACCCTCGCAGTAGATCCCTTCTTGAGAATTTATATTTAGACATTATTCCTCTGATTCGGAAAACTGAATTATATTGTACGAATAACAATGTTAAATGGGTAACTACTCTGTCGGTAGATTGATGTACACAACTGGCTTCGTACAGGTGAATGACGAACAGTCAAATAACCACCATTAGTACAAAAAAGTCTGTATTATTAGTCCACCAGAGAACAATGACAGATCAAACTTCTCACGCTTTAGCTGGAGAGAACACTGGTTATTTTTTGTCCATGTCATGATCAAGTGATTGTGCCACGTCTGATGTATGCCTTTTCTTTTAAAATTAGTTAGATATTTCTTCTTTATATACTGTTGTCTCACTGAAAGACTTTCCTTTCAAAGAACGCAATCTACAACAAGGTATTTACGCTGCAATGAGCGACAGTGGTATTTCAGCAATTTCTACAGTTATTTAAAAATAAATGAAATGAAGGTTAAATACAACGAATCAGATTTTTTAGGTTCTAAAAATCATAATAGGTAATTTTAGGTCCTAACATACGAATTAGGTCTTTTTAGGTTCTATAAAATTTAAGTATGTTGTTCGTTGGTACATAAAACGAAAAGGAATGTGATATTTCAAGAGTAAGGAGTAGCAGAAGAATAGATTGGAACCTCAGAATCTGGGGCTTGATAATAAGTGTCCTCTAAATGTGCAGAAAATTGATCCGAAGAAATGTAGCTTTTCGTTCTGCAAAGGAATTTTTTCCATGCTACTTTTATTCAGATCAATTGTCTGCACATTTTAAAGGACAAAACTAAAATTCTTTCAATTCCAAAACACGCTATAAAATATTTCATAAAAAATTTTAACTCGAAAAGAATGCAAAAACGAGCAAAATGATATCATATATTTTGTTTAAAATAACTCATTTTGTGAAAAGTACAATTAATCTCATTCATGGTAATTTTTAGAAGAATTGTGAGTAATTTGTAATTTTTCAGAGTTACAATATTAGTAGGCCTATATTAGCAAAAATTAATATATTTTATAACTGATGTAATTTTTACTAATATCATTATATATCCAAAGCTGAATAGGCGAATCCAGAAATGCATATGTAGTGTGTTAGGTGGGAGGACTGAGGGAAAACGACCTTTGGGAAGGACGAGATGTATAGGGGAGGATAATATTAAAATGGATATGGTGATAAAGACTGGATTAATCTTGCTCAGGATAGGGACCGATAGCGGGCTTATGTGAGGGCGGCAATGAACCTCCGGATTCTCTAAAAGTCGTACGTAACTCAAAGAATAAACATCTGATATTAATGACACTACTTACTGTATTCAGCACATCGTTTTGCACATATTACACTTCTTTTTAAATGGACACCAGCACAAAGGAACTTTGAGCTATTTGTTGGAAGAAGTTTGTCTGAAAACTACACTTAAACACACTCAAGGTACATTTTTTTAGAAGAATTAATTTGTAATTTTCCACACTTAAGTCTATTAGCAAAAGTTAATACATGTTATAATTGGCGTAATTTGTAATAATATAATCAGATAGGCTATCCAAAGCTCGATATGTATTTGAAGACTGAAGGTGTCTGTGACTGTGACTATGGATAACGTATGCGCTTGCCAACAAAGCGGTCAGAGGTTCGCTTTCCGGCGTGGACAACGGGTGAAATTTATGTTCCGTTAACTGAACTTGGTATTAATGTGTTGTCTTGCAATTATTGTGCTATGATACCTCTGCGGTGACCCTGCTTCATGTCGACTCCATGACCAGGAAGGTCCGCATTTTTTAGACGTCTAGTATACGATGAAATGAACATGCCTCTCCTATTGCAGTGGTATGTAAGTTCGACAAACGAGAGGTTAGGCAGAGTAGTAAGTAAGGAAAGATTTAAAGTAAAACATGGAAATGTGTAGCCGATTATATACTGACTAGGTTTGTGATTTTCAATAATTCCGTGTACATATAGGCCTACGTGTATGTCATTATATCTTACTCAGGGATGAAGGCAATTGTTCCAACGTTACATACTGTATCTTGTATTTTTCAATTTTACTGGTCTAGATTTATCCATGCTCTGAAATTATACGAAGTACGTCACTATAATTCTAACTGCGTCTCATTCTGGTGTTGTATAACTGTCCCAAATTTGATAAATCTATAAAACACATTTTATTTATAAACAATTAACTTTATAAAAAATATGCTAAACACTGTTGTAGTATCTGGGTCCCGTTCAAAATTTTTCCAAAATTTTCTTACTCTATTTTCGAGATGTTTTTCGCAAATTACAAATAATGACTTTTCTCCTGAGAAACTACAGTACTATAACTGCAAGCGATAGTTTTATTTATCTTATAGAGAAATGAATGGTTATCATCGTGGAAAAAAATGTCATATTTGACTTCCAATCAAAACGTTTATATAAAACAAACCGTTATTCTTCCTGAAAATAAGCTTTAATACCCTGTATAATCTCCCTCCGTTACGCAAACTGACAACGGGTAGAGTTAAATCGATTTCCTCAGTCCATAAATTTCCTACATTAAACACAGCTATTGCGGGTTTTATTTTGATATACGCGTTTGGAATCGGATTTGATATTACAGATTTATTCAAATTCCTAGTATGCTGCAAATATTTTGAGCTGATGTGGGCTATAAATAGAACTGAGGGTTTAGAGAGACTACTCTAATAGCCAGGCTGCACTGGGTACGTTAAGTGCGCTCAGAGTCGACTCCTGGCTAGTTGAAGAATGCAGAACTACCCTGGCAACTTTATCCAGAAGAAATAAAGCACAACTCATCTGGGTCCCAAGACACAGTGGAGTGTACAGCAATGAATAAACAGATCTACTGGCCAAGTATGGATATTATTTCCAGTAATATGATCCGGAACCATGTGTTGGCATCTCTAAGTTTTAATCAAACTGGCTCAAAAGAAGAAGCTGATGAAGCGTTTGCTGAGAGTCTGAAGATCCGCATGAGCCATGAGGCAGGACTAACCTCTTTATTGGAGAAACAAAACCTAAGTCAACTAAAGGACTCCTGGCTTTGGAAATAAGAATTTTGAGATAGGTAAATGGACTTTTACATCTACACGCATTGGGCCTTGATGATGACAAAACTCGTAGAAAATTTGGAATGGAGGCTGAGTCATTGCCTCACATTTTGCTGGATTGACTAGGTCTAAGTCAAATCAGGCATCGTTATCTCGGGAAACACATGTTTTCTTCCGAGGAATTTCAAGAAATTAAACCCAGTAACTTCGCAAGGCTGATTTCATATTGCAGTCTGCTGGGTTGATTTTATTGGGAGTCACAATGGGCCATTTCTACCTTAGAGCTATACTAGAAATCTACACCCTTAATTTAGAAAGACAAGAGGAAGAAGAAGAAGAAGAAGAAGAAGAAGAAGAAGAAGAAGCCTGGCAAAGATGATTTCTATAAATAAGAATTTTTACTCCAATGTTGGTTCAAACTTCGAGATGTTGCTTTTTCCCGACTGGGTGTCCTTGAATCATTAGTGTTGATAGTGTTGATTGCATCAACAACAAGGTGAAATGTACCAACCGTAATTTTAAGGTTTTATCTTCTTTCTATCATGCCCCTGTGCATGACTGGCTTGTCACGCATAGGCTGTGTAATAAGAGAGTTGAGTATTCGTTGCATGGTTTGTGTTTTCTTGGATCAGATATAACGTCTTGCCCATCTTAAATATGATGAATAAAGCGTGCTGAGGAACACAGCTTTACTTCTTCATTATAACGCGTAGGCTATAACCAAGAACTATTATGTGACTTAAAATGTCGACTCTTTAGTATTTACAATATATATATATTCGTTTAGCATACTTCATGCTAAAACGGTAGTTTTCGGATCGTCTTCTGAAAATATGCAGCGACAGCATCTAAGCTATTGAGCGAATTCAGTACCTACTATTCAATTCATAAAAAAGTAATGTCCATGAAATAAAGTATGTGATGCAAATATGGCCAATGCAGATAATCTGGCCACATTACTGTTCTATAGCTAATTGATAAGATAACCAAAAGTTAGTGCCAGTATGTCGAACCACGTATTAGGAAATGTACATACAGTATAATCAGTGACATTAGTGAATAATAGAAAAACTGCTTCCATAGGTCGTCTTTATTTGACTGGAAATAGTGAAACTTCGGGAACAATATTTTTTTTATAAATCGTTTTCCTCGTTTAATCTTAAATAGGTGAGACTGTTTTACTTTGAGCAGAGTGTACATTGATTTTTTTTTGTTTGTTTCTGATTCACATTCTTAATATTGCTCAAAAAAGAGATGAAACAGTTTGTTGCAGAAACAAATGTTTTTGGAGGAGAAAATTGAGGAATTGAAGTCCATTGAAATGATGATAAAAGAACTTAAAATACAAGTCTGATGACGGATCGTAAGATAACTGAAATGTGATTAGTGTCTTTCATCATGTTTATGAATAATTAACTGGTAACTAAAAAGTACCTATTTTTTGTTTTATTTTTTGGTAGACACCTTGTGTGGCAAAACTTTTATTTCCGGAAGTGCGCCTGTGTGTTAGATTTAAAATTATTTAAGAAAATTGGTATTCTAAACTGAAAGGACAATAAAGCATACTAACCGTCCATTCTACATCTCCTTGTTGAAGCATATTTTAGTGTACGCGTTTGGAAGAAATATGCACATTCAACTATATTCTATAAGTTTAAGTGATGAAAAACAAAGTGTAAGTTTTTACATAGACCGATTTAACTCAGTAACAGAACACATTGTACTCAGGTTCTATTTCCGATATTGACCAGAGTGATTCTTGTGCTGGACATAATCGAAGGATGAAGGTTTCTCAGGATTCTCTCGTTTCGATCAACAATATAAGTTTCTTTCCAAAAACACTCTCCATTTCCTCTCAACTCATATCACTGAAAATTAAGTTTATGGTATTGGCGTACAACCTTGACTGATATCGGATGGAAAGAGGCAGCCAAATTACTAGTTGCCTGTATAAACATTCAGGACACTGCACTCTCAAAAGTTATAAACACTCATTGGCGATACTCACTAGCAGGAGGAAGTGTTCCGGTTTTAGTCGATAGACTCCTTGTTGACGTGACTCGTTACATTTTGGGGATGGATGTCCGTTAATGTTAATATCCATTCATTATTAGAGAACTGCCCGAACCATTTCTGTAATTGATACCTTCGGGAATATAATTTCACTCGCAGAAAATCTACTCATCTCACTCCTTCACCTTTGGGATTGTCTACATAATGGATTAACTGTGGTCGAAATGTACACTCACTCACAAAGTGCAATTTTCAATAAGATCCCTCCGAATCTTCAACCCCACGTTCGATAATGTGGCCTGAAAAAGAGTCTTTAAAGATTTATCATCATATCATCATCATCATCATCACCACCACCTCCACCATCTGCCAAGTAATAGACCTAGTGGCCTGTTATGGTCTTCCACCATCTTCGGAATGTTCGTTCCATAGATCTTCTTCCTTTGGAAATGTACCGTAACATCCGTTTTGGTATCTTGGAACTTGCATTCTATTGACATGTATCTATGGTCACGAAGATATTTAGCTATAGGGGTTAATTTGAGTCAATTAAAACTATTGTTTAATTTCGTCCGTAATCTCAAAGGATGTATCCAGTAATTCTTCTAAAAGTCTCATTTCAACAAATGAGTCTTTCATCTTCGATTCGTATGGTCAATGATTCACTACCATAACAGAGGATGGACCTTGTTAGAACTTATAACTTTATCAACCTTCAATCTTGTGCGTTTTTTTAAATATTCGTTGTTTTTAAAACTTTGTTGATAATTCTGAGGAATCTGTTATAATACTGAATTTTAAAGAATATTAAATAGCATTCTTCAAGATATGTTGAGGTATAACCTAAATATTTAAATGAATAATTGTTCCAATATTGAGAGTACATGCAACTTCTTACTCTATCTTCCTAACTAATAGGGTAATAAGACCGTATTATAAACAATTCATGTCATTTTTCTAAACTGCAATTTAACTACACCGTATCAACAGTGATATTATTAACATATGTGGAAATCATCATAGAGAGATGAACCTAAATATTTGTCATGAATTCGTAGACATCCTCTTACACTTACGTAATATCTTGAAAAATTCCCAACTTGATAGCTGTCCAAATGTGATTCAAACCCACGCCTGAGTGGGCACGTGACATTTGAGGAACAGGTGACGGTTTCCGCTTGTTAATTGAAAGGGGGTCTTTATAATTTGAGGACCAGACATCTGTATCTGTAGAAGTTGTTTTTTTTAACCTGTGTTGTGTTCATCAATTTGCTAGTCTGAAAGTGTCTGTGTAAGTAATTTGTTTTTGTTTTTAATTCTTCTCAACGTCCTGTTCAGTTTGATTATTTCCTTCAGTAGGTGAAGTATTCATTTTGTGGTAGACCTGTTGGGTGCCGCTTCAATCTCCGACATACTTGATACAGGACAATTCAAAGCATTGACTATACGTAGCTCAGGCGTGTCCAAAAACAATAGGTAGCGCCGAATCACTGCTGAATGCAGCATAATCACAAAGTGTGGCAGTGGTGGATAACGTCATTTAGCTGTTACCAATGGATGTTTATTTATCGAATTATTAACGAAAATAATATCTAATTATACAAAATTATTCCTTGAAATATTTCCCAACACTTACTTTTCAAATACATCTTACAGTGCTCGATGATCGCAACTCACGTTTCCATCACAGCTCAATAAGGGACATGCCCGGCATAGCCTATTAAGAAAGAAAATATCAGAAAAATAAATGGTTGCGTTATTTATTTGAGTTGGCATTTCTGAAACCTTAAGATGTTGGAAATTGTTTCGCTTTGGATTTCTTTGAGACTTTAATAAAAAATTAACCAAATTGTCATCGAATCGTCTTGGATATTGCATACACAGCCATTCGAATTACTCTCCAGAAACGTGCCATCAAGATAGACTGACTGAGAACATCACGAACGCATGTCAAGTGTTGCACTCAGAGTTCAATGCTCAGCTTTATAAATCTCAACAGAACGTTTTGCATTTTGTTTACATTTTAAAACCGTTTCTCATTAAAACTTACATAAAAATGCTAAACATCCACATCCGTGAAAAAATTCGTACCGCATTGCGTAAACTTCAGCTAATAGTGTTGCTAAGAGTGGGAAAATACTGTATAGCCGTGGAAAATTACACAGAACTGAGCTGGTAAAATACGCCAATAATATAATTAGGGAAGTGAGCCAATTTTAGTATTTAAAAAAAAATAAAGTTTAGAAACAGAAAATAAAAAAAAAAACACACCAATATGCCAGTTGTAAGTGTGAGAAAAGTAGGGGACAAATCTCCTTGTTTTGTGTAAAATGTTGCAAAATATGCCTTGAAATATTTTGTGCCTATTCCTCAAATTACAAGGGAACATTGAAGAATTTTTCATCAAATTACATGCGGGATTAAAGATCCTATTAAATATTCTTCAAATTACGTGCGCCGGCCTGATTGTAGTCTCAAAACCAGGGACCAATTCCTTATCTCTGAAGAACGTCAGTGGTGTGTAAATGTCTTAAGTCTTAATATATTATTTTAGAACGTTTTTGATAAAATAATAATCTGACAATATTTATTAAGGCATAGAGTCTATAACATATCATATGTTACTTTGATTTGCTCAAAACTTTGGGGACATATCGTAACTGCATAAATTCTAATAAACTAATTGTTAATTTACAATTTAAGATATTTATTTCCTGTGATTTAAGTTCCTTTGGTTTATTTTTTTGGGAAAACGCTCGTATGAACAAAATATGAAGATTGCTATAGACATTGATTTATAATGCATGAAAGGTGATGGTGGTGATGATGATGATGATGATGATGATGATGATGATGATGATGAATTTCTGTATTGTTAATTATAGTGTCAGTATTTTTACTGAACCACGATTATCATTTTCTGATTAAAGTTATATTTAAGTGTATCATTCGCAGGTGAACTGATAGCTTGTAACTAGACAGTGGATGCGGGGTGACTTATCGTTGAATGTAGGTGCACATTTACTATATGTTACATTTTTTTCATTCACACTATTGGCTGAACAGGTTTTAAACGTAAACAGACAACGTCAACATGCTACTGTATCTCCGTACAGTGAGAAGGAAAAGAAAAATAACGTACTTTACTACTGTAGTACATACCTTGCAAGGTTCACTCCTCGTCATCATTGATACAATTACCAGCGTTGCAGTAAACGACGATATATTCTCGTAAGTTGTCCAAGCTGAATCGTCTTCGCCTATCGCTTAAACAGTTTTTGTATCGAGAGAATTTCTGAAGAAAACCTCTAAAATGGGGATCACTCAATTTCTTTAAAGGAATATTTGTACTGAGCATCATGTTGCACGTGTCGTTAGACCCGCACAACTAAATGATGATGATGATGATGATGATGTAGATGGTTCTCAGATTTCATTTCAACGTATTTCCTGTGCGATGTATTGTTGCAATGCTTCTCTATAGCCTTAGTTGTTCTCGTTTTTATTTCAATTTTACATAGGCCTACAGTGCATTACACACGATATTGTTTTCGTTAATACATAAAATGTCACTCTCATACTTTTTAATTGCGAATTTAACGTTTTGACTTCGACATTATAACCTCCTTAGCATTTCACTCCCATCATACTGACTTAAACTATCACTGTCTACATTGTTACTCCTTCCTTTAGACATGCATCCTGATAGTGCTGTATTTTCAAAATTGTCTCATAATGATCTCATTCTATTATCTAACATTATTTGAATTATATTAATATTCCATGTATTTAGCTTAATTTTGCTACATAGTTTGTATTTCAGTGTTTAATTAATAGTTCATAGTATTTTGTTGTTTAATTCGTAAATAACTCTTCTATACATGTAGCTCTTATCAAAATCAAATTGTTGAATTCTTTGTAAGTTGATATATATGTATGTATACTTTTTGCTGGTTGAGTGGAGGAGAAGGCCTTACGGCCTTAACTCTGCCAGCTAAAATAAATTATTATTATTATTATTATTATTATTATTATTATTATTATTATTATTATTATGAATGGATCAGCACTACACTATTCAACTCGTCCTAAATACTTGAGCAGGATAACACAATTGAACACATTGCGTTGCAATGTGGACCGGGGTTCCTTTCTTTATGTACGCTGCTGTACTCGCCAGGTACACAAAAGACGGACGACGCGGCACGTGCCATATACTCCGATGCGAAACAACTTCACTTTTCCTTAAGTCATCCCGCATCCACTGTCTACTTATAAATTATTATATGGCTTGAGTATGAATAAAACCCTTATACGAGTACTTGTTGTTTAAGAGAAAATTCTGTACTTAACACGATATGGTAGAAAATATCTAGTCCCCTACTTCATGCATTCGGAATGACTGTGTTCACAGTAGATTGTGTGTTATTCTTCTGACTGTGTTTATGAGGTGTTTAGATTTAGGAGTGGTTATGGTGACGTTAGATTGCGTAATATTCTTGTGATTGTGTTAGTGAAAATGTTTAGATTTAGGAGTGGTTGTATTGTCGTTAGAGTGCGTGTTATTCTTCCTACTGTGTTAATGAAGTGTACAGATTTAGGAGTGGTTGTGTTCACGTTAGATGCGTGGTATTGTGTTAGTTATGTGTTTAGATTTAGGAGTGGTTGTGTTGACGTTAGATTGTGTTATTCTTCTGATTGTGTTAATGAAGTGTTTAGATTTAGGAGTGGTTCTGTTGATGTTAGATTGCGTGTTATTCTTCTGACTATGTTAATGGAGCGTTTAGATTTAGGAGTTGGTGTGTTGACTTTAGATTGCGTGTTATTCTTCTGACTATATAATGAAGTGTTTAGATTTAAGAGTGGCTCTGTTGACGTTTGATTGCGTGTTATTCTGTGTTAATGAAGTGTTTAGATTTAGGAATATTTGTGTTGACGTTAGATTGTGTGGTATTCTTATGATCGTGTTAATGAAATGTTTGGACTAGTTTGCTCACATGACACCACAAAAATGTATAGAGCAAAGGATTTGCATGGCAGAAACATCTGAAAAAAAATGATTGCGGAGAAGTACAAAAAAGATTTGCAAGAAAATTTTCTAATATTGTATTACCCTTCCACATAGCAACAGCAACAAAAGAAGCGAACATTCTGCATTAGGCCATTTTAATAGTAAGGCGTGTGACTGTTCATTCACGACAAAAGACAGGGATCGTAAAATTATAATTTATCTACCTACTCTGAAGTAACATTTGTTGTCGTAATGCCAGCACCTTATGGGGTAAGTCACGAATCGAAGTCTGGTACAATTGACAAAAATTCGACAGTTGACTGAGATATTATTGGCCGGATGCCTAGTTGTTCCTGATATTTCATCACACCATTACTATAATGATGTGGTATTTTGTTATATATTCTGAATTGCTCGTAATAACATGTTCGAACACTGTGTCTATCAAATTTATGAATGCAGTTTTGTGAATTAACATTATATTGCAATTCTATTGTACCATTAATCAATATAGGATACCAAAAATTGTGAACATCGTGTAGGACTATTGCATGCTCTTTCGTTTCCTTCCTCAATAAAAACTTACGTGATTCCAACTTTGAAGTACGGTGGCCTTCATAAATGAAAGATCAACCTCAGACGACACAGTGAGGTCATTCGTGGCTAAGGATACTGAAGCACTTCTGCAGGTTACATAAATAATCGGCGCAGTTCCTCTGCACATGATTTCTCTTGCATCTTTGATATCCCCATCTGAGGCACGACACCGATTGGAATTAAGTAACGACACAAGAATTTGTCCACAGCTGTTCCACCATAACCTTCCCCAATTTTTTCGTGAAACTTTGTTAAAATCATTTTTTCAACATAACATTATATTATATAATATCTAGGGCCGTGCATCGGTATTGTATCTATTAGTTTGAAGGTGAACATACGACGCCGGGCAGAATGCAGTCGACTTGTTTCAAGTACAGGCAACGGAAGTTAATTTGACACACGCCTAAGCAAGCACGTTCCGTGTTTTGTATACGATTATTTCGTATTATAAAATCAAGACAATACAATCATTGTACATAGGGTTAACATCGGAAAGAACTAAAATGTTGAGGTTGAAAATAATTGTTGGAAACCATACGTAAATATTTAAAAATTAGTAATAGTCAGACATGTTTAGGAGATGCTTCTCCATCCTCAGTGACTTTACCACGACGGCTGGTTCAGGTGATCGAACCGCGTTGTTGCTTGGCTTAAAGGAGACTTCAGTCTCCTAACAGTTGGCCTAACATGTGTGGTTTATCTTTGAATATGGTAAAACATAAGTTTGAGAAGATGTTTTTTTTTTCTTTTAAATATTTAGAGTTTTGCATTACAGTTTTGGAATGCCGAAAACGTATATGGCGTATGATGATATAAGCAAAAAGGTGTTTGGGAAAATGAACACATTAATACAAAAAAAACTGTGGTTTCAATACATTATGCAAAATTGATGTAGAAATGGATGACGTGAAATATTTTGCATATGCGCCCTTGGTTTCAGCCGATGTTGAACGCAGTTTTTCCGCATACAAGATTATACTATCCGACACTCGGCAGTCATTTTCATGAAACTTTGAAAATGAATGTTGTTGTTTATTGCAGCAGGAACCGAAACCAGGCAAGAAAAGTAAGGTACAGAATAGATGTGATAAATAAATTAATATAGCAGTTAAATATAGGGAAAGCAAAATTGTACGCCATATACGTTTTCGGCATTCTGAAACTGTAATGCTAAACTCTAAATAAAAAAAAAAAAATCTTTTCTGTCTTATTTTTTACCACATTTGTGAAAATTTAAGTATGATTTCTCAACCTCACCACCATTTTAGACATTACCGATATTAACCCCTATATACAATAATTGTATTGTCTTCATTTTATAATACGCAATAATCGTATAAAAACACGGAAAGCCAATATAGATTTCGACATAGCACAGTGCCTGCAGTAGTGGATAATCTAATTATTTATTTGGCTAACGAAGACGATAGTGATAGTGATAATGATGATAGCAGCAGTGATGATGATGATGATGATGATGATGATGATGAAAGTAATTCAGAATTAGCTGCTGCATTGTAATACGGCGCAGAATTGGTCAGTCAGTGTTTTTATAATGGATGCTATATTGTATTTGTATTTTCAAACTTTCTCTCTCTCTCTCTCTCTCTCTCTCTCTCTCTCTCTCTCTCTCTCTCTCTCTCCATCCACTCCTTCCACTACTAGTGCGAAACTACCCCCAACTCCGCATTCCTTCTACGGCAGATGCGCTGTGTCATCGACAGTACCCGTCCATGAATAAATGCGAAGTAGGCTATATGCTGACACCTTTTCAAAATGTTTACATATCGGCGAATTGCTTTCAAAATAAACTGAAATAATTCAAATCTATTTTGTTTTTACATAAATGATATGCAAACATTCGGGTTTGTCGTTATACGTGAAAGTTTCTATCTTCTGAATTTTTGTGACGTTCTCTAAACGTTATTGTTCCAATGTCAGTTTTGTTGGAAAACTATCTTGATATTGGACTCTATGTGAGAATCTGTCAAACGTGGTCTTCGCCTAATTTTGTTGAGATTCATTTATGAAAAAACTGTACCTACGATCCAATAAATGCTCCAAGATATTGACATTTCCTCTGGTGCAAACTTACGAGCGGGATGGAATTTAAACAAAATAAATAATAACCACAGTAAAGGTTTCAAAATTCTTAAAATCACAGCGATATAACTTCTAGTTAGATTTAGTAAAATTTTTCGGTAATAGCTTGAAATGATATAATCAATCATTTTAATCCTATCATCTTCCGCATCTTTCTTACATTCATAAGAATGTTATACAGCGTAATGTGCTATACATTGCATTTATTTCAGATGATGTATTTTTACACATTATACACTGTGCCTATTCATCGTGATTGCGGCTTTAAATCTTGAATAACCAATCTTCATGCTAGGATTGAATAACAGCTACTGCTGATTCTAGAACTAGTAGTGCGCGTTGAGTGCCATTTAGTCGTCTTAATCGTGTTGTTTTTAGTAGGCACTGTAAAACAAGCAATCCTATATTTCGAATTACCAGTAGGCTATACTTATTCACCCCTCCCACCATTCTTGCAGCGAAAGAGAAGAAGAGTGTAGGCGTCCGGAAGCACGAGTGCTTGCAACGCAGGCGAAGAATACTTCGCGGGCTGATTCTGACAGACCTGAGTTCGTTGATCTCTTACATCTGTATTAAGAGAAAAAAGAACAGTATGTTAGCGGCGATGTTGCCAGACTACTGGAACTTCCAACTTAATGTTTTAATTAACAGTGCATTTAATCACAAAACGTAATAAAGGTCTTCTGTTCATTTAAGTGCACTCTCCCCTTTTAATCTGCAGGCGTTACTTACGGAGCTTATTTCCGAAGATATTCTGAGCAAAAAATGTTATATAAACATTTGTCCTAATCGCAATATTTTCAAAGTTACATTAATTTGAATTTGTTAGTAAAATACCTTTTTTGTTTAGTTTTACTGGTAAAAAAATATTACAAGTAGAGAATGAACTATTCAGAAGTGTCATTTCTTTAATTGGTTAGTGTTTTGAAGCTAAAAATGTGTTGTTAAATGCTTTGCACAGATTTTATTTTTCAATTTTAACTAAAAATGACATCATTCCTACGCACTTATCACAAAAATAGTTACAAATCATAAGACTTTAGGAACTTGATTCCTTACAGAGTAGGTAATTATGCATCCTAATGTACAGTCTTAAAGAATTTACAAGAGTGGTGTGATTTGTAACCATTGTTGTGATAAATGCGTAAGAAAAAGTAATTTTGTAGTTAAAAATCGAAAAAAAAAAATCTGTATGAAGCAACTATGGAATTCACAACACATTTCTAGCTTCAGAATACTAGCTAATTAAAGAAATGATACCCCTGAATATTTTATTCTTTATCTATAATATTCTGTTACCCTTAAAACACAAGAATGGTGGTATTTTAGAAAAAAAACTTCAAATTAGTGCAATTCTGAAAATATTTAGATTAGAACAAATACTTATATGACATTTTTTGCTCAGAATATCTTCGGAAATAAGCTCCGTAAGGGACGGTAAATCCTAGTGAATCACTCTGTATGTAATATAATAGGAACACGTTCGCAATTACGAGTAACGACATGATTGTGCTAGAGGTAGTAATTATAATATATAAGAAGAAATTGTTGTTGTTGTTGTTGTGTAGTCAACTATCCGAAGACAGGTTTGAATCTCACAAGTGATGCCAACAAGACACCACTTATGAGGCAACTAGGCCAGGAGACAGTAGGGTAGGGTGGCCAATTTCTTTTGTAACTCAAAATAGATAAAGCAGGCTAGTCTCGAACTCGAGCCACCTCTCTATTAATAATCCGACGTTTAAACCGAAATTCATCGACAAAAGTGAGAAGAAAGGAAGTAAATTAACGAAAGTGGGGATAGAGAGCAGTACTCATTGCCAGTAACTCGTAACGTTCGAACGCTGTTTTAATTCTTCTTAGCTATACTTGATTTCATGTAATTAACTTATATCCGAAACAGAATTATCAAAATTTGTGATATGAAGCCATGTTATCTCATAGATAAAGAGTCTACCGATTTTATTTGCATGTAGCACTGTCAGAATGGCCGCAAATTTTATCTGCGACATTCGAGTTTATATTTTAACAAGAGAACATCATGATGCAGAATGGAATCAATAGTGCCGCAAATATAGTTTTCCCACCGCACACATGCGGCCTGATATTGTCATCAACAGATCTATTACCACGATGGAACTTCTCCATATGTTACGCAGAGACAAGTTATTTCAAGGACTATTCTTACTCATATCTTTCTAATTTGAGAAAATAATTCGATTGTCATGCCTCAGTTTTTAAATCATGAAAGTACAAGAAAGTAACGACAAATAGGCTACTTTTAAGAAATGATTAATGGATAGTCATTTTAGTACTCCGATTTAATTACTGATGTTTTACAGTCATTGACTACATTGATCATTCTTCCGCCGCGATGGTCTAGTGGCAAGAGTGCTGGATTTATAATTCTCTGTACCCGGGTTCGATCCCGGCGTACCCCCGATTTATAACTTGTGTTGGGCAAACTTTTCCGGGAACTCCGGTTTCCCTGTGGCATCCCAACACATCTCCATCTTCATCATCATTTTATTTCATCGCGGTTGTGGCGTAGACCAGTCTCCTATGGTGTACTCTGGGCAACGACTCTATCGGTAAAATGGTCTACAAAACTGGCTTCATATGGGTGAATGACGAACAAAAAATATTTTGAATAATTTCGAGGGAAAAATTGTTCCGGAGCCGGGTATCGAACCCGGGACTTTACAGGGAGTTATACCTGAAATATTGATTTGCATAATACACGTCACTGTTCGTTAACAGAAAACCACAATTCAAGTCACACGGAGTTAGTGTGCACTCGAAGTTGGTTGCTTGACGGTTGTCAGCCCACTTTGAGGTCTATGGATATAGAAGGAAAAATTGGATCGGTGTCGGTTAGAGTTCCCGGGTAGCTCAGTGGTAGAGCGTTGGTACGTCAAACCAAAGGTCCCGGGTTCGATACCCGGCTCCGGAAAAACTTTTCCCTCGAAATTATTCAAATCAACTTTACAGGGAGTTATACCTGAAATATTGATTTGCAAAAAATATTTTTTTTTTATTATTCATTCTGATAATCCTAAATTATCTAATTTGTTTACGTTATCTAGCATTGTTTTTAAATACATCAACACTTTATGCACATTAGTTTAAATTTTCTACTCGGTTCGTATTTCACTGTCTAATTGAGCTGCTCGGGCGAACATAATGGCAATCGTATATTTTGGGATCTTCGACTACAATAAATTGTTGCTTTTGGCAGTTCCTATTATAGACGTTGGGTAGAAATTTCGAATGTCCTCAGTGGATGGTAGGGAGAGGCCATATAGTAAACGCCAGTTGTCACAAGTAGCAGGAACACAATGGTAAGTTACAAGGAAAATGGCTGCTGCTAAGAACACTTGTGCGTCTCCTGTGATTGTAACCAAATTACACGACTTTGAAGAAGACGAAAGTAGGCTACTTTGATTGATCTTTACAACAGCGATGAGAATCCCGAATACATTGCTCATAGTTCTGATGACTCAAAGGTACGTTAATTTGCATATAAATTGTAAAGTTCATGTAGGGGAGAATGTTGTACCTTTAAACACTTTTTCGCATTTTATTTTTTTTTTAATTTTGGGAAATGAAATTTTCAAAATGAAAAAATTAATGAAATGGAAATATAAAAATTGGAAATTTATCATTTGAAGAGGTGGAAAAATTCAAATACCTGGGAGCAACAGTAACAAATATAAATGATACACGGGAGGAAATTCAACACAGAATAAATATGGGAAATGCCTGTTATTATTCGCTTGAGAAGCTTTTATCATCCGGTCTGCTGTCAAAAAATCTGAAAATTGGAATTTATAAAACAGTTATATTACCGGTTGTTGTCTATGGTTGTGAAACTTGGACACTCACTTTGAGAGATGAACAGGGATTAAGGGTGTTTGAGAATAAGGCGCTTAAGAAAAATATTTGGGGCTAAGAGGGTTGAAGTTACAGGAGAATGGAGAAAGTTACACAATACAGAATTGCACGCATTGTATTCTTCACCTGACATAGTTAGGATCATTAAATCCAGACGTTTGAGATGGGCAGAACATTTAGCACGTATGGGCGAATCCAGAAATGCATATAGAGTGTTAGTTGGGAGGCCAGAGGGAAGAAGACCTTGGGGAGGCCGAGACGTAGATGGGAAGATAATATTAAAATGGATTTGAGGGAGGTGGGATATGATGATAGAGACTGGATTAATCTTGCTCAGGATAAGGACCAATGGCGGGCTTATATGAGGGCGGCAATGAACCTCCGGTTCCTTAAGAGCCAGTAAGTAAGTAATAATAACAATGTCAATAATAATAATTATCATTTATATAAATAATTATATGATTAATCATAATATTAATTCTTGTAATATAGGTGACTAACGATAGGGAGAAAATAAATGAACAACACGCCGCTGCAAATGATATCAGTGATGAAAAGGCAGAAGAAGTGACAAAGAGGCCTTATCGGAAGAGATTCAGACGTTGTACACAACGTAAAACGAAGCAAAAGAAACGTAATATGGGTGAAAAATATTAGATCTGTTTCTCTCGTACAGGCAATGTTGCACAGAAGAAATTTGAAGAACTAGACTGTATGATATGACAAGGGAGAACTTCTTTCATAACTTACAAGACATCTAAAAAAAGGCGTTTATCTTCAGAAGAAAGACTGTTAATGGGCTAGATGTCAACCTAAGGAGGTATGTCTGTTGAAGGTCACATCAGAAAATCCGTCATAGTTGAAAAGAACAAAGTTGCTGATGTCTTGTCTCTCCTAGATTATGTCCCACCTATACATCATATATTTTTTCTGTCACTTATACCGAATGTTGGGAAAAGGTTAGCAGATACATGGTACAATACTGTCCATAATGTGGTAACGTCCATTTATGTAAAATGTCCAAGCTCAGAAAATGTCCATTTACATAAAGTCCAAAATTAAAATGTCCAAACTGGTCATGGGCCAGATCTGAAAAGGTTCAGTTCTTAATTGAATATGATCCAATGCCTAAAATGCCCATTTGGAACGAAGTTGTGTAAAATGCCCAGACACTAAAAATATATTACTAGTGAATAGTGATTAAAAAAGTGTTACGTTAACTATATTTAAATTAGTTCAGCTAATTTATTCAGAATTGTTATAACAAGGCACTGACGAAATACATTAAAGTTCACCTTGATGATCATCATCTTCAGGTTGTGGGTCAGAAAGCAATTTTAGGCGGAAAGAAATTGCTCTTAAGTACCGAGGTATACCATTCTTGTCTTTGAATTACTGGTATCTGGTTACAAGATTTTCCACTTGTTGATTGTGAAGGTATTTTCTGCTCAGTGGGTGTTTAATATTTTCATGTTCACCTAATAATTGTGTCACCAATGCTTCCGTTTCATTCTGCGGTTGTTTCAAAAGTTCTATAAATCGCCATATATTTACATGGTGAGATATAACTAATCTTTGAAACTGAGAGTGGAATCCCTCCATAGCGTTGTTCGTTCGTTGGCGACTATTTAACAGTAATTCATAAACATTCCACATTTCAGGTGGAAACTTAGGCAGAACAGCCCTTCTCCTTCCTCTTGCTGGCCTACTATTGAAGTATTTAGTATCCACACATTGGACGAACTCCATAATTTCTACTTCAAAATTATCATTGAGATTTACTACAAGGTACTAAGAATTTTCGAAGTCTTTCATTTCCATAACAACAAAAACATTGCTTTCGTGAGTTAATCATTTGTGTGACACCTTGGAAACATTCCCGTCTAGAGTTTTTTCTCGTGGTATTGCTTTCGTACGTTTGCTCCCTTAAAAAAAAAAAAAAAAAAAAAAAAAAAAAACATATTTGTATAATGGCTCATTTTGCATTTTGGACTTTTATGCACTTTGGACTTTTTTCTTTTTTGTCTATTGGAAATTTTAAATTTGGAAATTTCTACTTTTGAACTTTTTGTTTATGGACTAAAACACCATGGACTAATACGTATCTGGATTTCCCTGAATGGACCTTTTACATATTTGAACCTTTTCGTTTGGACCTTGCCCCTGGGAATGTCGGCAAAGGGCACGTGAGTGATTTAAGTGATGAGTGACAACTTATGTTTCAGATATAACGATTAATAACTATTCCCAACTTCACTTATAATATATGATAACGATAATGAAGATCTTTTACTATAACAACCTTTGATTTTGAATAACACAATGGTATCTCCACTACACTTTTCCAGTTTTTCAGTATATTTAACGTGTGATTCTTTGTTCTTTATTTTATTACTGTAATAAAATTATGAAATAGGATGATAATAAAACACTTTTAGTGAAAACCAGAAGTCTGAATAAAGTTATTCCGATTTATGGAACAATTGGAAATTTATTTTCACCATTTCTGAAACTTCCATAATGACGCTTACCATTTTTCCCCCGAGGAGCTTAATTCATAATTCATAGTATTTTGCTATTTAATTCATGCATATGTAATTTCGAGCTTAATTGTTGTAACTTGTTACGTATATCCATACGTATGTAAACTTATTTGGTCGGGTGGAAGAAAAGGTCTTAGGGCCTTAACTCTGGGGTTTAAAATTTATTATTATTATTATTATTATTATTATTATTATTATTATTATTATTATTATTATTATTATTATTATTATTATTATTATTATTAGACCAGTGACATTTAAATTAGATTCGTATGATCTATAAGAATTCAGTAGCACTGTAATATAATAATAATAATAATAATAATAATAATAATAATAATACACGCTTATTGAATATTAATTGAAAATAAAAACTACCACACCTGTTATATTTCTGAAGCTCTCTACGCTACATTCACCGGCATCTGTGTCATGAGACGGTCTCCAGAACGAGCCTCTCTTACCGTTCCTGTCGTGTATAACTCTGTCACATTTCGTCTCATGTGATAAAAGTGAGAACATTTCTCTGGCTTCAGATATTTAATTTCTTGTAAATGGATCACAATATCTCAGGTTTATGTTTCAGCCGTCCAGGCCCTGCGGAGATATTAGTAAAGCAAATTTGAAGTCATCATCAGTCAGGTTTTCTAGTTTCAATGCAGCAAGGTATTTCAGTATCACCGCAAGTCCTTCTTTAGCTTAGCTCTGACCACTTAACTCACAGGAATATCTACTTTTTGTATTTTAGGACGAGTCAATTTAAGCAGCGTACAAAAAACATGATTTGAAATTATTGATGTCTCCTAGAATGGCAATCTCCAACATCGTTAAGAGTGGAATGTGTAATTTATCCTTTTCTAATCTATTCACATCACGTCTTGTATTCTTTAATTAAATAATGCATCAAACTAACACCAAGTACAATCCGCATAGTAAAACTTTCACGTATTGTGGGCTCATATGCCATGTTTTTTGCACTAAGTGAAGCAATTAACTTCCATTATGGTATTGAGCCTGTAACAAGAGACTAGGCCTGTATTGTTCCAATCTCAGAGCGTGTTCTTCGCTTAAGAGTAAAAGTTGTTATTTCTGTATATCCTTTTAATTACACTCGAGATCAGCATTTACCATAATACAAAAACATTTGGTGCTTTTAAATGCTTAGAGGCACAAATAAATTTAATTAATAATGAGAAAGAAGAAACTGGCATTAGAATTCAGAATAGAAATCGATGTTGTTTCCTTTAGTAAAGATTTTGACAAGAAATAATTTCTTATGTAAGTTACAAATAGCTCATTCTAGACTACTATGCTCCTGAAATTTTTATAGGAAAAGAGATGAATAGAAACTCAAAATATTTTAACGCGAAAATATATTTGGTGCAGTATTCTACACAGTCAGTTCGTAATGAAAAAGATTAAGAAACGAAGAAGTAACCTAATTTGGTTGCAAACTCAAAGATAAAAGGCTAAAGTGAACAGAACATAACAGTAAAACCCTAGAAGAAAATAAAATTAAGAGAGTTTTGGAAGAAATACTTCCTGGACGCAGATTACTGAGAGAAGCAAATCTTTGATAATCGTCTAACAAAAGAAAACGCACAAAGACATAAATATTGATGATATATAGGTCTACAGAAAAAAATGTTGCTTAGAAAATGAATTTTTCATCTATCTAGTTATCTTTGCAACGTTTTCTAACTCAGAATTGTCCTGTAGGCAGACCATGGTTTATCAGTTGTCCCTTATACTGGATGTTCATTTCAAAGTGTGTCATGACGTCACTGTTGTGAGTCAGCGATTTGAAGCGAGTTTCAACTTTTATGTCAGAGATGTTGCCTATTAATCAAGGCGTTCAATCTGAACTTGAGAACGTGTACGGTAAAACTTGAACGTCGTAGCAACAGATGGCGGTCTGTACGGTCTGTGTGCTACCATAACCTCTTTCGAACTGTGTTTTGCGCGGGTATTTGTTATCATCGGTTGTGTATGGCAACATTCCACAACACAAATCAAATGTTCCGTGTCCATGTTGACCGTCGAAGTTAATGTCAACAAATACTGTACGTAAGTAACCGTCTTAACCCTCTCCCCATATCCCGACAGTAAGGAAAAAACTCACCTCAGTACGTGTTTCCAAACAGTTCACATTCCTGCCACTACCGGCGTTACCGTATGTATCGGTAAGTACTCTTCATAATGAACGCCGTACTTGCCAGACAACTTCTCTGGCACATAGGTAATACGCCTCTGTGGAAGTGTAGGAAGATTGAATTCTCTAGGTTCATCGGCTAGCCACATGACGACATACAGCGAGCCACGACACACTTTGAACTGAACACCCAGTAGATTATTACATTATTCTACATAGACATGTCAACGAGTACTCCTGTGGGACGTAGGCATTTGCTTGATCTAGCATTCCTTGCTCAGAGGTGTATAGTTCCTCTCCCCTCTCACGGCTGTAAGAGAGTAGCAAGAGTCTTACATAGCAGAGGTTAGCACACATTCACTTGTGACCGGGAACATGATAAACAACGGCATTAAACGCAAACGCTACAGTAGATCTCGTTAGAGAATCATCTCACGCCCATGAAAAGACTTGCGTCTACTAAAAGTATGAAAACTAACATTGCATTATTATTGCCAGTAAACTGCGCTCTATTGAAAATTAAAATTAAAATGTTTGATAATTTTCTTCATTTATAGCTAGAAACCTAACGTCAAATAGTATCGATTGGTTAATTTCTTTACTTTGTGCCTTACATTAATTTGTTGTTTTAATAAGTACTAGTCCATAAACATTAGCGTCCTTAATTTACAGTTAATTATATAATGACTAAAGCCCAGCGTTTGTTCACAATTCACACAAGTTAGGTGATCACCGTTGCTACTTCTCGTCACTGGAATTCTCTGCTGTCTGAAGTGAAGGTCTGCCCAACTTTTATTTCTTTTAAATGTAAATTACAAGAATATCTTATGATGAGTTGCCAGACCTAACGCGTTGCAAATATTTAATGCAATGTATTCAATCGTGTTTATTTTTATTTTTTGTTTCTTATTTTTATTGTGTAATCATGCAAATCGTGTTTATTTATCACATAAAATCAATATATACTCCACTGTGTTGTTTATTATTATTATTATTATTATTATTATTATTATTATTATTATTATTATTATGTTTATTGTGTTCATTTTATTCAATTGTCGGTTTCTGGTTTAATTATGTCAATCCTACTTACTTGTTACTATAGGAATACATATTAGTATTAACTTTTAATACTAATATGTATTCCAACGTTTTTATTTTTACTTTTATTAAGTATGTTTTCTATCGAATTATCGGCTTCTGATTTTATGTCATTCGTATTTTAATCTAACAACATTAATATGCATTCAACTGTTTTTATTTTCATTTTATGAAGTACGGTACATTTTTAAGTCACTACCTGCAATATCTAAATCGTATCTGCATGTAATTTCTTAAATCCGATCTCAGTTGTATGTTCAACTATGTAAGCAAGTTTTAATCCTGGTTGACTATAAGAGAAGGCTATACGGCCTTAACTCCGCCAGGTTAAATAAAGCCATTATTATTATTATTATTATTATTATTATTATTATTATTATTATTATTATTATTATTATTATTATTATAAGAATTATGAACATGCGCGGACGGTGAGATTTAAATTTGACTTGACTTTTCACGTGGGCTGGACATGGGACGGATCCTTACACTTAAGCACGGTTTGTCCAAGTCCGATAGGTGGCCTGGGTGGCAATCGTGAATCCGACGCTGACTGGTGGGCCATCCTATCTCAGCCCCTGATAGAGCCAGGTGCCATGCCGTCCGCATACGAGCTCCAGCGTCCCGGAACCCAAAGTCCTTCCCATATCAGCAATGGAAATCCGTACTATCCCCAAGGGCCTATTTTTATAATAATGCGATTGATAGACGGAATGAGTGGGAGATGGAGAGAGTTGGTGGAATAGTAGAGGAAAACGGGAATACCCCGAGATAAACCTCTTCAACGTCTGGTATGTCCATCACAAATTCCATCACAACCGGGCCAGCGATCGAACTCGGGCCGTCAGAATGGAAGGTAATAGTAGTGTAGCAACAGACGCGGCTGTAAATTTACGTACTTCCGTGTCTTTTCTGTATCATGTCCAGGTGCAGTCGGTTGACACGATAAATTACATATAATTGTAAACAGTGCTTTCATTTTGTATATAGCTATGGTACTGCGTATACTACTTATATAGAATAGTTTATTACAACGAATAAGAAGCTACAATTAATTTGAATTATTGTTTTCTGTTTTAATTGTTTTCTCTCTCTCTCTTTGACAAGTCCTATGGCTTTAACTCTTTTATGGACAAATAAAAATGAAATGAAATGAAATAAGAGCTTCAAGAAAATTATAATATATTATATCAAATCCAAAACTTAAAATTTAAAATAAGAGAATTAGAAAACTATTTGGAAATTACATAAAACCAAATTATAAATAATTAAATTTGTTTACTGATTTATTTAAGTTTATTTGTTTATTTATTCATAGGCCTATATGTATTTATTATTTAGTTATTTATATATTATCTAATTTATTTATTTATTCATTAATTTATTCGTACATTTATTCGTGTATTCATTTGTTCATTTATTGATTTATTAATTAGTATATTCATTTATTTATTTACATATTTGTTTACTTATTTTGTTATTTATTTAATTATATTTTTATCCACTTATTTACTTATCTACTTAAGTACTTATCTGATTATTTACTTCTCCACTTATGTATTATGTATTTATTCATTTATTTACTTGTTTGATTTCTTGTTTATTTGTTTATTGATGTATTTATTTACTTATTTATTTATGCATTCATTCTTTCCATGGAAATAATGGCCATATATCTTCTCTTCCATACCACCAAGAATACAAATACAAAATAAATCTAATGAAGAGAAAATAATTAAAGACGAATAAGAGTAATAGTACATATATACTATAAATACAAAAATAAAAAAAGAAATACAAAAAAATATAACAGGCACAAATGAGAGGTACAGAGGAAAAAACCGAGTCCAAAAAATATGAAAATGAGATAATAGTACCACTGCGTGCTTTCCATCGCGTCCAGTCATTACATGGGAAGACCCAACACTATCCAGGTTATAGAGCGACAAAGGAAATGCGTACAGGGGACTTTAGAAGAAAGGAAAGCTTTAGTAAACAAACTCAATGATATTGTTCTCGATGAAGGTCGAGACGTCCAGAAGTTCTTTATCTGGATTGATTTCTCTAAAGCCTGAGAACAGGAAATGTCCTATACAAAATTAAGTGGATGCTCGCTTGATTAACTTTTCTTACACATACAAAGTACGTGTTGTCAGGGAGAACTTGTCATTTTAGTGACCAAAATAATAACTTTACCATTCACTGTAATACAATGACTTCCAAATGCTTCCGAAAGAATGTTATGTTAAATGTTGTTTTATTTAACGACGCTCGCAACTGCAGAGGTTATATCAGCGCCGCCGGATGTGCCGGAATTTTTTCCTACAGAAGTTCTTTTAAATGCCAGTAAATCTACTGACATGAGCCTGTCGCATTTAACTTCCGAAAGATAACCGTGCCATTCCAAAATAAAAGACATTCCTTTATGGAGCCGGAATAGATTGTGGGTTTGATTTCTAAGAAAGTTACTGCCGAAACTTCAGATATGTGGAGGATAATAATCCGAAATGAAAGAGAGAAGCCATCTCCATTTGCGGTTATTGCAGGTATCCAAACCCAATTTAAGCGCTGGGGAATGTTCTTGTTGCCAAAGTACAAGTAAAAGCTTCTTCAGAAGGCCTACTCGACAACTGAAATGTGTCAGGACAAACCTCATTCGTGAAGCACAGCGAGAATTATATCCATTTCGTCTGTCATTACGGAGAAGAAAAAGAAGAGGATGAGATTTACCAATGTCTAACTTCATATCATGTGAACTAGAAAGGCTGTATAAAGCTTCCCACTAAACTTTCAGGGGAGAAATATCGTAATTTGCAGGACCTTGTATAATTCTGCATCAAACAATGTATAGAAATTATGTTTTTATTTATTTTTTTTTTACTGTTAACATAACTAGGCTATATTTAGCACTATATGATAAAAAGTGAGCAATTTTGATATAGGTCTATCTAATGTACAGAGTATAATATAGGTTTCTTTTTCTAATTTCATTACTATGTTTAGTACTATAAGTAAGAGCAATAAAAGACATGAAACCATTCACTATGAAAACAAATTGCCTATACACGGATAAAACCAATAGGGCCTATATAATTATTTAATAACATTGGAACTTGTACGTGTTTTACAACATAATGTGCCTGTTATTTTCCGGCAACCTGTTATTTTTCTTTCTATGCTTGTTGATTTTTCTTACGTTGATCCCTCGTGATCGGTTTTGTTTTACCGTTCTCTTTTTCGTATAGATGGCTCTCTCTTAGCTTGTTTTTTTCCTGTTGTATGTCTTTTGTTTTATTATTTAATATATGTTTGGGGACGAGATTATTTCCGAGTTTCGAGGGTTGCTCACGTATTGGTATTTTTTTCCCCCGTTGGAGTTGAGCTCTTCCGCCCTGACGTGGTGAGGAAGGACGTGTTGGAGTTGCCTGAGACGGACTGGTTCGAGCAGTGCCTTCGGCCGTGGCAGACCCAGAGCGCGAGGAGATGGCTGGTTTGGTTATGACCGAGCCGTCTGGTGTGGACGAGGAATTGTAAGATGCTAATGGTTGTTTAAAGAGAGGGAAAGATGTTTATTCGAGTTTAATATTACATTTTCTATTCGGTTTTGCAAGCATAGCTCGCGCAAGAAACGATTACCGAAAACCAATGGTGGCGTTGCTGTCTGTTTTGACGTGTGTATGTAGGCACGCCGAGGAGGGAGAGATGTGAGCCGATATAAGTACTGTATCTTCCAAGAAGATGAACAAATGAGGACATCGTTGTGGAAATAAAGAACGTAGGAAGAGAAAAATTCGAAGCTAATTAAACGCGCAACATACGTTTACGATTGAAATAACAATACCGTGCGATACAAGACACGTATTCACATGCAATGGAACGAACTAAAGTCGTAATACTAATGTAACTATCACAACGCAAGACTGATTCTATCGATGTCATTTCTCTTCCGACTGTACTCTCGAATATCATTCAAGTTATCTCGTGACCTTTCCTCTCGCCCGCTCTTCCTTATCGCAGTGTTCGATTCGCATTCCTTCCGTCGGTAATCGGTGGTTGCGAGACCTATATATTATTCTAGTTTCCGTTACTACTTTAATTACCGGTATTTAAATAATTATCTGTTCATCCTCATTTGCTACCTTAGTATAGATTGCTTTTTCATGTTACATTCTTTGGTTCATGTATTCTGAAGTTCAGTGGCCATCTTCTAGTCATGTGGAACACTGAGTAAACGTATTCGTGGACTGAATTATTAATTGTGATTGTGATTCACTTACGGATTTGTGAGTAATATTGGCATATGTTATAGATTCCGCTTGAGTGATTTACTTCGGTAATTATGACAGATTCTGATTTGAAATAGTGAATGAGAGTGAACTAGTTTTCCTTCATTATCTCTCTTTTGACTTCTACCAGTTTCTTATTCATCCCTAATTGCCTTTTGGCCTTTACGTATTTGTTATTACATTGTTTCTTCTTCAGAGCTTCACTTTCTTTATTGGTATTAAATTTATAGTCTCAATTGCTGTTTTCTTTTCTTTTGTATTTAAGGTTCTTACCACAGTCTACTATATTATACAGTCACGAAGCTTGAGTTTTAAGGGTGCTAGAAACAATAGACTGTGACGGTTCTATTTTGCATTGCCTGTAATGAGGCGATATTAGCGATCCTAGTGGTGAGCAACTATCTGATGTTTGCATATTTACCACGTATTGAGCTTCGCGACTGTATATACTAGACTGTGGTTCTTACTATGAGGTATGCGCACAAATGCATTTGATTTCACGATATAACGAATGACCTATAACATGTTTCCACTGCGTTGGTGCCCAAACACTTGGCTTAAATAATGGCTTCAGAAATGTCACTTTCCCCCCCCCCCCCTTAGATGACAGTATTATCACAGTCTACTGTATACAGTCACGAAGCTTTAGTTTTGAGGGTGCTAGAAACAGTAGACTGTGACGGTTCTATTTTGCATTGCCTGTAATGAGGCGATATTAGCGATCCTAGTGGTGAGCAACTATCTAATGTTTGCATATTTACTACGTATTGAGCTTCGCGACTATATATACTAGACTGTGGTATTATGACAACATTACGAGTTACATGGAGATACAAATATTATTGTTCTTAGTCCGTGTTTGTAGCGGTGATGATATTTAATTACTTACAACCTTTCCCTTCGCACTGAACACTCTTTTACTCGTATGCCAGGCCAAAACTGCAAATTACAATAGACCTACTCGCGACTTCCTAGACGTGTGGTCTGAGAAGGCTGTTCTACATTAGGCCTATGTTATGTTAGATTTATGATATTATATTTTCCCGAAGAAATTGACTTTTCACTATAATTTGCCCTCATATTGCTTGTCCATATTCTTGTTCTAATATTGACGTAGTCCGTTCGAATTCCTCTGCTTCCTAAATGTTGATATGCAAGGTTTATTTGCTTTATATATTAGCTTTGAGAACACAATGCAGACGGTCGGTATTTCACGTTGTATTAGCCGGATCGATGCCTCATAAGGCTGTGCCAAGCAAAGCCCAGCTTTATGCGCCCAGCATAATAATCTCAGATATGCAGATTTTGTAATAGCATTTCGATCTTCTTAGCAGAACACAACGAAATTATTCCAATGAAGCGTAAGGATTATTTAGTTAGAGCGAGATATTAAAATTTAATCATTTTCAAGGGGTGTGCTTTTTTATACTGGCGACAAATTGCAACACCTCCCAAATCCCTTTTTCCTGAATCCTTACATGTAATAATTCTGTGTTGCTTAAATAAATCTACTGAAAAGTAATGTATTAGTTAAAACAGTAAATACAAATCGAGTAGATAGTGACATAATTATATCAGATTGCATTATAACATAAAGCATAAGAGTAATTGACTTCCTTCGTTTCAAATAGTACTTTGATTAATTTACGACGCTATATCAACTGCTATAGTCACCTAGCGTCTGAATGAGACGAAGGCGATAATGCCAGCGAAATGAGTCGACGGTCCAGCGCCGATAGTCACCCAGCATTTGTTTTTAGTGTGTTGAGGGAAAACCACGGAAAAAAACTCAAACAGGTAACTTGTCCCAACCAGAATTTGAACCTGGGCCCGCTCGTTTCACGTTTAGGCACGCTAACCGTTACTCCAAAGCGGTGGACTTCAAATTATATTAGGGGACGGTATTTGGAAAACGAATTGTAATATATGGGAAATCATAGCTTGACTATACATTAAACTTCTTATTTTGCAGAAGAGAGCTATAAGGATCATTTGTGGAGATCCCTTAAGATCGCACTGTAAACCACTTTTTTATCAGGTTGGATATACTTGGATATACTTACATTGCCATCGTTATATGTTTTGACCTGTCTTCTTTATATGAAGAAAAAAGTTTTAAATTTAACCGCTAATTGTTATCTTCATGATTATTCCACTAGTAATAGAATTAATATTTATTATAATAAGAATAGAGTGATCAGACGTCCTCTCTTGTTCGGACATGTCCTCCTTTCTAGGTCTTTGTCCGGGGTCCGGGCGGATTTTTTAAAAATCAAGAAACGTCCTCCTTTTTGTAACTTGTATGCCTGATATTTTGAAATTACCTGATTTGACGCCTCTTTCAAGTAATTTGCCTGTAGGTGACAGCAGCATCGACGGAATACACTGTTTGCCAACGATCATACCTCTCTTTGCTCCTCCTTGTTATGGTTGATGTTCACAAGTAGCTAGTAAATCGAAAGATCGAGGTGCGAATATAAATCTAAGTAGATATTTTCTGTTATCCTTGACATAATTATAGTTCCCTTGACTTTCGTATGTAGCTAACTGTAAAATCATTATTATTAAATTGTTTCATAAGTATTTTGTGATAAAATAGACATTAACATATTTTACGCATATGAGCCTAAATCTGTATTGTAAATATTTTGTAATAAAATGGATATTGACGTAATTTAAAATAGGCCTATAATATAGACCAAGCCTAAATCGAAGTACATATTTTCTATCCTCTTTTTTCGAATAATGTCCTCCTTTTTGAAGCTTTGTGCTTTCTTTTTTATCGATGTGAATCTGATCACCCTAAATAAGAATAAATTCAGTTTTTATACGGTTGCTAATAGATTACCTTCTTATATAAAGGATTCTTCTTTTCAAATAATTAAGAGTTCGCTCAAGTCTGAATTGAAAGCAAATCCTCTGTAAGGCCTCGAAGAATATTTTAATATTAATTGGTAGTACCATTTCTTTTGACGTTGCTATATTTTTTAAATGTCTCCAGCATGAAATATATATTTATCTATCTACTTATCTATACTCGAGACCTATTTTCACATATACTGTATTTTCATCATAATTTCTTTGTATCAGCGAATATGTATAAAATGAATTCAATAAAAAAATTACGGTACGTAATTATTTCTTTAAATTGGTAGTAACTGATAAAGTAACGATTCAAATCATGTGACCTATAAGCTATTTTTCACCTGGATTTATTAGGTAACTACGACACTGCGATCTTATGTTCTTGCTCTGTGCTGGAGAGATTACAATAAGAAAGCCATCATACTGCACAGTTGACGTAACAGCGGCGCGTTGTGTAGTTCAAGCGACTGCCGCTCCAGAAACAGAATGGTCGGGTAATCCGTCTCATGATTCTGGCTTGTATGATAGAAGCTATTAGAGCGTTGTCTAAGCCAGGGACTTGCTGAGGCTGAAATTGGCAGCAGACGGAGTGACGGTGGCATAGCAGAATGGCAAATGTTTGTGACTTCACACTACATACATGCTAGCAAAGTCCTATCCAGTGGCGTATGATAAGTAACCATTATTAAACCCGGTGTGACTGATGCAAATCAATGTCATTGTTTCCAACGTTGTCGAGAATCAGAGGGCAAACATCCTATATATAGAAGTGTTAGATATGACAAAACATTCATAAAGAAATATCAACCGAAATGAAAATGTTAAAATTAAAAGCATGTTTTCCATTATAGTAAGGATGAAGATTAATAGACGATGAAGAACATACAGCAAAGACAAACTAAAAGCGAAAATGAAAAACTAATACAAATACTGTAAGTGTAAATAATAAGTTAAGCTATTAAACTTCAAAATGAATTGCACAATAATGAACGCAATGGGAAAACGATTACCACCTGAATGGGAAACAAAATAAATAGGGGAGACTGTTGTACCTTGATCATAGTGTACACTTAGCGGCAAAAAGAATGGGCCGGCCGACAATTTCTAAGTTCCAGAGACATACATTGCGCATGCTCGTCTCGTCAACGCCATAGTTCACTAGGTAACACATAATTAAACCATTTAAATTTGCTGTATTTTGTTTAAGAGGCTAAAATATGTAATAAAATCGAATGGCGGGTTGATTCTAGATACATCAGGGCCCTTGAAGAGTGAAATAATAATAAAATTGATAAATACATAATCTACCGGAGCGAATATGAACAGGAAAACCATGTCTTATGCCGAACTGATATAAACAGTTGCAGTAGCGTAAGTTGTTACGGCGTTGGTATATTGAACACGTTAGTACTAGTAGCCTAGCTCAAGTTTCGAATCTCCCCCAATCTTCTTTTCTTTTTTTATTACAAATTTGCCATCATATGTGTCTTGCAAAGCTATAATTACTGTATGTGGCGATATATCTTAGAATATTCCCAAACTCTAATAAATAATAAACCTCTCTCTCTCTTTCAAGCAATACTGCTTTCTGTTAATATAACGTTCTGTCTCGTCATTACGCTTGAAGATGGCACAGAAACAATAACTCATTACACTGGTTCCGACAGGACTTCGATTGGAGAAATGTCATTTTCTCCGACCAGGTAATTGTCTCCAGTAACATTCTGTGTATGCTACTCTCCGACAGGACTTTGATTGGAGAAATGTCATTTTCTCCGACGAGGTAATTGTCTCCAATAGCAATGATAGTACTGCCCTAGTTTATTGTATGAATGACCACCGATATGCTTCGCGTGAGGGTCGCGTGTTGGGGTTGGATGTCATACGATGGGGCAGGTCTTCTGGAACGCATCCACGGTCTGTTTACGGCAGAAGTCTACGAACACATTTTGGCAAATGTAATGATCCCTTCCGCCCAAAAACGATATCCAGAAGGAACACTTTTCTTGCAGCAGGATAATCATCCGATACTCACCGCCAACCGGATTCAAAGATGGTTTACGAGTAGGCGTGATGTCGACCCAGTCGACTGGCCTCCAAATTCACCAGATATGAATCCGATTCAAAATTTGTGGGCTGCAGTCAAAAGGATCCTACGCTCTAATTGGGCAGAACAACCACCCGTTCGGACACCTGAGGAATTGTGGGACAGAGTTCTACATGCAAGGGAGAAGATGGCCAAGAATTTAGACCTATTTCATAATCTTGTGGACTCCATGCCGCGCATAATGAGGGCAGATGTTGACGCAGGTGGTTTGTGGACGAGATGCTAGTCCCCACCACAGCCTTGTTTTGTTAATATATATAACAAATTGTGTGTTTTTGTTAATTTAATTATTTATTTGTGTTTGATATGCGTCCGTTTTTTTAGGATGTGAAACAAGTATTTTTGTTTATACAGACCAGGTTTCACATATTAATAGCCCACAGATGATGGGCAATAATATTTTTACAAGGCAGGCATAGCGAAGTTTGTTAACAAATGCCATTTCACATTTAAACTAATAAATTAAGTAAAAGTTAAAATAAAAAAATAATAATTTTGGCGTACCAGGAGGCGAACTCGCAACCACTGGCACGGATGTCAGACTTCTTACCACTGGGCCACACACTGCTCGTAAGGTTTGTTATATTATAGACGGATGACTTTCAATGAAGAGACACCACAGCAATGCTTTGCACTGGGTTACGTTTACACGAGTGAACCGCGCGATAGAACTTAGCATTTCTATCGACCAAGAGTCGGCCCATTCTTTTTGCCGCTAAGTGTACCTTGGATCATGTTTTGTTTCTGATTTTTGCTGCTACCTACCCTACTCAAACTGAAGTAGATTGTAGAGAAAGCCGCTAGGTAACTCTGGTCATAGTTCTGATTTGATTTATTATTTTATTATAAAGTATAAGTTCTGTGGATGAAACAATTTTTTTGGTACAAAAAGTAAATATTTCATTCTTCGTTATGTTTTCAAACACGAAACCAAATTGTATTTGTAACTATCAATCAAGTACGGTGTGTTTCCTATCATCTGGTGAGTAAATAAATTATATTAATTTCAATGATTTCAATCTTTAGTTTAGGCAACCATATTTGTTTAAACGTGCACCCTCTTGTACCTTGGATAACAAAACATGCTGTACCGAGGAATATGTTTCAAGATGCTGTCAGTTTTTGTTTTTTACTTTAAGATCATGGCACGAAGTAAGTCTGGATTTAAGAGGACCCCAATTGATGCCTTGAAGAAAACTGTTGAAGTAGTTATGGCTCCTCCAGGAATTAAAATCTGAAGCAGAGAAGCCTGCAAATTATAGCATATATATATTTTTTTTTAATTATTGTAAGTTTTTACAGCTACCCATATATTTCCACCTATATTCCCTGTGTTCCAATGTTCCAAGCTGGAAGAGGATATGATCAAAGGTACATGAACCTGTTCTACCATGGCTCACTTCACATATCCCTTCATTTTTCATCCTAAATAGATCTATAATACAGGAAAATACCTACAGGAAGTTGTAAAGGAATCTTCAATAAATTACTTCAAGCTCATCACTTAAAAAATTTAATTTCTCAGAATTAAAAAAAAAATAATAATAAAATGATAGAAGTGATTCAAGGTACCTACAACAGTCTCCCCTATTAGTAACATACAAGAAAGGAGATTGGGAACAGTGTTCTAACTACAGAGGAATTAGTGTTAGAACTACATTTGTAATGTTTTATGGAATGATCTTCAAACAGCGGATAGAGAAATAATTTCAGAGGGTAGACGAACAACATGATTTTCGTTACATACGGGTTCTGTAAAGAATATCTTTTATTTCTCGAAACACTTACTTGAGAAGAGAATAGCGTGTGACTCAGCAACTCATCTGGTATTTGTTGATCTACAAAATTGATTCAGAGTTACCCGTAACTAAAGGATTACGGGGCAAGGTTGTTCAATAGAACCTACACTCTTTAGAATATGGCTCTGGAACATCGGTATCAAAACTGGAGCATGGACTTAACTATAGATGATAGAAATATGTATACACTGTTGATCAGACCACAATGGCAGAAGATGAGGATGTTGTTCACTACATGCTCCGTAAGTTGTATTAAGAATCTGAAAATTGAGGACTAAAAATTAACCTTATTAGAACGGAATATCGTATTATAGGAGGTGAACCAAGAGGGCTTGATTTATTTATTTAATAGATTTATTTCTACTGGCAGAGTTAAGGCCATAAAGCCTTCTCTTCTACTCAACCAGTATAAAAATGACAGACATATAGGAACAATATACAATTAATAATAATAATAATAATAATAATAATAATAATGATAATGATAATGATAATGATAATAGTAATAAATATAATAATAATAATAATAATAATAATAATAATAATAATAATAATAATAATACCAAAATGAAGACAAGTTTAATTACATGAAATTCTAAGAATCAAACAATTACAGCAATATGAATCTTGATAATTGTTAAAATAATATAGAAAAAAAATTACATTAAAAATAAAAATTGTATACTAGAAAAATTATATTTTAGGAAAGCTCACAGTCTAAGTAGTCCACTTGACAACCGGGTTTTGAAATTATTAAATGTCTGACAGCCCTTAAGGTATGAGGTAGGGAGTTCCAATGGCGGTAAATTGAAACTGTGGATGATGAAGATTATCATGAAGTGTTATGATGGGGTGTACTCAATGTCCCAGTGATCTGAGAACGAGTATATAGGTTATGGTTGGAGCATAAATACACAAGACGAGACGACAGATAACTTAGAGTGAGGTGAGCAGAATTTGAAATAGAAGAGAAAGACAGTGTAACGTTCTGCGAGCCAAGAGTCGGAGTCGGAACCAAGATAAAGATTCGAAAAATGATTAAATATGAGCGTATCGTCAGACATTCCACACGTATCTTATACACGCATTATAAACAGTTGTAATTTGTTGAAGAGTTCGGTGCTTAAGTCAGTGAAAAATGTCACAATAGTCAAAGTGTGGTATTACGAGTGTGTGAACTAATGTCTATTTGAGTGGCGAGGAAAAGAAATGCTTGAACCGGCTTAACAAGCGAATAGACGAGCAGATATTTTACAAGTGTGCTTTACTTGGTAATTCAAACTTTATTCGTTATCAAAATAGAGTCCTAGATTTTTCACGATAGGAGAGTAAAGAATTTCAATTTACACCATGCTTTTATTAAAGGCATTTGTATAAGGGCTTATACCTATTTAAATGTTCCAATAACGAATGAGGGTACCAGTGAGGTTTAAATTAGAAGTAGAATTGCTCAAGGAAGAAATGTTTAGCTCACGTTTGTGTTATGAAGCTGTGAAATTACATGACATACGAAAAATAAAGAAAAAGGATTAAGAGCGATTGAGATGAGTTATGGCGACAATGTTTCAGGTGAGTTTGAAAGCTATAGGCATCTAGGAAATGAAACCAATAGAGAAAGAATGGGAATAGGAACAAACGCAGGCAGGCAGATGTATTCAGCAATATTATACATACAGGTGCACTACACAATCATAATTTTCTCGAATGCACGGATCTTTTGACCGTACGTGCTGTATAAAAAAGTCATACTTTGTAGGTTTCACCCCCTCACCTATGATTAAATACAATCACTCTCAGAAAGAACACACAGATTAATATGAAAATGAAACAAACAAAACAAAACACAGTATATAATATATCCTGACCCGACATACAAACAGGCATAAAAGTGTGTCAATTCGCATCATAAACTTCAACAGCTGAAGTTCTAATCTGTCTCGCCTTCAAGAGGAACAATCCAATCATTTGTTCGCATTCTCTATTCCCCGTGATGTCAAGACATGCAAGCGAACCTCTATTCTGACTATTGGAGCAATAAAAAAAACTGAAGCATTGACCACAGTGTATAATAAAATTATTTCTTCCCCTATTTCGTGGATATTAAATTTTGGAAGATGGAATTATATTTATTATTTGGAATTGTTAAAGGGTAATTTTGAAATAGAAATTCTTTCCTTTCTTGTGGTTATTGCTGCCATAACTAGGAGAGCTCAAATTCCATTTTCTTCTTGACTTCCTGTATGTAGACGGAGTAGAAGGAAAAATCTTACGATGTTATGGTTACATTTGTAGAATGATGGATGATAGATGACCTACAATATGCTGAAGAATCTGCATATCCAAAGAAGGAAAACTGAGCGGACCACGAAAAACCTCGATAATGTGAATCGGGCTATGATAGCAAGAGTACTGCAAGATGGTGATTGGACCAACCGACCTGCATGGAGACTAGGATGTGCTAAACGGTGTCATCTGTGACGATATCGCAGATAGATATTTTACTTACTTAGTTTGAAAATTTCTTGCGGAATGCAATTAAGGTAAGTTAACATTTCAATCCATACAAGAATTGTTTTTGGCGCCCTTTAGAAATTTACACAATTTTCTGTTGGTGCATAATTATAGTTTTAAACATATAACTGTCTTGCATAATTAGTAGAAAGCTGTCATATAGTATAGTCAGTCAAGTGAACATGAGCATCTAGATTGTATTTTATTAAGTTATGATGAAGAGGAGCTGAAAAATGGTAGATATACAGTGGAACGGAGCAGATGTAAGATTGTACACCGCAGACGGAAAGTGGTAGATGGAAGGTGGAAGATGAGAAACTGCAGATGAAATTTGGGGACTGGCAGTTGGAAAATGAGAGAATTAAAATCGGAAGATGATGATAAATGGAAAACGACAGCTGGAATGAAGAGATCAAAGATATGGGGTGGAATTAGGCAATTGGAATGTGGGAAATAGCAGAAGAAATGCGCAATTTAAAAATTAATCATTGAACATGAAGTATAAATTTTGAAGGTGAAATGTGAAAGATGACAGACAGAAGATGTAATTCGATATATCGAAAGTGGAGAAGGAAGATGAGAGATGGAAGATGAAGTACAGGAGAAGGGAGATATAGTCTTGAAAGTGAAGGAATAAGTGAGAGAATGAAATACTGAAATTACTTATGTAGATTGTTAAATTCAATCCTATCACGTACACACGCCTTTAGATATCGAACTTCGTGTTTGTAGCACTCCATAAACTAAGTCAACGACGTGCATTGTGAAGAGCTCAAACTTTGAAGCACATAGAACTTTCCCGCTGTCCATCTCGTAATGAAACCCTTCTGCCAGGCACGTGTTGTGGACGTACTTAGAAATTTTGTTATTTCTCCCTCTGTAGACTTGGAGATTGAGTTACTTAGTTGAATGTTACGCCACAGGGAGTTACACGGCTAGATTCTCTCCATCAAGTAACGTCAACAACTTTAAACAGAACAATACATCGCAACGCATTGCTGTACGATTTTCAAAGTGGAAGTGATGCTTTAAAAGGCAAGCAGAAACATTTATATGACGTTAATCTGCGAGGGAACAACCACGAGCGTGAAATGCTCAAAATGGATGTGAAGTTTGCAGCAACATCTGAGGAGAAATTTCAACAAACACAAACAAGGATGAAACTATATGCACAATTCTTACAGGATGGTTATTGTGGCGGTGGTTGTGATGGTGATGATGATAAAGTAGAAGAATAACGTGAGCATCATAAGGAAGTACCACAAATATTGACATTCGGCTGGACATAAAATATTTACGTAAATTAGTGAATACTTTATATAATGCCGCCAAGCATGGGACACTAATCTACAGAGTAGCAGGAATAGTGCTGTGAGAATCATATTGACTTACTTGGCATAGTTTCACATTATGAATAAATAGCTAAAAGTCAAAATCGAAAATACAAGACAAGAATAGAATAGAATGTTTTATTTTCGTTGGCAGAGTTAAGGCCATAAGACTTTCTCTTCCACTCAACCAAGCCTATTGTTTAGTCTGATCTGAACCTCACAATATGGCACCACTTATGAGGCAACTAGGCCAGGAGATAATGAGATACACTGGCTAATTCCTTTCCCCTCCATAGCATACATCGCCGATTAGCTACATTATTACACTAGTCACACTTCAGATGTGCACAAACAAAATTGTTCTTCCTCTGACACATATCTTCAAGTGAGATGTACTGCCTGATAATAGATGTACATATCAGCCGGGATCAGTCAGAGGTAAGACGTGCATATACATAAATATCTCCTCCCCGTCTTTCATATCTCAATCATCCTCAGTGGTGTAGTGATTACAGTGGAAGCCGTTGGGCTCGAGATTCGCAGTTTCACACCTGGCCGAGGGTGACAGATTTCTTAAGGACAATCTATCTTCTTCGTTCATAGAAAGACACATGCGGAAGTCGTGGAGCCAGTGTCGTAGAATTATTGCATTTAAAATAATCCCGTTCTTGATCAAATTTGGCCGCTGAGTATCGCTTTATTTAGAAACGCCGTTAAATAATAAATGCTACTGCTGGTTTTGCTACTGTTACGACTACTGTTACTGCACCTACCATTACTACTACTACCACTACCACTTACCACTGCTACTGCTACTGTTGTTAATACTACCACTACTGCTACTACCATTATTGCTATTACAACTACAGTTATTGCTACTATCACTACTGATACTACTACCGGTACTTCCGCTACCACTATCACTACTGCTACTAATACTACTTCTACTACTGCTATTAATACTGTCAATACTGATACTACTACCAGTATTTCCGCTACTATTACCACTACTGCCGCTACCACTGCCACTACTGCTCCTGCCACTGCTATTAATACTACAACTATTGATACAGCTACTATTACCACTTCAGCTACCGCTACTACCACTACCGACACGACTACTGCTATTACTTCTGCTACTGCTATTAATACTGCTACTACTACTACAGCTACTATTAGGACTGCAGCTACCGCTACTACTATTACCGGCACTACTACTACTACTACTATTACTACAAGGTCTACATCTCCGACTGCTGTTGCTGCTACTATTGCTACGACTACCACTGCTGCTTTCTAGAATTGCCACATTTGTTTTAGGAAAATAAGGAAGATTTTCACAAAAATAAGGAAAATATATTAAATTCTCAGGAATTTAGTAGCACAATTATAATATTGATTGTTTAATAGTTTAAGGTGTAAGGTTATCACTAAGCTTCGTATGATGTTTGTCACAAAAGCTATATTGGATGGAGTAGTTTCTCCTGGTAGATTAATGAGTCAGTCAAAGACACAAGCAATTCATATGATGATGGATAGGTTGTGCGACGGAACTCAGGGCAGACCTTCTCGGGAGAGGACTTCCGCTTCGGACCGTTAAGGGAACCTTGATGGGGTTGCCGAAGCAGGAGTGGTACATGGACTCTGTCGACTGTAGGGACCGGTCGTTAAAGGGGTCAAGTGGTTAGGTCGGTGCGCGTAGAGGATCGATGGGCACGTAACTCATCTCATATATATACAATAGACCTCAGGTCGCAGTGCGTGGGATGTTCCCTCCCTCCCTCCCTACTAACAAAAAAAAAAAAAAGCACAAGCAGGTTACAAGACCTCTATGAGTTTGACTTGTGTTATGTATGAGTGCACGTTGTTACGTATGTTCTTCTGTCGATGAGTTCATTGTGATCCCATTCAGTCATATAGAAGGTGCGCCAGGAGGCAAATGGCGCCACCAATGTCTACAGTGCAGTTGTTTATTTTGGAATTTGGAAATTATTATTTCTTGTAAGGCATGGTAACATATTCTGTAGTGTGCCAAGTGGAACTGAAGGTAGAAAAATGACGTGGTGTTCAAATTCACTGTGGCAGTAAAAGACATACGGAACATTTTCAATTGTTTCTTGCTGTAAGAGATGCAGGTTCTAATTGTGGCCATTCGCAGTTTTTCAGCGATTTGTGCTTAAAGATGATAACTGACAACTATGTATGTGTATGTATTTATTCACACTGTAAATGGGTATATACCCGGTGGCAGTGGTAACTAATTACACTCAATAATGACAATTAATAATAAACACAACTAATAAAAAACAATAATTAATAATAATTATTATTATAATAATAAAATAATAATAATAACAAGGAGCATCCTAAATTAATGAAGCAAGGTCACTTAAAATAACATTTAAAGTAAATCTAATTTGTATCTTAACCCTAAGTTCGAACTAAGACCCACGAGTGTGTCAGGTTCATACCTGCACAAGTACCTTTCGGCACTACACTTATTTCGCTGTCATCTCACTCACTGCACTGATTCTACCTGATTTCACTAACACTTCTAACCATTTCACTGTTCAAATACTTTGCACAGCCACTTCACTGACACCAACACACTTCACTTGCACAATAGACTTCACTGACACTACACACTTCACTGACACAACACACTTCGTCATAGATAGAACACTTCAAATAGCAAGATATCAATTACACACTTGAAGTAGTGTGTATAATATACTACCGGCTATTAGTAAAGTCCTTAAGCCTATTTTTAAATACATTTCTGGTTATTGGTAAAGCTTTTAGTAAGTCTGCAGGTAAAGCATTCCAGTCCCTGATAGTACTATTGAGAAAAGAAAACTTTCCAGTGTCCGTCCTCTGTCTTCTTTCCCTCAATTTTTATGAGTGGTCGTTCCCTGAAGAGTAATTTGGCGGCTGCAACCTATTTTTTATTTCTCTCCAGGCAGGCTCACCTCTGTATGTTTTGAACATTGCACATAATCGATTTCGCGTTCTTCGGTCCGTGAGTGGAAAAGGTTTCAGTTACATAGTCTCAGAATGTATACTTTTTGTCATTGTAATAGCAGTTATTTGAATAAGTGGGTGTCAATTATAGTTTGTTTATATGTATAAAACACCTGTTGTATATTTACTATCAGGTTATTAATTTTGTAATCATTGGCGTGGTAAACACAACTGTTCAAAAGAGTAAAGTAAACGATCTTCATGTAAAACATAAATATTCAGGCTAAAGATTATCAAAACGTTTCGGTTGTGCAAACCATAAAAATTAAGTTGCAGTGTTGTGATAATACTCTCCATTCTTTACATTCACCTGAAGCCTACTGCACCGCCACTTATGTAATGAGCGCCAGACATTTGAACTCTCTCCGTACAAGGCTATATTTCTCGATAAGTTCAGTGTGACAAAAATTCGAAGCCTGGTTATCACCTTATTTCACTCTGTTTTACACATTTAATAATAATAATAATAATAATAATAATAATAATAATAATAATAATAATAATAAAAAGGTAAAGGTAAAGTTATCCCCCGTAACACGCCATGAAGGCACTTGGGAGGCATGAAGGTAGAGCTCCATGTTTTCCATGACCTCGGCACTAGAATGAGGTGGTGTGGTCGGCACCACGCTCTGACCGCCTTTTACCCCCGGGAAAGACCCGGTACTCAATTTTATAGGAGGCTGAGTGAACCTCAGGGCCGTTCTGTAAGTTTGACAACGAGAAAAAATCCTGTCGCCACTTGGGATCGAACCTCGGACCTTCCAGTCCGTAGCCAGCTGCTCTACCAACTGAGCTACCCGGCCGCCAACATTTAATAATAATAATAATATTAATAATAATAATAATAATAATAATAATAATAATCTGTGGTGCTACAGCCTTTAAGGGCCCAGACAACTATCTGGCTGCTGTCCTCACGTCCACATAACGAATCAGAGGTGGACGATCATCCAACCTGAATGGAGGTAGCGTGTGGTTAGGACGATGATATCCCCAGCCGTTATAGCTGGTCTTCTTGATCGGATTTAGCTACCTATCGTAGCTCCCCAAGTACATCATGATCCTGGGTGGGCATCGGTTCCATACAATGGCCAAAATTTCATGGGACATTTTCTTCCTACATGCGGATTCGAATCAGCTTACATTCCCTAACGCGAGTCCTAGGCAGGATGTTTTAGACCACGACGCTACGGCGCGGAACATTTTAGTCATTTAACATTATAAAATTGTATGTTAGGCCTCTATATTTTTCCAATGTAAGTGTAATGAACCATTCATACTTAGGAAAACACGAAGCATAGTTGCAACGGTCATATTAACAGATGATTTGGTAGCCTGAAGTAATGTTGTATTATTTTTAGTTTCGAAGATAAATTTTCTGTATGACTAATTGAAATTGATAAATACGGCTACTTGTAGTTCAGCTTTACTCCAGTCAATGTAACATTTAGAGGCTGTTTCTTACATTTGATCACTTAAACTTTATAGCATTATATGAATGTATATCTGCATATACTGTATGTCTAATAGACTCCATATTCAAAATAATAAACCCTCACTTTACGGAAGACTTATTTTAAGGCAAAAAATTTAAGACTACGGAAAAAGTAAAATTTGGTAACCCTACTGTTACTGATGCAATTAATGCTACTACTATTACAACCGCTGCTGCTAATATTGCTGCTGCTACTGTTATTACTACCACTATCATTTACTACTGCCACCACTATTACTAGTCTACTGCTACTGCTATTCAGAGGGTTAGTACACACAATAGACTGAATGATTGCAATGCTAAAGGACCTCCATCGTCCGTAATCTTCGTTCATCACAAATTCAATTTCGATTCGCCGAGATTTTAGCTCCGGTCTCAAGCGAGGAAAGCCGACACTCACAGTTGAGCTAGCAGTGGGTCACGCTCATATTAGAACAGGATATCTTGTTTGCTACAATTTTCAAGTTTTGTAAGTGAGAGATATTTCGTAGTTAATCCTCTTACTAGGAAATGCATTTCTCCAGATTTTTCAGAAATGATAATCCTATCATCTTGTAATACACGCAGCAATACAATTCACATCACGTAAGCAACTGCGGAGCGCGACGTATACCAGGAAGATACGAGCTTAGTAATACCTGGAATTATTTCATAAAAACGAATTCTGAATTTAGATTATAGACACGAAACCTACATAGGCTATTTTTCTAGAATTTGCGTTGCTACGTGGTTCAGAGAAACCAGGATTGAGCAAACTGAACTAATTATTCGACATGAGAAGACTAATAATGGTATTGCTTTCCGCACCTGTTATTCATATTTTTAATAGGTTTATTATACCATGCTTCATGAACTAGTAAGGTTATCTAGCGTCAGAATGAAATTAAAGTAATAAAGCCAGGAAATTAGTCAAGGATTCAGCGTCGAAATTTACCCAGCATTTGCACTTATTGGACTGAGGAATAACCCGGGATAAATCTCAACCGGGTTACTTTTTCTAACCAGAATTTGAAGCTGGGCCAGGTCATTTCACAGTTAGGGTGCTAACTGTTACTCCATGCTATTACAGTTTTCCATATTAACTATTTGTACTAAATGAGTTGCTTTTACTATATTCCAATGTATTTTACTTTTTTTTTTCTATTATGTTATTATTTTAATGTTGTTTAGTGTCGATTTTATTACACTATTATTTTTTTTTGTAATATGTTAGTATTCTGTTCTTTAACTTTTTGTTAAATTTTCACTGCTTGTATACT
The DNA here is from genome assembly GCF_040183065.1 of Periplaneta americana. Lineage (NCBI taxonomy): Eukaryota > Metazoa > Arthropoda > Insecta > Blattodea > Blattidae > Periplaneta > Periplaneta americana. The sequence continues at coordinate 32,050,421 of NC_091133.1, read as the reverse complement.
TTGTGACCCGGTAGAGTGTAAGAGAAGGTCCTATGGCCTTAACTCTGCCAGTATAAATAAAGAATTATTATTACTTATTATTTATTATTATTATTATTATTATTATTATTATTATTATTATTATTATTATTATATAAGGAGTTAATCTTCTCAAAAGAATATTGGACAAAATTTTGTACGATGTCAACAAAAGTGATATTCCTCGAAAGTTACTACAGTTAGTGTTGTCCCCCTTCTTAAAGATAGGTACGATTATGGACTCCTTCCATTGTTCTGGTACAATTTCCTTTTCCAAAATAGCAAGTACAAGCTTATAAATTGCGTTAGATAGCGCGCTTCAATCCTCTTATATTAATTCTGCTGGAATATGATCGATACCTGGAGACTTGTACTTTTTCAGATTTTCTATCGCAATTTCGACTTCAGAAAGTGTGAGTTCGAGTATAAATGGCTGAGCAGTTTGTATTTCAATTTCGTCCCGATCATTTATATTTGGCCTATGTATATTTAGTAATTGCCCAAAATAGTTTTTCCATCTGTTCAGGATTGAATGAGAGTCTACAAGGAAGTCACCATTCTCATCTTTGTTCACGTTTACCCTTGCCTGATACCTGTTCTTAAATTTCTTTATGCCCTTATATAAATCGCTAATGTTTTTGTTCTTACTATTTGTTTCTACCTCATTCAATTTTACCTTCAAGTAATCTCTCTTTTTATTCCTAAGTATGCGATTTGCTTTCCGTCGTTTATTGAAATATTTACCTCTATTCGCCTCAACTGGATCCTGTAAGAATTTCAATTTTGCCTGTTTCCTTCTTTCTATTACCATGTAACAATCTTCATCAAACCACGGTTTCTTTTTCTTAGTTTCATAATATCCTATGCTCTGATTAGCTGCAATTTTGATATTATCTCGGATATTTTCCCACACGCCATTAACATGTAACTTCCTCAACTTCGTCGGAACTCGAGGAGGATAGCAACAAAAAATACATTGCCCTTTGTGGGAGATGAGTCGATAACCACCCGCAAAATCTTCATTTGCCCATTATTATGCTTCTAATACAGCACTGATCAAATGGAGTGTGCAACCTATGCCTACTATTTAATTATCGGTTGTTTTACGACGTTTTATCAACTTCCATTTTTATCTAGCGAATGCCAGATAAATGAGTCCCGGATCGAGCGTCGAAACTTGCACAGCATTTGTCCTTAATGTGTTGAGGAAAAACCGGGAAAATCTCAACCAGGTAACTTGTTCCAACCAGGATTTTAACCTAGACCCGCTCGTCTCACGGTCAGACATGATAACCGTTACTTCACCGCGGTGGACCTATGCTTATTGTATTAGCGAATCGATTCTATATCTCGCAACATTTCCTAAGCCTATAACAATAATAAGATGAATTGAGTAATCTATATTTAATATGTTGGCGTATTCATTCTCATTAATATTGTTTCTACATTTTAAGTGTAATCAGATGAAATGCGTAACCTAGTCTATATTTACTGTATTATGTTGGCGGATTCAATCCGATTAATTATTTTTATATTTTAAGGGAAATCAGGTGAAATGCGCAACCTATTCTATATTTACTGTACTATGTTGGCGGATTCAATCCGATTAATTAGTTTGATATTTTAAGGGAAATCAGGTGAAATGCGCAACCTAGTCTATATTTACTATGTTGGCGGATTCAATCCCATTAATTATTTTTATATTTTAAGGGCAATCGGGTGAAATGCGCAATCTAGTCTATATTTACTATGTTGGCAGATTCATTCCAATTAATTGTTTTTATATTTTAAGGATAAAATCAGATGAAATGCGTAACCTTGTCTATATTTACAATGTTGACGAATTCATTCACATTAAATGTGTTATATTTTAAGGGTAATCAGATGAAATGCGTAACCTATATTTACTATGTTGGCGGATCCATTCTCATTTTTTTTATATTTTAAGTGGTTATGTGCATCGCAACATTTCCCGAAAGAAACCACATAGGCATCTGGGATGTCGTGTCTTTATATTAAATAACTCTAACAATAACGTTGGCTTATTAATTAGTAAATGCATAATATATTTTGATACTTTTTTGTTCTAGTTATTTACACTTTATATAAGGATGGCCGTGTTAAATAGTAACAGGAGATTCCTCGAACCCTTATAATTGTGTGTAACGTTTTTGCCTGTTGTTCGTGGTTGTTATTGTGAACATGTTAGGGTTTATAACGATAGTTTGGATTTGAAATAAAAGTTAGATAATATTTTATTATTCCTGTCGTTCACTTTCCCGCATTAAAATTTATTGCTGTAGTTCTGTGATGTCAATGTCAGATGGGCTTTGAAAAGATTCATGCAAAACTTTTCTTTAACGTGTAAAAGCTTAACGAAATATTAAACTGGATTTAACAAAAAATAATTTTTCGTACACAACTGGGGATGATGCGGGCATTGCAAAGGCAGAAATAGTTAATTTAACATGGTACGATAATGTACATAAAGGATTTTTTTTGGTCCTACGGAATTATTTGTTATGGTTAACATTGGTTGTTAATGGAGAAAAATTCTCTCCGGCGCCGGGGATCAAATATGGGACCCTGAGTTCTGTGCAATGGGCGCTCTAACCACTGAGCTACGTCGAGGCTCAATCCACTGCATCGGATCGAATCTTTCTCCTGTGGTATTTTTCCCTTAGTGACCTTAATCCATATTCGACATATACATATACAGACACATGTAATAATACAACAGTCATTACACAAGGAGCGCACTCATTCGAGTGACTTAGTGGTGGTGACTCCATAGTATATATGCACTGTTGGGCGAATGATATACGTTTTTCTCTCCTCCCCACAGAATTATCTGTTATTATGGTTACCGTTGGTTAATTATTAATGGAGAAATATTCACTCAGGCCATGGGATCGATGTTGCTATGTTTTATTTAACGACGCTCGCAACTGCAGAGGTTATGTCAGCGTCGCCAGATGTGCCGAAATTTTGTCCCGCAGGAGTTCTTTTACATGCCAGTAAATCTACTGACATGAGCCTGTCGCACTTAAGCACACTTAAACGCCATCGACCTGGCCCGGGATCGAACCCGTAACCTTGGGCATAGAAGGCCAGCTATGAGATCGAAGTAAGGGAAAATACCAAAGAAGAAAGATTCGAACCGGTGCTGTGGATTGAGCGTAGCTCAGTGGTGAAAGCACCCAGTGTGTAGAACTGAAGGTCTTTTTTGGATCCCCGGCACCGGAACAAATTTTTCTTCATTAATAACCAATAATATAATAAATTGAGACGTTCTCTATAACAAGAACTTAACTAAAAAATATTGAATTTGAGATACAGAGTATCAGACATTTGAGATCTGGTATAATAGTATTACGCAGAACGACATTCAAATGTTTCTAGAGGCCGCTGTGTTTTTTTGAGAGAAAAATTATTTTGTCAGCAGGGAAATGTGTTGTTAAAGAATCAATATAAGTGCTGTAAACGGAAAAAGTACGTAACGTACGATAAGTTGTTGTTCTAGGAAGTGTCTCAATTTTTAATTACTTAACTGTTGTATTAGTTTCCAAATGAAGCCAGTTATCTCTAATGACATATATCTTACAACTGCAAACTAAAAGTTGGATTCATTTTGATGTGTGAGTGACTATCAAGTATCAATTGCGTTGTGTATAAAAACAGAAATTAAAAAAAATAACAAACATTTATTTCAAATTCCAAACGTCCTTATAATCCCAACCATGCTCACAATAACAATCACGAACAATATAAACGTTTCACCCTTTTACAGGTATTCGATGAATCCGCTGTCACTATTTTCATTTCATTTTTTTTTTCTTATTATATGCGGCACATCATTGCTTGTTGACGAATATCCTTAATGGCATTCTCTCTTTCATCGAAGTTTTCATTTCCATTGTTTTATAATTTGTTAGATTTTCGAGGGAGGAAGGTTCCAGTTCCGGTCTTGTTACCATTCAGGCTTGCACAATCATTTTGCGTTACGCGGTAAAATGATCGTAAATCAGAAATTAGTGGTTTTGAGTTGTTACTTTCATGTGAATACAGAAATTGTACTCCTTCAAACGGTATAAAGGGTCTATCTCATTCAATAATGATACAAAACATCAGAATTTCAGGCCACCATTATTATATTGGTCCTCATTTCAAAATTAGTTTTGCTCTGCGGAAAACTTTCAATTTATGACCTGTGTCCTTTTTGACGCGCACCATAGATGCAGTATATTCATATTTCTTTAAGAATATATGCTTTTGTTACTATGAAATGACTTATATCATAATGCATAATATTTAGGGCCTATAATCTGGTTGCCTCAGTGACTTCAGCCCCAAACTCTTGGAAAATATTCCTGCTAGCAAATAAAACGATCTCTACATATTTTTTGATAATGAGTAAAATGTTCTCGTCTGAGGAAATTGAATAACAGAAGCAATTTTCTCAGGATTACATTTCCTATTAGGATCTTCGCCTATAAATTCTGTAATTCTTCTGAAATCACGTTTCGTTTCGTGAGATAAACGAAGCAATCGTAGCACTGAAATGTATTATTAGACTCTAATATCCTTTAAAATCCCCTTCTGCTACTTCTGTCAAAGAATACACTGTCTTTATAGTTAAATTTTGCCCTTGGTCTCCAACGAAGTCCACACTGAAATAACCTTCATTACGGGAGCAGCAGAAACACTTCTCTCCCAACAGATAGCCTATATACTGCATTTCTATTTAAATGACTTTGCTTTACGGAAATTGTACGTGGCATTATCATCGTGAACGAGTTTTCCATTAAGCTCTCAGCATATTACGCTGTGATATCATAATGTAGACTAGATCTAATGTAATTATTAAAGCCCGGATTTCTAAGTAAAATCAAACAGTAAAATAAGCAAGCAAATAAGCACGAAAAATGGTGAAAATAAGCACCAATATAAGCAAATACGAATACACGGAAACAGTAAAATAAGCACGAAAAATGGTGACAATAAGCATCAAAATAAGCAAAAACGTATAGACGGAACTATGATATATTACTTGTTTCGTAGAACTCTAACCTTATTGAAGGCTGTTGCAGTAGCTATACAAGAAAGATCATCTTGAGATTTTCCTGTGTGAAGCTCCTGCGTCTGTCAGTCAAGAATGATTTGTACAGTGAAAATGTTCTTTCGACGGAATGTCGGAACCCGCTAATGCTAAACACAAGTCTTTGAAAAATGTATCACTAGAACTCGATTGTTTACCCACATTGCTTTTAATCAGTTGCTGGTTTAACTTAGATTTATTCTTAAACCTCTTCTTATGCCTCATTGATTAATATGCTGCACAATGTCATATTTTTTCTTCGCAGAAACACTCTTTTCACACATCAAACAAAATAAGACACTGCCGTCCTCACTGAAAATATTAATTCCTAACTAATTTACGCATTTGCGTAAGAATGCTGATTGAGAGGTTTCTGTGAGTGGCATTCCTGAACTACAACAGCGAGCAATCACAAACACCTTACTGAATCAACGCGTGTTGCATAACTTGCACACTGAAGCTTGGAACTCGGAGATTCTTTATCCATGCACATGACGTCATTCCGATAACGCGATAACCGATTGATCTGAGTATTCGCAAAAGCTTGGCGGGGAATCCCAAGGTTTGTTGTTGTTTCACAACATCCTGGGTCATATCCTAGCATTGCTTTCTTACGCATTCGACTGAAGTTAATTATTTTTATTAGCCAATAAATGAAAGGGAATATGTGATAAATGACGGCTAGGAGTGAAATATGCATTTTTAAAATTTCAGTTTTGGATAAAATACGCTGTTTTAATTAAAAATCGTAAAATAAGTAAAAAAAAACGTTTTCCTGCGAAATAAGCATTTATAATCACTAACAAACAAGTTAAACTGCTTATCTAGGTGTGTCTTATGAAGTATAACCTTTCTGCTTACTTTTAAAAGTGTGGAAAAGAATATGCATTTTGCTTAGAAATCCGGGCTTTAGTAATTACCTTCCTCTAGGCGAGGCAAAGAAAGAATTCTCTTCGCGGTTAAATGTGTCAGTAGACTCCAGAAAAGTACTTTCAATTCCATGTTGAAATGTTCTTCATAATTATATATAAAAGACAAATGAAGCACGTCCTCGCAGTGAAAATTCTCGTTTGATCTCAAAAAATAAGATTTAATATTCTACTAACATCGCCTTCCGCTACGCAACTCGACAACAGGTCGGTTTTTCCTGTCTGTGTAATGAATTATCCTGCCTTATCTTCTTCGACAGGAAGAAGTTGTAAAGTGCGAGGATGAACGGCAACAGCAACTTGAACATATTTCGCCTCCATCATGGTTCAATACGTTAAGACTCATTGCCACAGTCACGAGAGGATGCGCCCTTCGATTCGTAATGTGGCATTCTTTACTAGTGAGAAATTCTTTTATTGCATGTCGAACTACCTGCAGAATTTCATACACGGAACATTCCATATGAAATCGGACATTAAAGAACCTTAAAATGTGAAGAGTCCACTGCAAGAATGATGGATGTCATTTGGAATACATTTTTCAGGAGAAGCAATTGAAAGTTTGAAATGCTTAGCGCTTAAAGCATAACTGAGATTTTCCGATCATTACTAGACAATGACTATCAATGTTAATGTCATATAACTCTCTATGTACATTCTATTATGTCTTAAGCTATGCATTGACAGTCTTGGTTCATTTTCGACAAGAAAGTGACATCCATCATTCTTGCAGTGGACTCTTCATGTGTAATTCCTCGAAAAAAAAAATGTATAGAGGGATAGTAGATACTTTGCTCTGTGAAGTCTGTTCACATTTCAGTCCATTAGTTTTCCTAAATTTATCGTATTTGAGTGAAAATCTCCAGTTTAAAGGACATAAATTTGAAAAGATATATCATAGGGATTACAACAAAAGTTCTTATTAGGCCTATAACTGAGAGTACGATTTTCATAAGTAAGCATGCACAATATCTATATCAATTTTAACAGGGACATAGGTAGATATGTCGATACTTTATAGACATCATCGCAGAAAACAGTAAAAATAAAATTATGAGCTCATTCCTCTCTCTCGCTCTCTCTCTCTCTCTCTCTCTCTCTCTCTCTCTCTCTCTCTGAACAAATTACACCAATTTTAATTTCGGCGTTACATAAAGAAGTGTTCCTATAATAAAATAATTTCGTTAAGTTATATTAGCTACGCCCAAGTTCCGAATCAGGTGAATGTACGCATACGTTTCGCTTCTGTACGCGCGACAGCAATAATTTTTCTCCACTGCTAGCAGAACAGAAGATTAGTTTATCTACAGTCTAGACTCTAGAAGGTACGAACATGTGTCATAATAGTCAATCAAGCCTAAGGAAAATATAGAAATATTCGAAATCGATGTATTTTTAAAAGCGAGAAAAAAATACAAAGTTTGAAGTGATGTTTTCAAAATAGACATTTACATCTTCAAAAGTTGGTAAGCGTCAAACTTTTTTTGTTTTTAATGTTATATTGGAGTCAAATCGAGAGTCATGTTCACAAAGAATGGAAATTACTTTTAAAATTATTTCTACTCAAAAATCTTTTCTGGTTTCCGAGTTACGATGAGTTAAGAGTAAAGACTTAAATATACGCGTACAGTTTAAAATAAAACGCAAATTTGTGTATATTGAAAAGCACGAATACTTCAAATAAGTAATAAAAGTCGTCCCTCTAATTAGGGGAGTAACCAATAACAACTGGTCCACGGAACATACACAATCACCTCTCCATCGTTACTATGAAACGACTTGCCGTGACTTGCGTGCAAGACAGATATAAGGAACTTAATTTCCGGATATGAAATATTTTATTTCTATTATTGTGTACCTTGAATAAAAAATCTGAAAGCAGCATTAATTATTCCTTAAAGTTTGCAATATTATCATATTTTTAATTTTCATTTTATTTATGGACAAATAATTTCAATACGAATTAGATCTACAATGAATATGAATATGTTTCACAGATCAGTATGTTCGGAAAGATAAGAGCTTTAAAACACGGAATTGTTCAAATTTAAATTTTAAAGCATTAAGCAGCTTTGGGTGCATAAATAACGTAATTTTTTTTCATATATGGTAAATTTGACGAATTTTTATAAGAAAATTATTATGCATAGGGATGTCATATTTCGCAGAAACATTGCTGTAATTGTACAAAAAATATAATCAAAATTAAAAATTAGCAGACGATATTTTTAAATTTTTCGTCCGATTTCACATGGAATCGTTGGTATGCACAATTACCTAAAAAAAAGTGATCAGGTATCCGATTAATCATTATCGAATAACACGGATAGTTCCGAATCTTGAAGGGGAAGTCACGAATGGGAAATGCCGCATTTTGTTGAAATCTGAACCTAGTCGTGGAATAATTTAAGAATATCTTCCAACAGACTTTCATTATGTTTGTCATAGGTTCAGCCAATAAATTTTTACGAGATGAACCCTTCGACTGGGAAAACGCCGTATATATTCCTTAACAGTAGCCAAAGCATTGCCATCACAAAATCCACAAACAAAAAGCATGTCTGCATATTCACTATGCGAATACATGAATTAGATGTGAGTGAATGTTTATTCAGTTGTGTGTGTTGCGCTGGCGTTGACGTTCTCAGATGCTACCGTGTGAAAAATATGTGTCGTAACACATCAAGTATAGTACACAGAAGCGCAAGACGTTCCAGTATTTCTCCTCAACTGTTAGACTTCGGATGTAGGTTAAATCGATTTAGGTTAACACAAGTATTACATTATCCTGAAGTATTTTACATTCCTCCTGAGATAACCTGTACATGAAAAAGATATATTTTAATTCTGTAATTATTATTTCAGTTTTCGAATAAAGTTTTACTGTATCTAAAATAATGAATCAGTTGTAACATATACTTAACTACTAGTAAGAAAGTAAATAACGAATCAATAAATAATTGTTTATAGATTGACATGGAAAACCAATTTTTTCCTATCTTTGAATTCTTTGCTGCGGAGAATTTCAAACACGGGTACACTGTAGCAAGCCAATCAATCATACTGGAAAGATTTTCATTGATATTGACTGTTGTTGTTAAGTAAACATGAAACAACTCTCGGCTGTTTCTCTCTTTTTGGAACAGACAAAACATTTCGTCTACTTGGTGTGTTTATATGTTAGGCTTGAACCTGCTTTTGGTTGTAGCAAACCGTCTGAGTCAGTTTCAGTCAGCCTAATACTGCTTTGTTTCATGCAGTGTGGTTTATCCCTTACCCCAGTGATGTCAAAGCAAGCGCATTTTCCTGACCTTGACGTCGTGCGCGGGCATCAAGCGCTAAGTATGGAAAGAGGAAGGGTTGTGTATATGAATAAGCAGCCTGTTGGATTAAGAAAACAGTGGTGCACAAACTTCAAACGGAACGTGAAATATGTCGTTATTTTTATTATCTCTTCTTTCTGTTTGATATTATCTATATTGTCTGTAAAACAAAAGTACTAACACCAATTTCTTAATATTGCAGTTGTGTTTTAAATGTTAATAAAATAATAAAGAGATAAGAAGGAATATTCACTTAAATTCCATAGTAGTACAACTATACTGTACTAAATGGATGAAACACATCATTCATAAAGAAAGTGATATCCCAAAAAAAGAGATCGAGTATGACATGATAAGTTGGAATTGAACTTGATTGTATCTTTAGCCTTATAAAAGTAATCAATAAACTAATGAAAACAATATTACAATACAAACCAAAGTTATCTAGGTAATGTATATGTTTTAAGTGCAACTAATATTTCATAACAAAACTCTTATCGCATTATGCTTTTAAGGTGATACTGATGTGCAACTTCCTATCAGTCAGAATATTAAATTATTTTCTCGAAATCTGCTGAAGCTATAGAGCTGACATTTTTGCAACACATGAGCACATACCTTTTGTTTATGATATAACAATAGTTGCCTTGTTAATTAATTTCCTTACAAACACTTTCCATGCGAATATTTTCAAAATTTTCAATACACTATCTTCAGTAATTTGTATTTACGGTATATTAGATTTACGAAAACACTATTTCAGTACCTGTAATGCTACTAAATAAATAGGTCTATACCTGAAAATTTCACTTTTCTATAAAAAGAAAGTTGAGAAAATATTTCTTTTCAATAAAAAAAACAAACTTGTGAAAAATGACCATTAAAATGAAAACTTACATTCTTATAATGCACTTCTACTTCTCAGACAAATCTAAAAATTAACATGGATACAGTTTTAATAAGTTCTCTTCCCTTCATCTATTGAATCAGTGCTGGCCATCCCTGTATATATTGTAGCTTGATCAAGCGGCATATACCACCTCTTTCGTCTGTCTCTTTCCTTTCCGCTGTAAAGCGCTCAGGCTCTCCTGAGCTCTAAAGCGCTCGCTTGCTCCTATGGGACGAGACGATAAAAGTCACCCTCGGCTCTCTTTTTGCGCATGCGCCATCGGTGTAATATTTCCGCTTCCGGTGTGATGCTGGGCCTCGTTGTAAGCATAAAAATTGTTTTATTCACCGCATTCTAGATTCACCCACAGTCTAATACATACAGTCACGAAACTTCAACACTTTTTCTGCCAACATTCGCGACACTAGCGCCCAAGCGGCAGGCAAGGCACTGGTCATAGTCTCGTTCAGCCAGCATATGCTTTAAAGGGATGAGAGATATTATAATAACGTTTTAATCATGCATCGGAATAAAGGCAATGTGTGCAATGACGAAAATTGCAGTAACAAGTTTAAATCTCCGAATTTGTCGTTCTTCAGATTCCCTGAAGACCAAGAGAAAATCATTACTCAGTCGTAACCAATAATCCACGTTGAAGGTAGCCTACGTATTGTATTCTATAAAACATTTATTAGTTATGTTACCTATTTGTATGTCAGGAAGGAGAGTTTAAATAAAACCAAAGTAAATACCTGTTACAGTATATTAATTTTTTGCAGAAATCATATGTGTAAATGTGTAACCATTCCGATTTTGGATAATGTATCTTAAGTTTTTAATGCAAGTAATTCCATAATTTTTGTATTCGTCTTTTTTTTTCTTTATATTTTTCAAAAGTTGAACGTTATATTGCATTCAAGTAGGGATCATGATGTTAATTTTTCAAGAATTCATGGATTATTGTAATCCTTTTGCAAAATATTCACTTCTTGAATAAATCCAGACTGTGTCGATAAATTTCTGATGTGTTGGTGTAGATTCATGTGGCAGACGTATTAAGTTCTCAATAGCCTTTTTAAATTTAATATAAAAAGCAATCTTTTCTGTAACAATTTGCATGACTGTTATTGGTGTTGATTTTATATTCCCAGTGATTATTTGAGCCGTTCAGAGCAGAAGTGGTGTAAGTCAAAATTAGGTAATGAGGTTTAAAGTAAATATTCTGTAAAATACAGCGCAAAGTAGCAATTAATATATCCTTCGTGCTATTCACTGACTACTAATAGTTTAAATAAATTCAATATTAACTGCTACTTTGCGCTGTATTATAAAGAAAGTTTACTTTAACCCTCATTACTCATTTTGACTTACACCACTTCTGCTCTGAAAATAAAATTAGGCCTAGATTTTCTGAGTTAATTGAAGTCACAATTTTTTCAACAAAATTGTGTGTTCATTTATTTGTTCTCACCTACGTCATATTAACAATAAGGACATGTAAATTACGTATTATATAAGTAGGATAAGTTAAAATTAAGCTTATGTGTGAAAACTGGAAATGTAATGTAAAATGCGGTAAACTTGCCATAAACATTTAAACCATAATATCAGCACTATTTGCCACTAGTGGCCGGTTTCACCAACCTTCGTTATCATTATAACGTCTCGTTAAATAATTTCATGACACGTTAGTCAGTTTTTGTGTTTCACCAAGTATCATTATTGCTAACGCATCTTTAAATTCATCGTTAATTTATTAGGACCTATTCGTCGCGTTAAAACAGTAACGATGCGTTAAGAAGTCAACAACATGGCGGACGTAATTATTCGATGATGAAGTTCTTTATTTAGAACTTCAACATAACGACGAACTTATATGTTGTAATAACACTCGGAATAATCATTTTGAAGATTTAAGTGATAAAGAATTCCACGAAAGCTACACATTAAGGAAATAAGTAGTAAGAATGATTCTAGAAGAAACTGAATACCGGTATACTGTATAGGTTAGAATACGACAGATAGAAATCACCCACTTAACGCCTCTTCAACAGATTCTTCTCGTTTTAAAATAATGTTGCGGGAAGTTTTGAAATAGTAATTGATGATATGAACGGGGTATCAAAAGCTGTATTGTCTAGATATGTGAATAAATTATCAGACGTACTACCAACATTACAATAGTCATTATTTCTATAGGCCTAATAAGCTTATAGCTAAATTTTATGTTGTCATAGACAACATAGATTGTGTACATGTTCCAATCGTATATCCTAGCAGTAATATAGCCAAAAGATTCTGCAATAGAAGATCCTATTTTTCTTCAATATTCAAACAATTTCATAGGCCTATGTAAAGCTCCGCATAGAAAAATTGTGGTTAAACTAGCGCTGAGGTAGTTTCCTTCGTACTCTGCTTATACACCTTGCACATACGAATCTGTGACAGGTTATGTTTGATTAGTTTAATTTTTTGTTATGCCTTGCATATACGATCAACTGATTACCACAAAAAAATCCCTTATAAGTTCAACAATTTTCACTTTTACCTCAGAACTACCTCAGCGCTAGTTTATTGAAATTGTAATAGGTTAGAATACGACAGATAGGAATCACACACTTAACGCCTCTCCAACAGATTCTTCTCGGTTTAAGATAATGTTACGGTCTACACGGATAGCACAACATTCCAAAGGAGGATGCCTTTTAAATGAAAAGGGTGCAAAGAGATTTTCTTTTAGGAGACAATGGATACCCCTTAAAATCCAATTTAATGACATCTCTCCTGAATCCTGTCACACAAGCATGGCAAAATTGTTACAGGGTACTAATAAATCTGCATGAAATACAGTGGAAAAGTAGTATGCAATTTATGGAAGAGGCGATTTCCCGTCCTAAATTTAGGCCTAATATAACTGCTTAGAATGCTTTGTATATAATTAATTGTGGCATCAGTTTTTAAGCTGTCGACCATGTAGTCCGCTAAATTTTCTCAGATTTCCTTTAGAAGCTACAATTTAACTGCTCTACATTCCTATTATTTACATTTGGAAGCAGCTGTCTTTTTTTTTTTAATTGCTGTATGACAACATACTGTATTTAGGAAGATGTTCTTAAAATTACTGCCTCTTACCCGTTTGCCTATGATTGTTTCTTCATGCCAAACAAAGTCAGCCATGATCATATGTAACCAATGAAATTCGCGATTTCGAAGCCATGGTCGTATGAAAAACAAAACATGCAAGATACAAGTACAAAATCCCCTCGTTAGTAAACGCCTGTTAATTTTAAAGGTACGAAGCTTGGTGAAATAGTCAACTTTTAAAGATTCCGTTAAAATTAAACGATCCATTTGTTGACAAGTCGTTTGTGCTGATTTAAAGAAGCTTGATGAAACCGGCCATCAAAATAATAAAGGAAATACCGGTTCTTAAGAAATGAAAAATAATGAACTTCATAAATCAATGTCTGTCATATTAAGGTTTAAATCTTCCCCTTTTTATTTTCAAGTTTACCTCAGCGGCCGAGTTTGCCCCAATTTGCGGTATGGAAAATAGTTACTTTCTCAGGAAATAGGGAGAGGAATTCACCACGCAATGTACCCTACGAGATATGCCCTTCAATTTTGAAGCTATTAATTTTGACTCTTCTCACAGGAAATATAGAGTTCCAATGATTCATAAATATATTTAGGAATGAATTTAATTAACCATCCATGTACGAACAATTATATTATTTCAAACCATGATACGTGAACAGGACCATGATTCAGTTGTAAGGAGCAGAAAGAATTACGTTTATTCCCAGCTTCTGAAACTTGTAGATTAACTGCGTGTGAAATTCTTCTAGGATTCTAAACTAAAATTAATAAGAATCATATACACTTATACTGTATAGCATAAAAATATAAAACAAATTACGCAAAACCCGTTTTCTGATATGTTATCATGTGTCGTGTGCTCACTTTTAACTTGCCTGCCGCTAGAGGGCTACTGTCGCGCCAGCTGTCAAATGTTGGCATATTTTATACGTATGAGTTGCGTGACTGTAAGTATTAGACTGTGATTCACCTTCGTCACGATCATATATTATTTACATTTCGGTGATACAAGTTACGTAATTATAATAATAGTGCATTGATAGATTTCACAATTATTACTCCAGATCCTGTTATCCAAGTCAAACGTTATTTTCGTATAATTGTATTCCAGAATATTTCCTCATAAGTCTTGATAGGCTATATGTATTAAGAGTTAATTTCTGGTGGTAGTATTGATATTAAACTTGGCTAACACAATATTCTATCTACAACTTCAGAGGGGCGGCAAGAACTAGCGCTGAGGTAGTTCTGTATATTTCAACTGTAAACCAACTTACGAATCTCGTGATATGCAAATAAATATCACCAAACGTAGGTGCCAACTTCAGAGGGGCTGCAAGACACTTTGTGTCCAAATTTATAAAACCAGGGGCGTCACATCCAGTAAAATTAAGAGTGATCTCAGCCTTGTTAACAATTCGAAGAGATATTCCTATGTAAATAAAGCGGCGAAACTAGCGCTGAAGTAGTTCTGGTGATTTCGGAAGTGAAAATTGTTGAATTTATAAGGGTTTCTTTTTATGTAGATACAGTTGATCGTATATGCATCATAGACAAATATATGCATGGCGTAACAAAACCCTAAACTAACCAAATCTAACCTGTCACAGATTCGTATATGCAACATGTATATAAGCGGGGAACTACTTCAGCACTAGTTTAGCCAAAAATTGAATTAATTTGTTTGAAAGATGAAGTAGGTTATAGGCCAAAGATTATTATTTGAACTCTATAGAGAGTAGTGGTTTGGTTCGACTGGAACATCTCGGAAAAAAGAAGATATATATATTTTTTTATTATTACCGGTATAGACCTATATTCATTATTATTTATTATTCCACAGTTGAGTAACAAAATGGACAAGGAACCATCCAAAAGAACAAATCGAGACACCCTTAGAACAATAGCATTTTAAATATCGTGGTAAATTAGAAAACATACCACTAACTTTATGAGTTCCTGTAGGCCCTAAATGTTTTTATCCATCTAAATCACTGATAGAGGAGGTCAGCTGTCGAACATGTTAGTAAAGCAATTCACAGTGCCGCTATCTTTCCTGAATTTGAGATCGGTGAATCTTCACACATGCAACAGAGTGACTCCACTTCTCTATCCATGAACCACATTTTTGTAGTTCAGTTCAAATCTATGAACTATTGGGATCGAACAGTAATGGTCCTAAGTCTTACCAAGCGGAAATAACACAGAGCTAACAGTTAATTAACAGTGTATGGTAATTATGTAGTAATAATCGGCCAGGCCTCCATATTCCCGCAATAGAGGTCCAGGGCACCTTTGTTATCATATGTATTTTCTTTTATTAAATTTCGTTTGTATATGATTAACTTGTCATCCAGTATCCACTTTACACCCTGGATCTCTGTTGTAGTAAGATGATGGCCTGGCCGATATGACCTGTCGATGGTTTGTTTCTACACAATTATTAAAATATATGTATATACTTGGTAATGTATCTATCCTGGATCTCTATTACGGGAAGATGGCCTGGCTGGTGATTACTACTTAATTACCCAAAATTTAAAACTAACCATTATCAACACTCGTTTTTAGGTTGCTTTTTTTTTTTTGTTATGATCGTCGTCGTAGGTGTGTGCTCGTTAATTGATTAGCAACGGCTATATAACTACTGATAATGGATAAATGCTTAATAAAGAAAATTGTCCCCACTGAAAGTGCAGTGAACGGGAATACAATGATAAATTGGGTTATATTAATGATAGTGAAACTAATGGCTCATCGTCGGGTGGCGATCAAAACCTTGTAATTCCAAAACTGGAAATTTTACAAGAGAAAGATATAATATTACTGATACGATATCATGTTCACGTGCTCTATTTTATGTACATGTCTTAAATGTCTGTTTAAATTCGACTGTTTACTAAATATGGTACTGCAATGTTTGCATACCACAGGCATTATTACAGAAGTTTGAAAACTAATCCATCAATCTCGAATGAAAGTAAAAGAAATCCAGTTCACAATTACTGCGGTAAATAAAACATTTTTATGCTTACTACGGGGCTCAGCGTCACACCGGAAGCGGAATTTCTTCACCGATAGCGCATGCGCAATAAAGGGAGCCGAGGGTGACTTTTATCGTCTCGTCCTATGGGCATCAATTGACATGACTGCCTTACACGAACGGCTGGACTATACGAATAGGCTACACCATTAAGTACAATATGCATTCCGTCCTAGGTTGAAAGTAGCAAACTTCAGTTGTTTGTAGTTTATTTTTACAATTAAATACTCTTTCTGTTACATTGCGCTTTTTATCAGTCACGAATATTTCTTTCATATACCGAACAATGAATGATCTTAGTTATAATTTAGTATATGTAAAATGTATGTTAAGTAAATGCAAACAAATAAAGTTATACATAGACCTAATTTTTTTGGTAGTTGATGAATTAAACGACGCTGTATCAACTACTAAATTATTTAGCGTCGATGGAATTGGTGATAGCGAGATGACATTTGGCAAGATGATGCCGAAGTTTGCCAGAAGATTCGCCATAGGTTACCTAACGTTTGTCTTACGGTTGGAGAAAATCTCTGAAAAAAAAAAAAAACCCAAACAGATAATCAGCCCAAGCAGGAATTGAACTCACGCCTGATCGGAACTCTGGATCAGCAGGCAAGCGCTTCAGTCGACTGACAAAGCTGTGACAGTAGCCAGTAATACATTTCCTAATATATATAATAGTAACGTGGAATTGTTGAACAATAAAAGTCCATGAAACAGTAAAATACAGTAGCTATCTGTAATAGAGATGAGCACGGGTTGGGTCCGGCCTGAGTTAGTTCTTGACCTTGCGTTATGCATCATATTATCATGTAGACTTGTACAGTTGTCAAAAAGAAAAAAAAGTGGCCGCACTCGTGAACAGCGAATATTTTCTAAGTCCAATTCGGGTCACGGCGATGTTACACGATGCATGTGCTTGTAGAAGCAGGTCCGGAACTATGGAATTATTCGTAGACCAGTGGTAGAATGCTTGTTTAATGATTCGAAGGTTGTGGTTTCGCGCCTTCTTCAAGTTTTCATTTTATTTTTAATCGATCTTTAGCAATATAAATAATATTCAAATTATAATTTATATTCTGTTATCGTGCTTTATCGATATCAAGTTATTTACGTATATTTTGTTATCGTTCTTTTAGCGATATAAATAATATTCAAGTTATAATTTTTTGTATTCTGTTATCGTTCTTTAGAGATATAAATAATATTCAAGTCATCATTTGTATTCTGTTATCGTTCTTTAATGATATGAATAATATTCACAGTTTTTATACTCTGTTATCGTTCTTTAGAGATATAAATAATATTCAAGTTATCACTTATATTCTGTTTTCGTTCTTTAGCCTTATAAATAATATTCAAGTTATTTATATTCTGTTATTGTTCTTTCGCGATATAAATAATCTGTATTTTATGTAAGTAATTATTATAATGCAAATAACCACTTTTCTTTGTAAAATAGGTTATTTTATTTAAATAATTAAAGATATATTATATAATATCTTATATTCATTAAATAAACCGATATTTATAATTTATATTCTATTATCGTTCTTTAATGATATTGTATAAATAATATTAAAGTTATTTATATTGTTACCGTTCTTTAGCGACATAAATAATATTCAAGTTATAATTTATATTCAGTTATTGTTCTTTAGCGATATAAATAACATAAATTTAATATTAGGTTTGGAACAATACAGTTGCATAATGTGTTAGTTTTTCTTTTTACATTATTAGGCCTACATTATACTATCTTGAACCACAATAAAAGGAAAAGGAGTGACGAGAAATTGAACCTGAAACGTTGACATCTAAATTCCGACGTTCTTCTGCTGAGCTACGAGGGCACAAGTGTGAAAACATTTACTGAAAAATTGGCCCATTCCTCTCCAAGATTATCTGATGATTTGCAGAAGCTAGTCCAGGATGCGGTGGGGGGCAAAGGTTAATTGGAATTTCCCGGTATCTTATTGGGTCAAACATCCAGATAGAACTAATATTTAACCCTTGCGGTGAATTTCGGTGAAGTCCAGAGGGCCCAATTAGTCAAATCCACTCTCCTCATCTCCACGCTTGAGGCCCCTTGGGATATAATAAGATGCGAAAAAGACAGTGGTGTGCGGAAAGCAACGGGATGTTACCGCATTTAGGCCTATCCTTCCCAAGAAAAACTGCAAACATGAACAAACGAAGCTTTTAATAGAAAAAGGAGCATCTTCTGCGGACCTCTGGAAAAAGAACTAAGGAAGAGACTAGTGAAGTGCTTTGTGTGGAGTGTGGCATTATATGGGGAAGAAACATGGACATTACGACGAAATGAACAGAAACGAATAGAAGCATTTGAAATGTGGATGTGGAGAAGAACGGAGCGTGTGAAGTGGACACACAGAATAAGAAATGAAGTTGTGTTGGAAAAAGTGGATGAAGAAAAAATGATGCTGAAACTGATTAAAAAGAGAAAAGAGAATTGGTTGGGTCTCTCGTTGAGAAGAATAATAGACGACATTAGGATATGTGGATCATATGCGGAGACTAAGAGGAAGGCGGGAAATAGGAAAGATTGGAGAATTCTGGGTTTGCAATGAAAGACCTGCCCATGAGCAGGACACTTATGTATGTATGTTCAGAATGCCTGGAGTGTCGTGTCTAAGAACAGTCGCTATTTGCAAAGACTAGTCGATTCCATGCCCACTCGACTACAAGATGTGATCGAGATAAGGGGAAGATAGACTAAATATTGAATCGTGGGTTTTTGTTTTGATTTTTGAACGCTTAATTGTTTGAATGTTCTAAGGCAGATGCTAATAAGTTTGTTTTGTTTATGCCATGAAAGATATTTTAGTTGAGAATAAAATCTTTTTCTTTCCAATTGCAGCCACAATGTCATAATGATAAAGTCATGGATGAACCTGACGTTAATTACTAAAATAATCGTAAAAGAGAAAGGAGTAATTATGTATATTTTGTCTCTCTCTCTCTCTTAAAAACAAAACAAAACAAAAATGAACATAAAAAGCACGAGTTTATATGCTAACGCAGGACCTGAGGAATAACAGGCCGGAACGCTACCATTACGCTATCACGTAACACACAGAATACTTTAATTATAACTGTAGATATCAGGCAACGTGGTCCAACAACATGTAACATCGCCTGTCTCCGAATTGTAGCGAAGATACCCGGAAGGATCATTGCTTCAAGAGAGCGGCCACTTTTTCTTTTGACAACTGTACAGTCGTTTGCTCTTACTCCGCGGGCTAAAGTAAAGCACACCGCATATCTAAAATGGATAGCTTATCGATACAGAGGTGTAATTTCTGTTGTCAATTCAGTAGTACAGACAGTAACACGTAAATAGTCTTCTCTTTGTTCACAGTAACTTGAAGTGAAAGAAAGGTACATACGAAAAATACCTAACATTATTATTAAAACGAAATACTGCGTTCACAAATAAAAAGTGTGTATGTAAAAATTCAATTTATGTTCTGATAATTACAATTAATGTTATTAATAATCTGTATTTACTTTTCAAGCATCGTAAAATATATGTTTTAAGTTGAAAAACAACATTATCATTGCATATTGTAAAATGTGTGTTTACTGTACGTTTGTTAGGGAAAAAAAAGCAGAGAGCTGGAGTAATACTCATGTGGTGGAGAATAAGAATAAAAGATGTCTATAACGATGATGAGAAATATTCACTGCCACGGGTAACAACTTACTTAATCACAATTTTTCGTCCATAGATACAAGTCTATTCAACATTAGGACCCACGTCCATTTTATTAGCTGTCTAATATCTGCAAGTAATAAAATATCTCCTCGGTTTTTTCAAGCTGAATATAGTCAATGAAATCGTGTTTGAGTAAATTGTCCCGGTTATACAGTATATAGTGCATATATGCACTTTCCCTTAGAAAGAAAGTACGTAAAGATGTATATTGCAGTATTTGAAAACAACAGCACACGATGAAAACTCGGATTTAAATACAGAATTCATCTTAGTTGAATTCAAAATTAGTTGCAATAATACAGTGCAACTCCACAAATAGACGATCACTCTCGTATACTTCACGATACAAGGTAAGTCAACGCACCCTGTCCCGCGCTGCACAGGGCTAACCGGTTGAACCAGTGCAGTAGTGTGCAGATACTCGTACACGTTGGCAGCAAGGCAGGGAACAAAAAATGTGTACTTATGTTGAAGCAGAAGTTACAAATATTGGAACGGTTTAAAAAAGGTGAATCAAACACAGTCATCGCTCAAGAATTTGACATTTCGATCAGAACATTGCATGGGATAAAACCAAATTCATCTAAATACTAGGCATTCTGTAGTGATTATAAGAAGCTTTGTTATTATCAGTTAATTGTAGGATGAAAATCACAGCTTATTTTGTGTGATTTCCTAAATTTAATCAATAAGGATGATTTATGTTCTCTCTTGAAGGGTATACACCATTTTTAAATAATTCAATATGCAGACACAACTATTACATGAAATCCTCAATAAGTTTTTGTAGCTTTATTCTCTTTAGCTCTAACCAACAATAACAACAATTCAGGTTGCCAGACGACGATGGAAAAGATACGAAAACGAATGGGGTGTATAAATATTTTTTTTACATTTTTACATTTATTTATTTACAATTTACATTTGAATTGAATACATATGAATAGATACCCGAAATGAGCATATGCTCGTGCTCGGGTACAGTCCAGTAGTCTACATAAATTTTACAGGGTTCAAATAATAATGCTGATGATATAAATAATAGTAACAACAACAACAACAATAATAATAATAATAATAATAATAATAATAATAATAATAATAATAATAATAATAATAGTACGATGAAAGAGTAATGGAACGGAGAAAAATTCTCTCCGGCGCCGGGATTTGAACCCAGGTTTTCAGCTCTACGTGCTGATGCTTTATCCACTAAGCCACACCGGATACAACCCCCGACGCCGGTTAGAATCGTCTCAGATTAAGCTCCAACTCTTGGGTTCCCTCTAGTAGCCGCCCTCTGCACTACGTCATAGATGTCTATGAACGCAGGACCGAAGTCCACACACATGTGCTGAGGTGCACTCGATATGAGTGACTAGTTGGCCGGATCCGACGGAATAAGCGCCGTCTTAAATCACGAAGTGATTTACGCATATCATATATATATTATTTTAATGTACCGAAGTACATATGATATTTCCATGCAGATATTCTGCGTCATCATACGATGAAAGAGTAATGGAACGGAGAAAAATTCTCTCCGGCGCCGGGATTTGAACCCGGGTTTTCAGCTCTACGTGCTGATGCTTTAGCCACTAAGCCGTGGATGACGCAGAATATCTGCATGGAAATATCATATGTACTTCGGTACATTAAAATAATATATATGATATGCGTAAATCACTTCGTGATTCAAGACGGCGCTTATTTCGTCGGATCCCGGCCAACTAGTCACTCATATCTAGTGCACCTCAGCACATGTGTGGACTTCGGTCCTGCGTTCATAGACATCTATGACGTAGTGCAGAGGGCGGCCACTAGAGGGAACCCAAGAGTTGGAGCTTAATCTGAGACGATTCTAACCGGCGTCGGGGTTGTATCCGGTGTGGCTTAGTGGATAAAGCATCAGCACGTAGAGCTGAAAACCCGGGTTCAAATCCCGGCGCCGGAGAGAATTTTTCTCCGTTCCATTACTCTTTCATCGTATGATGACGCAGAATATCTGCATGGAAATATCGTAAGTACTTCGGTACATTAAAATAATATATATAATAATAATAGTGATAAAACAAAAATATTTACAATAATAAAATAAATATTAAGACGGATAAAATAAAATATAAAACCACTAGCGAGAGTTAACACAACTTAAATAAGCATATAATAACCGGAAAAAATGCCGAACTCGAAAATCAACAGAAAAGTTCGTTGTATCGCAGACGACAGCAACCGCCGTATTGACATTGTGTTGTGCATTAATGGTAGTAGAATGCTCTTTCATATTCAAGTATAAAATATAGGGGTGCCATTTGAAATTTCAAAGTGGGGGAGGCTGGGGGTGGGAGGTGAAATCTAAAATGCAATTAAGCCTGGTTTAAGACTTCCCCCTCAATATTTAAATGTACGTGTTTTTTTTTTTTTTTGTTTAAATTGAATTCAATTTAAATAACTAGTTATTTAGAGTGAAATGTTTTGAAATGAAAGCCCAGTATGTAGATACTAGTAGGTTTTCCTCCAGAAGTTTGTTTCATGTTTCAAGTGCATCACGTATATTACACTTAATCACGAAGTTGCTTTGTTATATATTTTACATATACTAGAATAAATTATTTAAAATTATGTACGTTATTTATGTTTCGGTCTGCACGCCATAAAAACATTGTACAGCCCTTATGTTTACCAATGTCCGCAGTACTGCGTAGAAAGACAGAGTTGTATCTAGTCTCGCACACGGACCATTGCTGTGTCTATTTGTGGAGTTCCACTGTAATATAATTTCTAAGAATATATCAAGAAGGAAAAATAGTTTACTACTTCAAGCAGTCCCAGAATAATCAAACACTTGATACATGTGGCTAGAAATAAACAAAGTATTAGGCCTAAATAGAGTTCAGTTACACAAATCAAATCGTGAAATCACAAATGATTTTCAGAAACTGACTATAAATTTAAAAGAAAAGTTTCGCTAGTATTGACACTTTAATTGTTAAATCGTGCAACAGAGATAAATGAAATGAAATAATCTCGAACCTCGCAGTAGTTAAGATGGATAATCTGGAGTTCAGTGGGATTTCTGTCTTATCAACTTCTTTGATGTATTTCATTTCAGGTTTCGTGAGGATCAACTTTCTCTGTTAGAATCTCAATTTAGAAAAGACGACAGGAATGAAAGAAAATTCGAGATGTTCAATTAGGACAACCAATCAACCTGTCAAAACTTGGAGCAGACGCTCTAACGAGTACGAGGTAAGAAGTTTAATGATCACTTGGGGGTTCGATCTTCTGTCACATTAGTACAGTAAAAACCAGTGTCTGCTCCCAGACACAACGCCTTGTCCGTTTCTCGTAGTATTAGCTGACGGATAGTGAAATTGGACTTTTTTTCACGTAATTGGCATGAAACAAGACTTTGAATTTAGAGCATACATGTCATAAAAATAGGTAGTCGATAATTAACTAGTAAATCTACTTGCGGTCTAATTATTCTACTGTTTCAGCTAAAGGAATTGGGTTTCGTTACCCGATATATTCACATAAATTAATATAAGAGCTACATAGGGAGGCCGTATAGCACTTTCCTTTAGATACGTCTTGTACTTACAGTTTCTCTGTCACTCTACCACTTCCACTCTTCTATTGCATATTGTGTCATTGTGTTCCATAATATCCTATAATATATAAGGGACGTCAAATAGAGAATTGAAAAAGAGACCTTCCTCTCAGTGGCGGCTCCTGCATATTTCTTAAGAGGTGGAAAAAGTTAACAGAGCAAAATGACACCTTCTTGAGAGAAACAAGCTACAAATTAGCCTACATGCATACATGTAAGACCAGGTAGTGTTGGGGTTGGCCTTCCCTTTTGTATAGCTATAATCTGTTGTAAACTGTAAACTGAGTTTCATAAATTGTCCAAAATGTAATATGTTTTCACTTCCATTCATTGTTGAATAATTACACAAATTAACATTTACAAGGAAATTCACAACCCCGCAGCATTTTTCGCGCACACTACAGCATCAGACGTGTTGGAAGAGACTAGCTACTAACACGTAACCGGAACTGTTTACGGAAATGGGAATGAGAAATAATCTGTTAGGAAAGCGAGAACATTGCACCCACCCACGTGGTCTGTGTTGCCACATGTACAGTTTCCCTGGAAAAGGATGAGACGAGTGAATATTCAAGTCTCAGATGTAAGACACTGCGCATGATCGGAGACCAGAGCACTGATACACAAGATAACAAATATTGAGTTACTTAAATTCAGGCTGTTTGGTTTGTTACTAGCATCGTTCCGAAATTCATTTCAAAAACTGCAAAAAATGATAATATTACGTAAATAAAACATAAATATATACATAAATCGTGTAGTTAAATCGACAATGGACCTTCATGACTAGATCGACACCCGCACAGAAAGGAAATCTTTCATGTCGTTTCAATAGCTCAGACGGTAAGACTTCTGCGTGTTGTGTAGAAGAGTGCGAGTTCGATTTTTAGTCTACACAACGATTTTTTTTTGTCTAAATAACGTTGAAATAGCTAAGTAACGTTGAAATAGAGTTTTACAAAGTCCTGAGATTAAGTGTTAATGATTGCAAACAATACAAAATTACAAGTTATAATATTATAAACGTTAATCTAATGAATGCATTTATACACACACATATACAATGTAAATGCACATATATATTAAAAACTAACAATTAAAATTAAATAAAAAAAATATATATAAAATAATAGACAAACTTTTACAAAGGTTTAGAGTCCTTAGGCTATGTCATTTGTTGAGTAATTATTACAATATTTTATTAATAGCTTTCCCATATGTGTAAGAAATGCACTCGCACAAAAGATTTTTTGTTAAAAGTATGGCTTTGGATTATTTCATTCTCACACCTTCAGTTAATTTTAACTATTTTATCTACGTGTTTGCAATAGTGTTTAATTTAATGTGCATTCAATTTTATTCATGTTATGATTGAATGAAAAAGCACTGTTGAAGTTATTGACTAATTACATATATTAATACTAATTATTAAATGCATCTGATAAGTAACCAATTGCAGTATCTTTTGCAAAATCTTGAATGTTTCAGTTGTGAATAATATTTCTGTACCATATACTATAATACGTTAAAAAAATTTGCAATAGATTTGGGATCCCCTACTTTATAATCACTGGTTTCAATGAAAAAATATTTTCTTTCTTAGGATATCTACAAGTTTAAATTCAATAATATTTCGAATAGGTTTAATTGCATTGTCTGAATTTTTCACTTTTCTATTCAAATGTATTGTAGTTCCCTCTTTCATAATTTTTGATAAATTACACTGTACTTCTTGCAGTATTTAAGAACATGAGGATCATTACATTGCAACTCATTACATATAGATTCTTCTTTTTAATACATGAGATTTTGAAGTCCTGCGTTATCTACATGTTTTTACTTTTGAATTTTTTCACAACATTGAGTGGAGAACATCCACTGAAGTGATTATGAAATTAAGTGAAAAATTCAATGCATTTACTTTTAATATCAGTAGTACCAGTATCATATATGTTTTTCCAAGATTCATTTTGTAGACATAAATGCAAATAATCACTAGATACTTTCTTAGTTTTTAAATTAATATTTTGAAATTGTTCAGTGACATTGGAAGCACTTAGGATTTGTTTATCATGTTCAGACAAGCCATTGAGTATAGGTTCTGTCGAATAGGAATTCAGTCTAATTCTGTGTACAAAACATTTATCAATGGCTGTGCTACTTCAGCTTAGATTTAATTTGATTAGTTTCGCAACAATTGGACTTCCTGTTATATCCTGTTATTTAGATATTTAATTTAGGGTTGATTTATTAACTCTTACTATGCAAGATGTCTCTTATTTCAATAATTCTATATCACGTTAAATAGTCATTGTCTACACTAAAGTATTATCATCATCCCTCATTTCTCATCGTAATGGCCAACCGACGTGACATGAGACAGCGAGTTATAGCTCTAGTTGAGGCTGGATATGGGGCTAGATCTGCTGGCCGTTTGGTCGGTGTTCCTGGAAGTACAGCCGCGAGGTGGGTTCATCGTTACCAAAATTTAGGGGAGGTCGAAAATCGCCCTATTCCTGGGCATCCGCGGATTTCTTCATTGGAAGAGGATGCTCTCTTATTCGTGACACTTCGACAGGACCCTTTCTGACTGCTAACGAAATAAGAGCAACATCTAACTTTCCCGGCTCTTCACAGACTGTGATCAGCAGGTTGAGGAACCGCGGTATTAGGAGCCGGAGGGCTGCGCAAATGGAAATATTGGGGGAAGCACAAGCTGTCGACTGTCTTGCCTTCGCTACCAATCGAGTGGATTTCGATTGGAGAAATGTAATTTTCTCCGACGAAACAACCATCTCGAGTGATTGCGAAGGTCCTGTCCGTGTCTATCGTGAGGATGGGCTCCGACATGACCAGCGCTATGTGCACCGATGTGAAAGATCGGGGCTCTTTAGCATATCGTGTTAGGGGTGGATGTCTTACGATGGACCTGGTGTTATAGAACGCATCGATGGCCGGTTTAATGCGGGAACTTACGAGCACATTCTGGAAAATATATTCCTTCCCTCCGCCCGAGAACGTTTTCCCAAAGGAACATTGCTGTTCCAGCAGGATAACCAATAATCACCCCGTGCATTATGCTGCAAGCATTCAAAGATGGTTTCAAAGGAGATCCGAGATCGAAATCATTAATTGGCCTCCGAAGTCACCTGATTTGAATGTCATCGAAAATTTATGAGCGGAATTGAAAAAGAGAAGGATAGCCATCTATGCCCACGACGCCCTCGAAATCGAGACGAATTGTGGGATCTAGTTGTTGACACCTGGGAAGATCTCGCCGGGGATCAGAACTTTTTCCACAATCTCGTGACATCCATGCCGTATCGACTTAGAACTGCAATAGAAGCTGATGACACGTGGACAAGATTTTAAGTTAGCAGGTCTCTTTTTTGTTTCTTATGATTTTTGTTTGAGGAAGAAAACTTTTAACTTCAAAGTAAGATTTATTTTTTTGACGAGGTTCAGCCCACTTGTAAGACCCAGAAATTGGGCATAAACTATTCCATATTTTTCGACAAATTAGACAGTCGAGGAACTCTGAACAAATTAATTATACCTCCAAAAAAAAAATTTTACCCGGGATCGAACACGAGACGTTTCGGTTATACAGTGGAACCGACACGCTACTATATAAGCTACCGAGACAAGACAGTGACAGCAGCAGTCCAGAATGTACATCCCTTAGCAGGCATTTGCCATTCGATACAGTGAAGCAATGATATTTTGTGACTCGAGCTATGTTGTGAAATCCTGGCCTTAAATGGCAGTCTTCTTCTTGATCCTTATTCTGGTCCTTGTCCTTGTTGTGGTCCTTGTAACAATTCTTGTACTATTTGTCATGGTATGTATCGTTACGTCGATATCGAGTGAACAGCGCTGTAGAACTTTAACTTCCGACGACCAAGAATCGTCTCATTCTTTTTAAGGGTAACTGTACATTTTACAAGTTCAGTATAACATGCTTTTGAAGAATATCAGTTCTTGTAAAGTCATACTACCATTATTGTTCAAAGCTGCCGGTGGCCGATTAATTTTTTTTATGTTAAAAATAATTTAGTTTGCAGTACCTTCAATTTCAAATATATTTGTACATAACTGACAACTTGGCTGTTGCCCTGTCTAGTAGACAATGAATGGAAGTGAATTTCAGAGGCCAAAAAGATCTGCGATACTAACTTAGAACTACTTCCTCTTTGTTTTATATAAATCCTACTTCAACTTTTAGATATGCTCGAAAGTTTCAAACCATGAATATAGCTTATATAAAGTGCAATGAATATATTTTGATTTATAATTAAAAAAAGTTTATATGGTGTCTTTCATAGCTTTGCCTTAAAACTGTTTTTATTGTGTCTCCTCCTAGATGACGTGTTATAGTCTGGTTGAATGCAGCATCGTTAGATGGCAGCGGTAGCGAGCTTGCTGCAAGACCAGTCGGTTTCTATTTCCCGCCCATGCGCTGATTCAGAGGAGGATCTTCTCCCTCTCCGTTCATTTACTTGCTTTAAAACTCTGCTTCTTTCTCTGGCCGCTAGTGTGCTGTTGTCTATGTGTGTTAACTGCAGTAAAGGAGGAATGGATTGACTTTCCTCCACACAAACAATCTCGCATCTTTCTCACAGTTTTCTAGCAGCACATGAGTACGCGTCGTTTAAAACTCGATTGACCGAGGTTTTCTTATAGCTGTGAACTTAAAAATTATCTAATCTTCCTCGAATTTCAAGACATATATTTAATTTGGTACTTACTTTCAAAAGAAGAAAAATGTGAGGAGGACGTTCCTCCCTTCCCTCCCCCGAGGAACCGCCACTGCTTCTCTTAAGGTTATAAAATACATCACTAGATGCTCGGAGAGAAATTTTACCGGAAAATGGTATATACCGGTATTTGTAGAATAGGATGCAGTACGAATCAAAATTGCAGCAAACAAACTAAAATCGTTTAGAAAAGTTTATTTCTAATTATTACAGTTATAAAATAAATCGTTCGCAAATAAAAAATATGTTGAGGAAAATTACAAAATTGACACAAAATTCGAAGTAATGGAAATTGGAGATCTAATGAAGTATAATTATTGAACAACCTCCTAGAACTAGTGTCGAGAGTCGTTTACATGGCGCTGTGCCAAGCGAACATCAAAGAATCGCTTGATGTGCAATCCTCTTTATTTCTTTTAAAGATGTATGCGTCGAATATTCGACAATATAATAAAAAATAAAAAGATAACTGATACGGAGGTTGAGAATAAATTAAATCATCTAGGACGCACGTATTATGCATTCACACAAAACGCCGAAGATGTTGCCATAGATGAATTTATCATCTTACCAGTTATAATGAAGAACAGACAGGACCTACAACTCTATCTTTTGCTATGAAGAATAAATCCAATTACAATACTACTATTATTGTAAGGAGTAAGTGTACATTTACAATCTTACCTGTTACAAGTGGTAGTTGGATCTGTAATCTTATCCATTGTCCTAAATGATAAGTGGATCTGCAGTCTTGCTTATTATTGTATAGAACACATAATATATCTACGTAGATCTTACTTACCTTTGCAAAGTATAGATGGCTTAGTAATTAGAGAAGTAGAAGATTTTGCAATATTATCGTGTCTTATAAAATGCAAATGGATATACAAGCTTACTTTATTTGTATTTTTTTTATTTTATTGGGTTATTTTACGACGCTGTATCAACATCTAGGTTATTTAGCGTCTGAATGAAATGAAGGTGATAATTCCGGTGAAATGAGTCCGGGGTCCAGCACCGAAAGTTACCCAGCATTTGCTCCTATTGGGTTGAGGGAAAACCCCGGAAAAAACCTCAACCAGGTAATCTGCCCCGACCGGAATTCGAACCCGGGCCATCTGGTGTCGCGGCCAGACGCGCTGACCGTTACTCCACAGGTGTGGACTTTATTTGTAAAGAGGACTGCATTTGCAATATAATAGTGTTCTTCTGAAGAAGAAACGAATCTTCAACCTTAAGTCGTCTATAACTCTATATATTATCAAAAAGAGAAAACTATTGTACAGGAAAGAAGAATATACAATCAGAGCTATTGTAGTAAAGGGAAGATATATCTACAATCTCAGTTATTTTTGTGGACTGATTTTAAATATAAAATTTGATTTATCGCTGTGCAGGGAAGATATACAATCTGACATTCTTATTCCTTAAACTAGCCGTACCCGTGGGCTCCGCTGCACTTGTTAGAAATAAATATAAAGTAATTACATAATTAAATAGGACGTCTGGTCCAGGGAACATTCGTGTTTGATAGAAGGATAAATCGTTTAATATGTTACTTAATTTAAATTGTATTTAAATAATTAAAATGTGATCATTTTGGTCCATAGACAACTCATTTTGTGCAATGATAATTCCTTTAACATGTTTCTTAATTGTTATTACATGCAAATAATTAAAATACGTAATTTGTTTTTGGTGCAAGGATAATTCGTTTAACTTTTTTCTAAATTAATCTTGAATGCATTCGTTAATAATTCACTCCAAATTAATAGAACTCATTGTGTATGAAGACAATTTTTGTTAACCTTACTGTGCATCTTTTTTATTTTGTTAAGTTTATTTTATTTACGCCTTAACATATGTGGTCATGTCGCGTGTTTAAAATGTGTGGGTATATGAGTAGGCCGTTTTTACTTTTGTTAAGTTCCTGTCTCTATTGTGTGTTGTAGATGGCTTGTCTTCATGTAACTGATTATAGACTTTGATTAATGTTTTTGGTATTGGTAATTGAGGCGGTGATGAATCATGGTATGTATTCTTCCAATCCGGCATTTGCCTTTATGACTAAAGGAAATCACGAAAAACCCCAGTCAGATTGGTCGGCAACGGGGTTTGAACCCGGGACTTCCCGAATGCGTGTCTCAAATGCTACCGTCTGAGCCAACTCGCTCGGTTGTATATCCCTGTTTGTGCAAATAAAAAAATGAGGTACCGTACATAAATATTATTTTAAGAAACACAGGAACGAATATGGGTAAATTATGAGCGCAGGAATGCCATTTCATTACACCTTTTAAAATAACTCGGCTCCAGTGAGCTCTATGGTAAAATGCTTTATTAACTTATGAGCTGTATTTTTTTGGCCAAGTAAAAATACTTATCTTTACGACAAAACTCTTAACTATTATGTTCTGTGAACAAATAGAAACTTAAAATTAGGGTATTTTATGTGGACCAAATAAAGTTACAATAATCAAGTTATACAATATTTCGACAGAATATCAAGTGTTCTGTCCGTAAAGATCTATTTTCATCTTATCTCAGTCCTCATAATGTAACATTACATCCATCTAGAGAAACTACAACTTAATATATTAATATTGATAAACATCAAGGTCGCCTCAAATAGACGGAGTCATTTGTTTTTTATTTCATTATAGCCATCGTTGTCGTTCCTGCAATAACTCCTATGTGACATATCGATTTTCAGATTTTTGCTCTATTAAATAACTTAAATAGTGATACAGCAAATAATACAATCTACTATATGTAATTATATTTCTTTCTTTCGAAAATGTAAGAATTCACGATTTCCTATGAACCACTGCCATACAATGAATAAATTTGATTTTCTTCATACTGAAAAAATTTATATTTTGGACATAGAAGTTACGGAACAACGACGCTATAATCTGAGGCGGCGCGGCGGTGGAAATGTATTGTATTGTTATTTTTTAAAACTCTTGTATATCCTTAAATATCAGTCTCATCGAAATTTTGTTGGGAATAAAACTTATCGAAAATCATTTTTAAAGAAACGTTTGTTATGTAACATTTTTCACAAAAATCAATAATAAGTGAGATATTTCGATTTATTTAATTCAGGCCCCCTTTTAAATAAAGTATTTTGAATGCCATATAGAATAAAATCTAAGTTACAACGAACTTAATTTATATTCCAATTTTCATCGAAATCCGTTCAGCCATTATCACATGAAAAGGTAACAAACATACAGACAGACAGACAAACAAATAGACAAACATAGAAACAAAAATTTCAAAAAGGCGATTTTCGGTCTCAGGATGATTAATTACACATGTTAACACCAATTACTTTACCAGAAATATTTCGCTTACAGATTTATTATTGGTATAGATTGGATACATGTTAATATGCTATATGCTATAATTTTAATAGGACACTAGCCGTACCCGTACGCTCCGCTGCACCTGTTAGAAATAAATATAAAGTAATTACATAATTAAAATAGGACGTTTGATCCAGGGAACATTCGTGTTTGATATAAGGATAAATCGTTTAATATGTTACTTAATTTAAATTTATTTAAATAATTAAAATGCGATCATTTTGGTCCAGAGAGCAATCATTTGGTGCAATGACAATTCCTTTAACATGTTTCTTAATTGTTATTACATGCAACCATAGTTTAATGAAGATTGACATATCATTTAGTTTTAATGTGTATATTTATATATTACTTGCTATATGTTTCAGAAGTTACTGTAATAACATTGTAGAATTATGTTTATCTAGAGAAACTACAATTTCCAATGGTGAAATAATAATTAAACAATTAATTAGATTCCGATATTATTTCATACAAACACAGAAACATTCTCTGTAGGCTATGTTTAATAGCTTTCGATTGTTGTTGTCCAAGGCCCCTTATAGACGAAGTCATTTGTTTTTATTTCAATACAGCGCCTTAGATGGCGTTGTTATTGTAATTTTAAAACTCATTTATCTCATTAAATATCAGTCCTATCAAGATTTTGTATAGAATAAAACTTATCGGAAATTATTTTTAAAGAAACTTTTGTTATGTAACATTTTTTCATGTAAATTAATAATAGGGGAGATGTTTCGATTTATTTAATTCAAGCACCCTTATAACCCCCCTTTTAAATAAAGTATTTTGAATGCCATATAGCCTAAAATCTAAGTTACAACGAACTTAATTTATATTCCAATTTTTATATAAATCGGTTCAGCCATTATCGCGTTAAAAGGTAACAAACATCCAGACAGACAGACAGACGGACGGACATACAAACAGAAATTTCAAAAAAGCTATTTTTTGGTTTCAGGATGGTTAATTATACATGTTAACATCAATTATTTTTTGGAAAATCCGAAATTATGAGAAACATTTTGGCTACAGATTTATTATTAGTATAGATTACAAAAAAAATTTGATAGGAGAATTAAAATTTCACAATATTATAATATTGCACAATATATAAAATATGGACTTTGCGGTAGTTGTTTTCTTTGCAGTCCGAGACGGTTTAATAAACTAGTGTGAGAAATGAAGTTTTGCCACTTTAAGGGTTATCAAGGGAAATGACATCCTAAATACTGAATGCTCTTGTAAAGTGTAGATGTATTTAATCTTACCTATTGTAAAGGTACATACTGTAAAGCTGATGCTCTTTTTCGATCCAGTTTGGAAATGATCATAAATATAAGTTTTACCGATACTAGTTGGACTCAAGCCTCTCTCCCAATTAAATTTGGTGGTGTGGGCATTCCGAAAGTTTCTGACGCTTGTATGCCTGCTTTTCTTTCTTCTGCCTTTGGGGTTATCCGTTGCATCAAATCGCTCTTTCCTTTATACAGTGATGCAACTGAAATCTGTCATGTGCGTGATGCTCTAACTAGTTGGTTTACTTCCTCACAAAGCACTGATCCTCCTGTCCATCCTTAATTTCAAAAGCAGTGGGACGTTATTTCTTCCCAAAAAATTTTAGATCAACTCCTTTCTTCTTTCAAATCTTAACAAGACTTTGCACGTCTCCTAGCTCTTCAAGAGAGTGAGTCTGGAGCTTGGTTACACGCATTACCATCTCCTCACATCGGCACTCTCATAGATAGCACATCCTTTAAAATCGCAATGGTTTTACGCCTTGGTTGTAAACTCTGCCAGCCACACCAATGTATTTGCAGAGGAATTGCTGATATTTACGGACATCATGCACTCAGCTGTGCGAGGAGGAAGGGTCGCATTCCCAGACATACATCACTCAATGATATCATTAAAAGATATCTGACTTCTTGTGGCATCCCGTCTCTTTTTGGAACCACCAGGTATTAGTCGCGCGGATGGTAAACGACCCGATGATCTCACCTTAATTCCATGGTCTAGAGGAAAATCTTTAATTTGGGACTCCACTTGCGTTGACACTCTAGCTCCATCTCACTTGCCGAATACCTCCAGACGGGGAGCATATGCTGCTGAATTAGCCGTGAAGAAGAAGGTCAATAAATATTCTCATCTTTTAGACAATTATATCTTTGCCCCTTTCCTGTGGAGACCTTCGGTCCTTGGAGTCATGACGCTAAAGTTTTGGTATCTCAAATCGGCCAAATTTTGATCTCCATTACTGGTGATCGTCGTTGCACTACTTATTTGCGTCAACGTTTAAGTATTGCAATTCAACGTGGAAATGCAATGAGCGTTTTGGGTACTCTTCCCGAGTCCAGCCCTTTGGACGAATTCTTTCTCCTGTAAATTTTTTTATTCTGTGTGTAAATATTTCTGTTTAGTTTTATATAAGTTATGTATATTGTAAAGATTAGTTTTATCTGCGATCTACTCTCGTTTTAAAAGACAAGTGGATCTATATTTTCAACTGATATTGTGAAGTGTAAGCTGATTTACAACCTTACTTATTAGTCTAAGATACTCGGGAGGAAATTAAACACAGAATAAATATGGGAAATGCTTGTCATTATTCGGTTGAGAAGCTTTTATCACCCAGTCTGCTGTAAAAAAATCTGAAAGTTAGAATTTATAAAACAGTTATATTACCGGTTGTTCTTTATGGTGGCGAAACTTGGACTCTCACTTTCAGAAAGGAACATAGGTTAAGGATGTTTGAGAATAAGGTGCTTAGGAAAATATTTGGGGCTAAGAGGGATGAAGTTACAGGAGAATGGAGAAAGATACACAACACAGAACTGCACGCATTGTATTCCTCACCTGACATAATTAGGAACATTAAATCCAGACGTTTGAGATGGGCAGGGCATGTAGCACGTGTGGGCGAATCCAGAAATGCATATATAGTGTTAGTTGGAAGGTCGGAGGGAGAAAGGCCTTTGGGGAGGCCGAGACGTAGATGGGAGAATAATATTAAAATAAATTCGAAGGAGTTGGGATATGATGGTAGAGACTGGATTAATCGTGCTCAGGATAGGGACCAATGGCGGGCTTATGTGAGGGCGGCAATGAACCTCCAGGTTCCTTAAAAATCCAGTAAGTAACTAAGTAAGTACTTATTAGTCTAAAGGTCGGACTTCATTGCCTGTTTATTGCTGCGCCACGCGAAACGCGTTGTATGGACACGGACGTTGCTATAGGTTATAATGTGAGGTAGGTGAGGCGGGTGGCGGTATGCTCTACATCAGTCAGTTCCATATTGAAGCGTGTCTGACATTCACGTAATTGTAACATCATGGCAAAAATAAACACTAGTAAGATGCTCGCACTTATTGACGAATTTGGACGTGAGTACGTCACAATACGAGGAACAAATACTTACTTGCTTGCTTACTTTTAAGGAATCCGGATGCTCATTGCCGCCCTCACATAAGCCCGCTATTAGTCCCTATCCTGTGCAAGATTAATCCAGTCTCTATCATCATATCCCACCTCCCTCAAATCCACTTTAATATTATCCTCCCATCTACGTCTCGGCCTCCCCAAAGGGTCTTTCTCCCTCCGACCTCCCAAATAACACTCTATACGCACTTCTGGATTCGCACATACGTGCTACATCCCCTGCCCATCTCAAACGTCTGGATTTAATTATGTCAGGTGAAGAATACAATGCGTGAGGAACAAATATATTCTGTAAATTATGTTATATACAGGGTGTATCACGAGGTTTTACCCCTGTTTAATGGAGGTGATTTCTGGTGTTATTTGGAACGAACAGTTTAAATACAGTAATGGGGTGACTTTCATAATTAAGGAGTTACGGCAATTTGAAAAAAGCGTAAAAACCTTTTTTATTTGGTGATGTCACTGACAAAAGTGGAAATCATAGTTAGAATACAAACAAGTGCTTTATTTTGTACCAGTATCTTGCATGTAGAGTGGATTTAAAGCAAATCTTAAAAATTTCCTCTCTGCAACTGAAGGCAAAGATTCGCACGAGTGTGAACCGCGCGTGTAGCATTTCGTAACTTCACATGTTCTTCCTTATTGTCGCTGCGGCATCGAGAATGCATTGAATCAACTCTTCTCGTGTTTTCACCCTAATCTGGTAAGGCCTACACGATGTCTTTCATCCACCCCCAGATTCAGTAATCTAGGGTGTTAAATCTGGGGATCTGGCAAGCAAACATTTGGCATGATCATATGGTTCTAAATGCTGCACTTTTTGCACATGAAAAGGATACAGTCCGTTCTCATGAAGAATTCTCCATACCTTGGAATGTGAAACGTTAAATCGTCCCCCCACACATCGTTAGTCCTGCGCAAACATGTCTAGCGCTACATAACTTACACCATGGCGTGTTTCGAAAATCTGTTGTAACTCCTTAATTATGAATGTCACCACATTACTGTATTTACATTTTTTGTTCCTAATAACACCAGGAATCACCTTCATAAACCGGGGGAAAACCTCGTGATACATCCGGTATAAAATATGGGACTGCGATAGATTTTTATAGCGACACACTATACATCCAAACAACATATTACAAATAAAAAATTGTTTGGTAAAAATGAAGACGAAACAAAATCTACATCAATAGAGTGTAATTCATATTCACAGTCAGAGTTTTTTTTTTTTTTTTAAGATCTTTGCGAGATGATGTGCTGCAATATACCCTTCCACAAATCACAACATCCTATTTTCAAACCTTTTATGCAGAAATACACGGGAAGAACCATTCCATATGAATCAACTTTACGCAAAACACTATTTATCTCCGTGCTATGATGGTGTTTTGAAGAACATTAGAAGTTCTGTCGCAGACTCGAACATTAGAGTATCTATAGACGAATCGACAGATGTGGAAGGAAGGTTTATTGGTAATGTTGTAGAAGTGTTATCGCCTGACAAACCTGCACAGACAGATTTATTAACATCTTAGGTGCTTACAGCTGTGAAATATTGCACGATTGACACACTTTTTGTGACTTTCATGACTCTCTTGTGGCCTAATGGAATAAAAACAGAAAATATACGTCTGTTTATGACGAACGCAGCACCGTACATGACAAAAGCAGCTCTCAAAATTTTGACACGTTACCCGAACATGATTCATTTGACATGCTTGGCACATGGCCTGCATAGGATGGTTGAAGAAATTAGAGCATCATTTCCTCATGTAAATAATTTAATATCGAATGTACAGAAAGTGTTCGTAAAGGCCCCGTATAATATTAAAAAATTCAAAGAATGATATCATGAATTCCTTTGCCACCACAACCCATTTTTACCCGATGGGGAACTTGGCTGGAGGCGGCGCTGTACTACAGTCAACATTTCAAGCAGTTCAGTGATGTACTAATTGCATTTGATGAGGAAGAAAGTACATAAATTAAAGCAGCAAAGTTTGCATTGCGATCTGAATCTATCTATGGAGATCTATTAATTATAAAAAGTGCTTTCGAAAATATACTCACAGTTATCAAGATTAGAATCATCAACTCTAGAAATGTCTGATGCGCTCCAACTTATTGGCAATGTAGGCTATTTCAAAGTGTGTGTAAAGCAAGACAACCTCCGATATGTGACAGAATACAAGATAAATTTAGAGTTGTCCTGACGAACAACTGCGGATATTCAGCATTGTGTGAAATAAGAGAGGATTTGTTGCATAACGAAGAGACCTGCTGTTCTATCAATTCTTGTGATAGCTCATATTTTCGTTTTGCACCAGTCACCTTTTTGTGATGTAGAAAAAAGTTTTTCAAAATACAAAATGATTTTAAGTGACAGACGAAGTTTTTCTTTTGACGCATTAAAAAAATTCTTGTTATTTATTGTAATAGAAGTAAGAAATACTGAAATGAAAATATCCTCATTTTCTTTATAAACTGAAGTCCTGTTTTTTCTACAGTGGTACAATATGTACATTGAGAATCTTGTAAACACAAAATAGACATTCTGTACTGTAGATACATTGACTTGATATAAACAAGCGACAAATAATACCATTAAACTGAAATACAATTCATAATAATTCATTTCAGCTGATTATAAATATGATAGCTTGCTACTTTGTCTTCCACGCGCCTCGAGCGTATTCCGAATCTCAGCGCTGAGCAATCTGATGGCATCACGGGGTTCCGAATTTCAACGATGATATCATTGATGCTCCACCGGTGTCGCACCGGTGCCATCAGCTTGCAGAGATGGTGGCAGTCTCCATCAGCCGTCATCAGTGAATCTGATTGGTTCTTGTATAGGGCGGGAATTAGCAGACGAATAACATTCGTGCAGTGTTGTGACATAGCGGTTTGTTCTGCTTTGGTTCTGCTGTATTGTTTGTAATGAGCACAACGTAAAAACAATATGTTAATGGCCTATTAGCAAACATGTCAACGGACAAGTTATTACTACCGGTTCAAGAAATAAATTGTTTATGCTCTCTTTTCTTTGAACGAGATGGCAGTACGGAAATTTCGCAAAATCTTGTTAGCGTAGCACAGACAGCAACTTATACAGCCGCCATGACAGCCATCGAACCTTCCAGCAGTTTTGTTCCTATTTCGCTGCAGCGTGACGTTATTGTTGTCCACCGGTCCGGTGAGATTCGGAATACGCTGTCCTAGACCTACTGATGTAGCAGACGGCAATCTGTCAGTACCTTTCTCCCTCCCCCAATTCTCCGCGCTTTGTACTGCTCTGAATCCACGAACCGTACATCCACTGCTTCAACTGCTGTTAAAACATTTCTCCTGTCGGCAATGAAGTCCGTGCTTTACTGAGTTATTACTATAAAGGATAAGTGGATTTGCAACGTCATCTCTTGTAAAGGATTATGGATCTACAATCTTACCAGTTGTTGTAAAGTGTAGATTGCTGTACAATTGTAAATTTATCTGAACCTACAATATTAACTAGTTTGTGAATTTCAAATGTACCTACAGCCTCATCTAAACCTTACCTATTTTGTGAAGTGGAGACAGATCTGCAATATAATCTCTTCGCTGTAAAGTAAAGATGGATCTATAATGTTACATATTGTTGGAAAGAGAAGGGCAGTTGAAAAATAGGAGACGAATTTATAGTGAGAACTTACATTGTGAATGATAGATAAATCTACAATCTGAACTATTGCTATGAAGGGAAAACAAATTACCATCTAAGCTATTGTTTTAAAGTGTATGTATGTCATCTTATCTATTACAGTAACGGTAAATGAACCTGAATTCCTCTTTGCGACCTGTATGTATTAATATAGCTACATGTTGAAATAATTAGGTCCTAATTAACATTTATTTAAGCTTGCCTGAAAACTGTATAGAAAAACAAACACTAAACGAACTCGAACACAGTGGAGTGGATTTACTGTAGTTCTGTACAAATAACCAGTGGCGTATACTGGTTAAAGGGTTTGGGCTACCGCTGACCCTATTATTACACAAAATAATCTAACAATTACTTTAATTTTAATTACTATGGTAAAACTAATAACACAAAATTATTACATTATGTTATATTATAAACTTTTTCTTTTGTAATTTCCTTGGGCTACCGCCGGTAGCCCCGGTAGCCCGCAAAATACGCCCCTGGAAATAACGAACCTTGCGGAACAATAATTATTAAAACTTTTAATCGCATGTTTAAATTTTACCGCTGTTATTTTTTTATTTCCATGTTACATTCGCGACTAAACTCTAATGTTGCAACTTCAGTTGGCACAGTTCGTTAAAAATGACAGGTGTATTCATCCTTTTCTCTCTGATAGCATTGATGCCGCATAGAAAGTTCTCTGCAGTGAGGAGGGTGGGCTGTAGATATAGTGAACAATGGAGTTATTAAACAAT
Organism: Periplaneta americana; assembly: GCF_040183065.1. Classification (NCBI taxonomy): domain Eukaryota; kingdom Metazoa; phylum Arthropoda; class Insecta; order Blattodea; family Blattidae; genus Periplaneta; species Periplaneta americana. The sequence continues at coordinate 32,010,652 of NC_091133.1, read as the reverse complement.
GGAAGAATGAATTTCCTTGGAATAGATTCTAAAGCTTTGGCTTTGCTCTTATATGCTGGAGTTTAGACCTTGTTCAAGTTAGGTAATTGGCATTATTGAACGTAACTTAAAGAATTATCCATTGCTTTTGGAGCAGAAGACATTAATTAGTCTGCCAAGTTAAGTAAAATATGTGAAAAATAGAAAGTTCCTCGCACATCAGTCTGAAATACATTGATATCTTTTGTGACATCGAGCTCTCGAAAAGAATATTACACCGAAGTATTTCACAGTCACTCCTAATCCGCTTAATTCTTCTATAAATTCTTCAAACAAAAGATGACTTTGTTACTATTCTAGTGAAAAAAATATGCTATCTTGTATTGAGTACACCCTAACCTAGTGTTGTGACGTGTCTAGCCACATCTAGGAGCGATAACAGGGTAGAATCCACAGTTATACTATAAAAAATATTGGACTGGCTTGGGATTTGTGATTACTGATAGTGATTACACACTACATTAATAAAAATATTCACAATAATTGACGATACATTAAATATATTATAATACTAAAATAGTATAACAGTATGATGTAATGTAAGTAAATACAAATTCAGAGACGATAATTATAACAACTTACAACACAGCCAATACAGGAGAATGACAATCTTAAAACAATAAAAGAAAGCATTTCCTCCTAGAATGAAAAATAAGAAAATAACAAAATGCCTTAAGGTATATGTGCACCCACAAAACGCAAAAAATGATGAAAAATTGGAATTTTCAAAATACATCTATTTTAATAGAGAATTTTCTCCTCTTTAATTTGATATCAGAATTTTCGATTTATGCCTTATGGTTTTTCAGATAAGTCCCATTTTCCAAAATGCAGCGTCATCAGCCACGGTCACTTACTTTTGGATTGCATTACTTTTGGAGTGATCTTCGTAGCAGTCAATCCCCTCGTCCAGCATTGCTTGTAAAATAAACTTCTTTCTAGTCCCGAAATAGATGCATAGATATCTGGGCATGATCATTAGATTGAAAACACGTTGTTACATAATGAAGTAATTTATAATTGTTTACTGTTAGTCATAAAACTGTAAATTTGTGTGTCAATGATAATATACGTCATTTTAGTAAGAGTCCAAAAGTAGAAATTACAATTCTGAGGAGGATGGGCATAAACTCTGGGACAAACACCATCGCAGGATTTATTGCATCAATAGAAATAGGGACAAAAAAAAACATTCAACACCTGAAGTTAAAACAAGGCGGAGGTATTTGAGAGGCAGGAAGAAGCTGAAACTGGACCGACATGTAGCTGCTTAAGGGGTGACATATGATGGAGTCTTCTAGGCTCTGAATGTTTGTGACTCATTTCCTGTAAATAGTAATTTTAGAATATTTAATTCTTTCAAACATGATATCTCAGTCAAATATGGTGATACCAAGAAGATGTTGGTGTCATTTTGAAGCTTGAAATTTCCCCCAGTGCCTGACAATGAGTAAAACAACATTAATATAATTAATAATTGTCTATGGAGTTTTACATGATTTATGCAACATAAAATATTATTGTAAGTTACATATATGGTAATATTTAATTAATGCAAATAAAAATAAAAATAGCTCTATGTCAGGCACTAAAGAATAGTTTTAGCCATAAAACAGTGAAAAAACCCTTGCTTTATCTTAAAAACTGCATGAGCTATCATGTTTCAAGTTGTATGTCAAAATTATAATCAAAATAATTTTTAAAAACAATTTAGACATAATTTCAAGGGATCTGTTCACTTCATTCTCTTTCTGGTACCATTCTCAATTGTATAAAAATTTTACAGAGAAAAATTATATAAAACAAAATTTTTTGTATGTAAAGGTGTACATATACCTTAAGGGCTACTGAAGAATATAGTCGTTAACATAAAAGTACAAAAGTAAAGTCGTATAAACTCGAAGCAGAAATCGATATCCATATATATCTCCAAACCGTTATAGCAAATGAACACTAAGCAACATGCTAAACATGCTTAGAAGACCTAAATTAAGAAACTTGCATTCCAGTTCCAATCCTGTACGCTCGGAAGGAAACAAGGAATACAGAATGTCAAATACGTATTATATACAAACAAAGCTTTACGTACTAACACCTGCAGACGATTATAACGACGATTCTTCTAGAAAGTTCACCGTTGCATGCATCCTCTGATGCACACCAGCCAGATCGCTGTCCCCAACACACGTTCTAGTAACCCAGTGATGTCAAAGCAAGCGCATTTTTCTGACCTTGACGTCGTGCGCGGGCATTAAGCGCTAGGTATGGAAGGAGAAATAAGCAGCCAGTTGGATTAAGAAAACAGTGGTGTACAAACTTCAAACGGAACGTGAAATTTTATGTCGTTATTTTATATGGCTTCTTTATGTTTGTTATTTTCTATATTGCCTGTAAAACAAAAGTACTAACACCTATTTCTTTGCCTAATATTGCGGTTGTGTTTTAAACGTTAATAACATAATAAAGAGTAAAGAAGGAATGTTCACACAAATTCCACAATAACTACAACTATACCGTACTAAGTGAATGAAACACATCATTAATAAAGAAAGTGTTATCCCAAAGAAAGACACTAAGTATGACATGATAAGTTGAAATTATATTGATGGTATCTTTAGCCTTATAAAAGTAATCAAAACAATATTATAGTACAAAGCAAAGTTGCGTAGGTATATGTTTTAACTGTAACTAATATTACTTAATAAAACTCTTATCGCATTATGCTTTTAGATGATATTGGTACGCAACTTTCTGTTATGAGAATATTAAATTATCTCGAAATCGCTGAAGCTATAGACCTGACGTTGTACCAACACATAGGCACATATCTTTCGTTTGTGATGTAACAGTATTTGCTTTGTTAATTCATTTCCTTACAAACATTTTCCATGCGAATATTTTCAAACATTTTAATACACTATCTTCAGTAATACGTATTTACGATATATTAGATTTAAGAAAACATTGTTTTAGTACCTGTAAGGCTACAAAACAAACATATCTGAAAATTACAGTTTTCTGTAAAAAAGTTGAGAAAATATTCATTTTGAATAAAAAAGCAAACTTGTGAAAAATGAGCATTAAAATTAAAACTTACAATCTTATAATACACTTATACTTCTCAGACAAATCTAAAAATTAACATGGATAAAGTTTTAATAAATTCCCTTTACCCATTGAATGAGTGCTGGCCATTCCTGAATATAGCTTGACCAAGCGGCATATACTGTCTTTTTCGTCTGTCTCTTTCTTTTCCGCTGTAAAGCGCTCAGGTTCCCCTGGGCTCTAAAGCGCGCGCTTGCTTCTATGGGCATCAGTTGACATCACTGTAGTAACCTCACGCGCTGATCACCAGAACTATAGCCGCTAGTCGAAGTCTTAACTACATTGCATTAAAATTCAGCCAATGTTCATATGTCGCGTGACCCGCTTCAACGAATCAAGTACCTATTCTGAGGGTGCGTTAAGCATGTGAAAGATAAGTAAAGGGTTTCAGAGGGAAACTCTTAAATACAAGGCACAGAGCCATGTATGCACAAGAAAACAAAGACGGAAAGCGATCAGAATAAAACGGTCGTACGTATTTTCCAGACTCTCATAAATAGGCTAAGAATTGAGTGAGAAATAAACGCCACATTGTCAAACTTACATGACTGTGATAATGGAAATCGTACCAACTTCTTTACTAAGACGAGACGATCACAACTACCACCACCACCACCACCACCACCACCACCACCACCACCACCAACATTATTATTACACCTACCAGATCTGTTTCGGCTTCATATACTAGCTTATCGAATGCATCCTTTTTCGTTTCAAACTTTATGGTTCATAATCTGTTATGACACGATTTTTTTATTTATCCCTAAAGCATCTTGTACTCATTTATTATTTTTAGTTTTGTTATTAACTTGTCCTACTTCAAATTCTTCTGAAATGTTACAAATCATCTGCTCCAAAAATCTGTAGGTATAAAATAGAGAAACGAATGTGCACGTAAGATAGTAATAACATTCGTACAATGGTGTAGGCAGGGGCGGTTCTCCCTTGAAGCGTTTGAATCGCCGAGTCACCTAGTTTTTTAAATAGCTTACACAATTACATTTTATCTTCTAGCATTCATTCTTCGTTTATAAAGATTCTGCAAATTGTAAAATCATTCAAACCGCTGAGCGGTTACCGCTCGCTTTGTGCCCCGCCGGTCGGTCAAGAAGCTTGATTGTTGCTTAATTCATCGGCCCCATTTGATCAGATTTCAACAGGCGAAACCGAACGCACAAAGCTGTGATAGCTCAGCTAGCGGAGGGGTGAGGAAGTTTACCTGGTTGCCATGGTAACTATGCGTTTTATATTGGGGGATCTATGCCAAAGGATGCGTTTAGTGGGAGGGAACCTTTCCGCCTAAGGCAGTGTTCTCAACACAATGTAGGAATTTCTTCACATTTGTTTGGTCTATTTGAAGTGAAATATGTTAGTAGAAATTGTAGCGTAGCGCCTAGCGTGAGTTGAAATACGAGTATTTGTAACGGTGTGCATTCTGCATTGTGTGTTATAATCTGATTTTTCTTGAGTGATTAGTGGTTATTATTGTGTTATGTGAAGTTTATTTTTGTGGTTATTATTATTTAAGAGATTAATAATGATTCCAACTAACGACTTGGTGTGTTCCATACTCCAGACACCCTTTTCTTTGTGGAAAGATGACGACAAACGCGACGTGTTAAATGTTGGTAGACCAACACCAGTGTTGTGTTTAGAAAAACTTTGCGGTGGGGCATGTTCAAAAAGTTTTACTAGGAAATTTAAATCTCGTTGGCATGAAGAATATAAATGGTTGTGCGGTAGTAGCTATTACCAGAAATTGTACTGTTGGTCGTGTTTGCTTGTCGGCGTTGTGAAAGGCGCTTGGAACAGCAATGGTGTGACGGACTTAATATTGGCCGAGCATTCCGAAAACATGAAGCTTCTCTTGAACATTTACGGAATTGTGTCGGATTAAGAGAGCTAGGAAAAAAGGTGAGTCAATTACCAAGTAACTGAAGTAGTAATCAGTAGCAATTTTTCTTTCAATCTTTTTATCGTGATATAGTGAATAGTATCTGTTTTGTAAGTGTGTTCCTGGCCCGGTTCCCTCTCTCTCAAAGCTCAACCATCACATAACATCATTCTCTCACTGCTTACATCGTTGCCATTCTGTACTCATACACGATCAGTAGGCTACATGTAGTAGTAGTAGTAGTAGTAGTAGTAGTAGTAGTAGTAGTAGTAGTAGTAGTAGCGTGAATGTTACTTATGACCCGACCACTATAGGAACTTGATAAAAAAAACCTTCAAAAAGCCTTGGACTCAAAGTATTGAGTAGTAGATAATTGATATGATCACTGCGAGAGCTGTAAGGCCACCCATCCCGCCCTAAATACGTACCTTACTTATATACGAAAATCGTCGTTCGTGAACGAAGAATACTGCCATATTTCTTTAATGTAACAGTCGGTTTCAGTGTTGCCAACATAGTAATAATATACACACCTAATCAAACCTTACCTAACCTTTCTCATAATACTACACACCTAATCAAACCTAACCTAACCTGTCACATAATACTACACACCTGTAATAACATTCCTCACACTTAGTATCATTTCGTTTTCATGTATTGGTGGCTCTGCCAATCGTGTCGGTTTCCATCTAGTGGAAGTGGATCGTACTAATACTACTAATTTGAAGAAGAAGCAACGGCGACTTTCATAATAATTACATTTTATATGTTTCGTGATATAATGAATGTGTTAATGAAGTAATAATTCTCTATGTATGGTACAGTAAGATTTTAAATGTGTTGTGGTTGTAATAAAAGTATTGAAAATTGGTTTACAGCGCCACATTGGCAGTGACAAAAGTGTGCAATATTTGTTCAGTGGCCGGTGGATGCTCTACATTGACCAGTAATAATAATAATAATAATAATAATAATAATAATAATAATAATAATAATAACATAAATAATAACAATAAAATAATAATAATAATAATAATAATAATAATAATAATAATAATTGTTTCTACTGAATGGGGATATTTGGCATGTCACCTGTTTAATTCGTCCAGAGCCGCCACTGTGTAGGACAGTTATGTCAAACTCAATTCCACCATAAACTTATACCGAGCACGATCCAGTCTCGGGGGAGTTGACATAAAGCAGACGACTATTGAATCGTACCTGAAGGCGGCGTCATTCAGTTTTCTGTGACCAATCACATTGTCGTGTGGTAATGTGAGGCCAGGGAAATTTCTTGTGCACGATTAGCTACAGTAGCCTATTTAGCAACAAGCGTATAGTCTCGAACTTCGAAGATTCATTGGGATACACATTCTTTTCTGCTGTTAAAATGCAGTCCTTAATAAATTACCGCCTGAATAACTTTGATGTCTTACGACAATCTTGCGCGCTAGTTCATAACTTGACCTCAGAACTCTATACCCTCCATGTTCTACGAAAACATAAAAAAAAGAACACTTTAAGAACAGAGCGCTAACCGACATGTTATAGTGTCAGTTGTCATAGAAGCCCATGAAGCTTTAGAGGCCTTTGTCCTCAACGAGACATTTTTAGGCTAATCATTTCATTTCATGTTCTCCGTATAATACGGGAGAGTATAATAAATTTTAAATAGAATGCATAAGTAATTTAAATAAAAATTTATTCGTCACGGAATAATTATTGTTTATTTATATCATTCTTTTTAAATCTGTGGTCATTTCATTCAAACTTCAGTATCAATTTAATGATCAATTTTATACTTCCTTGGGTCATCGAAATGCAGGTCCCGGTCATTAATATTACCTATAATACTGGTACGAATGTTTCTTTGCATATTAACTATGATTCTATGAAACAGATTTTAAGTTTCCTGTTATGAATGTATAACAGTAAATAGGCCTACATGTACAGGGACATCATTTTATTTTTACTTCAAATTTTATTGTACCTGAGTTTTTGAATGTACTTCACTCCCACCCCTTTTACTAATGAAGTTCAATCGTCCTCCACACAGATCCAAGACCGCATTTACAGTCATAGTAGCCTTACGGTCATAGTAAACAGTACGTTCCAAAAATATGTTCGCGTTTTCCAGTGACGAAAGAGCTTTCAATATTCCATCATTTTCCATTTCCCTACGTCGCATCCCGGTTTTCCCCACCTGCTTCTATTCGCCTCTCTGTAAATGCTAGTGGCTGGGCTGTCTTAGCTCTTTTCTGGGAACATTAATTTCTGTAAGGAATTGAACGTCTACGTAATATTATACAACTGTTTAAAATTACTTAAATAATAGGGCATCGTTAAGTAATTTCCTCCCTTTCTACGACGCTGCCATGTAACCACTTGGACGGACAGTAGATAGCATGTCCGAGTAATTTTATCTTTTCGGATCGGGCAGAAGTGAAGATTGAATTTACAGTACGTAAGGTACTCTTTTATAGAGTAGATACAGAATTATTTCAACATGAGTTACTCGTACGAAGTACGAACCTGGTAATTGGAATTACGTACAATAGTCTATAGTGCGATAATATGCACATTAGAACTGAAGCCTGTATCGAAATGAACGGCCGCCATTTTCAAAAATATGTTTAAATATCCATATTATGATTATTTGTCAATTTAACTTCATTCTCTATAGTGTACAGTATAATATACACTGCATAATGAATACGTCCGCATGGAAAGCTCAGTTCGTGAGTAAAAACACTCATTGTTAATACTGTACTGTATTTTGATTAAACAAAAACCTAATGAAAATTATCAAACTCAAAATCGCGATATTTCCTAGTTTACGTAAATGGATGAACTACTTTTCTTCCCTCCCGTTTATAGTAAAGTGATTTGTTCGTGTATTACGCCAGTATCATCGAATTCCAGTCGTGGAAGGAGTAGCAAACGGTGTTTCCGGTTCTTAATCGTTGATCCAAAGGTATAGCCGGGTTAATATTAGAAATGTTAGTAAAAATAAAATGATGTCCCTGTACTATCAGCTAATTCAATGAGCTTTAAAACTGTGCAACTACAGTAAATAGCATTTACCTTGTTAGTCAAATAATTTTATTGTAATATCTCACAGCGTCAGTGAACTACAGTGAGTCTAGAGATACAGTGGACTTGCTGGCTGTTTATATGTAAATCTAGCAGTATGTGCGGCAACTCTCGCCCTGTCCAAGGTCGCCGCGGTCCACTCTATCCCTAGACATCTCTAAACGCACTGTACTTAAATCACATCTATCCACTTTCCGACATTTCACTAGAGCAACTCGTTCTTCTCCATCAAATTCTCGAAAATCCGTCTAGTGTTTCAACTCGTCATGTCGTTTTACATTGTACTTCCTTATAAAGAAGTACTTTTTCCATAGTAAGCATTATATACGATTTGCTACAAATCTACAAAAGAACTGATTCTCCAATTCTACGTACATTAAAAAATCTACGCAAAGTATGATGTTCAGCGCGGATCATCTCTATGGATTTAGACCTAGCCTTCTCTTTGACTTCTTACGTCTCCGCCTCCAAAGCACTGTGTTATCAGCTCGGGGCACGAGACTCTACAGTAGAACGCCCTGGGCCTCAGCTTGTGGCAAACCTCTAACAGCTGCCACCAGTGGCCGAGCTTGACATGACTAGTGTAGGAGGTACACTGACGTTCAAAGATATCTGATCCGACTAATTGATAATGATCGATAATTTGTTGGTGTAAATGTGGATTCTTTAGTTATTACTTGTATGAATAAATGGCGAAGATAATAATCACCAGGGAAAGGATTTATATGTAAATACATATTTACTTATAAAGCTAATATAATTTATATTTTGCATTATCTTTATGTTTCACAATGTGTAGGGTTGAAAAATCCTACTTTTATTTTCCATATTTTTCCATATTTTAGAGTTTAGTACATATTTTCGTTAATTTCCATATATTTTCCATATTTCATATAAAACAGTCCATATTATATTAGGTTTAACAATAAAACAAAACAAAATTCCATTAACTTTTAAAAATACATTTCAACAATAGAGATTTAAACACATGTTCAGTAATCCCTTTAACATCAGAGTTATTTGAAAATTAGCAGTCCTATCAACAATGGGAAAGTAAGTTACAAAACTGTATTAATTTAATTTAAAATTTTTAACAGACTTCAGTTGTGCAGCTCAACAGTTAAATGCCAGTCAGAGTACACATAGGTTCAGTTTTGTAAATCATACTATAAAGACGGTAAATATGCCAAAAGTACGTCATTCAGTCAATTTAAAATCAAAACTAACAAGTTACATTTCAGAATTTAAAGAAGATGGTTTATCAACTGACAATAAAATATTATTTTGTAATTTGTGTCAGTGTGCAGTATCATCTACACAAAAGTTCCTGGTGCAACAACACATTACAACTAGTAAACATCAGGCCAACAAACAACTAAATTCCAAGCAGAGACAATTGTTTTTAACACAACCAACAACATCGAATGTAAGATCTGAGTTTAACATCGACCTGTGCCGTTCTCTCATCTCTGCTGATATTCCTCTCTACAAACTAAAGAATAAGGTCTTCAGGGAATTCCTTGAAAAATATACTCAACATACAATCCCGGATGAGTCAACACTTAGGAAGACGTATGCTCCATCCATCTACGATGAGACAATACAGAAGATAAGAGATGAAATTAAAGATAGTTCAATTTGGGTTTCCATTGATGAGACTCCCGACAAAGAAGGTAGACTTGTTGGTAATGTAGTTATCGGTTTGTTAAGTGAACAATATTCTGAACGAATTCTTTTACATTGTGATGTTCTAGAAAAGTGCAATAACAAAACTATAGTTAAACTGTTCAACGAAGCTATGGGTATCCTGTGGCCAAAGGGTATTATGTACGATAATGTGTTATTCTTTATTAGCGATGCTGCCCCTTATATGGTCAAAGCTGGACAAGCATTATCTGTTGTATATCCTAAATTGACTCATTTTACTTGTGTGGCGCATGCATTTCATCGTGTGGCAGAAGTGGTCAGAGACAATTTCCCTAAAGTAGATTTGTTGATTTCATCAGTGAAAAAAGTATTTCTCAAAGCTCCCAGTAGAGTTAACGTGTTGAAAGAAATGTACCCTGAAATTCCATTGCCACCAAAGCCAATTTTAACTAGATGGGGTACATGGCTAGAAGCAGTTGAATATTATGCCGAACATATAGACTCTATTAACAATGTTCTCCTTGCATTGGACTCTGAAGATGCAGTCTCAATTGATACTGCGAAAACAGTTACCTGTGACATAAGTGTGAAGAATGACTTAGCTCACATTCAGCATACATTTTCATGCATCATAAAAACGCTCAAAAGTCTCCAAAATAGGCACCTTTCACTATCTGAAAGTTTTGAAATTATAAATAGTACTGTGGAACAACTGAATCGTGGTAGAGGTAAAGTTGCAGATGCAGTAAGAGCTAAGGTGGACACTGTACTTTCAAAAAACCCTGGATATGAAGAACTACAAAAGGTTGTTGCTGTGATGAGTGGTGAATCAACAGTGAAGATTAACTTGGACTTATCCCCAGCAGACATTGTGAAATTGAATTATGTACCAGTTACTTCTTGTGACGTCGAACGCTCTTTTAGTCAGTATAAATCTATCCTCAGAGACAATAGAAGAAGATTCACTTTTCAGCACTTGAAAGAAATGTTTGTAACCTATTGTTATGGTAACAGACAATAAAAATTGTGTTTTGTTGAAACTACATTGGAAGATAAGGTACGTCCATTATATTTTTTGTTTAGTTTGATTAAAATGTACCAATATTTAACGTACATAGTCATTTTTTTATAATTTTAAGTCCATATTTAATTCCATATTTTGGTAAAAATCCATATTTAATTCCATATTTTGGTAAAAATAACTACATATATATTTACATATTTCATATATTTTTAGTCCATATAAATCCGTTCCCTGATAATCACTGTTGCCAATTGTAGATAAATATTCCCGCATTATGGAATTCAATATCTTATCCCACTCAACTGATTGTAAAACAACACTGGATTTAGCTGGAAACCGCTGATATTGTCAATTGTGATAATGATTAATGCTTAATCTACATAATCATTTTCTGTGACACTTTTTTAATTGTCCCAATAATGGTGCCGCCTGTTGAGAACTAGCGGAACTGTTTCAAAGTTTGTCAATTTTTTATATCTTTGATTCTGACTTATCCCGTGGTTGGAAAGTTCGCTTACACGATCATAAAATCGTAGGTCGGATACCTTAGAACATCAGTGTACATTAATAATCTACAACTTCGGCGATGAAGGCATAGAAATTCGCTTATTAAGCTATGGCTACAGAGAATGTTTATTGCAAAACGTATTTAGCTTCGGTCACCAGTTTTAAGTACTTGCGCGCACGCACACACACACACACACACACACACAAACACAAACACCTATTTCGTTTTTTTATTATTATTATTTTATGACATTCCATTTGTTGTACTCTTCCTTATGTTTTCCCTCTTAAATATTTGCAGTAATTGTGTTGCTTATGTTATATTTCAATCTTCAGATCTGCATTTTACTTTTTTTATTAGCCTATGGTAGGCCTATTATTTTCATTTTGTATAGTGTCAACATTATTAGGCCTATGTTGTTATTTCCTATAATATGTTACTATTTCGTTTTTAACACTTTTTGTCAAATTTCACCGCTTGTGTATTTTGAGACCTGGTAAAGTAAGAGAAGGTCCTATGGCCTGAAGTCTGCCAGTTGAAATAATAATAATAATAATAATAATAATAATAATAATAATAATAATAATATAACTCTTACAAATGGCTTTTAAAGAACCCGGAGGTTCATTTCTGCCCTCACATAAGCCCGCCATCGGTCCCTATCCTGTGCAAGATTAATCCAGTCTCTATCATCATATCCCACTTTCCTCAAATCCATTTTAATATTATCCTCCCATCTACGTCTCGGCCTTCTCAAAGGTATTTTTCCCTCCGGTCTCCCAACTAAAACTCTCTATGCATTTCTGAATTCGCCCTTACATGCTACATGCCCTGCCCATCTCAAACGACTGGATTTAATGTTCCGAATTATGTCAGGTGAAGTATACAATGCGTGCAGTTCTGCGTTGTGTAATAATAATAATAATAATAATAATAATAATAATAATAATAATAATAATAATAATAATAGTAATAGTAATAAAATATAATATAACATGCTGGAATTGCATCTTATGGTAACACAAGAAAACAGAAGAAAATAACGAAGATTTGACTGGCTATTGACAAACTATTTTAATGGAAAAATCGAAAATCTGCTAAAGTACTGTATGTATGTGTAATAATTATTTACTTTGCAAGGATTCAAAGTGAGGTTTTACAGATGAGTTGAGATGTTTACGGGAGAGTCGTGGCTGAGGCTGGACTCTCGAAAAGAATTCTTAAAACACTTTCAATTCTTGTACCGTACAATATTTTATTTCATACTAGATGAAAGCATCCGTCATTGCTCGGGTTTTCGTTTTTGCTTTTGTTTTTAATTAAACTGGTTGTTAGACTTTTTGGAATTCTCAGAAACTGAACTATTGAGAAACCAAAATGAATTGTCTTCACTAAGCTTTTTTCTTCCATAATACTGAATTTTTACATAGCGTTATTAACACGAATTAATTAACTACTTAGCCAAATTCTCGCCGGGGTCAAATCAATTTAAAACAACTCTAGATAACGCACCGGAAAGAAAACATTTCATCACGTGCCTTAGGTGTAAATGTTTTTTTTTTAAGTTGTACATATGTGTATCGGCTATAATTTTTTTCAGTTTGTTTATTTATTTATTTATTCTGGCATACTTAATGCTACCAGGTCTTCTCTTCCACATCACCAGAAATACAAATAAAATAATAGAAAAATCAAACGATAAATAAAGTAAAACCAAACGAAATTATATGCAGGCTATAGTCACACAAACTTTATATGAGTTAGCATTTTCTTGAAGTTCAGTATAACAAAAACACACTCCTCGGTTCGTATATGCCCACTTAGCGTTGTCTCAATGTTCTACAGATCGTACATTTTATCTCTGCCAGTCGTGACAGTTAAATTTCAAGCGCCTTATCTTAATCGTGGGCGTCAGCGTATTAAAAAGTATTACAACCTTTCTGCCGTCTCCTTTCCTCCTCACCGCAAATGTGGCGTTGCATAGAGGTAGAGATAAAATAATAAATACACTGATCTGACGCTGTACTGACATGCAATTCACGTAATTTCATGCTTTCACTTGAATTTCGGAGACAATTGACAATAAAGAGAGAAATTCCTTCTTCTCAGTCTGAGCGCTTTGGGGTGTCATCGTGAGCCGAATCGGTCGTACCAAATAATCAGTAGCCTATATAAGTTAATAATTTAATTTATATTGAAAGATTTTTTTACCTCTTGGCCGCTGTACACCCGCTTATGTCATACCGGGGTTTTTAAATATGACTTGAGAAATTATGTCTCACGAATTCAGAACATGTTAATTATATTATTTTTATATAAGCTACATAATATAGATACAGTATAATTTCGTAAGAAGTCATTGTTTAACATAAAGAATAATATTCTGAGAGACATGTATTTTAGAAATTAGAAGATTGTTCTTTCCACAACGCTTAACATTCTGCATTAGCAACATGATTGCACAGACAAAATTTCGCAAGAACACATTTTTGGACATAAACAACAATATTATGAAACATATATTTTAGAATTAATAAAGTGTTATTTTCAGTGTAGTTACGTACATTGACATACTACATTAGGAACTTGAGAGAAGTATCATTGAATTTATTTTTGATATCCGTACAATTCTTTGTTTTCCCTTTTATCGAATAAATGTTTAGGCGTGTTTACTCGAAAGCAAGTTATACTAGTTGACAATGTGAAAAACACGGAGTTTCTAAGTTAATGCCTGCAACTTTGAGCACAGTCATTGAGCTTTGTTTTAATATGGCCATTACAAATGCCAGTCGCTCTGAAACTGCAGTTGCTTAAAGTCGAAAGGCATGTTAGTGGGTAACATAGGAATATGTGAGATATAAACATCTTCTCCTTTCGTTTTGCCAGTTAATATTGTCATTTCTATTACTTTTTTAGTTTTTTCACACCAATTCTTGTTCCATTGCTTAATATTGGTGGGTCAATATTTCTCAACATTACTATTGGTGACTCGATACTAGGTATGGTGGGAATTCTGGTGGTTTCAAAGAATTCTAGAATTCAGTTAAGTAAAATACAGCCTGCTCACTATATACAACTGCATCGAGAAACTCATAATACGGTTCTTGACTGCGTAAAGATAATTATTGCATGAATTTTATAGATTTGGCCTTCATGATGTATCAACATTGTTATTTAATTTCATGTTATTTTTTTCCACAACCCGGTGAAAGTCGATGTTGAATACAATAGATTGTATAAACGAAAGATGTTTATTTATTTAGTTACTATTATTTTGAGGCACACTTAATGCCGTTATGTATGGAAGGGAGCGTCAGTTAAATAGCCGCCGCAGTTTCGTTGGGTTGCGCGTAAACGGGTCTTCCAATTCTCAATAACAGACAAACATAAACCAGGCTCAATTTCACGAATAACGCATATGATATTGTTCCTTATGTCATTAGGCCCTAACTGTTTCTGACTTGTTGGCATAAACACGTTATTTAACATAACACCATAAAAAGTAATCCAGGGACATTAAATCAAATGATCTCAGGTGTCAGTTAACATCACCACGCGAAATGATGAAGCCTCTGAACTTCTTCCTCCAAAAGTCGACTGTTTCGTGAGCAGTATATGACACGTGGCACCATCTTCCTGAAACGAGAGGTTTCTAAGATCCATACTTATCAATTGTGGACAAAAATAATCCCTTATCATACACTTTACGTAATGCACGGGATGCTTGGCGAACTGATGACTTTTTTTAATTATAAATGTTAATGATTTCTATGCGTTATGGAATGGTGTAATGTTTCATGATTATATGCCAACAACTGTAACCATGGCAAAGATATGACTGCTGTAGCTTCATAAACATGACAGCTGTTATGTTAAACGTAGAACACCATTATTGGAAGACTCTTTACATAATAAAGTACATTAAGTATAAAATACATGATCAACATTCTCAAACTGGATATAGCGGCTTGTTCAGAAAATTCGACAACCCAGAATAAAAACAGTAATTTTATAATAATTGCTATTCTGCATTAGTACAACTTCACTAACCTATTTTTACAGGGAAGTCAATTATGTAAAATACTGCACCAAAAATAGTACAGTAGATTGAACATCTAAAAACCAACGCAGAATAATATAATTAATGCATAGAACCAATATCTTTATTTAAAGTTAAGCGAAATTCCCATTTCCTGTACTGTACATTTTTTTCGTTCTACAATTTTTTTGTCGACGTTGTGAGTTCGATACATGTCTCCATGATGAATGGAGTGCGGTAGATAACGTCAGTCACTTGTTAATTGCCACAGTTGGCTGACTTCGTAAGTCTGACATCTCTTCTACCTCCAACTACTCAATACAATTTCAGTCCCTAATAACGTTCGTAATTATGGAATTTTGAAGAAGACTCTTCAACTTCTATAATTTTTAAGTGATCGAAAAAACCACTTTTAATTAAAAAAAACATTACATATCATAGATGCAATCCTGGCCGCTTGAATGGAAGATTAGTTCGCAAGAGCTGAGCCATAGACGTGGCTTCTGTTTATATTTGATTTGATGTCAGATTGATATCTAACTATGAATTTCACAATAGGTAGCTGTTTCTGGCCAATTGCTGTGCGCAAACTTTTGGCTGACATTCATGTAGGAAAATCTTACACTATCGACAACTCAGTTCCGTTACTAATTCCTCCTAGCACACAATGTGTGGAAAATTGAGAGTTTATGTAAGATTTAAGTAGTATTTAATAATTAATACTAGAGGAGAAAAATTCGCTCCGGCGACGGGGATCGAACCCGTATTCTTGTTTCGATCCCCGATCCCCGGCGTCGGAGCGAATTTTTCTCCTCTAATATTAATTGTTAGTACATAGCAAACAAACTACAAAAATGACTGATCCTCTCATTTTACAGTAAAACTGTGATTCAGTATGTCAAAGATACTGTTAAAAATTAAGAAATATTAAAACTCGAAGTCTAACACGTATCAAACACCATGAAATTTTGGATCATGTGTGACTTATCTTTGAATTCTCCTTTTCTGTACGATAATACAAAAATATGCCTAGAGCCATATTAGAGCAAATTTCCATTACAATAAATACAAGGTGCTGTAGCACGGGATCAGCTCCCGGGCGATTGGTCGAGTACCAGCCGGTGAAATGCTGCCTACAACTTGCGTCGGATTACCCTTCGTCAGTTGTCCTCCAAACCGTCACATATGACCACATGACCTTAAAATAAATGTAAAAAGGGTTAACGAAAGGGATCAGGTGCAATGTATAAAATTCTGGAATAAACCCCCAAGAGGCCCGATAAAACAAAGTCGGGTTTCTCTAAGATAAAGTTTATTAACAAGAAGAAAGATTGGTTACATAAGTAGAACTGAATGTAATATGTCTCGGAGAATATAACAGTAATAATTAGTCAGTTTCACTCTTTCTAGCATGATAGTACGTAAAATATTTATGTAAGTGAATTACACATAATGGAACCTAATAGAAATCGAACGACATTGAGGATATCCATGGCCTGCATTGAACTCCATCTAATCGGCCCAATTTAACTTTACTCTGTCAAAAGCATGCCGAACAAAGAATGAAGTGAAAGAAACTTGGTACAATTATGACTCTTGGGTAATTTAAGCTGACCAAACAGAAGTAAATCTTCCAGTAATTATTACGCTCCATAGAGCCAAACTAAACAAAGATGCAGGAAACACATCACCTGATTTCCCATCGCTGAGCGACTAGCCTAGGCAAGTGCAGATCTCTTCTTCAACTGGCCAATGTGTACAATAAGAACTCCACACACACCCATGCGCAACAGAGGAATAGATCATTTGGCCGACAAAAATGATGTCACCAACAAAAGTATGAATTAATGAATGAAGTGCTTTTATTTATACGTAAAAAATACAAACACACATTATACACAAGATCATTTCCACGACCCTGGCGTGACTTCGTGCGATACAAAGGAAATGTGGAATGAAACAGTATAGCTGCCCACCTCACCCAAGGACAGAAAGTGTGAGTAGGCCTATATCTGGAAACTTTAGACCAGAAGGCAATGAATCTGTGGTTTGAGATTTCATCACTACTCTTTGTATAGCACTTCTCGAAGTCAGAACTGCATTGGGATAAGTTTCTTCGAGCAGAACTGAAGGGCTGAGAGCCATAGTGGGCCAAGTGCCATTTTCATGAAACTGAGAAAAATTGAGATAAAGTTAAATATGTAAAATAATTCATTGAATGCATATTAATAAGTAATTATGAATTTAATATATAAAAATGGTATTGAGGAAATTACACTAGTGCCCAAAAGTTAAGCATAATTCGTAAAACAAAGAAATGAAAGGGAAAACGGTGAGCAATCGCTATAAAACTTTATCACAGTGTGTGTCGCATCATACTTGTGCTCTGTGCATAGTGAGGGGGTACCTCAACCTCCGCCTGCCCTCCGAATGAACACGTGTTTCGAAGTAAGCAAACAGACCCAGTGTGACTCATTCGTTCTTGTTCTCTCATTGTGAACAGAGGTTAGTTTCTTATCACACTGTATACAGGACAGCACCAACATGCCACAGAGACGCCAACTGGACCCTGTTTTGAAGGGTAGAATAATCGGACGTCTGGAAGCAGGTCAGACACAGACCGAAGTCTTTCGAGCCCTGAATGTGGCACAAAGTGTCATTTCCACACTTTGGCGACGGTTCGAAGACACAGGAGATGTTCGTCGTATGCCTGTACAAGGTCGCCCATGGGTCACAACGCCGCAAGAGGACCGATATTTGACCATAACAGCACGACGTAATCGGACGATGCCTGCAAGGCAACTGTCTTCTGAGCTTGCAGCCGCCTCAGGCGTTCGAGTTTCCAGGCAAACTTTATACCGGAGGCTCAGAGCAGGCGGTCTCTGTGCCAGACGACCAGCAGTGTGTGTCCAGCTCACTCGAGTACACATAAGGAACAGTTTACAGTGGAGTCAGCAACATCAACATTGGACCTTGGATGAATGGAGAAACGTGCTGTTTACAGACGAGTCCAGATTCAGTTTGACCAATGATTCCCGTCGCACAATAATCTGGAGGGAACGTGGAACCAGGTTTCATCCCACAAAAATCGTGGAAAAGCGCCCATTTTGTTGTGGTGGCGTACTCGTGCGGGCAGGCATAATGTTCAATGGACGTACAGATCTGCACATCTTCGCAGCTGGTACTGTGAATGCCCAGATGTACAGAGACGAGGTATTGGAACGACATGTGCACTTTTCAGAGGTGCAGTTGTTCACACTTCATCTTTATGGACGACAATGCATAGAGCCAACCTGGTGGACGAGTATCATGAGGGGGAAGATATCCGGCGCATGGACTGGCCAGCGACGTGCCCGGATCTGAACTCTATATAGAGCATGTCTGGGATGCATTACGATAGGAAGACGAGTTGCAGTCCACCAGCCTCTATGAAGGACACTTTCAGCCCTCCGCAATGCTCTTCGTCAGGAATGGTAACAGCTGTCTGCAGAGCTCTTGAACCACCTGATAGAGGGCACGCCACGGCGCTGCGACGCTTGTGTAGCCATGAGGGATAACCACACCCCTTATTAACCGCTCAGCACCATCATTGTTGTGGAAGCAATAGTCAGATTTTGTACCGTAATTGTGTAAAATGTGTCCCTATGCCACAATAAAACAAAATTTGCTGATATGTGTTACTCTGTTGCATACCAGATCCTGTTTGATTCATTTGTACAAGTTTGGTGCCATTCTGATAGGTTGGGAACAAAATATTGAATTATGCTTAACTTTTGGACACTAGTGTATATGTATGATATAAAAAGGAAAAAACATATGTTTTTCCCTAAATATTACATCATGAAATTACATGTATTTCAGAGTCTTGGAGTTGGCCCACTATGGCACTACATTTATATTGTCAAAAAAATAAAAAAATATATATATGGTAGTGAGTCATCTCCAAAAGTTGTCTCCGTGCTTACTTTTCCATTTCTAAATTTTGAAAAACTGCTTCTAGGTCATTTAGAGAATAAGTAAATTTAATTTTCATTGGTTCAGCTGATTAGCACCTCAGCCGTTTAATTTTTATCCATTAGACCTTGTTACCATCTACTGTAAAGTGTCTCACACACCAAAAAATTGGATTTTGCAATATCTTTGATATTAAGGAAGTCTGACTGTTCCATTTCCTTTATAACAAAGGCCTTTTTTTTCTTCTGCAGTGTTGCATTAAACATACATAATCGTTTATGATAAAGAGATTTTTGGTTTTGTATTTATCTGACTCAATAGCGCTGAAGTCTCTGCCACTAGGGAGGAAAGAATGCTCAAATTTTAGAAATTTATAGTCTATTTCTTAAACTATGAATGATGGACAATGGAGGCTCAAAATGAAGCAATGTGCCGGTTTCCATTTTGTCCTCTACACGTTATTTGAATATACTAAGTGGTTTGGTTCAGTATTTACAGTTTTAAGGTATGGCAATAAATATTATAATAATGACTGGTACTGAAGTCGGTAAGGATGAGTAGAGGTGAAATTCATTTTGTTATACATAAAATGTATATGGCAGTTACAGTAAAGAAAAACAGTTGTCTATAGCAATGAACAATTTCACTTGCTTGCCAAATTGACACCTTGGCTCATTCGTTTTCCTCTCCCATCAGTTTGATTGAAGGAAATTTTCGATTCCTCTTCCATGTAGGACAAAGTGCACTGTATTGATTTTAAAGTAGAAAAGTATGTATCAGCTATGAAACATATTGTATTTTCTCCAATATATCGTTGCGTCAAGTTTGAAATGTCACTCAGGAATGTTCCATTAACTCTGACTCGGTAGAAAGTGTTCACGTCTCTGCTTGATCTCTATTATTTCCTGGGTTGTCCAAACTATTTCTTTTTCATTGGAATATAGTTATGAGCTACAATTGGGACCAAAACGAAAATTATTAAATAACGGTTTTTTCAATTGATGTGCAGTAAGTAACATAATGTGTAAGCTATGCAACAGACTTCAAACTGTCTCTTACCGGCAACATTAATCTATTCGTGTATGAATAACTCTCGGTAGGAAAGTAGGTAAGGTAGTACTTCTCTCGATACAATACAATAATACCCACACATTTTAAGGTAGTCGCTGAAGATGCTTTTTCGCAATTAGGTATAACTGGTATCTGCAAATGTTTTCGGGGACCATTGAGAACATTTTCATCAAATATTTAGTAAGATCTCATCATACGGCGAAAGATCGAGAGATGGATTTGAAATAATCAAAATTGCATTCTGTTAGTGCGAGATATAAACTTTTCAGTTTTCTTGTCTGAAATAGACCAGGTAATTTTGTTTTATTTACACTCTTGTATGTCAGAATCCTCTTGGAATTATGATTTCAGGGAATATGTTGTGAAATATAATTCTTGTTGTTCCCAATATTTCACAGTGTATGTTACACAAGTATCGAACATAAATAATAATTATTGTGACGTGTATCATACACTCGGCATGACCCCAATCAGCGGTGATCATAACTCACCAGCTTCTATTCACACCAAAGCGAAATAGAACACAATTCATCATAACCTGAAATGCACGTTGCTTAAAAATAGAACTATTTTTTCCAGAGGTATGACCCAGATGCTTTTATTACCGAGTTTCTTCGCTTATTTCGTAGGCGAACAGGTAGTCTCTTCACCTGTATTATATATGCCTGTAAGCAGTTGATAATCATAATACGACACAGTATTAATATTTTTTTAACAATTTTATACAGATTGTGCATATTATAACATTTTGAAGATCAATTCTTCAGTTTTATATGGAACGTTTTGAAAGGTAATTTTGGTAATCATTTTTAGTCTCTATTAACTACTTTTGAAGTTAAGATACTGTTTTTCTACAAAGGAAATGCCAGTAAGAGTTGAAACATCCCCTCAAAATACTCACGGAAAGGAAAATGCAAAAAAGCAGGAGCTCCATTCTAAATTACTGCAGAAGTACCAAAGATATGAGATTTCCAGATAAGAATGTCTTAAAGATATGGCTTATTTTTATTTGACGAGATGAAGCCGAGGATTCGCCATAGATTGCCTGAGATTCGACTTACGGTTAGGGAAAGTCTCGTAAAAACCCAACCAGATTATCAGCTCGAGCGGGAATCAAAGACGTGCCCGAGAGTAACTCCGAATCGGCATCTAAGCGCCTTATGCGACTGAGCTACGCCGGTGACCTAAGCTTTGCAGTTTGTTATTTTTCAATTTCTGACTTTTAGTTTTAGTTTTTTTATTGAGAATTATTGATTCTCAAAAATATAACATGATTAATATCTATCATAATTTATAATAAGCCCTAAAAAGTACCATACTTAATACAGTAACTCTTTTATTTTTTTACAAACATAAACAAATACATTTCCCATAATTTTCATCCACACATATTCTGAAATTATGCCTTCATTTAGACTTTTTAACTTTGCCTTATATGGGTTTTCACTTTGCCCCATACGTGGAGCCAAGTGAAAAATAACCACTGGTTTGGTAAAACATATATATATATATATATATATATATATATATATATATATATATATACCTAGTCAAATATATAAGATTTTCCTTCGGTGATCGCTGCAAACTATAAAGAAAGGTTTCCTCCACTACATTCGGGATAGAAATTTACAAAAGTATTTATTAACAAGCTATCATTTACGACTTAGTGAAAAGTCTTTCGCTTTGCACCACTCTCCCCTACTCTGTTTACCTTGTCGAAAATTATATTGATGAAGTTTTAAAATTTCAAGCAGAAATTTGAGCCGCAGTTCCCATCACTTCATAGAGAACAACAAGCGCATGAAAAGCCTTTCACGTAAAATTTTTCAGGAACTTCAATTCATCTCGCCTCTATATATTCCTTTTTTAAGTCTACATTGAAAAATGTGTAGCAGGATACTAAGGTGTTTCTGAATGACCTGTCAGCAATATCAAGAAGCAAGAAATATGCAAGAAAGCAGGAGCTCCATTCTAAATTACTGTAGAGATATGAAATTGCCAGATAAGAATATGTTAACAATATGGCTTATTATTATACAAAAATATAAGTAATATGCATCGACGAAGAATAACTGAATTACAAAACTTTAACTGTACCTTTATAACACAAAGTTTTTAACCACAATCGTCATGCTATGTCACAGACAGTCAAGTCTGTAATAGTGGGAAGGAAAACTTTGTGTGTAAACCAGCTTTCCCCTCTATCCACGCTCCCCGACTTCTCTAGTATTAGAAGCGCAACTCCTGATTTATTTATAAGCGCAATTCGGATATTTTGCAGGTACGAATGCCTATTTATAACGCAGTTCGAACTTACCCTCTTTGGCGCCACCACAGCAAAGGAATAAGGTTATGAGATTTTGTACTTGGAATGTCACGAATATTTATAGAACAGGAGGGGTAACATTAGTAGCAAACGAACTAGCTAGATAATAGAATAGACTTGCTGGGAGAACAGGAGGTTAGGTTAGATGGGAATGGCATACCACGAATAGGAGATTACTTGTTGTACTACGGGGAAGGAAACACGCTTTGTATTTTCGCCTAACATAATTAGGAACATTAAATCCAGACGTTTGAGTTGGGCAGGACATGTAGCACGTGTGGGTGAATCCAGAAATGAGTATAAAGTATTAGTTGGAAGACTTAAGGCAAAAAGACCTTTGGGGAGGCCGAGACATAGATGGGAAGATAATATTAAAATGAATTGAGGAAGTTGGGATATGATGCTAGGGACTGGATTAATCTTGCTCAGGATGAGGATCGATGACGGACTTTTATGAGGGCGGCAATGAACATCTGGCTTTTTCAAAACACCATTTTTAAATAACTACTACTTCTACTTCTTCTTTGCCGCGGTTTTCTACATGACAGTGGTTTACCATCGTACACATCCAGCACTCCGTTAGATAGGTGGGGAGGTTACAGAAGAGCAGTGAGGATGATGATGATGATGATGATGATGATGATGATGATGATGAAGGGGTAATGAAGATTGGGAAGGAATCTGGTCTTGAAATTGGTACTACATAAGCATTCGCCTGGAGGGATTGAGAAACCACGAAAAAACAGGGTAGTCGAATCCCGGACCTCCTGAATGAAAGTTGGAAATCATAACCATTACACCACCGTGCTCAGTGTCATTATTGTAACAATTTTCCAACGTTTTTATAAAACAACCGAAGAATTCTCACGCACGTGATGAAATTATGGTCTTAAATATTCATACTTCATCCTTATCCAGTTACATTATTAGCACCCTGTTATTAATACAACGTACAAGTTTGTAGGTCATAAAACACCTCTTCAGGGCTTCCTGCACAGGGTAGATACAGTTATTACCTTTGCGTGCACAACGACCACGGTGATGCATAGCGGGCTCTGCTCGGGAGACTCTCACGTTTTCATTTCATCTTAATATTCTTGTTCCTGGAAACGTGGCCATGGGAATAGAAAAATTATTTCACAACCCTGCGCTACTTTTCATGTGAAGAGGCAACGAAATCATTTCGTGGCAGTATCTTGGGAACTATCTAGAAATTCGCAAATACCTGCATTAGACCTAGTACATTACGTACGAGTGCACTTTGCAATAGTTAAAAGAGTGGAATGGTAAGCTAGAACAGTTTCTGTAAAATGACTGTTACGAAATTATAAAAGATTGAGAGAAACGTGATGTAATAGCGAGAATATGTTAATGAAAATTAGTTCGATCCAATCATTCCTGAAATCCATATTCGTTTTCATAAATAGTAGCTAAACAGGATAATGACTGATTGTATACGTATGTGTAGACATATATGGGTCATTCCACGTCAAATCGCACAAAATTATACAAATTTTGACCTTTATATTTCTGATTGCGTTTATATTTTTTTTACCAACTCTATGGGTCTCATAAACCAACAAGTGTATTTTTATTTCCTCCTAAGTCCACATGTTTTTTAAATATTATATGTTAAAATTCGTTAAAAATGTCGCACAATGCAACATTTAAAGCGTCATATTTCTGACGATATTGATGTTAAAATTTTTTTGAAAAATGCATTTAAAAGCTTAAAATACTGTTTTTTATTAAATATTTACTAACTAATTTTAATATAATTATTTCAAATAATTTTTTATAATTCAATTTTTAAAACATATACATCAATGAGAAATAGCCCTATTAAAAATCTAACAAAATGCCTACTAGGTGCACTGAAGTATTCTTAATAATTCCAGAAAAAATCAGAATGGGATCTCCAATAGTTTATTGGAAATTTAATTACTCATGACCAGACATCGGATTCTAGGGCAAATGCCTATTTTGTTTCTTTAGGAGAAAAGTAAAAATAATTATTAATATTTGTGTTTCATGGAAATTGAAAGGTATTCAAAGAGTTTTATAGTGCCCTAAAATGCCCTAAAACGGTTATTAGAGCCTAATTTGTTAATATTCGCCTAAAATGCCTAACTCACTGTAAAGTTTCGCATTTTACTCTTACTTTTTATAATTTATACATGCATTCACTGCGAAATTTAAGGCATTTAAAAAGTGGAAAGTTTGCTTCACACCGGCCATGAAACCATTGATAAAGGAAACAAAATGTTTTGAATCTCACGACACTCGCAATAGATTTCACCGAATTTAACATGTTTGGAGGCATAAAAGCCGACAAAGAACCAACCTTAGTTTTGAAGCAGGCAACAATCACAACATGTGCTGCTACAGATTCAGAGATATACTATACTATAAAAATGACTGTTTTCGGTCTCAAACCGATTAGCTGTACTGCCCTTCAGAGTGTCATAAAATCACAATTTTTGGAGAAAGAGTGTTTTTGAAATATTTATGAAAAGTCGTAAAACTACGAATTAGTAGGGTAAACCGTTACAAAATATTTAAAAGAATGGCCCTCCTAGTGTTAACACTAGCAGGAAATGCAACAATAAGTGGAACTTTGTATTTTTGTCCAATTGAATCTCAATAACAACGGTTCATTTGAATGCTCGTTAACAGTTGCTCTTTCCCTCACCTTATTTGTGTTGAGAAGTTTTGAGCGGTAGGACGTTTTTCTGTGAAGTTTAACGCGATAATGCCGAAAAATATAAGTGCCAAATCTACATTGATCCGGCAATGGCTAACAGAATATTCAGAATTCACTTATGATGGAAAAATAATATCCTGCAAGATTTGTAACAAACAGGTATGTAACAATAGTTGAAATATATAAATTCTATTAATTTTAATGAGTAGACCTATAATATTTATACATTGACTGAGCTATCCTGAGGTATAATTCTTTTTAAGACCACTACACTTCAACCTTTTAAATCCCGATATTTAAAGTATTTGCAGGTCATTAAAATTTTGATTGTTCGAACCCACTAACTTTGTGATAGAAATACGGCAATACAACAATTAGGATTTTATTTTAATTCAGTTTACTTTACATTTTTAGATTTCGCAAGAAAAGAAGTGCCACCTAAAGCAGCATGAGCAAGGAGCGGCTCATAAGGCTAAAGCTCAGCAGAAAAATCAACTGCAACAAACTTTACTAACACAGCCTACTTCATCCAATCTCAGCAGCAATTTCTATGCTGATTTAACCAGAGCGTTTGTTGCTGCTAGCATTCCCTGGAATGCAATTGAAAATCCGGTTTTAAGACAGTTTTTACAAAAATACTGCAAACAAAATATCCCATCTGAGTCGACCCTAAGAAAAAATTACTTAGACAGAATATACAATGAAACTTTAGCTTCCATTCGGGAGGATATAGGTGATTCTTACATATGGGTCTCTGTGGATGAAACCTCAGATCCTATGAATAGCAAATATGGTAGTAGGAAATATGGTAGGTCCTGATGGACCTTCGATTCCACACCTCGTATGTGTTAAGGAACTTTCGAAAGTGAATAGCCAAGCCATTGCTTATTTTGTAAATAAAGGCCTACAGTCTTTATACTCAGGTAATATAGACGATTCTAATGTTCTGTTGTTTTGTACTGATGCTGCCTCATACATGGTTGCTGCAGCTCCACTTCTTAAAACATTTTATCCTAACCTCACGCATGTAACCTGTCTAGCACATGGCCTTCACAGGGTTTCTGAAACAATCCGGAATGAATTTCCTCTTGTCAATTCGTTTATTTCTAACACAAAAAAATGTTTTTGTAAAGCCCCACCCAGGATTTCAATATTCAGAGAGAACTTTCCAGATATCCCACTCCCACCTCAGCCGGTTGTTACACGATGGGGAACCTGGATTCAGCCAGTGGTGTATTATTCTGAGTATTTTAAAGAAGTGGTCACAGTTATTGATAAATTACCTGAAACTGATAGTGCAGCGTGTGAAAGCAGTGAAAGATTGTCTGAATGACTCAGGAGTGAAAAACGATATTGCCTACATAACATCAAACTTTTCTTTCATACCTGCAAGCATTGAACAATTAGAACGTGAAAAACAATCTCTTTGTAGCCAAATAGCAATAGTAAAGGAAGCTCTAGTGAACATACATTCTGCTTTGGGCGAAACTGGGAAAAAAGTTAAAAATAAGTGGGACAACGTATTAAATAAGAATGTAGGATTTTCATTGTTGGAAAAAGTATCAAGAGTGATATCGGGGGAAAGTGTAAATGTTCCAGTAAGTATTGATGTTTCTATTGTACCTAATTTAAAATTTGCGCCTCTCACATCAGTTTCGGTTGAAAGAAGTTTTTCTGCTTTCAAAATGATTCTCAGTGACAAAAGGCAAAGGTTAACTGTGGAGAATTTAGAAAAAATTGTGGTGGTGTACTGTGCAGATAATTATAATAAAGTCTGAGCATGGAACTGAATTTCAATAACTTAAAATGAGTAATCTTGATATCAATAATCATTATTTCATTAGTTTCAATATATTAAATTTGTGCAGCTCTGTTTATAAATATAATATAGTATTCTTTTTTAATGTTTAAACATACTTTTTCGTGCGTATTTTAGTGTGTAACTAAAAATTTCAGTGAAAGAAATAAGTATGATACCTTGATGTACCTAAAATGCCTATTTTCATTAAAATAGAGCCTAATTTTACAAATTTTGAGCTTATTTTAGGCGCCTAAAACTGCAATTTTTAGTGCCTAAAAATCCGATGTCTACTTATGACAGAATGTGTAGCGGTCGGCGCAGCAGCAGTGGACGGGAAGCGTTAAAGCGCGCTAAGAGGTTTATCGGCGCTGGATAATTGACTGGACGTTGCAACATTACACCCAGTACGGATCAAGTTACTCGAGGAAACACTGCTAATTTACTTATTATGATATCTTCAAATAATTGTACATTATGCTTTTCAAATGTTTCTTTTCATTCACATTTTAAATTTTCATTCGCCTACCTTCTTTCTTGAAAGAAAATTGTTTTACTAAATCTTCAGTTTTTGACAACGGAATGAAAGAATATAATTTTAATGTACCAGTTATTGGTTTTAGATTATTGTATCTGGCCTGCAAATTTTCAGTGTGGTTTTTGTGCTTATTGAATGGACAAAATATAAATGACACGTTAGAAATGTTTTTTGTGACTAATCAAACATTTCTTTTGTGTTGTTATAGGATCTTGTATAGGCTAACTCTCGTGGCAAGTCTTTTAACAGTATCTCCAATGCCAACACATGGACCTTTACCATGCGACATTGCAAAGAAGTGTCATTCAGCACTAATTCCATAATCGTCTTCATGTAAGCAATTATTTTTTATTTTTTTTTTTTTTGTGAACTTGATCCATTGGAAAAGTAGATGATTTTTTTCATATCGTTGAATTCTTGCTTTAAGAAATTGATTGCTTCGGATTGGAAAAAGTGAAAGGGACCGGTGTCATGTTTCATGGTTTCTGAGATGACATTACTTTTGTAACGAATTTCTGTATCTCCTTAGAAATATATTACGAAAGGATTTATTTATTTATTTATTTATTTATTTATTTATTTATTTATTTATTTATTTATTTATTTATTTAAATATACAGAATATAGAAGATAATTACAAATAAGAGAAATAGAAATAAAATAATACAATCAATAAAAAAAGGAGATGCAGTAGTATTAACAAAATTTGAGACCGAATGAGCAGCGCTCGTGTTCGGTCACAGTTCAGATATAATATTAATAGGCCTATAAGAGAATATAAAATAAAATAAAGTAGGAAGTAAAATTAAAATTTTACTGTATTGTGGCTTGGCATATGTTCCAATGCACACCTTGTATTGAATCTTGTATTACAAATGAATAATTTTCAGAAAAGTCTGCAATAACTATGTAATTTTCAGGTTGTACTTTCTTTGCATTCCGTCAAAAATAAAATATGGCTGACTTTTGAATGGATGATGATGCATCTTCTACATGAAAAACTTAACATGCTAGGGAGCCTTTTACTTTTGAAACTTTTCACGGGGGTATCGTTTTGTTGTATCTTTCTTTTCTTGATAGGGGTTTCTATTGACATCAAACTCTTGTCTAAATCCTCAATATTACTGATTTCTAGCACTGTATCCATAGAACTGCTAGAAGAAGTACTGTGATAATCACTTTCTCTGTCCGCACTTTCATTTGATTCATGTTTATTAATATCACAAGAACTACCGGCTTCACATATAATTTCACCTGACCTATGCGGAAATTGATTGATTTTTACGGAACAAATCACATATTTGCACACTCAAAGACTCCTTTAAATTGAGATTTATCAATAAGTCGCGACTTACGCGTCTTAGTGTACTTTTCTTTTTAAAAGCGTGATTAGGAAGGTAAATGGATTTAAACACTTGTTATATATTACGCGATATTTACCATCACTCATGTTGTATAGAAGTCACGTCACTGCGCGAAATTCAAACCCAAACTGATTATTTTTCTCTCATGCCATCTGTTTACTACCATAAAGTGTACTGCCTTACCCAGTCTTGCTATCATCAAAGACTTGGCTATATTACAGTATAAACTGTGAAGGGCTTCCCCTCTTAGCTGAGCTGACAATAATAAAATAATTTTAGATAAGATATTTACTGTTCCTTAAGGTATTAATCATTTGATGATTAGTATGGTGACATCAGATGCAACGGGAAATTTCCACGGGCAGCCTTCTAGCCTATGGCTACAAGCAGTTCATTAGCTGGGCATCGCGAGCGCGTGCTTGCCTCCGGAAAATAAATTGTTACAAATGTATGGGTGCCGATCCCATATTTATAAATGCAGTAGTTTACAGATAATACATCAGCGAACAAGTCTATATTTTTTTTCAGATTTTTAACTTGGCTATTTAATATAGTAATTTTGTTTTGAAAATGAAAAGATTAAAAAAAATAGGCCAAATTTTAAATTTATTTGTGATAGGCCTAAAGTAATAAAAAGTGTTGTATTTCGTCTTTCAAATGCGCCAAACCGCAAATCTCAATTATATGTAGACACAAAGTTCCAAGCGAGTTTATGTAACAGTGCGCGCATAATTTGCGTAACTTCAAATATTCATAACTACACAAATAATTAATAATTGTGAAAATAAAAAATACGGGTCTCCTTATTTGATGTCTGGAATTCATGAAAAAAAATTCGACCATTTCCGAGAAGGTCGTGTTTTATTACTGTGCGATTTGACGTGGAATGACTCATATGCAAGTGCGTGCATGCATGTGTTCGATGTACATTACGTAAAGTTTTGTGTATAAGTGGACCATTATTTGGGTGTGCTTGGCATGAAACTGAGTTATTCTAATATATATATATATATATATATATATATATATATATATATATTAATCAGTGATAAGCATTACAGGGAACATAAACAAAATACAACCATTAGGATGCACAAGTTGGGCACAAAGTCTCATTGCCTCCTATAAATAACTCAAATATATACACTATTCATGTAATTTCGGTCATAATGCAAAAATACATCCACTTCGCACTAAATATATGTCCTAAGTGTTCAAAGAGTCAGTATGTCCCCTATCATTCTCCTCACGCAAAATAATGCATCACCAGGTTCGGTGTGACATTCGCTTCAGCTTTACTGGTGTAATCTGTTGGAAAGTGCGTCGCACAGCGTCATTCAATCAACGGTGTCGTACTGTTCCTGTGCAGAAATGCTTTTAATGAAACACCGCAGCGCATTGTCACAGGTTGTCATGTCAGAAACGCGAGGTGACTAGTCGAGAGAAACTGGTATGATGGGTGACCCATTATGCCATTTTTGTTCGTCAGTATTGAGCCGAGCTCGACGGATCAGTCAATCATCTACTAGACCATCTCGCCGACAGAGTTCATTTCATTATTATATCGCCGATGGCGCCAACTTTTCCTCTAATTTTCTTACCAAAATTCCTATTGGCCGGCTAGCAGTTTCAAACAAATGCCGGGGAGAGAACCGAGTTTTCTTGTTTATATTCAGCAGCAGAGCACTTCACTCTAGAGTTCACTCTCGACGTGGAAGGTCGTTTGAGAAATATTGGATCAGTTAAGTTCACTCGGAACTATATGTCGGCTGGTTAGTTGTATGTAGCAAGTTTGCATTGACTTCGGGATTTTATCTTCTACAATTAACATCGGTTATGGATGCAGTCGACATGTTTAAGGTTGTATTCAATGTATTATGGCGTAGTTAATTTTGCAGTACGAGCTGGTTCGGTATTTGTTGTATTTGACCACGATACATTTGTTTAATTGTTAATGAGAATATCCGCGAGTGGTAATATCTTGGTTTATGTATCAGATATTGCGGCATTTTAGTTTGATGGGTTATGTCGCTTGGTACATATTATGTTACAGGAAGTGAAGTGATTTTTGGATTTGATTTGCGTTGAGTATTGAGATACGGAGTTATTGTGTGCTTACGTTGTCTTCAAAATTTTCCGAGATAGCCCGGCCGGAATTGTGATACATGGTTATCATTATATCGTGGAATAGGGTTGGACCGAATTCGTATACCTTGCGGCTTGTTTTACTTTTCATTTATGAATTGAGCATTGCCATTCTGGATCATTCGATTTACTAATTCGAGTGTATTGCGATCCTAGTATATTTACGTGGCTACGCGAATTCTAAGGTATCATAGGTATACATATATACTCTTTTCTCTCTCTCTCTCTCTCTCTCTGCATTATGGCTATGGTAATAGTACCGAGATTTATAGTATTTATATATTGTATTTAAGAATTAAGCTTCAATTAATTATTTGTGTATTGATCTGGTGTGTGACTATTTTATTGTGGGTTGTTTTCCCTATGATGCAACGAGTTAATATCTGGAGCCTGTTGTCTATCTCTTTGTGGGAATCATTGAAATGTAATTGGGCATTTAATAAGGGTAGTGGAAACCGCTGGACATTGGGGTTAAAGTTTTATATGCTGTTTTAGATGTTGTGACAATGTTGCAGCGGGGAAATATATTATAGGTCATCAACCTGTTGTTTTGTGAATTTCCCGATTAGAGTGAATTATGAATTTGGCAATGTATTGAGGCATATGATTGAAAGTGTTGAAGGTTCTGGACTTTACTTATGGTTGTATTTCAGATTAATTTATTCTATCATTTTTTCGTTTCCATTTAACTTCATACTTTCTATGTTCGCTTCATCAAACTAATTATGTACTTGTTATTTATTATTTGTTAATTATATTTATCATAAATTCACACTATCTAATTCTTCTTAAGTCCTCCACTGTGCATATCCCGATCATCCGATGCACCAGATTCCATCTGGCGAGTAACATCCCAGTATTCTCGAATTTTGAGAAAGGTGTTGAAGAGAGGGGGAGGAGGAAATCAATTATTACGATTACTTATTTATTATTCACACCCTCCCCTTTCAGTATATCAATTAGATGTTTCCATAACTCTGGATTGGCGGTGGATTAACCATCTTACCAGCTCCTCTCGACTGGCAATCTCGCAGCCCTGACCTCATTATTTTGCGTGAGAAGTATAATGGAGCACATACTGACCCTTTGGACACTTAGGAATAATATTAATACTAGACATTAAACAATATAATATATAATAAACTGAATATGTAAAAGAATTACAAATATGTACAATGAGATGATTAACATGGATTGGTAAAGGCATAAATAATGAAAAATATATAACACTAGTGAAGTAAATGAATAATCAGACTAAGACTTAAAGGCCGCCGATCGATACAATGTGTTTTAATTCTGCCAGTAACAATCTATCAGCACACATCTGTACAATATACTGTATAATAAATACAAGTATGGCTTACACTGTTGAGAGAAGGAAAGTATGGCAAGTAATTTAGAAAACACCCAGTCAATACTCTACCAATATCTTTGTTAATACTCCATACACGCACAATGACCTGAAACTTTCTAGAACGGTCCATTATAAGAAACATGTGACTTCCGCATTCTTGGAACTCTATACATTTTCATCGCTGATCTCCGCGGCACAATTATCAATACTATTTCCTTATAAAACGATATTCTCAACTAATATTTTACCAATATAATCTTCAATGACCATAAAACATAAATATCCGAGGCACACTATCCTTTCCACGTAATCCAAATCTCCGAGGATAACCTAACTACGTTTCTAAGCAGAAGGCCAGTTCCCGAGTCTAATTGTACACGTCTTTACATGACGAGAAGTTTCCGAATCTATCACAACAACGTAATTAAACTTTGTATCGAGACCAACAGGTTTACAAGTATGACAATAGCTATCACAGAACTAAGTTAACTACTTCTCTAGACCGAAACAGGTTTCCGAGTGTTGATACGATCCGACTAAGCTACCTAAAAAACCTCTAATTCCCCCCCCCCCCCCAATTGTGTACTCATGATTCAATGCTGCCAAATAGGAGAAAAGATGCAGGAAATGCCAACAGTATAGGTGGCGCTAAGGTGAAAAGAGCTGCCCGAGCGATTGAGCTGACGTGCACGGCTCACGTACGACCTGAATTAAATAAATAGCGTGTATGTTTGAAGTATGTATAGGGGGTAACGGGACTTTGAACCACTCTGTATAGTTAGCTGCTGTTGAACTACTCTTGTTCGTAAGCCTATGTCGCTAGAAGTTTTTATTATGTAACTTAACATGTTGATCGTCTCCCACGTTCTTGAACCAGCAATCTCCATACGTTGAACGTAAACAATATTAAAACCACTGCGATTAGAAGTAATTACATAATAGGCGAATTGTGTGTGTCATATATTTACGTGCGTGCGCTTGTTATATTGGGATATGGGCTCGTGATACGTGTGTGTGTGTGTGTGTGTGTGTGTGGGGGGGGGGGCGTTTTTCGTGTGTCTGGACGCAGTCTAAGTTTGTTTGTGCGCGCATAATATGTATGTTTGGGTTTTACCTGTGCCGTTAAGATTGTGTGTCTTACATGAATCTGGTTCTCAGATGTTACAGTTCAAGATTTCAAATTGAACTGTTCTTATGTAGCAAGAATTCTTCTGTAGCGTACGTAAACTAAAACGGGTGTCAATTATTCTTCCATTCATTGACTATACTCCGTGTCAGTAGAAAATGCATCTGAAGGTCAAATCCAATGCCTTGTCTCTCCACCCCGCGAGCCTTAAAACTTCGCGCGATGTTGCGAGTGAATGTTGTCTCAACCTCAGCCCACGCATGTCTTGAATCAGCATAGGTCACGCGGTATCAAATGGTGGTGCTATATCACTGCCATCGTGATCTAATACAGGCCGTAAGGCAGACCACGTGACTCGCTTAACAGCTGATCGCGAAAGGCGGTCTTTCAACCATATGAATTAGTTGCAGTGCATGAAGAATAACATATATTTCTCTGAAATGCAGTGTAATTGCATGAGTAAAATTTTAAACTGTGATTGTGAGACACTTGAGACACAATTTACTTGCAATTTAAGGTATAATATTATTTTTGGTGTGAAAATTACGTTGTTGCAGGCAAAGTTCGTATGTGTAATACCTGCATTTATTTCGATTAAATATTGCGCCCTAATGTGGTTAAGTGAAATTTTGGTCTTATAAACAGTAGGCTAAATATGTGTAATAATATATACGTGAAAGTGAAACATTGACTGGCATGTAAAGTAAGTTGTGATTGGGCCTAAGTGCAGCGTTACCGATGTTACTCTTGTCTAATCCATTATTGCTAGTTTACCGTAGGCCTATTTGTCTTATTAAATTTAAATTATTGCGCCCTTTTTATTTGTGAATAACCTACATTATACGAGTAAATAATACGACGTTTGATAATATACACAATTTGAACTAAAAACGAGATACATATAGTTAGTATATTACGAAAAATTATACCCTATAGTTTTCATTACTGTTACAGTATCTAGAATTGTAATTAGTTGAAATAAAGCACTCATGCTTCATTACGAAATTCTTGCACATTCATTTATACACGTTTCAACAATTTTCAGTTGCATCGCACGCATATTTTAATGTGTTGAAGTTATAGGTTATGTTTATTCTATCAGTACTTGCCTTATTTCCATATTCGCAATTATGCATTATAATTAAGCATAACGCTACGTATAACTCATAAATGCAATTTGTCTACACTTCAATTGTATTTATTCGTTTCAGACGGTACTCCAGTCTGAAGTCTGATTAGTTTAATATGTTACTAGGGCTAAACTAGCGCTGAGGTAGTTCCCTTCGTATTCATACATCTTGCATATACAAATTAGTTCGGTTCGTTCAGGATTTTAATATGCCTTGCTTATAGGATCAAACGCATCTCGACAAAAAATAAATTCAACTGTTTTCAGTTCAGAAATTACCGGAACTATACCTCAGCGCTACTAAGTAATATAACATATGTACATTTCATAGGAGGGACTATGGTGAATTTTCTACCTATAAGTAAGGACGGTAACCGTGTTCTGAAGTTTATCCTAAAAATATATTCTTCTTTATTAAATCTCAAAACCGTTATCGTTCTCAACTTAAGCCTAAAATGTTGACGCAGATAGGTTATGTTAACATGGTAAATTCTCTTCACATAAAAATAACAGTTTTATTTATTATTCCTGCCACATTATGCAACACATAAATGGCACTTATGCACATATTACATTGAATAAAAATTTAATTGTATTATTTATTTGTTCCCTACTATACTGAGTTGTAATGAATTGTATTTATCTAACCTACCAGATTAACACACAACTGTACATACACTAATTTCATAGGAGGGACTGTGGTAAATTTTGTACCTACAAGTAAGGAAGGTAGATGTGCTAAATTAAAATCACAATATAAATAATTCTTCTTTATTAAATCTCAAAATAGCTTCCATTCCAAACTTAAAATGTTGATGCAACCAGGTTATGTTACCATGTAAAACTCCGTTCACATTAAAATAACACAGTTTTGAAATTATTTCTGCAACATATTATGCAATAAGAAGTGTGAAGGGGTCTTATACACACATTACACTAAATAAAATTGAGCGCCGACACGCATTAAAGTAATATATTTCACTCAGCTCCGTATACTCAAATAGAAAAGCCCGACTCATCGAGTGACGTCACACAACCTGCATTACGGCCTGGTCTAGATCACGATGGCAGTGGCTATATGCGTACTATAATGAAAACAGCCTTCACCGATAGCCGTATTGAAAGCAGCGTGTTAATTGTGCAGTGTGATTGCTCTTTAGATTCGTTCTATTGTATTGTTTTATTATTTTTCATTTTTATTTTGCTAATTTCGTTTATTGCTCATTTTGGCACTATGGAATTTGAGGCTGGATCACTTGCTATGTACAATACACAAGTTAAAAAACGCAAACGAATGGGACAACCTGATTTCCGATATCACAACAAAAAGACTGTTTACAGTGTTATAACTTTCTTAAAGATCTTGCGGAACATCCAGAAAAAACTGTCACCATTGATTTTAGAAAATCTCAAGATCTGACTGCAAATATGTGTGAAATTTCCAAACGAAATGTAAGGAGAAAGAGCTAAAATCTACAGAACATCTTGTGAAAATTTCATCTCTTAGGAAAGCAATCAAACTACATTGTCATGGACAGATCTCAAGGACTTCGATAAGGACATGTCGCGCCGTTGTATTAAACTGGGGATGAAAATATTTTGTGCAAGCACATTACAGTGAATACATTTTATCTTTCCACGCTCTATGTGGGCAGCTGCGCTGTGCTCTCCCGTTTCCACTCTACATCCGCGAGCGTGGAAAGATAACATATTTTATGAACCATATATTTAACATGGTCGACCTGGTTGGCGAGTTGGTATAGCGCTGGTCTTCTATGCCCAAGGTTGCGGGTTCGATCCCGGGCCAGGTCGATGGCATTTAAGTGTGCTTAAATGCGACAGACTCATGTCAGTAGATTTACTGGCATGTAAAAGAACTCCTGCGGGACAAAATTACGGCACATCCGGCGACGCTGATATAACCTCTGCAGTTGCGAGCGTCGTTAAATAAAACCTAACATAACATTTATATTTAACATGTATGGGCCAAGAGTCGACCTGGTTGGCAAGTTGGTATAGCGCTGGCCTTCTATGTCCAAGGTTGCGGGTTCGATCCCGGGCCAGGTCGATGGCATTTAAGTGTGCTTAAATGCGACAGGCTCATGTCAGTAGATTTACTGGCATGTAAAAGAACTCCTGCGGGACAAAATTCCGGCACATCCGGCGACGCTGATATAACCTCTGCAGTTGCGAGCGTCGTTAAATAAAACATAACATTTAACATTTTGTATGGGCCAATGTTTTCGTAATGGCTATATTTCTCATTTATTCAAAGAACGGATATATTTTGGGCAGCCATATTATACGAATATTTAACATATTATATGGATTAATATCTCGAAAATATACGTTTTTGATTTTTAGCGTATGATTGTATTGTACTGGGAATCAATCTATTTTGTGAAAGCGTATATTAAACATGTATGAGCCAACGTTTGCATATTGTGCATATTTTAAATAATGGTTGTATTAAACTATTAAAATAATTTAGGCAGATATATTGTACAGTACTAAACATTAGGGGTCAATGTTTTCATAACGGGTACATTTCTTCAAGGACGGTTATATTGTACTGAAGATTAATCTATTTTATGCAGGTGTCACTTTTGTAGTAAAAAATATAGGTCAATGTTTTCATTCACGGGTATAGCACGCTGTACATGAAGTTCGTTGGAAATTCTCTTTCCGTAAACATCTTATGACTGAACCAAAGAGACAACTATGCATTGACCTTGAAGTGCGTATTCAATTGATGCAGACTATAGCACAGTAGCTGTCTGACTAAAGCAGTAGTTATTTGAGGTTACGTGGTTGTTGTTATTGATCAGTAACTATTAAAATGTTCTTGTAGAGTTATATCAGTGAGTCAGTTTAGTATGAATAGAAAGCATTTGCAGAAGGTCATGTTTTTGTACGTCTGAATCAGTGGAAACATGACTACAATTACAGCGATGTTGAATTATTTGTGAACGTTTTCCAAATACCCTACCTTTATCTTGACAGTGTACTCACAAATTGAATAAAAGTTCTGATCAGACTGGTTATGTATTATTATTATTATTATTATTATTATTATTATTATTATTAGTAGTAGTAGTAGTAGTAGTAGTAGTAGTAGTAGTAGTAGTAGTAGTAGTAGTAGTAGTAGTAGTAGTAGTAGTAGTAGTAGTAGTATTAAGATGTATGGATCATATACGGAGACTAACAAGAGGAAAACAAAAAATATGGGAGATTGAAGAATGCTGGGTTTGCAATGAAAGACCTACTCTGGGCAGAAAACTATGAATGAAATATAAATTGACCTTGACATAATCTACATTTTACCCTGTCGCTGTTATACAAATTTGCTACAAAGTTCAACAAAGAAAGGTGTGGAAAAAAGAGTTGGTTTATAAACTGCACAGAGGAATGCATCATATAGGAATGGGATGGGTGTGGGAAAAAAGAAGAGAATAACAGAAGGAATATATGGCGTAATGTGAAGATGCGTTTAATTGATATCGAAAGGCAAGAGACTGAGTTCCAATGTTCGGAAAAGTCCTCACTACATTTACAATCAGATCTCATGCTTTACTGGGGGAGGTGTGATTACATAAATTCTTGTAGCAAAGACAGCAGAGTAGGTTTAGCGTGGCTAAGATTGGGAGCATGGAAGAGTAATAAAATTGTCAACGAAAAAAAGAGCGCCTTTGTACACTTTGCATAGAAAACGACTCCTAGGCACATATTTTATTACAGTGTGTCGAATTGGGACATATCCGGAAAAAATATCTGCCACCCTCGATGCTCAGTCAGAATAGGAGTTCGCTTGCATGTCTTGACCTCATGGGGAATAGAGAATGGGAACAAAAGACTGGATTGTTCCTCTTGAAGGCGAGACAGATTAGAACTTCAGCTGTTGAAGCTTGTGATGCGAACTGACGAAGGGATATTCAATTATAAACTTTTATGCCTGTTTAGGTTAGGATATATTATATGTGTTTTGTTTGTGCCATTTTTATTTTAATCTGTGTGTTCTTTTGGAGAGTGGTTGGATCTAACTGTAGGACTTATTTTAGGTTCAAAGCACGTACGGTCAGAAGACCCGTGCAATGGATTTAAGAGAAAATTATGATAATATAATATCTGTAGGTATAATATTACTCAATAAATCCATCTATCTATCTATCTAGAAATTATACAAAGTATTATGTAATTGTCAATCAATGACGGTTTCGCACCCGTAATGTACACGTATATTTATCCGACATCCAAACTAAAGTCGACCTGGTTGGCGAGTTGGTATAGTGCTTAAATGCGACAGGCTCATGTCAGTAGATTTACTGGCATGTAAAAGAACTCCTGTGGGACAAAATTCCGGCACATCCGGCGATGCTGATATAACCTCTGCAGTTGCGAGCGTCCTTAAATAAAACATAACATTTTTTTTTTTAACATTCCATACTAGAGACACTATATTATATTGGTGAAGGAAAATATAAAGGTCTAGAATAGATTCGAATCCAAGACTGTAAACACTGTGTTTGAAACTATTTTATTTAATGAACTTATTCGTAAACAAGAAAAATGTACTTATTTCTCTACAATGTGATTTCACGTAACGATACATTTTAAAATATTTACACGTTAAGTTGTACAGGGATATCATTTTATTTTTACTTCAATTTTTATTTCACCTGAGTTTTTTAATGTACTTCACTCCCACCCCTTCTACTAATGAAGTTCAACCGTCCTCCACACAGATCCAAGACCGCATATGCAGTCATAGCAGCCTTACGGTCATAGTAAACAGTACTTTCCAAAAATATGTTCGCGTTTTCCAGTGACGAAAGAGCTTTCAATATTGAATCATTTTCGCACAGATACTGACGTCCATTTGCCTACGTCGTATCCCGATTTCCCCCCGTCAGCTTTTATTCGCCAGTTAGTGGCTGGGCTATCTTAGCTCTTTTCTGAGAACATTAATTTCTGTTAGGAATAGGACGTCTGCGTAATATTATATCGATACAACTGTTTAAAATAACTTAAATAAAAGGGCCTCGTTAAGTAATTAATTGTCACGTGTTTTCCTTGCTTTCTACGACCCTACGACATAACTACTTGGACGGACAGTAGATAGTATGTCTGAGTAATTTTATCTTTTCGGATCGGGCTGAAGTGAAGATTGAATTTACAGTACGTAAGGTACTCTTAGAGAGTAGGTACAGAATTATTTCAACTTGAGTTACTAGTACGAAGGACGAAACTGGTAATTGGGATTAGGTACAATAGTCTATAATGTGATAATATGCACATTAGAACTGAAGCCTGTATCGAAATGAACGGCCACTATTTTCAAAAATGTGTTTAAATATCCATATTATGATTATTTTTCAATTTCACTTCATTCTCTATAGTGTACGCTAATGTGCTGTAGACAGTATAATATACACTGCATAATGAATACGTCCACATGGACAGCTCAGTTCGTGAGTAAAAACACTCATTGTTAATACTGTACTGTATTTTCATTAAACAAAAACCTAATGAAAATGACCAAACTCAAAATTGCGATATTTTCTAGTTTACGTAAATGGATAAACTACTTTTCTTCCCTCCTATACCTAGTAAAGTGATTTGTTTGTATATTACGCCAGTATCATCGAACTCCAGTCGTGGAAGGGAGTAGCAAACGGAGTTGATCCAGAGGTATAGCCAGGTTAATATTAAAAATGTTAGTAAAATAAAATGATGTCCCTGTATATGTCCGCTAATTCGCTGTTGGTTTAAGTGACATTAATAAACAGTATGTTTAAATGAGGACTAAGTGAGAACGCTAGGTTGTGACAGCCCGCTCTTTGACAAAACGGAAAAGTAGAGTCTGATAAGCTTTCGTTTGAAGAGTTGGTCTGGTGTGAGAATTTTGTTTTGCTGGATTAGTCTCCTGGAAGTAAAAGTCTAGAAGATAGGAAATTGTGTGGTCTGAAGCTGGCGGCATTTAGTTGTCCGTGGTGTTGGACTCGACTGGCTCATCGCATTGAGAGGATATCAAGAGGGTCTGTAGTTAAAAGAGCAATCGCCCGGAAAGCGGCAAAAGGTGCCATGTTAGGTGGGAGTTGTTGTTGCAGAAGTAATAGTCTACTTCCGTTGTGGTTGAGAGTTAGCTTACGCACAGCAACAGAGTCGTGCGACTGGAAACTCTGCGAAGCGACAAAATAAGCTAGCGTCGTGTTTTATTGAATCTGAGAGTGATCATATTTGGCAAACTATTTGCACACGTAGAAGGAAAGAAAAAGTCCGGAAACCCAGAAAAACTAAAATATAGGCTTACATAAAAGAATTGCTTAGAATGACGAATCCTAAGTCAGCAGTAAGAATATGTTGCAGAATTGCATTTCAAGTTTGCAAGATCGTGATTTTAATTATCATATTGCTCTACAGTACAGAACTAAACAAGTTTTATGAACCACCAAACCTTTCAGAGGAGAAAAAACATACGGTACATTGTGAAATGCAATTTTTGACAGCAAGCAACATTTCATGAAGTTACA
Organism: Periplaneta americana; assembly: GCF_040183065.1. NCBI lineage: Eukaryota > Metazoa > Arthropoda > Insecta > Blattodea > Blattidae > Periplaneta > Periplaneta americana. The sequence goes on along the minus strand of NC_091133.1, from coordinate 31,969,255 downwards.
CTAATCACAGTAGACATAAAATATGCTGTACTCTGATAAACAAACTCGTCTAGTGATATAGGTTCAGTGAATTTATATACTGTATAATATAATGTTATTTTCTTTTTCATGAAGCACAAAAGTTATCCAAAGTGGCGGCCACCGATATTACTGCAGAAATAATGGCGACGCATCATAGGGTTTTTGCTCCTAATACGGGGTCATCACTTGAAATGGTTGCGTTGTATTAACGTAAATGTAATACACTCATCTTACAATATTACAAGAATTTGATCTCCCGTAATGGAATTAAAATTTGGAGCGAGTTTGGCAGGAATCCACCTGTATGTAGGTAACAATTTCACACGACTGTCCACAATTAGCATATATACAGGGGATCTTGTTTACTGCACATGTGCAATGAGCTGTAAGCGAAACTTATACAATATCAGAGCTACAAATGTTATTTCCGTATCCGTACAGCTGTCAAAAGAAAAAGTGGCTGCTCTTCGCTATAATTCGGAAATAGGTCATGTTACTTTTGTTCGACCACGTTGCCTGATATCTAGTTATAATTAAAGTGTATTGCGTGTTACTGTAATAGCATAATGATATCTTTCCAGGCTAGTATTCGTGAGGCCGTGCCTTCAAAAACAACCTAGTGTTTTTTATGTTGTGGAGTAACGGTCAGCGCGTCTGACCGCGAAACCAGGTGGCCCTGGTTCGAATACCGATCGGGGCAAGTCACCTAGTTGAGGTTTTTTCCGGGGTTTTCACTCAACCCAATATGAGCAAATGCTGGGTAACTATCGGTGCTGGAGCCCGGACTCACTTCACCGGCATTATCACCTTTATTTCATTCAAATGCTAAATAACCTGAGATGTTAATACAGCGTCGTAAAATAACCCAATAAAATAAAATAAATTAATTAAAATAATCCTGCACAAACCCATGTTTAATATGAACTGTATTTAAAACGTCCTACAATTGTCACTGCAATCTTTCTTAATTTTAAATTCACATTCTTAAGGTGCGTCCAGACTTGCAACAGAACATCGTAGCACAACCGCGCTGCGATCCTATCTGGACAGCGAACGATACTTCGCAACATCGGCGCGTAGCGTGAGCCCGCAACCTGAGCGTTACGGACCTAGAGGCGCTGAGTTGCACCACTTGTCGTTTATTCCAAGGAAAAATCAAAGGATCCAGGGGCCCGTTTCACAATCCTTACAAATTACAAATTAACAATTTACAAATAACAAGTAAAAGATTACAAATGCTTGTAAGCTGTGTTTCACAATGCTATTTTATTAGTTTGTAAAGTCTGACGAACTCTACAAAATCAGCTAAAGAAATTTACAAATACGCATTATTGGTTACACAATATCGCCAACGACAGTTTACAAAAATCGCTAAGGAGCAGAGCTAAAGTCGCTGAATTTTTACTACTATCGATACATATGTTTATATTTTGTACTAAAATAGATTATTCTAAGCTTGCTAATTCATATTTCACCAACAGAAAATATAAAATATAAAAAAATAAATAAAAGTATTTAGATTTGTATATATTGGCGACAATGGAGCTTCATGTGATGTGATTGGTCGAGTATACCAATACGTCTATTACTTAAATGACCAAAGTTAGCACAAAATTCAGTCAAATAAGTAAATAACTGATTTGGTCTACGTACAAATATGCAATTGATAAAATAATTACTATGTCTGAACACAAAATCAGGTTAATTTTTTGTGTTAATCCATCAGTATTTATTAATGTTTCATCCCTAACCTCACAAACATTAGTGATCCCATCAGCAGCATAAAAATTCTGTGCTATAGTAAATAACATTTTGGTGATCAAAAACCTGCCCCGAATTTAACTCTTTTAACAACATAAACTACCCTGTGCGCACTTTTGCACACTGATATCTTAGAAATTCCGTGCTTATCTGCTAACCCACGGAACTGACTGCATCCAATGCAAAACAATATAGTTCTCGCTTTGAGGTTAGGGCATCACTTTTCTCTTTTGGATGTTGGATATATGATGTCCCATATCTTGTAGGAGAGATTCCAGAGAAACGGGACTCGAAACGACTTCAGAATACCGCGTAAGTAGTGTTGCTATTGCATTATTGAATTATTTATTTTTGGTGCAGGGAACTTCTTTATTAAGTGCGAGTATTTATTAAATACAGTCTTCGTATATAAATACTTACGCGGTATTCTGAAGTATAGCGCAGGACTCGTTCGAAACCTTTCATTACATTTATACAATGATACGAACGTGCTATTAATTCTTGGCCGGATAATTTTACGTATACGTCTTCGTTTGATTAGGCCTAAATTCAATATCTTCGTCTGAGTTACTAGAACTCCTTAATAACATCAAAACTGCTTTAGTTTAATTCTTAATATTATCCAGTTACTCAAAAATTAATTTAATAAGTATTTCTTTATTGTATTTATTCATAATTTGTTGCAATATCAAACTTTACACATCTCAGAGGTATTGTAGAAAACGTGCTAATTTTACAAGTAAAATTTATATGTTTGTAAAATTACTCTTCATTGTGAAACAGAATACTTGTAAAGTGAGCAAAATTTAATTTGTAAAGATTTGATTTCCTTTGTAAAGTTCAACATTACAAACAAAGATTGTAAACATTGTGAAACAGGCCCCAGAGCGTTGAAGTTGCGGTAAGTGTGGACGTGCATGGAAGCTGGACGTGTAACACCTATTCGTGCCGCATGTGTGGCTACAGTGCTAGTGCACTGGCCTTCCATGAAGACGGTCCGGGTTCGGTCTGCGTGGAATGCATGATGGTAAAATAGACGTTGCATAAGGGTTTTCTCGGGGTACTATGTTTCCCTCTTTCATTCCAACTTCTCCTTCATTTCATCTCTCGGAACAACTGGATAAGGCGGACCGCACAGCAGCGCCGACTATGCTCGCCACTAGTGACCTGGCCGTACCGAAATAAGACAATCGAAATTTCGCTAGTAAATTCGCGACTATATTCTTTAAGCATTATTTCAAATGCAAGGTTTACGGAGTATAACGGCGGTCTTTGGAATTCACTAGAAGAAAATACAGATATAGTAAGATATTATATCATATTATTACAGCGAAATGAAGGAAAAATATTATGTGATTTAGGAAATATCACTGAAATCGACGAAATCAAATTTCGTGGCAATCGTCGTCAAGCGCTAGCTGGGGTACGTAATTATAACCGCATTGGCGTTGTATTTTTGGTTCAGAGAAAAGAGCTCGTCTTTACGAAAGAAACGTTCAGCTGCCATGAAATTAATTATTGCTTTCATAACATTGCTTATCAATTTTACGAAAAAATTATCATCAGAACAATGGGCGACTAGAAACATCACTAGTGTCCATCGCTGTGGAGTAACGGTTAGCTTGCCTGACCGTGAAACGAGCGGGCACGGATTCAAATCCTGGTTGAGGTTTTTTCCGGGAGTTTACGTCAGCCCATTAAGAGCAATTGCTTGGTAACATTCGGCACTGGACCCTGGACTCATTTCGCTGTCATTATCACCTTCATAGCATTCAGACGCTAGATAACCATAGATGTTGATCGTCTGACAGCGAAACCAGGTGGCCCGGGTTCGAATCCCGGTCGGGGCAAGTTACCTGGTTGAGGTTTTTTCCGGGGTTTTCCCTCAACCCAATACGAGGAAATGCTGGCCAACTTTCGGTGCTGGACCCGGACTCATTTCACCGGCATTATCACCTTCATTTCATTCAGACGCTAAATAACCTAGATGTTGATACAGCGTCGCAAAATAATAATAATAATAATAATAATAATAATAATAATAATAATAATAATGGCTTTATTTAACCTAGCAGAGTTAAAGCCTTAAGGCCTCCTTTTACACTCAATCAGGATTAAAACTTGCTTACATAGTTGAACATACAACTGGATCGGAATTAAGTAATTACATACTGATACAATTTAGGTACATGATGAGATCAAAAGAGGTAGATACATAAAAATTTACCTCATAAAATAAAAATAAACGTAGTGGAATACATATTAATATTGTTAGAATCAAATACGAATCACATAAAAACAGAAGCCGATAATTCAATAAAAAATGTACACAGTAAAAATAAAAATAAACACATTAGTATACATATTAGTATTAGATTACAATTAAGTAGGATTCACATAATTAAACCAGAAACCGACAATTGAATAATATGTACACAAAAAAATAGATTAAGTTAATGATAAAAAAACAACACACTGGGATACATATTGGCGTTAAGTGATAAATAAACACGATTTACGTGAATACGCAAAAAGATTAGAAACAAAAAAAAAATAAAAATAAATACAGTGGAACACATTCCATTAAAAGTTTGCAACGCGTTAGATCTGGCAACTCATCATAAGATATTTTTCTAATTTACATTTAAGGTAGGTCAAGGAAAGATAGCCCACTTGTTAGCGTAGGATTAATGTCAATCAATTAGTCAATCAATCAACCATCAATCAACACCCATTCGTCTGTCTGTGTGGGCAGTGAACATGGAATTGACCGAGCAAAACACGTTACACTTTATGAAATTATACAGAGGAAAAGAAATTTTGTGAAATGCCAAACAGCACAAGGAATTTTAACAAAAGTTTAAGGAACGATGCTTGGGAGCAGCTGGCGACTTGATGTTACGACCCAGCGTTGCGGACCGATGATGCGGAGCGAACCGTCAGATGTCGGTATTCCTGCGTAACAGTCAAAGGACTCAGCTCTCCAGTTGCAGTATGTGTGGACGCTGACACAAATGCATTGGACTGCGCATGCTGACGTCACACTGGGATGTTAATGATTGCAATTTGAATTTTATTGTTTCCGAATTATTATTAAATTCAGCAAACCATGCTGCAACAGTACCATGTTCATGCGTTATACTTATTTATGTTTATTTTATGTTCAACTTCATTATTATTATTATTATTATTATTATTATTATTATTATTATTATTATTGTTATTAGCATCATCATTTATATTCAAACAACTATTTTATTGACACTGGTTATTTCCTAATTTACTGTAGTATTCGATGAGATCCAAAATTGTAACATCTATGTTAATTCACATTCGGAAACCGAAATCACTGTCCATATACAAAATATTACTGTCAATAATACGAATAATCAGCAAGTATGAAGTTATTGGCATGTAAAAATATCTCAATAATATATTATTATTATTATTGTTATTATTATACTAGCAAGTATAAATAATAATTATTATTTGTATACATACTGCTGATGTCTACACTTCGCTCAAACACACGCCATAATGAATTACTTATTAAAAATTAAATACACGCAAACACTAAAAAGTAATTAACACTTCTTAGGAACACCAAATTGAAGTTACTCTCAATTTCTCAATTGTTAATTGAACATAATTCAATACACCGATACGAAATGAATTTAAATCACCGCCAATTACGGTGGTCAACTCCCTAGATTTTAACTTATTAAACAATAAAGTACTACAATAATTAGGCATATCATATTTCTTCTGTCTGTGACTTTCTATTCCTACAGTTCTGCATTACGTGTATTAAAATCATGACAATTTACTCATAATATTTTATTATATTCAGTTTCGTCATGCGTAAACAGCATTAAACATTTATAAATAGAAGTATAGGCTATACAAAGAAATACCAAGATTCTGTATTCCTAAAAAAGAAAAAAAATTACAAGGTTTTGTACTTTAAATAACAAAATCGTTCTAATAACTCGTTTCTGAGCAATAAAGACTCTGCTAATATTTACATAATTTCTCCTTAAAAGGTACCATAGTTAAAATGAGAATAATATATAGATATTATTATTGTATCTCCAATGGGGGGGTAGCCCTATTTTACATATGTATGCTAGGGCTATAGTTTTACACAAAAAATAGGCCTAAGCATAAAACAAATTGAAAAGAAAAATAAATTAGCTTACACAATGGAAATAAAACCTAAACAATCCGTAATTTAAACATTGCGATTGCAAATCAAACATCAGTCATCAATTGAGACATACAGAAAACAGTTACAACACATAAACAAAACATTTCTTATAGCGGTACTCTATAACACAATTAAGCAACTTTCCCTAACATACATCATAAATTAATACACAATAGTCACACAAACACAATCAAGCATCCCACAACTATGACTCACATATACAACAAATCAAGCATCCTCTACAACACATACACTTCAACATGATAACTATACTTTTAAAAGTTACAAATTTGGCTGCAGAAGAATAAATAGGACACTGTTACTAAATACTGTTATTTCTACAAGGTCTTAAATACACCTGTAATAAATATGTGAAATTCCTTTATGCAACATTGCTTCAGAAGAACTTTTGTAATTGGTGGTAAGAAAGTTGTATCGCACATGCTAAGGTGGGTTTCTAGCCGGTATCTCTTGCTTTCTTGTAGTGGGCACTCAAATAACAGGTGGTCGACTGTTTGTGTGGGGTGTTCACAGGGACATGAAGAGCCGTTTGGGTTGTCAATTTTGAAGCGTTCAAAATATGGATTAAATTTTCCGTGTCCAGTCATAAATTGCGTGGATAAGTAAGATGGTTCATAATTCTTTACGGTTAGTCTATCTTTAACTGTGGGAAAATATAGTGATTTTGTGATTTGACCATTTATACTATTTAACCACATTGCATTCCAGTCATTTAAGATGTCCACCTTCATTTGCATTTTTACATAAGATAAGAAAGAATGTAGATTCAACGTAGACCTAAGCTGTAAAAATAGCAAAATTTACGGTATATAGCTTTTTTTAAAATAAAATCAATATAGGCCTACCATTGTAAAGTGTTGTCGACAAAAAGTTCAAGAAACCTAGTATTATCCACAGTTGTAATATAACAATTATTAAAATTGATAGATGGATGGACGGACGGATAGGCAGACAGACAGACATATTTATTCGTTCCATAATATCTTACAGTTGCTTTAAAGTATAGAATAAAGAACATGTCAAATTCTTTCGTTTGAAATATAAAAATGCAAATATGAAATATATACAGAATTAATACCTTAATGACAATAACATATTATACAATAGAATATATTTACCATTTCATAGTATTAAAATATTTACACTACCAATATGTGAAATGTCAAGAATTCATCTACAGAATAGAAAGTGTAAGATATTAAGTACGGTAATTTTTAGTTCTACTTTAAATAATGCAGGATTTTGATTGTGACTCAATGTCTTGAACATTTTTATTGTCATGCAAGGTACTCCCTTTGATAGAATGATGTTTGATGATGGCGTTTGAAAATCATTCTTTCTGCAGGTATTTATACATGTATGGCTAAATTAGTTGGAAAATTTCTTTATTACATTAGAGGAAATTTATTGAAGAGTATAATGTACTGATTTGTTAAAGTCAGAATTTCTAATTTAAAAAAAATGGTCTACACGATTCTATAGCCTTTGCAGCAACTATTATTCTAATTTCTCTTTTTGTAATAATATATTTTTACTATCCCCAAAATATTATTTCGTAGAACATAATGAAGTAAATATAGGCAAATATATTGTCTTTAAGATACTCCTATTTACGAATTGTTGTAACGACCTAATTGCGAAGCATGCTGAGCTACGTTTGGGGGTTATTTCATTAATATGATGGTTGCAGTTTAATGTAGACCTATTATTAATATGCAAACCAGTAAATTTGGTTGTTGATGTTTCTAGTAGAGGTATATTGTTGATAGTTGTTTCTCATGTTTCAGAGATTAAATTTGAAGAGGTTTTAAATTGAATTATGTTAGTTTTATTAATGTTTAAAGCTAGTTTATCGGTCGTAAACCAGTCATAAATTTAAGGAAAAGTGTTTCTGTTTTATATTTGAATGTGGCAAAGTTGCTCTCTGTAATTATGATACTTGTATCACCTGTAAATAGTATAGGATAATCTGTTCCTTTTATTAAGGGGCCAAGATCATTTATAAAAATTAGAAAAAGGAGAGGTCCTAATAGAGATCTTTGCGTGACCCCTGTATGAACATTTCCCCATGTTGAAGTAGGTTTAAAGGTGGCACTGAATGTGGTGATTTCAACCTTTGTTTTCTGAAATGGAGATATGATTCAAACCACTGTTATGCTATTCCTTGAATAACATAGTATTCTAATTTTTAAAGTAGAATTTTATGATTAATACAATCGAAAGCTTTGGAGAGATCACAAAATATCCCTACTACTTGTAATTTCCTATTAATTGCTTCCAGAATTTTATCAACAGTAATCTCACTAGACGTTTTGATTTATCTAGAGAAAATCAAAACTCGAGTGGGATTTAATTGACTATTACACGATTAGAAGAAAGTATATAAAGATTAGAAGTAACGAAGTAGGCCAATACAATAAAATATTAATTGACTTACAAAAATACAACTGTTTTCAAATGTATTATTGTACCATCTCAACATTACAAATATTACGCTAGATGCATGCTAGATGGCAGTAGTGAGCAATGCCTTCTCGTCGAGAAGTTCTCGATCTATTATACACGATGGCAATGTTACTAGTCAAGAGGGCTTTGTTGATTCAGTTTCGGTTTGTAATTTTATATATATATATTTTTTTTTTGACGTCCAGACCAACGCAGTTTCAAATGTTGGCAAACAAAGAAACAAATGCTAGGGACGCGATAAAATTGTGCGATAAGCAGCCATGATTGGTTGAAATACGTCCTTTCGTACCGTTTTATTGGTCAAAAGTAGTATGACGTAGCAAGAGTGTAATAGTTAAATTAAACGAAGCTTGCTCACTTGATGTATTCTTTCTGAATCTACATTATTGTTCTGAAATGAGAATGTTGCAGCAATTAAGATGTTGATATACTCTTTTATAAACAGAGTGAACAATAAGTATGGAATATTGCTAATAACTTCTTAAATTTTACAAAAAAAAAGTTTTATACAAAAAGCTGTTGGAGATAAACCATACAATATGACACCAGTGTTCGAAAAAAGTTAGATTTCTGACATAAAGGATGTGACAGTAAAGTTAATTTTTTAATGATACTCTATATTAAAATTTAGATATTCAGATTCTCCATTAAATGTTATGTTTGAATGCATACAAATTTTACCCACCGAGTTAGTTCTGTGGTAGCAAGTTCTACATCCAGACTAGCCGGTCCGGGTTCGATTCCCGGCGGGGTCAGAAATTTTCATGTAAATAGTGATAGTGATTCGTCCGTCGGGTGGGGACGTTAAGCCTGCGGCCCTCTTGGTGCTACTCGGCAGAGTAGGCTACGTGCCGGCACCGGGTTTCCCCTTCTTCCCTCCTCACCATCATCATCCTCACCCATTCCCTACACTACACTTACACATACACTCACTCTAGTAGCCTACACGACATAATTCTTCATAGATACACATCATGCATAACGTGGCCCGCCGAAGTGGTGTGCAATTTGAAAGTGGGCCACAGTCCTGCCATCTATGTGCAGTATGCGGAACCCGAATCACGCAAGTGAAATGAGTAAGCATTAGATACACAGACAATATTAAAATGGATTTGAGGGAGGTGGGATATGATGGTAGAGACTGGATTAATCTTGCTCAGGATAGGGACCAATGGTGGGCTTATGTGAGAGCGGCAATGAACCTCCGGGTTCCTTAAAAGCCAGTAAGTAAGTAAATAATGTTCCTAGTTGTTTTGATTTTATTAGTAAAGTTTAGAATAAATTGTTAAAGTAAAGTTATTTGGCTTTTAAGATTACTTTGTGTTTCATTTAACTGATAAAATTCTGGAAGCAATTAATAAAAAATTACGAGTTTGTATTAATCATAAAATTGTACTGCAGAAATAAGCCTATTAATTGGCGGTCATTACTATTTCTACTTTATATATGTTGAGTTCTCTTTGTTTTGCATGAGATTCTTATGTCTTGAGTAATCCAATTATTTTTAGATGTTTGAGAATTTTTGTGCTTTACAAGAAAACTTAGTTCAAAGATATTTAAGAATGTATTATGAAACGCATTGAATTTACTATTCATATCTTCATTAACATATACTGATTTCCAGGTTTCATTTTTTAATGTAGCTTCAAAGTCCTTTAAAGATTCTTCATTTATGTTTCTTAACCTAATTTTAGTCTTGTGTGTTGATTCAGCAATGTTATTGCATATTATTGTACGGTTGCCAGAAATCGCATCGTCACTGCCACTCTTTCTTGAACTGAATGTGGTATTCTTCTTTGCAACATTAGGCGCCAGCAAGTATTTAAAGTCTGTAGGTGACATTCTGGTAAAATTTTTATAATGTCCACCAACTGTTTTGAACTTCAAGTGAGCCAGAAAATTTGAATCACCACATTTATTTCTACTTGTATATGATATGTAACTATGTTTGCCACCATTGCCTCTGTTTCCGTTTCTTTTTCCACGCAAAATGCAAATAAATATAGGCTGCTGCAACTACGTCCATGATTGAAAGTAGGAGTACCTGAACTGGCGGACGCTGGTAGCGTTACAATAACGCTAACAGAATGTTAACTAACGTGTTGTTAAAAGTTAAACATCCTGTTAGTGTAATAGTGTTTCGCCAACCATTTGAGGTAGTTTGGTTAGGTAACATGATGTTAAGAGTAATGTAACAGGAATCAAAGAAGCAGTGATTGTATGAAAGTTTACTGAATGTGCCTTTAGTTGGTGTAGTCATTTGTTTTAGCGGGGAATTGTATTTTTTACATTATGGAAGTATTGGAGACTAACATAATTACAACGGAAATCGAGAAAAAGAAAGTGTAAGGAGCAGAAATCTTACCTCGTATGAGAAATATAATTATTTTAGTATATCTAGCAATTATATGAATGTAATTAAACTCAAACGTAGTGATGGAACTTTCATTAGGAAAAAGGAACAAACATGGGTCTCTTTAACCCAATATTTTCAATCGCCATTTGGATTTGAAAACGCAAACTATGAAACAAATCGATGTTATGAAAATATTAAAAGAAATGCTAAGACGGGTCATGCACAAGATACAGTGGAACATTTGAAAACTGACGGTGGTACTTTCACTCTCAAAGTTGATATTTGTACGAAGATTCTTTCAATTATCCAGGATCAAATAGAACCAATAGAAAATGAAAATAATTGTGATGCTGAATAAGCGTTAACATTATTTTCATATCTTATATATCTAACATATCTTCACACGTTATTAGTCATAATTATATGTGAACTCTTAAATCAGTGAAATAGAGACATATCGTTTTGAAAATCTGCAATTATATCTGAGTATTAATACGAAATAATAATCACAGAAATGCTTACGTTAATAAATACATATCTTCTCTTTACTGTGGATGCAGTGCTAATATTAATATGAATAATTTTAGTATTTATGAACATATCTATTCTGAATAATTAAAAATGTTGAAGTAGTGATTGCAGCTAATTGTTTTCACTGCAAATATATCTCGATATAGTAATGCGGCGTGTAACATATGTTCTCTGGCAGCCATTATTCACGCTGTAACAGGACGTTAAGGATTTAACTGAGGGAGTATGCTATGTTAATTTAACAGTGGGTTTAACATGATGATAGCAGTAATAACAGTTGATGAAACATCACTTCCGTTAAGTTTGCTGTTAAACTGCCTTAACGTAATGTTAAATATTTAACAAGGGTTGGTGCAACCGGGCCGTCGTGTTGCGGACTTCGGCGCGGGTTTAAAAAGTTCATCCCGTAACGTAATAGCGCAACCACGTGCGTAGCATTGCCCAGGCGCGGGTCGTGGTTGCGCTACGGGTTTCGGCGCGCATATCTGTACGAGGCTTTATACGAGTATTATCATTTCGTTAGAGAAGGATAGGATTTAAATCTAAACATTAAGGGCCATATTCATAGACATTCTTAGCGCAGGCTTCCGGTGGATGATCAGCGAATTAACGTTTTTCGTATTCATAAACCAGTGTTAGCGATATGATATGATATAAATCCTGTACAAGTAATCAGTTGATAGCCGGGGCTAGTTTAGCACGCTCGTAGTGCGGGCTAGCAAAATGTCTATGCATAGCACCCTAAGCGCCTTAGTTGATATAGGCCTATAATACTTAGAGCCCGGATGTTTGGCAAAATGCCTTTTTTAAACTGAGTGTATGTATGATTCGAGATAAGTCTTTTTACGTCGTTATTGTACATTTTCTAGATTTTTAATGCAATTAAAATAAACCGCACATAAATTCTATCAAAAAACAAAAAAGAACGGTTGTACAAATTAAAAATATCTATTCACCTCAAACAAATATTTGCTGAGAATCTTATTCTCCAACAATGCATATGTTTCCAAGCAGTCGTAAACTTTCCTCCCCTACCGATTCCATCTTTTATGTCTCTTATCAAAGATGTTAGAAACAGTAAAATCCTCAGCGCTCAAGTCACTTCGGGTTTTACCAGCGAAAGAAAGGAAGTGAGGGAGGTATTAAAAGCAAGTCTCCAGGTCCCGTTAGTGTTGTCGCTTGCACGCACAAGTCACACGTACTTTGAAGTCGCTTATCCCTTCTCACACCCCTCTTTTTGAAACAATACAGAGTCGGTTTTTTTACGATCTCTATAAGAAAGTAGAGACAGAAATATATAATCTCTTCACTGTAGCAAGTAGTATAATATCTTACTTTGGGACTGAACTTTTATTAAACATCTCTAGTTTCATGATTATTGCAATATTTATCAGCCGAAAGTCAGTGCATAATTAAGTAGCAAACTACATGGTTATGTCCGCGAATTCGGTTCAGATACGCTATCTACCAATAGTACTCTTCCGATGTGCAAAGTGTGTGGAAAAACAATTAACCATGAAAAAAGGTATTTTATACTTCAACATTTTGCAACAGCGAAACCTAAGACTGGAATTACCAAAATGGCCGGGCAGAAGAAGCTCTCTTTAATATCAACAGCGATTGCAACAAGCAGTAGACAATCTCAGTTTTCTCTGGATCTCTGCAAGGCTTTTGTAGATTCGAGAATTCTTTCTGAAAGCTAGAAAACCTTATGAAATAAGTTGTTTTCAGTTTGCTCCAATCACATCCGTAGAAGTAGAAAGATCTTTTCCCACCATGAAAAACGTTCTTTCTGACAGGCGCCTCACTATGACAGTTGGCAACTTAAAAAAGCATCTTGTGCATCTAACCAAGGGAAGTGAGTACCGTATGAGATAGTTTATCAAGTATATGTCTATTTTTTTTTGTCTCTTTCCATGATTAATAAATGTCTATTTCACTGCCTATTTTTACTATGTTTAGTGCCTATATGTCTGCATATTTTAACCAAAATAAATGCCTAAACATCCGGGCTCTAATAATAATAAAAAAATATTTTATTTTGTAAATTGAGTGGAGATAGGCTACTCAACAACATAATATAATTATGTTTCCTAACACAGGTGTGTCTGAAATTACATTGTGAAGTCTAACGAAATTTTGAATGAAAGATGCATCTCAGAAACGATCTTAAATGTAGCTGTGATACAGTGTAAGCAACTTCATATTTTTACAAGTAAACTAGCACTAATATTTATAAAGTCAGTGTTATGAAATATGTTACACATGATAGTGCTCAGTTTTCCTACAATACTAGGCCTATATTAAATGGAACTGAAATCAAGGAATCTGTAAACACAAAGTTCCTTAGTTTGTAATTGGAGTTCACGTGAAATGGAAAACACAGATAAAATAATTTCAAGAGAAAAATAGTTCCGTGGCAGGATATCGATCTCAGGACCTTTTATTTAGCGCGCCAACGCTCTACCGACTGAATTACCCAGAAACTTCACCCGACACCGTCTCAATTTTTCCTTTTATAATATCAACATACTTCGAATGGTCTGACAAGACGCCAGAAACTCACATTGAGTATACATAAACTCTGTGTGACTTGAAATATTGTGGTTTCCTGTTAACGTATACCTACAGTAAAGTTGACGTGCTCAGCCAAAGGTTCTGGGATCAATACCCGGCCCAGGAACAATTTTCCCTTGAAATTATTGAAGTGTGCTTCGCAGGAAGCTACATTTGCATAACAGATAAAATAATTACATTAAGTTTTTTATGTTGTACGGAGGAGGGACCCGAAGTTTGTTTACACTGCAGGCTGAGGCTTATTGTGCTTACCACACCTATTCTGTGAATGATTGGGTAACAGAACGGCCGCGCTCTTGTACAAGTACAACACGCTGCACCGTGAACTGAACCCAGGCTACGGTATGGATGATGATGATGATGATGATGATGATGATGATATGCGAATTAATGATGACGAAATGAGTCCGAGGTCCAACGCCGAAAGTTACACAGCAATTCTGCTTCAATTTGTTGAGGGAAAACCCTGCAAAAGACCCCAACCAGGTAACTTATCCAAATCAGGATTCGAACCTGGGCCCGTTAGTTTCAATGTCAGACGCGCTGTCCGTTACTCCACAGCGGTGGACTATACTAGGCCTACTCGTAATCGATCTCTGCATCTTATGCTTTAATATTTTTGTCTTCTATTGGCAACCCTAGCTACCTAGCTTCTCGTTTTCAACATTTGTCCTCATATCACGAAATAGATACTCGCTCACAACACCATATCACACTCTCCATTCCTAAACACCTTCACCTTTCATCGTCTCTGCAGCTCATCTCTGGAACTCACTAGCACAACATGTCAGAGACTGTCGGACATTGTCTAGTTTCAAAAATAAATTAAAATTGCACTTTTTCAATTAGATTCCTTTCAGTTATAAGCCCTTTTCTCTGCGATAGTTTTGTAAAAATATAGGCTATATATTTCTTTCCTTCCTTTCCCCTTTTTGTTCTCTTTATCAGCCGATGAATTTATTATCATAGCCTTTTTATCGTAAATTTTATTTAATTTTCGTACTTCTTTTCTTTTTTTTATTATTTTATTACATTGCATTTTGATATATTCTTCCTTACGTTTTTCCATATTAACTATTTGTACTAAATGAGTTGCTTTCACTATATTCCAATGTAGTTTACTTTCTTTTTTATTATGGTATTATTTTCATGTTGTTTAGTGTTGATTTATTATGCTATTATTATTTCTCTTTGCAATATGTTAGTATTCTGTTCTTTAACTTTTTGTTAAATTTTAACTGCTTGTATACTTTGTGACCTAGTAGAGTGTAAGAGAAGGCCCTATGGCCTTAACTCTGCTAGTATAAATGAAGAATTATTATTATTATTATTATTATTATTATTATTATTATTATTATTAGACTATTATTATTATTATTAGACTATTATTATTATTATTAGACTATTATTATTATTATTATTAGACTATTATTATTATTATTATTATTATTATTATGAAGTCTCTTGAAATGTTATACTTTGCACACTCAGATTGTATAATGAAATATGGATTAACAATCTGAGCTCCGCAGAAATGCGATCGGGCATGAGTTTGAATGGACGAAGTCGATTTTCTTGCTGTTGATGGTAACTAGATAAAGGCACAACCGAATTCCTTCCCGGGTCAACCAAGTTCACAACCAAATTCCTTGCCATTCTTAGCTGAAGTGTTCACAGACAAGTACAATCTCAGAAAAAAGTTTTGTCCCACAGATACTTTATAAGTACCAGATAAGAGGCAGTTACGCATGATCAGAGGACGAGCGACCTAGTTCACAAGAGGAGGCCTAGTTGACGTAATAAAATTAATTTTGTGTCGTTGAATGTCTGATCCTGCGCATTGCCTCCTTTCTGGATCTTATAATGTATCTGTGCGACAAAACTTTTTTCTAAGACTGTACATGGCCTAGTCCTGTAGTAAAAATTGCGACCTACTTTGTCCTGTTTTCGATTAATGTTATGTTATTTCGTCTAATTCAACTTGTAATTCCTGAATTGAACAGCACAGATTTCATCGGTGAATGTTGCTTTGTTACTTCCTTAAGCTTACCAAGTCAATTATTCATTCATTAGCCTGCTAGTCAGTGTTCGGTGCATTACTGCTTTAACCGCACGCGATTTTCATTAGGATTAGTATAATATCTTTAATTTCGTTGCTGGCAGTCTGCTATATTTGGTTGTACCTCCTGAGGATTATTCCGTAAGACGAATGTCAGGTAATCTATGGAGAATACTCGACCTCACCTTGCCAGATAACATCTCACTATTAATTCCACCGACGCTACATGACCGACTAGTTGGTATAGCGTCCTTAAATAACCAAATTAAATATTATACCTTGAGTTACTCTTCTAAAGTTAAACAGTTTCGTTTTACAAAAGAAAACTTTCTGTTCATAATTCATTCAACATTTAGGCCTATTTATTTTAATGCAAGACACTTGATACGTGACCAATTGATCATTCGACTACGAACTTGCCAATACTAATCATATATTGTCTTATTCTGAAAGGTTTGTAAGGCACAACACTTTAAAATATGGTCCCAGTCCATAATACTACTCTCATCTTTCCACAGAACGCCAACTGATGATGGCAGGATGGAAAGTCGATATAGATGAGGAGCCAAAAAATCGTGATCAGTGAGGATACGGAATGTTGCAACTGATTACTTGCGCGGGTGTGTTGAAAAAGTTTCGGATGTCAGTAGTGAATTCCACTTCTTCCTTCGTAGACAGTTCTGTGATGTTGAAGAGCTTCGTCTTTGAATTTTCTCTTGACGTAGAGTTTAGCCGAGTTAAACGATATTTTGTGATTAGATGTTACTATTTGCGTTTCCTTTTTCGTTAAGGCATTAGCTGTTTCATTTCCAGGAACTCTAGAATGCGAAGGAACCCTCTGAAAGGATATTTGCTTATGTTTATGCTATAGTTTCCCTGGGAGGCTGCGGGTATACTCTTGAATCGAGGGGTTGGGGTTAAGACTATGGCTGGTAAAGATGCTTGTGAGTCACTCAAGAGAATTGCACTTTCAAAGTTGTTTAGACTCAAAATTATATATTCTAGGGCCAATCGTATATTTATTCATTTATTTATTTATTTAGTTATTTATTTAGTTTTACTTATCAGATTACCAGGAAACAATTGGCATTCATACAGTCCTCTCTGTAGATTGAAAACTCAAAGATATCCATTGTTCAAGAATTAAAACAGAAAATCAATATCCCAAATTTAAAAGAAAACTTACAAATTAAACCAAACCCTTTAACTCTATTAAATATAGAATATAATCTAAATTTAACAGAAGAAATACTGAAATCAGAAGTGAACACTGAAATACTGAAACAATTGTCTTTAGAGACAATTAATATTAGGTACCCTCCATAAACCTGGCGGGGCCGGGTAGCTCAGTTGGTAGAGCAGCTCGCTACGGACTGGAAGGTCCGGGGTTCGATCCCAGGTGGTGACAGGATTTTTTCTCGTTGCCAAACTTTCAGAACGGCCCCGAGGTTCACTCAGTCTCAATTTTATGAGTACCGGGTCTTTCCCGGGGGTAAAAGGCGGTCAGAGCGTGGTGCCGACCACACCACTTCATTCTAGTGCCGAGGTCATAGAAAGCATGGGGCTCTACCTCCATGCCCCCCAAGTGCTTTCATGGCATGTTACGGGGATACCTTTACCTTTTTTTTTAACCACAAAACTGGCTTCATTTATACACCGACGAATCCTTGATCTCCAGAGAACAAGGTGCCGGTGCAGGTGTTACGTGCTGTCTCTTCTCACTTTATAGATCTCTTGGATATGGAACAACAAGTTTTGATGGTGAAATCATTGCATTAAGGGAAAGTCTCAGGAATCTTCTATGCCACATCTATGTTTGGCCAAACACCTGCATAGAATTGGAATATATCAGTCCCCTAACTGTCCAACTGAAACTGTGCAACTGAAACCAAGAAATGGATTCGGAACACCTCAAAATCTGTGCTTCAATGGCTGGTCATGATAATATCTTTGAAAAATATTGGAGTGCAAGAGGTCAAATGACTTTATTGTCAAACGCCTGGCATTAGAAAACAACAACATTTATTTAGTTATTTATTTATTTACTTCTTTATTTATTTATTTATTTATTTATTTACTTATTTATTTTATGGCTAGTAAGTTTGAAATGAATACAAGTCAATAAATACAATGAAAGGTAAACTAGCCAAATCCTGAATGAGTAAGACTCGTGCTCAGGAGGGGATTCCAATACAGACAAAAATAAAATTAAAACTGAAAGTGAATAAAGATTAGCCTAAATAGTGTTTAATATGTTTAAACCCAAACTATAAATCTAATACAATTTTTTTTATTATTTTTTTATTAATTTGAAGAGGATTCGTGGTTAAAATAATATTGGAACAGAAATTGTTTAATAATCCGGGACCTTGACTCCTGCTATGAAAAAAAGGTGCATTGGTTTTACATTTTGGTTCAGACAAACGCAGAGAATTCATACTTTTAGTTCTATATTTATGTATATAGCTTTCAAAGTTACTAAAATTTCTTTGAATATATTTTAATAAAATAAAATAATACATTTGTTTAATATTGAAAACTTTGAAATGTTTGAACAACAATTCAGTTGGGTATTCTTTCTGCTTTTTAAAACAAATTTGTAATACTTTTCTCTGTAGTGAAATTAACGGATATAGGTTGGATTTATAAGTTCCACCCCAACCTATAATACCCTACATAAATATAGATTGAAATAATGCTAAATAAATTATACGGAAACAGTTAATTGACAAAATATTTCTTAAAACAACAAAGTAAAATAACGTTTTACGTCATTTATTACAAATATAATGAATATGATTATTCCATTTTAAATGATTATCAATAATTATACCTAAGTATTTGACCTCTTTAACTTCATTAATAACTGAACAATTGCAATTTATATCGGAACAATCAGAATTATGCATTTTAGTTTGTAGTATAGATGAAATTGTTTTATTACCTTTATTATTTAAAGAAAATGGGATAACTATTATTTTATCTTTATTAATTCAAGTGAATTTAAATCGAACCATTTTCTATTAATTTTAAGCCGCAATTTGCATTGTAATAAGCATCAGTCCACAGTATCATCAGCATACGAATATAAATCACCTTCATATTCTTTAAGGTGTATCATTAAAAGGTGCATATATTTATATATTAAAAATACATTAAAAATAAAATCGGTCTATGGACTGTTCCTTGCGAAACACCTATTTTTATTTATAGCTTCCATTTCGCCATCGAATCATTCAACATTGAGAATTACAGATAAAGAATGAACTTTTGCAGCGAGTCTTGATGGGAGTGCACCTGTATGTAGGCAACAATTTAGCACGACTGTCCATAAGTTCTAAGCGAAACTTGTACACTAAGGGAGCTCCATATTTTTTTTCCATATCTTTATAAATACGCAATGCTTGCACCCTAGAAAAATGGAAAATTTACATACGTCATATCGAATGCATTGAAGATTTATCCTGATCTGTATTACGTATTGTTGATAAACTGGAGAAAATTCTTTTGAAGGTAAGAGCAATAACTCTAATTGAGATCTGAATTTTATTGCAGTCCATAGCGTAATAAATTTTATTCATACACTATATTTTTATTTACATTGTCAACTTATATTTCTTCTTATTTTTTTAGACTCTTACTCATTCAGACAACTTTTCTCTTATATATTAAATAGGATTCCAATTACATAAGATTAGCACAATTCCAGATATTTATCTAAAGTTACATACGAGAATAGAATATAACAGCAAATATCCTTGACCAAAGCGGAATTCGAACTCACGACTCTTTATTTCGATTTACTTAATGCAAAGCTTTACTCCTCGTAGGTTCTTCCTCTTCTAATTCATCATTCTTGAAAAGCTTGCTGCGTAAAGGATATGTAGCAAAATTTGGACTTTAAGTTGTAACATGTGTCTCTCTTGTGATAAATGCATCCCTTATGACGGAGATGTTGGTAATAAAGCAGCAAGATGCTGATAGCAATGAGAAAGGTTGCTGAGATTTGATATAGTCAATAGATTTTTGTTGTTCAATATCTTTTCTCGTAAGGCATGAATGAAATATTTACATACATAGAATACTGAATAAGATGCTATTCTCGGATTAATTCCTGGAAGTTACTATTGAGTTGGAATAGAACTTTACGTTGTCCATACGGCGACTTCTTTTGTGACTGTGGGTGATCTTTTCTGATAATTTTCTGTCAATATTCTATCGACAGTTGGATGCACTATTTATTGTGAAAACTTCGACCACTGAACGTCATCGACATCTAAAAATAGGCATACATAAAAAGTACAGCGAGAACGGTTATAACAAAGTCTATTATATACAGTCACGAAACTCAATACGTAGTAAATATGCATCCATAGATAGTAGCTAACCACTAGGATCGCTAATATCGCCTCATTAGAGACAATGCGAAATAGTAACGGCACAGTCTAGTTCCTAGCACCCTCACAACTCAAGCTTCGTGACTGTATATACTAGACTGTGGTTATAGTCTAGGCTATTCACTCTCTTTTCGAATGCAAGTGGGGGAAGAATGTGGTGCAAAAGACATGGGAGGGGACTGCGCAGTAGGAGTTCAATCCACAAGAACGGTACTTCGGTAACCACGGAAGACGGCATTGCAAACAGTTCCTATTTTTTGTGTTGATACTCGGTGAACTAACTCGTAGTGTTTACATCCAGCCCTGGACACTGATATCTCAATCGAGTCACTGCAAACTAGCCCTTAACTCCCCACTCCACCTTCTCCGGCTGAGATAGTTGGATACGAGTAGACAGGAAAGTAAGTATTGCTCAATGACAGATTGTATAGACAGGCATCATAGCTTTTACGAACTTTCAGCTTTCGTAGATCGCCTAAAATCTATCACTCATGCACAGTGCCTTACTGTGCATTTGTTTCTAAAGCTGTGTAAGCGGAAAGGACATGGTAGGGGATATCTTTGCTTCCTTTCACTTCCCCTTTATTCCCAGTGCTGATTTACAACTTGTGGAGCCCGTGGGAAAACTCTTCACGTAATATACTGTAGCTGTAAGTAATAGTGATAAGAGACCAACATATGACGAGTGCCGATAAAAAATATCCGCCCTAGACAGTGAAAAACCTATTCACAAACAAGCTGTCCATATTATTCAAAACGTGTTTACACATTTTTAAACAAACTGGAAACCAATCCCCGCTAACAGAGACAGATATAGCACCGGGAGTACCATTAACGACAGAGAAAAAATAATGTCGCTCGATTTGTCAGGATATGAAACGAATTTAGGGAGGGGGGCACTACGATCCATCTCTGTGACCTTTCAAGATCTACTGCGCAAACCATCAAGCTACCCAAACCCACACCGACTGATTACATTAAGGTTCCCTTCGTACCCAAGTTTCGAGCAGACAACCCCACTCGTTTCTAGGACAGCCCCCTTCGATCATCGCCAGCCGGTGTTCGGGGAATGCTACGGAATGATGATAAAATCGACGAAAATGTTAACGGACTGACGTAGAGATCTAATATGAGAACGGTAGAACGCCGAGAAAAACCTGAACTGCGGCCTTGTCCGCCACAGGTGTCACTATGGATTTTTCACTGGAAAATCCAAGGCCTTGCTGAGACTCGAACCCGGACTGATTATGTGATAGACTGAAGCTATGATCACTCAGTCACCGCCGATACATCAGATTATGAAAGAAATCCTATTGGGTGTGTAAAAAGTTGTCCAAAATAGGCCACTTCGATTGTGATTTGATCCAATCAACCGCGTACGAACTTTATGTACGAACAACAGATAGAGCCCACAATTGATATGATTGTTTATACACGGAAAAGGAAAACAGAAGACACAGAATATACATTTCCATATCACAGGACAATGCTATACAATAAACTGAGATCCATAGATTTCAAATTTCAGGCACAGAACACACGAACATTAGCAATGGAATACCGAAGTATTCAAATAAGCAGGCCAAGGGATTTAGAGCACAATAAGGTAATGGTGAAACGTAGTGTATATGAATATAGCCCAGGGTTTAGTGAATTGGAACTGAGCTACTGCATTAATAAAGCACAAGTACAGTCCAGTCATGGAAAATTACACACAAATTGTTATAAAGTTATTTGAGAACAAATGAAAGTATTACATAGTTTAAATAAATATATTGCCCTACATATGTAATATATATATATATATATATATATATATATATATATATTATGGGTGTTTGAGAATAAGGTGCTTAGGGAAATATTTGGGGCTAAGCGAGATGAAGTTACAGGAGTATGGAGAAAGTTACACAACGCAGAACTGCACGCATTGTATTCTTCACCTGACATAATTAGGAACATTAAATCCAGACGTTTGAGATGGGCAGGGCATGTAGCACGTATGGGCGAATCGAGAAATGCATATAGAGTGTTAGTTGGGAGACCGGAGGAAAAAAGACCTTTAGGGAGGCCGAGACGTAGATGGGAGGATAATATTACAATGGATTTGAGGGAGGTGGGATATGATGATAGAGACTGGATTGGTCTTGCACAGGATAGGGACCGATGGCGGGCTTATGTGAGGGCGGCAATGAACCTTCGGTTTCCTTAAAAGCCATTTGTAAGTATATATATATATATATATATATCATTTAGAACTACATAATTGAATCTATTTGTTTCTTTGAAAGGACATGTCACTAATTTTCAACGTGTGAAAATTAAGAAAATTCATATAAAATAAATCATTTATACATATATTAATAATACATTATGCAGCGAGCTTATAATGGTAGTAATTAAGACGCGAGTATGTTTGTTTATGAAACGAGCGCAAGCGAGTTTCATAATTTTCATACGAGCGTCTTAATTACCATTATAGACAAGTTTCATACGACATTTTATGTTCGACCATATTTCTAACTTGAAATTATTCATAAGTATTCATGTTATGGTTATGTAAGTGAGGAGGGGAAATGACCTTCTAAATTGTGAGATGTGCGCAGACGCGAAAGTATTGATTTTTTCCTAGGAACAAATGTCATTGACCTTGATATAATCTAGAGAATAACATGAACATTAGTCTTGATATAATCTGGAAATTGATTTAGAATTGAAAAACGAGATGACAAATTGAATTTATTTGAATATTATTTACAATTAACGCTAATTATTATAGTAACAGAACATAACCTTCTGCGACAGTATTGGATTTCCAGCCTCCGTGACTTTTCGCTAGTTGTCTTTCGATTGCATATCCGAGAATAATCGATAGTTGCGCTTTTATAATGGTACAATGGTGATTTCTCATTGGCTGAACAACTGAACTATAATGAATAGGTGTATTTTAATGAGGTGCATTAAAGGGCTACTACCAGGTGTATAATTACTACATTTCGGCATGGTCGAGCATAAAAACTCTTTTCAGAACATCACATAGGCACATTATTAAGAATACAATAATCTTGTAAACCTCTTAATGTACTTTTTGACTGATGGTATTAAAGGGGGAGAGCAAGATAGATACATAGGCCTATACATCTCGACATCGCAAATGTTACAGTATTACACAATAAATGTTAACAAACGTAAACCTTATAATCCTTGTGCGATTTTTTTATAGTACACAGTGAATATGATTGTCAAATTTTCCATTGGAAACGAGACCCTGATAAATGAGGAAAAAACTTAGGCCTACATATGGAAAAACCGTGTTCCACATTGGCTGACACAGTTGCAGTATACTTCAAATTTAGGCACGCCACTACATATTCAATGACGTCTTCAAGATATGTGCTCGATAATATATTTGAAATGTCACTAAGTGTGCTATATCCACAGTTTTGACGTGAATACGTCTATAAGTTCGGTCCAGTACTCGGATGCCACCCCAGAACGTCGACTGAAACATTTCAGGAGAGTATTGCCGCTCCTATAATTTTATTTCTACAGTACACAACAAATTCCAAAGAAGTATAGGGTGACTGACAGACAAAGAATAAATGCATCCACTGTAACCTTGAGTTGGAGCGAGTGACGTCATTTAGCGATACCCAAGGGGAGGAGAGGAATTTAAGGCACGAATTGGCATGTCGGGCAGCATCCGAGGCAGTGCAACTCGAGTCTCAGAATTCAATTTGTCATCATAAGCACGTTTATATTTAATAGTACTTGCATGGCGCTTTACGTGAAACTCCTAGAACCTGACACATAACGTTTACAAAATTTGCAGAATAGTTTGTTTTAAATAATAAACACATCATCAAATTCTGAAATTTTGTATACACTGTACAGGTTCTATTTTTCGGCATATCTCTGCAAGAAATGTCTACGAACTGCTGACTGACACACTTGAACACAACTGCACTGTTTAATTGTTTATACTCTGATGGAGCAAGTACTATGCAGGTTTTGAAATAATTTCGCAACAAGTTGCGTCTAATTTTCATTCATTGAATTTTACTCCTGCTTTCCTCTTAATCTCCCCATATAATACCTTAATGTTGTCTATCAACTGATACCTTTTACCCCGAACTCTTGCCCCGTTCACCATTCCTTAAGCATCGCAAATTAACAAATTAGGCCTACACCAAAATAATAAAAAAAAGTAAATAAATAAAATAAAAAATAAAACAAATAAATAAACCAATCACCGCACTCACACACCTACTGGCACTTATGCCAGAAATAGTGTATAAGTATGTAAATATATATTTATTATTATTTATGTACAATGGCTGGAGAGGGCATCCTGCGCGTATAAGACCCTAAAACGGCCTCTGGCTCAAAGCCAGTAAAGTTAATAAACATCAACATCAACTCCTGCTTGATCAGTGCAGTAGCTCAGTTCAAGTTCACAACTACTTTGGCTGTATATACAATATTTCACCGTTACTTTGTAGTACTCAAAATCCTTTGCCCTCCAAATAAGATAGCCACATTACTATTCTATAGCTAATTGATATGATAACCAAAAGTTAGTGCCATTATGTCGAACTACGTGTTACGACGTGTACATAATCAGTGACATTAGTAGATAATATCAAAACTGCTTCCACAAGCCTTCTTTATTTGATTTGTAGCAACGGACTAAGACGGTGTTATAATATTGATATGGTAAGTTTGTCTTGTATTTACTTCAAAGCAATTGATATTTATAGTTTCTATACAACATTTTGTAACTTGTCCAATACTCGTTACAAACATACAATGCTTATTTGAAATGCATACATATTGAACCGAAAAACAGCTGATTTTTTTAGAGATGCTGGATGCAGGTAATATAGTCACATGGATATGCGACTATGTGCAACTTGTGGTGTGTACGTATATGCATGAGGGACATGTTGGACTCACAAGACTTATTTATTTGTCACATATATATCCATTGATTTCTTTTTCACGTTTGTATTTGTTAAATTTGTCATTTTTTTAATTGCAATATTTTATAAATCTAGTCACAAATTATTTGTGGAAAAATTTTTTGAAGCCAAGAACCATTTTCAATCCAAACTTCATTACTCACCAATAAATCTTTTTTTTTTTTTTTTCCAAAATAATTAATTTTCTCTCTTCTGGCCATATTACCTTTATATGGGTCTATTATCTGCAGAATTAAAGATTTTTGAAAATGTAAAAAACAAAGCATTCTGGTTTAAAGAAAAGTCTTGGATTATTTTTCTATGTATGCATAAAGAATCAAAGTTTATGCGAACACAGGAACTTTTTATTTAGGAAATACCACAGTTAAGAGGAAAATAATTCAAATTAAGGTCGCTATATCACCTTCAGGTACATTACTGTATGGAAATCGAGTACGTAACTACAATTAAGTATCACAAACAGAAAGGAAATCAAGATCTGTACTCAGATTAGGCATGGTAATGTGTCTCAAGTTAATTGCAAATACAGGGACACAATTTTATTTTTACTTCAATTTTTATTGTACCTGAGTTTTTCAATGTACTTCACTCCCACCCGTTCTACTAATGAAGTTCAACCGTCCTCCACACAGAACCAAGACCGCATATACAGTCATAGTAGCTTTACGGCCATAGTAAACAGTACGTTCCAAAAATATGTTCGCGTTTTCCAGTGACGAAAGAGCTTTAAATATTGAATCATTTTCGCACAGGTACTGTCGTCCATTTGCCTACGTCGTATCCCGGTTTCCCCACCAGCTTTTATTCGCCAGCTAGTGGCTGGGCTGTCTTAGCTCTTTTCTGAGAACATTAATTGCTGTTAGGAATTGGACGTCTACGTAATATTATACAACCGTTTTAAATAACTTCAATAAAAGGGCCTCGTTAAGCAATTAACTGCCACGTGATTTCCTCCCTTTCTACGACATAACCACTTGGATGGACAGTAGATAGTATGTCTGAGTAATTTTATCTTTTCGGACCAGGCAGAAGTGAAGATTGAATTTACAGTACGTAAGGTACTCTTTTATAGAGTAGGTACAGAATTATTTCAACATGAGTTACTAGTACGAAGGACGAAACTGGTAATTTGGATTAGGTACAATAGTCTATAGTGCGATAATATGCACATTAGAACTGAAACCTGTATCAAAATGAACGGCCACACATTTTAAAAAATGTGTTTAAATATCCATATTATGATTATTTTTCAATTTAACTTCATTCTCTATATTGTACGCTAATGTGCTGTAGACAGCACAATATACACTGCATAATGAATACGTCCACATGGACAGCTCAGTTCGTGAGTAAAAACACTCATTGTTAATACTTTACTGTATTTTGATTAAACAAAAACCTAATGAAAATGATCAAACTCAAAAGCGCGATATTTCCTAGTTTACGTAAATGGATGAACTACTTTTCTTCCTTCCTACACCTAGTAAAGTGATTTGTTTGTATATTACGCCAGTACCATCGTACTCCAGTCATGGAAGGGGGTAGCAAACGGCGTTGATCCAGAGGTATAGCCAAGTTAATATTTAAAATGTTAGTAAAAATAAAATGATGTCCCTGTATAATCAGATAGACAGCACGAATCATTGGTCAAACTATATAAACTATGTTGAAAAGAAAGAACACGAATTCCGTGCTGTCGATGTAATCCTGCAGTGTACCATTGCACATGAGAATGACAACACGTCGTGAGAGGACTCTGATTAATGTATTATTGTGAGATTTTTAATGAATGAGGATAATTAAATATTTTTATTGCGTTTTCGGTGCGTATTTATGGATAGCCCTATTACAAATCTGTTCGGGAACACACTTGAAGAGGTACTGCAATGCCGTACACTCTGTTGTTTACAGCCTGCCATGCGACGTACCTCTCCTGAATGATGGGTAGCAGCAGCAAAGGTATGTGCCAACTCCTCCCCCACACTGATAGTACTAGTCAAAAAGGCAGTACTGTGTTAAGTGCACCATTAATCAATATGTAATTCCTGTAAATGTGTTGCCACGAGGCAGATTAATTTGTCACAACCTGCCAGAATGATTCTCGAACATAATCAGATATTATTCCCTTAAAGCAGCGGTTCCCAAACATCCTGAAGGGGCGACCCACTTTTGGGCGTGACTTTCTTTTGTGACCTCTCCCCCCTGCTGTACCGGTACTAAACCACATTCGAAAAATATTACCTAATCCTTGTAAAATTGAAAATAATGATAATTTTATTCAAAATCACTGGATACCACCCAAAGTATGGCAAAATTGATATATATATATATATATATATATATATATATATATATATATATATATCGTGCAACAATCACACGAAATATTTGGGTAAATATAATTTCTAGTACTTCAAGCCATCACCATAGTGGCGCTGCGATAATAGTTCAATACAAACTGATAAATTCTGTGAAAGGAAGAGCGTTACAAACTCGTATTTTCAGCAAAATGTGTGAAGGTATGAGTTCGTTATATAAAAACACTCTTTATCAAACGGAAAACGGCTTTCTTAGGGTAACGTGTTAAAAAAGTTTTACAATTAAAAACAGAACTTTTAATATATCTGTAAGTACAAGACGAGAAATCAGAATATATGCAAAACTATGTATTTTTCAATTGAAGAATGTGATCCCAAAACTCACTCAGTCCACTTTTATTATATATATGTATATATATATATATATATATATATATATATATAATTTATGATTTTTTCGAGTTGTATCATTATATTTTAAGCTTCTTTTATTCGAAAACAACTCTAAGTTTGTATTATTGTGTATATCATTTGAAAACAAGCTCAGTTCGTAGACCGGTGGATAAAAAAACTATTAGCTCAGTCCTTTCATAAAAATGGACTATTTGAATAATAGTTTGCCAGGGCAAGATGCTAACATTATAACAGCCAGAGATAAAATTAAAGGGTTTACAAAGAAACTTGATTCCTCGTCAATAGCATTTTGACAAAAATATATTTGATTCATAATAGTGTATTAAAGGGCTCCTGGAAAATTTCGCTACATATGACAGGCAAATACTGTATTTTTCGGACATGCAACTAAGTTTCCAGAATTTCAATCAACAATTTTTTGAATACATTCTGGGAGAAACTTAAAACAATTACGACTATCACAAAGATGATGAATTCGTTGAAATTCTAGAAATTATGAATGAAAATCTCATTTAAATACGATGTATCTAGAAATGGAATGTTTAAATTATACTTTTTTTGCAGAGCATAAACCAATTTTGGATCAAAAGGAAGCAAGAATACTTCGAGTATGCAAAAATACGCTATTCTTAATTTTTTTTATATTTGTAACCTTGTACCTATTTATGCAAAATTAGTTTCTCGTCTATGTTAACCATAAAACAAAAGTGAGATATTTCCGTGAACATTAAAATGATATCACAGTGTATGGAATGCTGAGTCCAGATTTAAGAGGCTACTTTCTGAAAAAACAGGCACATTAATCGCATGAATTATTTTTTACTTTATAACTACTGTAACTTTTTTTTATTCTTATGTTTAATATTGTTTACGTTTATGTTTCTAAAATAATACAAAATAAATGTTAATAAGAAACTTTTTGATTTATTTTGTAAATCATCTCGTTACCCCTCTCAACCCCTTACACGACTCCCCTGGGTGTCGCGACCCACACTTTGGGAACGGCTGCTTTAAAGTATTAGCCCTTGAGATTTGTTGCGACTTCAACGAAAAATTAATAATGAATTCAAATCTTTTAAATTGTTTTTTTTTGTCGAATGAAATTTCTTGATTTTTCTCAGTTTGTCTGAAATACAATAAACATTCAATTCTGATCTCAATGCAGAAATGGTAATGAGTTCTGATATATGAATTTTAGACGCGACCATCGAGTTGTAAAGCAAAATTTGACACTTCAACAATATCGTAATAGTTCCACCTTGAAACTGCTTACAGGTTCCATCATCATTACAATAATAGCCGAAGATTTGAAGACTCGCTTACATTGTAGTGTCAATTATGTCGTAGAAAATGCAAATTTCTATTGCTGTTGTTTGAAATGAAATGTTATTTTTACATATATATTTTTTAAATATTTCGTTTACCTTTTAATTGAATATGGAATTTCATGGTTGATTAATTACTTCTTCCATAAACTTCACTATCATGTTAAGAAATATTACTTTATTGCATATAGGTACTAGACGTCAGCAATATCTAAATGCCAATCAACGTATAAAATAATATTCCATTTGATGGGTAGATAGGTAGGCACAGTAGGTAAGTATGTAGTACAGACAGACAGGCAGACAGACAGACAGACAGACAGACAGACAGACAGACAGACAGATTCTCTTTTGAAAGTAGATTTCTTAGCTTCGTAACCTTCAACTTTTAAGTTTCAAAAAAGTGTACAGTGGACTCTCCTAAGTTCGACAAAACAGAACTGAAAGTTCAGTCCAATAAGGACAGTGGATGTGGCAGGTGAAATGAATAGAAATTCTTTTGGTTCTCCATCAACGAGTACAGTACTGTACTTGCATTTCCTGCTCGCCCCGAGACTTGTGTATGCACTTCTAGTACCACAGTCGGTTTCGACCGTTCCGTCTCACAAACGGCACAATTCTCAAATAGAAAAAGAAGAGTTCATTAAGTTAAAATCAGTGATCAATATGGATGTCCTAATCAATAAAATATTGTTTTCTTTTAACAAAAATATCACTACAAGGCACAAAACCAATTCGCATTCAAATTGCAAACCCATTTCTTAGTGCCCATATAGGGGCGTGTCTAATTCTCCTACGTAAGCAGTCGAACTATAGGATGTCAACTTGATTTCTGTCGAATTTAAGAGCTTCCACTGTAAAACTGCAAGTACGAGTACTTATCTATGTCGACCTTCTTCAAAAATAATGTATTCCATGCAAATCAAGATTTCAGGTATAACTCCCTGTAAAGTTGATTTGAATAATTTTGAGGGAAAAATTGTTCCGGAGCCGGGTATCGAACCCGGGACCTTTGGTTTAACGTACCAACGCTCTACCACTGAGCTACTCGGGAACTCTAACCGACACCGATCCAATTTTTCCCTCTATATCCACAGACCTCAACAGAAAGCCACAATTTAAGTCACACGGAGTTAGTGTGCACTCGAAGTTGGTTGCTTGACGGTTGTCGGCCCACTTTGAGGTCTGTGGATATAGAGGGAAAAATTGGATCGGTGTCGGTTAGAGTTCCCGAGTAGCTCAGTGGTAGAGCGTTGGTACGTTAAACCAAAGGTCCCGGGTTCGATACCCGGCTCCGGAACAATTTTTCCCTCAAAATTATTCAATGTATTCCATGCCATCGAATAGTCTGTTCTCATGCAGCTTTCTCACTAAAGTATGCCAGCATTACCTTCTTCGACACACCTTCTATATGTTTCCTGGAACATCAATATTCAATTTTTTTATATTCTACTACATATCCATTCGGGATGTCGTTGGTACTAAACATTTAATTTCAGAATTTATAGTACAGTAATTTTCAATGTCTGAATCCATATTTGAACTCATTTTAACAATGCTTGTTTATTTCTCCTAGTACTGCTGTTCTTTTATAAACAAAAATCTATCGTGTTCAAAACTAATAAAACAAACATAAACGAATCGCTTCTCGTAGGAAAAACTAATAATAGTACAATCATGTCTCCACTAGACCTCTGCATTCTCAAAGAAACGGCCGACCGGCTGTACAACTCATGCATTTTGTCAAGAAACTCCCCCTCACTTCTTATAGAGCAGCGCACGAGATCGGATGAGTCTACTTACGAATTATAGGGGAATGGGTTAGTTTTGCCTTGAACTGGAAGACACACGCCCGACCTTCCCTTCTACTCCTACCCCTTCTACAGAAACGTTGTTCCCGTACTGCACATCGCGAGTGTTTTGACAAAATGACGTAGTAGAAACTAGAGGGTAAACACGAACATATTTTTTTTATCTTTTTTAGTGCCGCTTATACTTTATGTTTATATACTTATAGACAACATGGTTTGTTAAAACTTTATTTTATTTTTTTAATTTATTATTATTTCAATATTTTATTGTCATTTTTTATTCAGTCTGATAGGCTATACACTTTCTAGGTTCCCTAATCAGGTGATAGGGCATCAGGTAGTTTAATAATTTCCATAGGGCATACTGCAAAACGACTAAGACCGTTGGGTGTTTGCTTTCTGCGTAGTCTGGACAAGCGGCAGCCAGCATGCTGCGTATATCAGATCTACGGAACGGCCGACCGATCGCACGTGTATATCATGACTCTCGGTCGGTCGTTTGTAGCCTATTGGAAGGACACAAAAGACATTTTCAAAACTAATAAAAGACTAATAAAAATGATACAATAACTTTAATATTTAAAAATTACTTCTTTTTTTATCAAAGTGAATAAAACGTTGTATGATATACACTATCGTAACTTCATGTTACAATACTCGACTGGTTATCATACTCGTATTGTAATATGAAACGTTACCATATTTATATCGTAAATAGCTATTATGCTTCGGTTTAAATACCTGGAAGTACTACTTAAAATGTGGGATTTGTATTTATGAAAGGGAATAATTGTTTTAAATCGACGTATTTGTATTTAATAAATCAATAAATACAATCATTCAACGAACATATATGAATTTTAGAAACATTAGGCTAATAGGAAGAGTGAACATCAAGTCACACAGTTTATCCACTTCCTATATAAATAAAAAATTCTTGGAGCCTGATTTGACAGTCTCAAGTAGAGAAATAAAAGGATAACCTTACAGCAATATTATTCAATACTGTTTTCAGTATGTTTACCGTATTGTTTAGCAATGAGATAAATTCTTAGTTTCAAATTCGACACTCTGAGTAGTTGACACTAAATTTGTTTGTGAAAACGTCGAGCGGTGAGATATTTTAGTAAACTTCACAAAGGTATATATTGTAGTAGGTTATTTTACGACGCTTTAACAACAGCTTAGATTATTTAGCGTCTGAATGAGATGAATGAGATGCCGGTGAAATGAGTCCAGGGTCCGACACCGAAAGTTACCCAGCATTTGCTCATATTGGGTTGAGGGAAAACCCCGGAAAAAACCTCAACCAGGTAACTTATCCCGACCAGGAATCGAACCCGGGCCACCTGATTTCGCGGCTAGAAGTGCTAACTTTGCTCCACACGTCTGGACTATATATTGCAATATTAGTGAATTAACATAATTATATTCGACGGTACTATTTATGTCAATGCAGTATTCTCCAGTAAATTCCTTTCAATATATCAAATGCAGTTTCTAATTTTTTGAGAGAAGCATGTGGTTTCTCTTGAATTCAAAGTAAAACATCAAGTTGCACGTCATCGTCTGTGAATATATGTTGATGTAATAATATTACAATCTTCGTTCCAAAGTTACGTAGATTGGCATATTTATAGCTAGAAATGTTTCCTGCCTCGGAGATAATATTCCTCAACGAGCACCGAGTTACATTGAAGCTTCAATAGCTCCATTTGTAACTCTGGCGGCACTTTATTGGCGGAACAATGAATGGATTTTGAAAAATCTTGAAGACGGTCTTTATAATATAAAAAGAAATAATAATAATAATAATAATAATAATAATAATAATAATAATAATAATAATAATAAAAGTAATAATATTAATAATAATAATTATTATTGTAATACTTACTTACAGTAACAGTAACTTACTGTTTTATAAATTCTAATTTTCAGATTTTTTGACAGCAGTCTGGATGGTAAAAGCTTCTTAACCGAATAATAACAAGCATTTCCCATATTTATTCTGTGTTTAATTTCCTCCGAGTATCATTTATATTTGTTACTGTTGCTCCAAGATATTCGAACTTCTCCACCTCTTCAAAAGATAAATTTCAAATTTTTATATCTCCATTTCGTACAATATTCTCGTCACGAGACATAATCATATACTTTGTCTTTTCGGGATTTACTTCCAAACCTATCTCTTTACTTGCTTCCAGTAAAATTCCCGTGTATTCCCTAATCGTTTGTGGATTTTCTCCTAACATACAGAGTGTATCTAAATTGGTGTCAAATATTTCGGGGACGTGTTCCTAACATCAAAACAATTTTAAAAGTTAATAAGAACATGGTTCTGAAAACCGTGAATCGAAGATGGCGGACTACTAGTAGAAGTGGAATTATAGTGGTGCGTTATCCATGCGAAAAATAGCGAGATAAAGGGCGGCAAACCAACCACAATACCACAAAAAGGTCAGTAATAGTTCAGAGACAGCCGGGGAGTGTTAGTAACAACATCCTTGCAGGATAAAAGCCACGACAGAGAAAAAACAAACGCTACATTAAGTGAGGTTAAAAGATCGTAGAGTGCCTCCACAGGGAAGGAAGTCACACAAGCGCTCCTGACACCGGAAGTGACGCAGGGGAAGTTCAACTCAATAACCGAACGAGTTCAGCGATACCCCACCAGAAGGCGACAAGCACCAAGAGAAGTAATAACTAAGCGGGCGAGCCCTAGCGACAGAGGACATTACTACCAACCCGGGAAGTCAGCCCGCCCACACAGTAACAGTGCTAAAAGGGAACCGCCCACACGGCAGCGGGCAGCCAACCACCCTAAACAACACGCTAGGCGGAACCTCCTCACAAGTGCGACAAACCCAGGAGCACGTCCAAAATGGCGGCAAGAAAATCACGAAATACACCTGCACAACGGGCGAACCAACGGAACAGCGGCAGTGAAGAAGACACCGACACGAATCAGACCATACAAGCCATGTTCAGTAACATCCTAGCCGAACTAAAAGACCTAAAGAAACAAAACACGGACTTTAAGGCTGAAACAAGGAAAGACATAGCAGACTTGAGAGAGGAAATAAAAGGTTTTGACAAGAGAATAGAAGAAAAGTGCAACAACCTGGAAACCAGAGTACGCAACTTAGATAACACCATGGATGAGAGAACCACACATATAGAGAAAAAATTAAGGTCACTAGAGGAAGCGGAAGAGAGGAGGCAGAGGAGAGAAAGAAGACAAAACATAATCATCAAAAACAAAGAGATACGACCAGACAACCATGAAGAAATGACCAATAAAGTAAATGAAATACTGGCAAAAGTAGAATTCAACAAACCATACAGCAAAGTTATGTACATCTGCAAAGACTACTCCGACAGAGGACTAGCCAGGGTTGAACTCGCCAGCATGGAAGACAAAATGACTATAATGAAGAACAAACACAAATTAGCGGGGGAGGAATGCTTCATCGATGATGACATGACACTCCAGGAAAGGAGTATACAAACCCAACTACGTAATCTAGCTACCGAAGAGAGAAACAAAGGCAACAACGTCAAGGTGGGATATCAGAAAATACTGATAAATGATAGATGGATACGTTGGAACGAGCTGCCCCAGGCAAAAAACCCGCCGCAACCACGGAACCTGCCCCAACCAAAAAACGCGCAGCGGCCACAACAACAAATCAGCATCCCAGGAACAAGCACTATGCAACAAACAACAACTTAGAACCACCAAGAGCGCCAACGGAATCTCACAACACACCAGTACAGACACCACACCATCGTACCACCAGACAAGAATTCAGAATAGCCACACTAAACGTGAACACACTCAGGACAGAAGAAAGAGAAGAGGAGCTAAACTATGCTCTAAAAAACATTAACTGCGATATCCTGGGCCTCTGCGAGATCAGAAGAATGGGGGAAACTATAATCGAAAAGAATAACGGCGACCTCTTCTGCTACATCGGGCAGACCAAAGGACAGAAAGGAGTGGGATTCCTGATAAAGAAACACATCAAACCCATGGTGAAGGAAATCATAGGGGTTTCAGAGAGAATAATAGTTCTAAAGATAAAGACAGCGACATGCGATGTAACTATGATACAAATATATGCACCCACAGAGAACCATAGTGACGAAGACAGCGAAGACTTCTACAGACTGCTAGAAGACACAATTGAGAGACACAGATCACACAGGAACTTCATATTAGGCGACTTCAACAGCAAAGTAGGGAACAAACTCCACGCACAAGAGGACCCAGTTGGGCCGTACGGCTACGGGACAAGGAACGCAAGAGGAGAACGACTGGTACAATTCGCCACAGAACAGAGAATGGTGATACTAAACACGTTCTTCAGAAAGCGTAGCGAAGCAAGGTGGACCTGGAGACACCCCAACGGCACGACAAAAAACGAACTGGACTACATACTAACCGACAGCCTAGCAGGTGCGAGGGACATACAAGTCGTACCAAACCTGAAATTCTCGACGGATCACAGAATGGTACGTGCCACAGTGAATATAAAGAGAAACAGAAGACATTTTGGGAATACAATAGCGAGCACAATTGACAGCTTAGATAGGCACACTTTCGGCCTTGCACTACAGGAACGACTACAAGAAATGGACCTATCCTCCCAGCGCGACCCACAGGATCTATACAACTCCATCGAAGAGGCCCTTACCCAAGCATCAATCACAGCCAGGAGAACAAATGGAACTAGAGAAAACAGTTCCAAGCTCAGCCCGTTAACAATTGCATTAATTGAACAAAGGAAGAGATTATATCCAAGCAGGGATGAAAACGAGGACAATAAAAACCAGTACGCAGAGATTGATAAGCAAACAAAAAGGGCGATCAGAAGGGACGTACGTGAACACAACACAGAGGCAGTAAGAACAATACTGGAATCATCCAAATCAACAAGACAAGCAAGAAAACAGAGAGGAAGTGGGAAGCAATGGCTCTTGGGAGCACGGGGACCCAGAGGCAACCGTCTAACAGAAAGAGAAGACATTGTGACGGCAGCCACAAACTACTACAGATCACTATACACCAGCTCCAAACAGGAAGCGAATCCAAGCGACAGTATTCAGATGAACAACGTAGACGACATCGAGGTCCCACCAATACTTCAAAGCGAGGTCAGGACAGCGATAGGGGAACTCAAACCCGGAAAAGCGCCCGGAGAAGACAACATCCACAACGAACACCTGAAACTCGGTCACGACTCCTTGCTAACACCGCTCACCGCAGTCTTCAACGAAATACTCAAATCGGAGACAGTACCCCACCAATGGAAGACAAGCAAAATTATTCTACTCCACAAAAAAGGTGCCAAGGACGACCTGAACAACTACCGTCCAATCAGCCTGATGTCAAATGTCTACAAGCTGTTCTCTAAGATAATCACAAGGAGACTCACGAAAGTACTGGATGACAACCAAGCTCCAGACCAGGCAGGATTTCGCTCAGGTTACAGCACGGTGGACCATCTACAGACAATCAACCAGGTCATAGAAAAAACGGACGAATTCAATATTCCCCTCTATCTTGCATTTATAGATTTCAAGAAAGCATTTGACTCGGTAGAACACTCCTGTGTATTACACGCGCTGAGCAACCAGGGAGTCGAGCACAAATATATCAACATCCTAACTAAGCTCTACGGAGACTCGCACGCCATCGTGATGACAGAACGAGAAGGACAAATATTCAGAATAGGAAGAGGAGTCCGACAAGGGGATCCGATCTCACCAAAGCTGTTTACTAGCCTCCTGGAAGACATATTCCGTAAGCTAAAGTGGAAGAAAAGACATGGAATCAATATAAACGGATATCGGCTGACGAACCTAAGATTCGCGGACGACATCGTACTCTTCGCTAAAAACGCCACCGACCTACAAGAGATGATACAGGAACTAAGCGATTGCAGCGCACACGCAGGCCTAAGCATGAACATGGAAAAAACCCAAGTCATGACGAACAGCCAACCACAACCAATCCAAGTCAACGCAACCAGTTTACAGTACGTGGAAGATTACATCTATCTGGGCCAATTGGTCGGATTCAAAAGCTGCATGACGAGAGAACTAAAAAGAATTGCATCAGCATGGAGAGCTTTCTGGTCACTGCAATTCATACTCCTTGACAAGAAATTGAACCGCAAACTAAAGCTGGAGGTGCTGCAATCCTGTATCTTCCCAACCTTACTTTACGGCTGTCAGACCTGGAAACTGACCGTGAACCAGAAGACGCAGATTCAGATCTGCCAGCGCAAAATGGAGAGGAAAATCCTAGGACTCTCCCTCAGAGACAAGATTTCCAACACCAGACTAAAGCAGATGACAAACACCAGAGACATGGCACACCAAGGGGAACGCCTGAAATGGAAATGGGGAGGCCACGTGTCGAGACTCCAAGGCTGCAGATGGGCGCATATTTCCACCACGTGGGATCCACGCATCGGGAGGCGAAACCGAGGAAGACCTGGGACCAGATGGGCGGACTTCTTCAAGAGCCTAGCTGGACCCCTGTGGTCCAGAACAGCCAAGAACCGAGAAGAATGGAGATCGCTACAGTTTGCCAGTATCGAGTGAGAGTGCAAGTGTACACACACAAACGACGAACAAAACTTATATAGAACAGAATCTACCGTCATGCGGATTAGCTCACCGCATGATCTCTAAAGAGCTCCCCTTTTAGGAGGCCATAGCCCTTCACGGGAAATCCAAAGGCTATTTCATTCATTCATTCATTCTGAAAACCATTCATTAGGGAGTTATTAAATGATTTGTCCCTTCATTGACCGCTGATTGGTGGTTTTTTGTTTGTTTGTATTTTGTAGAGCAAAGAACTCAGAAGAAAATGTATTCTATGAGTGAACAGAACGAAATGATTTGCATCATTTAATTGAAGGTGTGCTTCTGGACGTCATCCAACGAATGTGTTTTAACACGATGCTGCTCCAGCTCATTTCAGTCTGATAGTTCGTAATCGATCGATTTCCCCAAAGATGTATTGGTCGAAGGCGATTCATTGCATGGTCTGCTCGATCGCCTGATGGATTTATTCGTCTGGGGACATTTAAAGTCCCTGGTTTATGCGAGTCCTATATTTAATGTTGATATTCTGAGAGCGTATCCAAACTGGATTTCACGAAATACGAAACACTCCAGGAATTTTCAACAGAGTACGCCATAGCATGTAACGCAGGTTTAGGGGACACATCGAAGTAGAAGGAAGCCACTTCGAGCAATTTTTGTAACATTAAATTTTGTCTTGTAACTCTGAAATAAATTATTTTGAGACCAATGTTCATATGAACTTTTTGTAATGTTTTGGTGTTAGGAACACGTCCCCGAAATATTTGACACCAATTTAGATACACCCTGTATTCACGTCATCCGCATAAACAACCAGCTGATGTAACCCGTTCAATTCTAAACCCTCTCTGTTATCCTGGATTTTACTAATGGCATACTCTAGAGCGAAGTTAAAAAGTAAAGGTCATAGTGCATCTCCTTGCTTTAGCCCACAGTGAATTGGAAACCTATCTGACAGAAACTGACCTATACGAACTCTACTGTACGTTTCACTGAGACACATTTTAATTAATCGAAGTAGTTTCCTGGGAATACCAAATTCAATAAGAATATCATATAAAACTTCTCTCTTAAGAAGAATAATATTATTAATATATTAATAATAATAATAATAATAGTAATAATAATAATAGTAATAGTGATAATAATAATAATAATAATAGTAATAATAATAATAGTAATGTTCAAGAAGTGAACAGTTCCTTTATACCCAACGTGAAAAAAAAACACAATTGTGGGTAGCGTTACAAGACGCCTGGCGTTGTAAATATAAATATGTGGTTTTCTTTTCCGCACAGTGCATTGCATTACATTTATACGCCACAAAATATGGATGAGCCCATTCCTCTTCTTGTAGAATACATCGTAGGCCTATGTCTATAATGTGCTTGTATTGGTGGTCCGCCATGGGTTGCAATATGTTCACTTATGTCGTGCAGTATGTAATCACTGACAGAGTGAAGGAGGGGTGGAACTATTGTAGTAGCTATGACACGCGGGGTCTGAGCTCCCCATTCCTGAACTAAATAAATAAGTAGGTAAATGTAAATAAATAAGCAAATAAATTTGCATAAATAAATGTATATAAGTAAATGTACATAAATACATATACACAATTAAATAAAGGGGGAAAGGAAGTGGCCACCCTACCCCATTACCTCCTGGCCTAGTTGTCTCATAATTGGTACCTTGCTGGTATCACTCGTGAAGTTGAGACCTGTCTTCGGACAGTTAAATAAACAAGACGAAATAAATAAACAAATAAATAAGTCAAATAAATAAATAGATAAATAAATTAGACAAACTAAACACCAATACACTAAAAATAAAGTGAATGTATATAGTAGGAGATCTATTAACAAATTACGTAAAATAATATATTATTTTCTTTTATTAATTACTTGTCAATAAGTTTATTACGCACAATATAGTACTTAACTATATTTCAATCGGTAATTATGTATGGAATTATAGGATGGGGTAGCTTATTTAAAATCAATTTTAATCCACTTTATTTATTACAGAAGAAAATAATTAAAATATGTTTTCATAAACCTATTGATTTTCCATCTCAAAAATTGTTTTTAGACTTTAATGTTCTTATAAGACAAATTTATTATATTGTATTAATAAAATTCACACATAAAAATCTAAATAATTTTGAATTGTATACTCATATTTATGAAAGAAAATGTATGAATTCTTTAAGATTGTTTGAACCAAAATGCAACAATGCTATAGTATTTAATCATAGTAGCAATTTAGGCCCAACAATATATAACAAATTTATATTTAAATGTCCTAATCTTGTCATTTCTAATAGTTCTAATATTAAATTAAAAAAGCTATGCATATATTTTATAAATAATGAAAAATTGTAAATTTAAATTTATATGTTCTTATTGTGTAGTAGACATAAGAGAAAATTGTATTATATATACTTCTTAATTTCAATTCAGGAATTCGCCCCTGAGCACAAGTTCTACTCTTTCAGAGGTGAGGTAAAGTTTTTTCTGTTTTTATTATATTTTATGTTACAGTTATTACCAAAATAAATAAATAAATAAATAAATAAATAAATAAATAAATAAATAAATAAAATATTGATTTTGTCATACGTGAAGAAGTGTTCAGTGTTTTGGATGTAAGTAGGCTTATAGGGTATCATCTGGGAACATAAGGTGAGGGAAACCTCTCTACTAGAACCATACCAGAAGCTGTGGAGTAACGGTCAGCACGTCTGGCCGCGAAACCGGGTTCGAATCCCGGTCGGGGCAAGTTACCTGGTTGAGGTTTTTCCGGGGTTTTCCCGCAACCCAACACGAGCAAATGCTGGGTAACTTTCGGTGCTGGACCCCGGACTCATTTCACCGGCATTATCACCTTCATTTCATTCAGACTCTAAATAACCTGAGATGTTGATACAGCGTCGTAAAATAACCCAATAAAATAAATAAATAAGCTCTTTTTCAGGACTAAACGAGAATGGATCTAACACGTTGCTCCGAAACATTGGATGTTTCTGAATCTATAACATCGCGCTATAACTTGAAAACCATCGAGTCTCATCTGGAACACCGGGAAAGTTTTAGTTCATACTTAAACACAAGGGGTGCTATTCATAGACATTTTGCAGCACGCGCTACGAGCGTACTAAGCTAGCCCCGGCTATCCACTGGCTACTTGTACAGAATTCAAATTATATCATATCGCTAACACTGGTTTATGAATACGAAAAACGCTGATCATCCACCGGAAGCCCGCGCTAAAAATGTCTATGAATACGGCCCTAAGTTTTTATCCAATTGGTGATTCTTTATATCGAGTTTTCTTTTTATCTTGCGTATACTATTTTAATATTTTGTCGAGGTTTACATGTTTCAAAGGTTATAAACTTTGTAATTAGTCATTCATTTCAGTTGATGTCATGTTTTATCATTGTGTAAAGCACGGAACGATATTTATATGAAACATGTCATCAATCAACATTAAATTCTCGTAAAGGTGCTAATTGTCACAAAGCAGATTATTTTAATTCGTCACGCGCTTCCTAAACCTATCGAAGTTCTTAATTTGTCCGTAGAGCAGTGGTGGTAGAGCGCATGCGCGCGTACGCCACATGCCGGCCTGTATGCCGGCGGATCAATGCGAATGAAGCAACTCCGGTCAGAGACATGGAGGAACGGCGCGGAACAACAGCGGCGGCGGCGGCAGCGGCGTCGTCGTCGGCGGCGGCGTCGGGGCCGGGATGCAGCGGCGCGGCGGACGTGGAGGCGGCGCCAGTGGAGCGGGCCCAGCAGCCGCACCAGCCGTCCCCTGACCACGGCAACTGGCTGTGTTGCGTGCCCTGCTACTGGCTGCGGAACAACAACAGCGTCCACAAGGCGTCCCTCACCGTCGCGACGCTCGTCGTCACCTCCTTGCTGGTAGCCTCGCCGGTGCTCTTCCTCATCAGCAGCGTCCCAGCGCGTGAGAGCGACCGTTCGCGGGACTGTCACCACCAGGTAGGACACAAACGTTTAGAACTTCATAGAAACATTAAGGCTGTCGTGACTCTGGGCTTTATTACGACTGTAAACACGTGGTACGTCCTAGCATAGCTTTCTGAACACTTAAGATTGTTTTGCTTTTCTTCTGGGAATAAAAAATACTTACAAGATGAAAACAGATTTTAATTAGCTGTCATTATTGAATCAAATAAAAGAATGATAATATAAAATGTGAAGTTTTGATAGTTCAGTCTTTGACTTATTTATTATAGCAAAATATCACAAAAGTTATTTTTGCTAATACATCTTAGTGAACGTTTTCGCCCTTATTATGGGCATCATCAGACTAATGAGTGGATATCTATATATATATATATATATATATATATATATATATATATATGGTAAATAAATCCATATTAAACATATGGCAAAAAGTTTGAATAGTTTAAAAACAACCATCAAATTAAAAAATAAATGATTAAAAACAATTAGCAAGTATTAGGGTACATATAAAATTTATTTGAAATTATGCATATTTAATAATAACATACTAAAAATTGTCTATATGAGATACGAAATTTTACGAAATACATGCTTTTCTATCGTCACTATATTTGTCATGGGTGAATTATTATTAATAATTAAATTATTAATAATCCACCCGTGACATAGTCAAGATAGAAAAGCATGTATTTCGTAAAATTTCTTATCTCATAGCTCATATCATGGATTATTAATAATCCACCCATAACATAGTGAAGATAGAAAAGCATGTATTTCGTAAAATGTCTTATCTCATATAGACAATTTTTAGTATGTTATTATTAAATATGCATAATTAAAAATTTTATATGTAGTATAGTGAAGGTAGAAAAGCATTTATTTCGTAAAATTTCTTATCTCATATAGACAATTTTTAGTATGTTATTATTAAATATGCATAATTTCAAATAAATTTTATATGTAGGCTAATCCTTGTTAATTGTTTTTAATCATTTACTTTTTAATTTGATGGTTGTTTTTAACCTTTTTAAACAATTTTGCAATGTTTTTAATATGAATTTATTTACCATATGTATATATATATATCCACTCATTAGTCTGATGATGCCCAAAATAAGGGCGAAAACGTTCACTAAGATGTATTAGCAAAAATATCTTTTTTGACATTTTGCTATAATAAATAAGTCAAAGACTGAAATATGAAAACTTCATATTTTTTATTATCATTATATGACTTATTGGAATACACATAAAAATGAATTCAAATAAAAGAAGTTATTAACAAAAATATAAAAGTTAAACACAAATTAAGAAAGAACAGAATTTGGTTCAGGAAAGCTAAATAATTCTGTGGCAATCTACTTCAGTCGATATTGCACGTTCAGAACAGAGGCATGAAATATACTAGTATTAATATACAAAATGAGTTTATATTAAGTGAAATTTAGGGAACATTTGTTAACAAATCTAACCGAAAGACTTAACATAACCTAATCTAGCAGTGCGACATAATTTTTGCACGTGTCGAAATTTCAGAAGCGTCCAAAGTTTCGGAGCAACATATTAGATCTCCGGCCCAGTCCTGGATAATTAC
This sequence comes from Periplaneta americana, assembly GCF_040183065.1. Classification (NCBI taxonomy): domain Eukaryota; kingdom Metazoa; phylum Arthropoda; class Insecta; order Blattodea; family Blattidae; genus Periplaneta; species Periplaneta americana. The sequence continues at coordinate 31,925,799 of NC_091133.1, read as the reverse complement.
TCTTGACAACAGATCCAACGAATTCTCCTTCTTCCCGACAATAGAGATGATAAATAGTTCTGAGAATGTGGATATTTCTGTATTTATAACATATTGCAAGGACTAAAAAACATTTCATTACATTGAATACAGACAGTGAAATTCTTACATCACACCTAACTTAGTCTAAAATAGGAATTTAGCATGACCTAAGGTTACTAAACTCCTTCCCGAGAAAGACTGTAATAAATTTCCAGAAATAAAATTGAACTTATTGAAGGCTCGATATGCCTCCGAAAATTAAATCACATTGTCGGATAATTAACATAATATTCAAAGACATACTGATAAAGCACAGACTACATGTCTGCACAGGTTAATTGCTGTGATAATCGGGGGGTTGGAATTTGAATTAAAATTAGGGTATAGGAGATGCAACAACAAGTGTGTTCAGTTTTATATCCTATAAATGAAGAAGTCGTGTCAACATTCTGGTATACTGATTACTTATAGTAATATTAATTGACGTAAGTAACATGGACCTCAGTTGTTACGAAAACGGAAGAGCGTAGTACTAAACTCAAGCATAAAGTTACATCGCCATAAATATCTACAGAACTGTTAAATCCGTGACTACATGCAGACAACCTGGAAGAAGATGAAGACAATGCCTACACAATAGAAAAAAGATATAACACGCCATTATGTGGCGTTTAGAAGAATGAACGGCCATAATTGAAGAATTTTAGTGATATTCAGAATACAAAACTAACCATATTTAGGGGAGAGTCGGGTAGTATCGGACATCGGGTAATATCGGACAGTGAGTTTCTTTCATCTGCCACACGATGATAGTACCTGATTGACATGGTTACGTTTCTGTGATGTCGCATAGAGAAACGTAAGCATGTCATTTAGGTACTACCACATGGTTGTAGATGAAAGAAACGCACTGTCCGATATTACCCGATGCCCGATACTACCCGACTCTCCCCTAATATATAACTTAAAAACGCGAATTATTATGTACCCATTTTTAAAGGTAATTATACGGTTTATTACCAAAGGAGGAAATTTTACTAAACAAATTAACAACTTCTAGTCACATTAATATATAATATGCATACTCACTTAGGTCTACAGATCGAGAGGCGAGATCTGGAATGTGAGCTACGCGAGATGGGAAAAATGGAGATCAGAAACAGTTTGTTTCGGTTTGGTTAATATTAGACGAATCTACTGACACGGAAATTCAATTCATACAAAAACTTTATTTTTCCCCTGATAAGCAGAGCTAGGGCATGTATCCAAGAAATCAAGTTACCTACGACAGGCATAGTTAAGCGTGACGTCGTACGTCACAAAGAGACTCGGGGCTGCACAGTCTCTGGTACGACAGCAGTACGGACAGGTTAACATTGTTTTGTAGTCGTTCCGTGTTTATACTTTATTCTACGGCTACGTAAACTTCAATATGTTATAAACATCACTTATGTACTGACACATTAAATCATAGGCTTACGTTATTGGAGAAATTTAATAGACAAAATTCCATTGTAAATTGTGGATTGTTATCGTTAAAGCAATACTGTAATACTGAAGATAGCTCTACCATAAGAAATGCACATTCGTTTCTTTCAATAAAAATATATGCAGATGTAGCAAAAACCATTAAGAGTTTAGAAACGACATAAATATTCAAATGCCTGTTGCTCTGCGACTTGTAGAAGGACTTTCTCAGAAAAACTGATAGAGCACCTTCTGGACCTCTCACAGAAAAACAGTACTTGAAACGAATTGTGATTATGCTACAATGGTTATAAGAAATTGTTTGCTAAGGTCTCACAAAACACTATATACTTTTGAATATGATTTACAATTTTTTATGTTCGCTCCATGATATCATGTGTGTGGAGAGAAGTTTTTCACATTATAAATATTTTTTAGACAACAGGAGGAGAGCTGGGTAACTTTCGGTGCTGGACCCCGGACTCATTTCACCGGCATTATCACCTTCATATCATTCAGACGCTAAATAACCTAGATGTTGATACAGCGTCGTAAAATAACCCAAGAAAATAAAAAAAAATAAAAAACAGGAGAAGGTTCAGTTTTAATGTTAAACTATATATACATATATATAATATATACCTTACATTGTTATTTATTGCAATGTGTTTGGCAAACAAATATGACAATACAAATGAATTATACAAACTACATTTACTAGGTATATTCATATGTTGTAATTTGTTATGTTTTGAGGTGTGCAGAAATAATTATTATTACAATTTAAACTACATTTATTACTGCAGTCTACATTATAAATTTGTTTCACATCACTATTTAATAGGCCTACTTATACTGGGTGTTCAGTTCAAAATGTGTCATGGCTCGCTGTATGCCGTCATGTGGCTAGCCGATGAGCCTAGAGAATTCAATCTTCCTACACTTCCGCAGAGGTGTATAACCTTTGAGGCAGAGAAGTTGCCTAGCAAGTACGGCGTTCATTCTGAAGACTACGTACCGATACGTGCGGTAACGCCGGTAGTGGCAGGAATGTGAACTGTTTGGAAATACGTACTGTCGGGATATGGGGAGAGGGTTAAGACGATTACTTACGTATTTGTTGACATTAACTTCGACGGTCAACATGGACACGGAGCATTTGATTTGTGTTGTGGAATGTTACCGTACGCAACCGATGATAACAAATACCCTGCGTACGACTTGCCGGCGCAAAATACAGTTCGAAAGAGGTTATGGTAGCACACAGACCGTACAGACCGCCATCTGTTGCTACGACGTTCAAGTTCAGATTGAAGAACGCCTTAAATAATAGGCAACTTCCCTGACATATAAGCTGAAACTCGCTTCAAATCGGTGACCCAACAACAGTGACGTCATGACACACTTTGAAATGAACACCCAGTACTCTAATGTAGGTATTTAGCTACTTACACACCCCTGTTCCTATTGCTTACAGTTCCAGTTTACCTCGATTGCGTCCACCACTCATCCCAAACAAGCTATACTGGCAACGCGCACACATTGCTACAACTGGATATTTATGCGGGCTTTATTTATAAGTTCTCAGGACAGGTCTTGCCTCCTCTACTACACTTAACGGTAAGAACTTACCGTAGTTTTGTCGTCGAATAGTACAATTACTAAAGAAATATTTTATAAGAACAACTCAATGCAAGTTCATAATTGTCTCTGGACTAACTATATATCATCACTGTGGATTATAAACGCATTCGGCGAACTTTTGACTTCATTGCATTTAGTCATTTGTAATGTCCTTGTTTAGTAGAGGAATGAAATCCCTTACTACGTACAATTTTGAAAATCAATTTCTATTTGAAAAAATATATTTTTTATGCGATGCAGTAATACAATTCATAAACTCTCAGAGAATCTTTTCAATATTCAGATCGACTTATAAACATTAATTCTTTAATTCTCCGAGGAACGTAATCAAATCGTATTCCTACCGAAAATGATCACAACGACAGCACCTTCTATTATAATTTGTATGGCGTTAAGATTAATTTCATTCTGCGTTTCAGAACTCTCTACGTCTACACTTGGAGGTTCCACCATAACGGTTGTTCTAATAATATAAAAAGTTCCAAATGCAACTTTCTTCGTTCCTTTCCATTTTTGTCGAGTTCAAGTTCCTCCTCTCATATCAACATACAATCCAATACGGTAAAGTCATGGATGTCTATTTGTGGACATCGTCATTTTCATGACTTTCACTTCTATCATCTTCATCATCTTCATTTACATCCTCATCACTTTTGTATCCGTCATTCTCATCACTTTCGCTGCCATTATCCTCATCACCTATCTTACCATCATCCTCATCACTTCTGTATCCATCATTCTCATCACATTAGTTTCCATTATCCTCATCACCTTCGTTTCTATCAATCTCACCACTTTTATATACATAATACCCATCACTTTCATTTCCATTATCCTCATTATTTCTGTATCCATCATCCTCATCACCTTAGTTTCTATCATCCTCATCATCTTAGTTTTCATCATCCTCATCAACTCTGTTTCCATCGTCCTCATCACTTTTGTATCCAACATCCTTCATCAATTTAGTTTCCATCATCCTCATCACATTCGTTTACAATACCCTCAACATCTCAGTTTCCATCATCCTTATCACTTTTTGCATCCATGATCTTCGTTCCTTCGTTTCCATTAAACCATCAGTTTCTGTATCCATTATCCTCATGAACTTAGTTTCTAACACCTTTCAGCACCTTCGATTCCATCATCACTTTTGTATCCATATTCTATCACATTCGTTATCATTATCCTAAACAGCTTTGAATCCATTATCCTCATCACCTTAGTTTCCATCATCACTTTTGTATCCATTATCCTTATACCTTCATTTCCATGTCCTTATCACTTTTCTATCCATCGTCCTTTATCACCTTCGTTTGCATTATCCTAATCATCTTAGTATCCATTATTCTCATCGCCTTCGTTTCCATCATCCTTATCACTTTTGCATCCATCATCCTCATCTCCTTCGTTTCAATCACCCTTCATCATATTCGTTTCCATCATCCTCATCACTTTCGTTTGAATCATCCTTCATCACCTTCGTTTCCATTATCCTTATCACCTTTGTTTCCAACATCCTTATCACTTTTGTATCCATCATCCTCATCTCCTTCGTTTTAATCACCATTCATCATCTTCGTTTCCATCATCCTCATCACCTTCGTTTGAATCACCCTTAATCACCTTCGTTTCCATTATCCTGATCACCTTTGTTTCCAACATCATTATCACGATTGTATTAATCATTCTTCATCACTTTCTTTTCCATCATTCTTATCACTTCGTTTCCATCACCCTCATTAATTTTGTATCCATCATCCTCATCACCTTATTTTCAATCGTTCCCATCACTTTTGTATCTATCATCCTTCATCATTTCCGTTTCCATGATCCTCATCACCTTAGTTTTCATTATCCTCATCACTTTCGTTTCCATATCGTCATCACTTTTCTATCCATCATCCTTCATCACCCTCATTTGCATATCATCCTTCATGACCTTCGTTTGAATCATCCTTCATCACCTTCGTTTCCATTATCCTAATCACCTTTGTTTCCAACATCCTCATCACTATTGTACCAATCATCCTTCATCACTTTCTTTTATATCATCCTCGTCAGCTTCGTTTCCATCATCCTCATCACTTTTGTGTCCATCATCCTCATAACTTTAGTTTTGTATCCATCATCATCTTCGTTTTCATTATCCTCATCACCTTAGTTTCCATAGTTGTCATCACCTTAGTCTACATCACCCTCATAACTTTTGTACCCATCATCTTCATCAGCTTAGTTTCCATGATCCTCATCACCTTAGTTTCCATTATCCTCATCAGCTTAACATTAGGAGTAATCAGGATCCGTCTGTGCTTATCTGTTTAACAAATATTGGTTGTTATAATACTTGTCACATTAGTTTATTCAGTTTTTAACGTTTTCGACTTGAATAAGCCATCTCCAGAAAAGATATATGCCTAATTACATGAATGAAATTGGTACATGTGTATATAGTACAAAATAGATGAATCAGTTGAAATCGGTCCTTACTTTAAATTTTCTCATCAGCTTAATTTCTGTGATTCTCATCACCTTTGTTTCCATAATCTTAATCACTATTATATCCATCATCCACATTACGTTACTCTCCATCACCATAATATTCATTATCATCAATACCACCACTGCAACCACTACCACCACCATCATCATCATTATCATTATCATCACCAACATCTTTTTCTTCATCCTTTTTCGTCTCTATTACCACCACCACCACCACCACCACCACCACTAACACCACCTTCATCGACGTCATCACCATCGTGTCTTCCCAGTAAATTTCGTCTCCATTATCACCGCTTTATCATAATCATCTTCGTCTCCATCATCATCATCACCATTATCATCATCATCATCATCTTCTTCTTCTTCTTCTTCTTCTTCTTCTTTGTCTTCAACGTTATCATCTTCGTCTCCATATTATTATTATTATTATTATTATTATTATTATTATTATTATTATTCGTCTCCATAATTATCTTCTTCGTGTCCATGAATATCTTTATCACCTTCCACTTCATCATTGTTCTCGTCTCCATTATCGTTTTCGTCCCCGGCATCGTCTTTGTCTACATCATCATCGTCATCATTATCATCACCATCTTCTTTTCCATCACTATCACCATCATCACCTGGACCATCATCATTGTCATTATCTTCGTCTCCATCATAATTACAACCCCTACCATTACCTTCATCATTATCATCGCCACCATCTTTATTATTATCACCCAACAACTTCATCATCATCATCATCATCACCCTTCTTCATCACAACCATTACCTTCGTTATAATCACAACTGACTTCATCATTATCACCACCACCACCACCACCACCACCACCACCACCACCACCTTCGTCTCTATTATCATCATCAGAGGTAAGAAGTTCGTACCAAAACTGCTAAGTTGTATGAACTCAGACTATATATCTACCGAATGAACTGTAGTAATGCAGTTCTTTTAACAATAATTTACATTTTCAGTTTATTAAAAATATTCCTTTCTATGTTCAGAAAAGTAATATTTGTACCCTGAAAAATGTTCGTTCTATGTCACAAGACGTAAATGGAGCAAATCTGAAATATGATGCAGTATTCCTTACTATATCACCAAGTGAACAACAGCTTTGTGAATATAATAGTACATTTCGTATATGGCACATCTCATAATTGGTGTCAAGAACACATTTCATTTTTTGCTTCAATGACTGTTGGGATTTCTGCGAATTGGTATGCAAAGAAAAGTATCCCACATAAATATTTCGTGACACAGCGTCCCTGAAATAATAGTCCTTCTTTACATAACACTGATCAACAGTCATTTTGTGCCAGACATAAAACTAACAAATTATTACTAATTTCGACCTCCTGAATTAAAAAATAACAAGCAAAATATTCCATCAGTTCGGGTTTTCGAGATGCACAATATAATCCATTTTCTATGCATTTTATTTAAAAGATCGCCTTACTTCGCGTGTAACTATTTTGTTTTAAAAATGTGGCGACCCATTATGTGAAAAAAATATTAGTATAAGTAGGTCACCATGTTATTAGCACTTGTAGAAACGGAAGTTATTTTTTTTGCTCTTTTACGAGTCTGTTTGGAGGGGGTGAAACAGGTTCGCGGTATGAATTCGCTTGAGTATACCTGATTTTACTCGAATTGTGTATTTCTTTCAATGTGAGCTTTAATTACATTACTGTAGTTTATATTTTGCAACAGACCACATGGTAAAGCTGCGGTGACTGTTCTATGTTTGGCTTAATAGCAGAAAAGAATCACGGAATGAGCAATTTTGTAATCATTATGTAAATGTTTAGACCTACAAAATTATTCACTTTACATCTATCATCAGGTTAAAAGTACAGTGGATACATTTTTGTCTAACCTTAACAAACGCACGTAGATTAGAACGCAATTGTAGCAACAGGACAAAATTAATAACTTTTATGCATCTTAATGGATTATTGTGAAATCTTGTACAGGTCTTACATGTGGTACTTTTTTGCGTACAAACTCTGATTATGTTTGTACAAGAAAAAACTATTATTTTATAGCGTGTGCATTTAGAGAAACTTCTCTCCTATCTACAGATTTTTATGAAACATTGAATGAAAGTTACAAGTAGTTTATATGTTTTGTAGAAATATTTAAGTTTACATAAGAGGAACTACTCCTTTATACGGATACATTTAAACAAAATTAATAATTTGTCTACTAACAATTTTTGTAAAAAGTTATACAGGAGTTACAGGTAGCATTTATTTTTGTCTGATTATATTGCTATAAGAGGAACTGCCTCTTTATAGTGGTGCATTCAGACACACTTCATAACTTTTTTCATATATAATATATTTCTATGAAACTTTGTATAATAATTACAGGTAGCATACAGATTTAATCAGAGTTTGTACAAGAAAATATATGCTGTATGCTACATATAACTCCTGTACAAAGTTTCATAAAAACTTCTCTCCTATGTAACAGATTTTTATGAAACTTTGTACAAGAATTCCAGATAGCATACACATATAATCAAAGTTTGTACAAGAAAATGTATACTGTATGCTACATATAACTCCTGTACAAAGTTTCATAAAAATCTGTTGCATAGGAGAGAAGTTATTAATTTTGTGTAAATTAACCCCTATGAAGGCGTAATTCCTCATACAGAACGTAATCAGAGTTTCCACACAAACAGTATATTCTACCTGTGACTCCTATACATAGTTTCATAAAAATCCGTTAGAATAGTGAGAAGTTATTAATTTTGTCTAAAATCACTCCTATAAAGGAGTACTACAAACGTAATCGGAGTTTGTACACAAAAAATGTGTTATCAAGAAGTTCTGTGTAAAATATCATGACAATCCATTAGAATGTTATTAGTTTTGTCCAGTCAGATTTGCGTTTTTGCACACTGTGCGTCGTCAACTTCTTCATCTTCATCATCTTGACGATTGTCATCGTCACCTGTACCTTCATTTTCAGAATCTTCTTGAATTTATAATTATCTTCATTTTCGTACAAATTAGGTATAAAAGATATCGAGAATTATGTGGAGGAAAATTTTTTCTTTACTTTGTTTTGCATCAATTTTGACTGGAATCGAATTCTGTTGATAAAACTTCTGTGGACAAATAGGCCTGTAGCTGTGTTCCAGTGTAAATTAATGCAACTACATATAGGCCTACAGTCGAAAAAGGAGTTAAGAGAAGTGATTCATAAAATTGGAATTCAAGTACTTAGATAATATTCAGCGGAATAAAAAGCGCGAATAAAAAACAGTTCCGTGTCCTGAATGTAAAGAGTGTTTGCGGATTTAAAAGACGCAAACAAATTGTGTGTTATTCTCCAGGCTTTTGGATTTATCTCTTCTCCAATTGTGAAAGCACGCAACGTTCTCAAATAAGATTTAATATTCACATTTATGTAACAAACCGATGTTCTGAGGGAAAATGTTTAATTTTTATAGACATGTAACATGTTTAAGCATAGAATTAATTCCATATTTTACACATTATTCAAGGATTTTGTGTGAGTTTTGGCGAATTTTGTCTGACGATCTTTGAAATTAGATACGTGACAGGTTTGTTTTATGTTTATCCCAATCTTCCCCAGGTCTCTTGTTCGTTGAATTTTACATTGCCCCTCTATTTTAAAAATGTAACACGTTGGGCTTACCTAAGGTATATTTAGGTTACTGTGACGTGACAAGAATGTTATAATAATTATGACTTGAAGCTTCACTGTCATGAATGCGTTCCGACGTTTTGAAGCAAGAGAATTTATAACTGCAATAATGTTGTTATTTTCTAATGCCAGGCATTTGACAATAAAGTCACTTGACCTCTTGCACTCCAATATTTTTCAAAGATATTGTCATGCTTAGCCACTGACGCACAGATTTTGAGATAGAGAACTGCAATAATAAATCACTGAATATAACAGAATTGTCAATTATGATTATCATTCTGAATTCGAGACATGGTTACGTAAATAATCATTAATGTATATGACAAAATCGCTTTCGAATACGTGTTATCTATACCATCTCGATTTGTCACGTGATATTGAGTCGTGAAGAAATTATACAAAATCGTCTGTCTCTGTTTTGAGTGAATGATTGTTCTATCTCATTTTTTTAACTTAAATGCTCGGTAAATTGTCTATAAAAACCATGTATTTAATATGAATTTTTCTCGGAAATATACTTTTAAATAGTAAATATCAAGGACATAAATGGTTACAAGAAATAGCTTTACACAAAGAGACTGTGGATATTTCTATTCATTTTTTCTGTTCAATAAAATTCTATTAATCTTTAAGGTCAGTACGTCTAAATGTACCAGATCTAAAGTACATAACGTCTAATTACCAATTAAGTCTAATGAAAAAGAAGTCTATAATTTATGCAACATGTATAATGGAAATAGTTCTTATACCTAAATGTCTAATTTTTAATTAAGTTTAATTGCAAATAATGTCTACTGGAGCATGGTGTAATGCGGAAATGTCTAATTGGAAACAATGTCTATCCAATGTCTAAAATCGTCTGGTGGGAGGTCTTATACTAAAAGTCTAATTTTGAATTAGATATAATCACAGATAATGTCTCCTAAAGTGTGATCTACTGTTGTAGTAACAATATCCATTAACTTCATAGTATAATAAGGTCAATTGAAAAATAGTGGATAAATCACATTGCAACTTCTAATTATTATAAATATATCAGTGTTATCACTCTCTGAGTCGACAAAATCATGTAGCATTATCACACATTGCCTAATTGAAGACCGTTTTTGCAAAACTCGCTAACTGCAAAATTTGCAAAATTCAGATTTTGATGGATTCGTTAACATAAGGTCTTAGTAAAATTGGGTTTTTTCTCTTCATTGTAGTGTGTCAAAGTGTGATCGTTTTTTTTTAAAACTTGCTTCTGCTATAAGTGAGAGATACAGCAAAACTTGCTTACTATAGTGCTTTGTCTCTCCTGTAAAATTTAGCTCTTTCAGTCAGCAAGTTTTGCAAAAACGGTCCTCAATTGGAAACAATAGTGCCAGAAAGTCATCACTCTTCCTAAGAACCTTACGCTATAGGCTGAAAGTGCAAACTGAATTATTAGAGGAAAATTAAAATATTGAAGGTCTTTTTCAATATAATATGTATAAAAATGTATATTTCACTGTGTCTAAATATATAATTTTCTCTATTGAAACAGCTAGGAGTTAAAATATGTAGCACATTTATCACTCTTCACAACTTTAGACAACATTGGCAGTTACACATGATTCGACATGATTGTAAGTTAGGCATATTGTTTTGAACTTTTACATTAAGCATATTGTTATTGGACCTTGTTTTCTTAGACCTAATGAATTAGACAATATTTGAAGTTAGACATAAAATTATTGGACATGAATGTATGTTAGACGTAATTGTAATGATCTTCATTTTGCACTAGACCCGCTTTCTTAGACCTTCTGTCACTAGACCTAATGAATTAGACACTATTGTATTAGTTATAAAATCTTTAGACGTGGTGACCGGTGATCCAATGTTACATATATTTACACGTAATATGAAGAATGTTCATTCAATAATTTAGAAGAAATCGCTGTACAAAGAAACAGAGAGTTTCATGCCAAAGAGGAAAGTTTCTTGTATTATTTATAATGGAAAGGTTTTTTTAAAATAATATTAGCAGTATTTTGTCGTTACAGTTTGTTAACGAGGAAATAAGAACAAGTCATGTTTGATAATTTCATAAAGAGTATACATTTCGTTATCCCTGACTAGCGCGTCCAGCGGATATAAATCCAGCAGATTTGAAGCTTTGGAATTATCTTAAAGATACACTCTCCTTTGAAGCCCTATTTCTGCTATATTAAGAGCAGAAAGATTGAATTTCACAAGCTTGTATTGTATATCACAAGACTGAATGGTAAATTCCGTACATTTCTGCTTGTTGTAGAACAGGAGTGGCGTATTAAAATTTGAAACGAATGAATAATTAAAGAAATGTGAATATGATTATGTTATTCATTTGGGTAAAGCTAAATATTAGAAACAGTTACGATAATTGCAAGATGCAAAATTCTTTTTCATTTATATTGCACATTCATCCCTTGAATTAGGGAAATGGTTTATTTCGTTGTGCCAAAAATAATTACATTATTTATATATGTTCTTTATGTATATTATTTATTTAAAGCTGTTTTTTCTTTAGTTTTGGGATCGATTGCTTGAACTTTAGTGTTGAAAATTTATATCAAGTTTGTTTACGCGTTACACACATATGAGGATGACCTCTCTGAAACTATTCTTGAGTATTGAGTTAAATATAATATGTTTATGGGTTTAGTATGGAAAACGGGCAACGGCGCCGAGTATTTGATTAGAATCTTCAGTTTTAGTTTGGACGCTGCGGATGTGCCTCATTCAGCGTGAGGGAACGGTAGAGGGAGTGTTGGGGGGGGGTTGGGCTATATGTTGGTGTGCTTGTCACTTGTACTGCCAGTTCACATATTTCAACATTGTTCTTTATGGTTGCGATGTTACATCGAAATCGCTTTTCATAGATCGTGTCGTATATAAACGATTTAGCTCCTCGTCGTCTTGAAATTCAGAATTTCTCTTTTACTGGAATAAGGATTCGTTTTAGTATATTCTCCTCACCAATGAAGGTAATATTGAAAACTGTGATAGAGATAATATTTGCGAGATGTAGAGAGGAAGGAATTTAATGAATGCAGATTCGCGATAGACAATATATGCCTGCACCGTCTGAACAAAATCGTCGACTATCCTTGGCGCTAATATTAGGAAATTAAAATATTATTGTTGATTCTATATGGTAGCACAGGTATTTTCGTTGCTGTGCTGTAATAATTACTTTTCAATTTGTAAGATTGAGCTAAGGTCATTCAATAAATTAGTAGCAACATTTGAATTAACAATAAAGAAAACATTTTTTGAACAGTCACACTGTTGCAGTGCTCAGAAGTAATCTCCTCCAACATGAAGAACACGCCTCCACACCTCAGGGAGACGACGGATGCCATCCACAGCGTCTTGTTATACTAATCTTCGAACAGACTGCTCTACTGCTGCTGTAATTGCCTGTCTGGTTCTAGAGCGAAATCTTCTAAGTGATAATTTCATTTTTGCGAAAAGGTCAAAATCACATTGGTTCATATCTAGGGAGTATGGAGGATTCTCCAGAATTTCCCAGTTCCATCTACGAAGTAAATTGACCACAGAGGCAACTATGTGAGAGCGAGCACCATCATGTAGCATAATGTGATGAGAATTCAGGAGATTTGGACGTTCACGGCGCACAGCTGGTCGTAAATCGTGTTCCAGAAAATAACTGTACTATGCACCATTCACATGATTTCTCGCAGAAACTGCATGAGTGACAAGGAAATCGTCAAAATCATAAGCAACAATGAACATAACTTTAAGTGGATCCTCTTCTAGCCGATACTGTTTTTTGGCCGTGAGGAATCATTAGTTGGATTAATTAAAATATGTCTCAGTCAACTTATAGGCCAGTTTCTGTTAGATGCTTTTCCAATTCACTGCGAGCTAAAGCATGGAAATGAACTATTACTTTTACTTTTTAACTTTGCTCTAGAATATACCATTAGGAAAGTCCAGGATAACAGAGAGGGTTTAGAATTGAACGGGTTACATCAACTCCTTGTTTATGCGGATTACGTGAATAAGTTAGGAGAAAGTCCACGAACTATTACGGAACACACGGGAATTTTAAATGAAGCAAGTAAAAAGATAGGTTTGAAAGTAAGTTCCGAAAGACAAAGTATATGATTAGGCTATGTCTAGTGACCAGAATACAAATGGATATATAAAAATTGGAATTTTATCCATTGAAGAGGTGGACAAATTCAAATACCTTGGAGTAACAGTAACAAATGTAAATAGTTTTGAGGAGGAAATTAAACGCTGAATGAATATGAGAAATGAGTGCTATTATTCGGTTGAGAAGCTTTTATCTTCCAGTCTGCTCTCAAAAAATCTGGAAGTTAGAATTTATAAAACAATTATGTTACCGGTTCTTCTATATGGTTATGAAACTTAGACTCTCACTTTGAGAGAGGAACAGAGGTTAAGGGTGTTTGAGAATAAGTTGTTTAGGAAAATATTTGGGGCTAAGAGGGATGAAGTTACAGGAGAATGGATACAGTTACACAACGCAGTACTGCACGCATTTTATTCTTTACCTGACATAATTAGGAACATTAAATCCAGACATTTGAGATGGGCAGGGCATGTAGCATGTATGGGCAAATACAGAAATGCATATAGAATGTTAGTTGGGAGGCTGGAGGGAATAAGACTTTAGGGAGGGCCTAGACGTAGATGGGAGGATAATATTAAAATGGATTTGAGGAATGTGGGATATGATGGTAGGGACTGGGTTAATCTTGCTCAGGATAGGAACCGATAACGAGCTTATGTGAGGGCGGCAATGAAACGCCGGGTTCTTTAAAAGCCAGAAGTAATCATTATAAGGAACCAACATCAAAATTGAAATTTTTAGCCTTCTCAATAATCTTCTTGCAGACAATTCTGTCTTTGGCTGCCTTCAAATTAGTAACTTTCATTTTCTTCAAGTCATCCATCACATCATCTTCTCATCTCAACTTATGTCTGCCGACTGCTCTTCTTGCTATAGGTTTCCATTTATATAACTTTTACCAGTGTCTTGTTAAGTTATGCATCCTTATTATGTGCGCCAATGATCCTATTCTGAGTGATCTAATATAATTTATTATATTTTTATTTTTAATTAGCTTATATAATTCTCTATTAGTTGTCATTCTCCAATTATTATCTGCTCTTTGTTTGATCCAAAAATTCTTCTGAGTATTTTCCATTGAGATATTAGTAATTTCTGTTTAATTGCTATAGTGATATTACTGCATTTTTTAATTTTGTGATTTTCATAGGAAAATTGCCTTAGAAATTAATCATTTAAGTAAGGACGTTTACGTTTTCACTCGTGTACAGAAAGACCAGATAGACTTTCCCGTCCGCACGTTGACAAACTGCCCCCCTCGGCAGGGAGCTCGGGAACGTGTCGTCAGTCTAACAAGGAGCCATTGTGAGACCCATGTCACAGATCGAACAGGAATTTTTGAGGTGAAAGTACATTGAAAATAAAAATACCCGTGCTTCAGCTTTCTCTCCCATAGATCCTCGTTTGGCTTGAAAATTTATTGAATTTGTATTATTTTTACTGTGGATGTAGGTCCTACTTCCATTGAACCCCCGGTGTGACGGCAACAAGCATCGAACCTCAGTCTTGAAGTTGCATAGTCAAACGCTTCCCTTCGAAGACTTTCACGCTACGCGCCTGTAATCCACTCATACCATTTACTGTGCATGCGAACGTGGACGGCGAAAGTGAGATGGAGAGCGAGAATACTTTTGAAGTTATTGAATCATTATACTGCACTTCGCGACATCCAAGACTGTCGTAACAATTCGCAATAAATTCTGTTCGTGAAGCGTAAAAATGTATATTAATTAATACAGTATAATAATTCATATTACGTATATTAATTAACGTGTTTGAATTCTACATTATGATGTAACATAAAGTGTACACGTTCATTGATATGTGGCATAAAAGAAGCACAAAATATAAAACACTAGCAAATATGTTACTAACATATACTTATTGTTAATAACTGCCTGAAGTACTGGCTGCTGTACTTTTGCAGACTCCTGGGTGGAAATTATCATAGAAATATAGGTGAATGTTACTTATGTCCCGCCCACTATAGGAGACATAGGCCAGTTCTACACTAATCCTAAACATTTAGTATAACTTGTTGCTTTGTAGGCAGTCTTTTACATTAGATTTGTGAAAATTGTTTTATAGCGCAACATTGGCAGTGATAAAAGTGTGAAATATTCGGGTGAAACGAGCGTTGAGCGACTTCCGCCGATTTTGGAATAGACACCGACGCACTCGAACTGCCAACATAGAAAACAAAATATCACACTCAATCGCTTTAACCTTCATCTTGACGGGATAATAAAAGCCTAAACTAACCTAACCTAATCTAAGTGCGTCGGTGTCTATTCCAAAATCGGCGGAAGTCGCTCAACGTTCGTTCAACCAATATTCGTTCAGTGGGTGGTAGGTACTCTACATTGACCGAAATATACAAAACACAAAATGTTTCTACACCAAGCACACTTTAGGAAGCTATGCACTTTTTCTTTCGAATCCCTGGATGAAGACGCACTTCACGCATATTCGTAAACTCATAATTTCTTTCCTCTATAAGTTTTGAGGCATACCAAGCATATTGAAGCCTGTGATTAGGACAGCGGCAGACAGCTGGTTATGAATTACAGAATGATTTGCAATGGCATCATCCCTCGATGTTATTTGCTGTTTTTGTTGCAAGAAGTAAGTGTAGTTCTGCAGACGGAATTGAAAGTTTAACTTGCCTGTAACAATAAACATCGCAAGGCTGACACAATGGAGTATATTTAGGTGGAATAACATTCATAATGCAAGTTATCATCATCCACAAACCGCTCATCATACATCTCCATTAGTTTGTCCTCTCCAGGATTCAATTAGAAGGAGACATTTGTTTGCCCCTACATAAGTTTTGAAGACAATATCAAGATTCTGCTCGAGGTCAGTTTGCCAGATGTAGAGCACGTGACTGCAATATTTTTGCATTTTACCTCAAGAGCACTAACAGCAACGCTAACTTTCGGACCGAATTTTCCCCCAGGTTCTTGCTGACAGAAATGCTTTAGGCAGTAAATTACCAGCTGTAGTAATGGTTACTGTGGCGTATATGAATGAGTAACTTTATTGACGTGTTCAACTGCAATTAGCACTTTTTTTTCGCAGTGTTCTCTAATGTTCTTTTATGTCATTTCTATACGAGCAACCGGTCTGGTTCCTATTGATAATAATGAAAATTATGAATCAAAGCGGTTGTCTGCTTCTGGAACCGATCCACAGATTTGCGTATTTCTTCCATAGAGTAGACTTCCTTGGAGGAAACTAGCTTTATCACTTTGCGTTGTCGGATATGGTGACCTTTTTTAAACGTATTGGCCCGACTAACACTGGCAGTAAATTCGAAATTAGATGACAAAAGTTGATTTGCAGCTGCTAGTCCCCATTCTTATAATGATCTAGTTGTTACCTGTTCATTTCTTTCCTACGCTTCCACAAAACTATCATGTTAATTTTGTCGTATCGAGTCCCTCCTGTTCCTGTTTCCTCCTCCCATATGCTTAAAAGTCCTTTATGCTTTAATGCTGCAGACCCTGATGCTGCAGTGTGGTCAGGCTCTAATTAGGATGTTCTTTGGGCATATTCATATTTTGGTAGTTTACCCGGACTAGGCTGGAAGTTGGAGAGGTCGCTTTCCCCCGAAGGATTGGAACTTTCATCAGACATGACGTATTGTTCTTCTAAGTCACTCGTGGAAGGTTCTGCGTAGGAGTGAACTTCACTTTAGTGGAACAGTTTTCATTTTCATTACACCTGAAGTCGAGAGTTTCCATTAACATTTTAATAACTTCCTCCCCCATCAGTTGTGAGCGAATAGTTTTTTCCGCATTAGTTAGAGTTTACAATAATCCCCATGCTTAAGAGTCGATCTAAAAAACCGAGGTTAAAATATTGTAAGCAGAGTGAATAAATGTTAATGTATTTGAATATACTCGTACTAGAACGATGGGGATTTCAATTATTTTATTCATTGAATGTAAATAAATAAGGAATGAGTTGTTATTTTATATGTAGTGCCATGTATACCTACTTATTTTACAATATTACACAACAGAATTAATGTACGTTTACCTTAAAAATATCGGACTGCTCCTGTTGCATCTTTTCTTTCTTGATCAGACAGACTGACTGTGAAGTTTGCGCTATCAGCTAACATCTATTCCCCATGTATAGATGATTCAGCAATTGGATTGCTGTCCATTATAATATTTTTTTTCGTATACTCTATTTTAAGACGAACACCGACACACAACCACACCACACAAAATTCAAAAGGAGACAAGAAGTGAAAGATAACCGTTTGTCTGCATACTGTACACTATATACGTTAGGTGTAACTTTAATAGTGGCAACACTGCTGTAAAAGCGAAACGAGACGGAGTTAATTGTTGTCATTTCTGCTACATGTTAGTCAATGTCTGCCCTCCTCCCTCCTAAAAGGTCTCTTCCGACCGACTTAAGAGCACATGCGCTGTGGAGAATTGAAGTTAGTCTCCTGTTCGTTACACCTCTAAGCAGTTGTGTTTCGCCATGTTTACAAAGTGATCTTGGCTGAAAATTCAAACTGTCCGTGGTCTTACAGCACGACAATATCATGACGGTCTTGTTGAGGTATGTAGAGAGACGGCGTTACCATACAGGACTGAGGCGAGGTGGGTTCGAGCAGAGCCTTCTTTAGTTACAAGCCGGGGCCATACGTCGGCAACACTGTAATTAACTCTCACCCGGGGGCTGACCGTACAGTACACGTGTTTGTGCTAATGCCGATTTCCAATGTAAATTAATGTTACAATATAAGTGTGTATCGATGGAATTATGTTTGCGGTCGTACCAAACGTTAATTGTTGATGTATTATAAACTAAATGCGCGTTGGTGATAAAAAAACAAGACAATAAATGAAAATAAAATGGTTGCAGTCTTTGGGAATTTTTACGGTTATGGATGACAAAGTAATTGACTATTCTATTAAATATTGTATAACCACATTTTTATATTCTTATCTGTGGTTTGTGTGTATCAGAATTCTAGTCAAATTGTTGGGTCTCGCCTGCTATATCAATAAAGTTACGCCGTTGGTTTTCAAAGTCATTGTAAACAGCTGTTTTGTGATCCCATAAATGTTGCAGTTTTTTTGAAGATTCGGAATGCCTGCTATACGTCAGAACTATCTATAATTTGTAGATGCATATAATCACTTTGTTGGTTTGGTCAATGTTACTTATGTCCCGCCCACTACAGAGACATAGGCCAATTTTGCACATATTTAGTATAACTTGTTGCTTCTTTGACAGGTTAGGTTTGGTTAGTTTAGGTTTTTGTTATAGCCTACCTTGCATATACGATTATAGCGCAACATTGGCAGTGATAAAAGTGAAATATTCGTTCAGTGGGCGTTGGATACTCTACATTCACCCAAATAATTTAGGATAACAGTATTGTTATGGTGACTGGCCAGGTTCAAACTAAAACTGGCTTCCTGGACATCTGAAATATTTATAGAAAAGCACGACATAATTACATGAAATTAAAATGCATATGATATCCTACACCTTTCATGTCAGAGGTGAAACAACATTAAGCGGCATAACATTGTCAATTTACTAGCCGCATAATGGTTAATTGATTGGAATAGGGTATTGCGAAAGTACGTCATTATTTTATTTATTTTTGGTACAAGTAACATTTCTTTAAGTATTTATTTATTTATTTTCCCTTGTACCATCAATAAAAAAAGTATATTTTATTTTTGTTTAATTACACTAGTCTACAACATTTTTTGTGCCGACAAACAGAATGCTGATTATTACCCAGTCTGATGCGCTGATTACGAATATGTAATCAGATTTTGCCCATCACGTCAGGTTTCTGAGCATTGCAACAATGTTATATTTTATGAATAGCCATAACTACAGTGCGGGCGGGAAGTAACTAGGTATTATTAATTGGCTGTAGAATTTTTAATATCGATGGAACCATAATGAAAATTGTGTGTATATATAAATCATTTAATAGAATTTGAACTTTTGTTCGTCCGTAGTATAGATGATGGCCGTGAGGGGCAGTTCGCGCAACAATAACAAATATGGTCGATCACCTATGTGTTCGCGAGAGTGCGCAGATTGCTGCTCGCTATGAATTGTGGATTTCCGTTGTTTTCGTTCGAGATGGTGCCATATGGAGAAAGGAAGGAATGCCACAATCCGTCCAGAGACGATAAAGAATTGGAATCACGAATTCGGGGCATTATCACCAATGCCCCACGCAACTTCCTCCAAAAGACTGTGGATTCCATTACCGGCCGCTTGAGGAAATTGGTGGAAGCCACAGGTGCTTACGTTTAATTTTGATATATGCATACGTATTCCCATTTAACAAGGTACACATGAAATAAATTTCAATAATTTAATATTGTAAATATAGAATTTATACACATTTTTCAATCCTATTATATATGTAGCAGCGCTTCTTTGGTTTCTATCCATTATGCCAAGTCCCTCTTCACTTGACACATCTGAATCATGGTTTGTTGATACTTGAAAGATAAGATAGACTTATAGGGTACCTGGTAATGAAAATAGAGACAGTTTGTACTTTGTTTAGTTCGAGTGTAGAGTTTTTGTTAGTAGTGTGAGCTGTTCTGTGTGAAATGAAATGAAGAAGCAAAGGCGTAGTTTTAAAAACTTTCCGAACCAATTGGTATGGTGTGAGCAAAAAAACCACTAAGATGATTGTTATTTCTGCTTAATCAATGTTACTGGATTTTCTTTAAAAAATAAGAGACTCATTCAGTATCCTAATCTCCCGTCAGCTATAAGACCAATACCTCACGGAGAAAATTTACCTGTTCCCATTCCACCTTCTACATACCAAGAAGAATCGGAAACTGACATAACGTTATCTGATGATGTGCAGCCCTCTACACCAAGGGATAACGTCTACATCCCAGATGAAGAGAGAGAAGAAAAGCCACATTTAATAACATAGGTAGAACTCAATGATTGGTATACGTGATTTGTACTTAACTAAACAGCTGACTGAGCTTCTAGGATCTCGTCTTCAGGAATGGAAGGTGCTGGATAAAGATGCGAATGTTTCAGTATTTAGAAACATAAATAAGGATCTACCATTTTTCATAGTTACAGGTTCTGGAGTTTGTGCATGCAGCGATGTAAATGGACTGATTAAAACTAGGTATTACACATAATGCTGAAGAGCGGCGCTTATTTATAGATGCTTCTAAAATTAGTCTGAAAGCCATTTTGTTACACAATTGCAATAAACTTCCCTCCATATCTGTAGCATACAGCGCAGCAATGAAAGAAACATACAGTACAAAAACAAGTGTCGTATTCTTGAAGCCATTAAAATATGAAAACCATTTTTGGCATATTTGCAGGATCTTAAAGTCTTCTTACATGGAATGCAGAGTGGATTCACTAAATATCCTTTTTCCTGTGCCTTTGGGACACCCGAGATACTCAACATCACTATATAGTCAAGGAATGGCCAAGAAGAGAAGATTTCACTCCTGGAAAACATAATGTAAAATTTAAACCTTTAGTGGACCAACAAAAAATATATCTCCATCCTTTACACATTAAATTAGGGCTCATGAAGAACTTTATGGAAGGTATGGACACAACAGGCGAAGGTTTGAAATATCTAAGAAGAATATTCCTTAGTGTGAGTGATACAAAATTAAAAGAAGGAATATTCATTGGACATCAGATTAAAAAAGTGATGGGTGACCAATTTTCTTTAGAAACAATTAACTCCAAACGAACGTGCAGCATGGGAGTCATTTAAAAGTGTTGTGAATGGGTCCCTCGGCAACAAGAAGGAAGAAAATCTTGACGAACTAGTTCAGAATCTTTTTCAAAATTATAAGCATTTTGGATACAGATGTCTGTCAAATTCACTTCCTACATTCTCATTTAGATTTCTTTCCTAAAAACTTGGGTGCAGTGCGTGACAAACAAAGGGAACGCTTTCATCAAGACATTTTACAGATGGAACAGCGTTATAAAGAGAGATGGGATCAATCTATGATGAGTGATTACTGCTGGTTCATACAAAGAGAGAATACTACAACATACACACAAAAGTGTTTAAAAGCGATGCCTGCCTTCCACTACGTAAATGTAAATAGCCATTTACATCATTATAACATGAAGGATAGTTTATTTTTAGTACTAACACCACTATAATAGCGGAAGACTATGTTTGTGCATTCTGCATTAGATATTAAAAATGTGGAACTGCTTAGTTAGTATCGAACTTTCAGAAGTGTAATAAGGGTAATAACTGAAAATCTGAGGGTGCTGCTGAAAAATGGGTTCCATTTTTGGATTCAGCATGGCAAATATGTGGATAGTAACAATGTTTCATTTCGGCACAATTTTCAAAGTTAAAATTTGTAGACTAGTGTTATAAGTGTAGTTGCTACGACACATAGGCACACAGCACTTTCTAGGCATCTGAAATATTTGTAGAAAAACACGATAGATAATCGCAGAAGATAATATTAAAATATATCCTAAACCTTTCACAGATGAAACACCATTAAGTTGCAAAACATTGTCAATTTGCTAGCCACAAATTTGTTAACTGAATGGAACTTAAGAATACTGCGTAGGAACTTACGTCTTTATTGCATTATTGATTTTATTATTTTCGGTGCAAGGAATATATTTTTTATTTATTTATTTACCTTCGTACTATCAATAAAAACACGCTTTTTTTGTAATTATTTTAAGTGGCAGCCTTTGTATGTAAGTAGCCTACTTACGCCGTATTCTGAAGTATAGCTAATTGATTGCAATAAAACACTATTTTCGAACCCGTAATAATTTACATCACCACTCTGAATCTTGATCTTACCTTTGTGCATGAAGTAATATTGAAAAAATACGCGTTACGTATAACGAAAGCATTGAGCAAACACAATATCACTCTAAAATCTCCCGCCTCCACTCTGCGTTGCCAAACCTACCCATGCCCTGGCTTGTAACTAAAGAAGGCTCCGGTTCGAGCCTTCAACGAGAGGCGTGACCGCGTGGAAAACATGGCCTGGCCGGGCCGTCCGACTGTTAGTGAAGAGGAAGTGGAAGCTGTTTCCGCGCTATTAGACAACTATCGACGACAGACAGTACGTGAGTTAGCAAAGGAGATAGCAATATCGCATATGACTGTATTTCGTATTTTAAAGAATCGCCTGAAAATGAGAAAAATTGCATCTCGTTGGGTTTCCTGGGATTTGACGGAGGCATAGCGATGGATACGATATGACACCGCTCAAACTCACTTGGAGCGGTATGATCGTGAAGGAGACGCCTTCTTACGGCGTATTGTTGCGCTTGATGAGACATGGGCCAGATCTACGAACATCTGCTTAAGCGCCAATCAAATGAGTGGCGTCATTACGGGTCACCACGCAAAACAATGGTGCGTCGTACCCTCACGAATGTGAAAGCTATGCTGATTGTTGTGTACGACTGTGACGGCGTCATCTTAACACATACCGTCCCGCAAAGACAGAATGTTAATGCACAATATTTCTGTCAGTTTTTGGAGCATAATCTGAGACTAGCTTCGCGAAGAAAGCGCCCAAACGTTTTGCAGAGCCCTCCCGTCATTTTTCAGGATAACTCAAGGGTGCACATGGCACACCTTGTAGCTCATTTGTACCGTCGCAGGGGGTGTGAAGTGCTTTTCCATCCACCACATTCACCGGACTTAAGTCCCTGTGATTGTGGCTTAATCCCAAAGATGAAGAAACCACTACGTGACGTTCGATTCCGGATTGTTCCCGATATTCTGCAGCCAATAGGGTGGTCCATCAGAAACATCAACAGAACAGGACCTGCTACAGGGATACTACGACTTCCACATCGCTGGCAACGAGTTGTATACAATGCTGATTACTTCATTGAAGGATTGTAGAAGTTTCACAGATGTATCACTTGTATATTCGTAATAAATAAATAGTTGCCATTATAAAAGTTACAACCTGTGCACATATATTGTACGGCGTTAAACATGAGTAAGCATAAACAAGTGCCGTGCAGTGGGTGTAGGTTCTGCATATATAATTGCCCTAACTTGCACTGCTTACAAGTACGGCACATCAATCGTTGGGGAGAAACCAGGCGTTGATAGTTTTAATTTATTTTTCACAGATTAGGCACGTCAAGGAGAAAATCTCAAGAGGCAAAACGTACGTTATTTTACACATTCTTTTATTATACAAAATCTGAAATATCTAGGACGAAGGAATGTGTTAATGTGAACAAATTTGTAATATTTTATTTTGTCGACCGAACGGAGGCCTATGGGAGAGAAAGCTGAATCACGTTTTTTTTTTTTCAAATGTACTTTCACCTCAAAAATGTCATGTTCGATCTGTGACATCTGTCTGACAATGACTCCTTGTAAGCTAAACAATGTTGAAAACGCACGTGTACAGTAGTGTAAATTTACCTGGCATTCCAACTCGTGCTGCGATTCATAACTTAGCTAAACTTCGGGAAGCAGGAGTGTTCGAGATAAATACAACGATACACAGTAGCTCACTGAAGAAGTTCTCGATGATATTAGTTATCGCCTATAAGATTCCCCTGTGTACTTTCATTAGTCGATGCCAGGTATGTTTGGAATATGAAGGAACATCTCCTTAGGTGACATGGGTGAGTATATGTTTTTTTATTATTCCTTTTTGTAATATTCTTTGCCATTGCCTCCAGTATTGAAGTTGTAGTTTGATAAAGCGCGGACTCGTGTTGCCTTACGGTCGTTGAGTACAGGCTGCGCGGCCTATGCAGCCCCGCGCGTAGCATGGGAACTCATAATCTGTCCATCTCATCCATTAGTAGGCTTAGCAATCCAGCTATCTAAAGACTGAAGTTAAAGACACATTGGGTATATAGTACGCCGAACACAGGTAATGCAACGGATAAGGCTATAAACAAACAGGTCTGCGTGTTCGTGGAGTACAGTCAACTCCCGACATTCTGAAGCTATACTAGTAACACATGCTTCAGCCGTGACGTTCATTTTCGTCGTGATCTTTGCAGTGAATTCAGTAATAACGTGCATTCATAAGTTACGGAACTTGAACATATGCGGATGTCACTAGAAATGATTTTATACTGCAAGAAATTATTTTAATAGCACATGACGTTATTGGTGCATGATGTAGTACAAGATATTCCTATTGTCTGATATTTTTTCATGTGTTATTACGATATTGCATGTCGTTCATCACTGAAAACCCTCTAATTCTATATGTACTTTTCTAGCAATTTCCTAAAATATAGATTATTTAATTAATTTATTGGAATGTTGGCACTGAACAACATGGTAGGCTACACAAATCTATGCTAAACGTCGAGTTAATATCTTCATAATTTTCAGATTTTGATGGTACTGGTTCTTTTTTTATTGCGTTCAACACACTTTCTGTGCCTTTTGGTATTGCAGTGTCTTTCAGTGCACTGTTTAAGTTACTTTTACGTTTATTTCACACAATTTATATGTAATATTGTATATATTGATAGTGAAAATATTAGTTCAAAAATCCTCAACTATGCCCTTCAATATTACACGCTTGAGCGTCATATCTAAGGCATTTTACCTCTGCAATCAACCTTCAATCAGCAACAAAGATGTATTTATTTAAATAATACGACTAGTAAGAGCAGTGATCGATAAGACTACTCACTATAATTGCGTCCCGGTTTTGACTTTCTAGAGAAAGAGGGCAGAGGATGCTTAACTATTTTGTATACGAATTCACATATACTTCAAATAAGGCAACTTCATTCCAGTTTATATGTAGCTGGAATACGAAGCCTATCCATTAGTTTTAAATTGTCATTTTTGTTTTTATCTTTATTAGCAATTGCTTTTCTACGTAGCCTGATTAGAAGGACATGACAGCCAGGACACTATTCGTAATATAACTTAAACATAAAAATAAATAGAAAATTGTTTTGAGAAAATTTTCAGACTTCAGATTGAAAGAAATTAAGAGATTTAAGAATCTTCCAGCAATAAAAACATTTTATTACTTCTATGTTGTTATTATTATTATTATTATTATTATTATTATTATTATTATTATTTATGTATCTAGTTTGGAATAAGATGTTAAAAAACCTCAAGTACGAGTACATAATTGTTATTTGTTGTTTAGTCAACTGTCCGAAGACAGGTCATGGCACCACTTATGAGCACATAAGCTAGGATAGAATGGTCAGAGCTACCGGCGTGGCTCAGTCGGTTAAGGCGCTTGCCTGCCGGTCTGAAGTTGCGTTCGGGCGCGGGTTCGATCCCCGCTTGGGCTGATTACCTGGTTGGGTTTTTTCCGAGGTTTTCCCCAACCGTAATGTGAATGCAAGGTAATCTATGGCGAATCCTCGGTCTCATCTCGTCGCCAAATATCATCTCGCTATCACCAATCTCACCGACGCTAAATAACCTAGTAGTTGATACAGCGTCGTTAAATAACCAAATAAAATAAAAAAAATAGAATGGTCAGTTCCTTTCTCCCGTCAGGTACATTAATAAATTTATTTTGCAAGGGATCGCTCGCGGAAGCTCAATATATGATATATGATATGATATGATATGATATGATATGATATGATATGATATATGATATGATATTTATTTGTCAGTCAACTTTACAATTCACAGTTATGGTGGACCTTCACATTTCTGTTTTTCGATCCACCATCCCTTTAATACATACAACTCTTTTCTATTAGTATATTCTTTGCCGAGAATTTCTTGATTACTTTCTAATGTTCTGTTAAGACTGAATTGCTATATGTCCTTCCCCCTCTATCCTCTACTATTCTCTCCCTCATACCTAGACTGTCTCCCTTCCATTTCTCGCTCACCTATTAAATATTGCATATTCCTTCCTTAATAATTTGCGTTATTTATTTATTTTCTTCTCTACCCTCAAATCCTACCTACTCTTAATCATTGTTTTCCAGCTATTTTCTCCTACATTTCTTGCTGACTTTTTCGTTTACTCTATTTTACAATACTTACATCACTTTTTTTTCCTACCCTCTGTTTATTTACGTATTGATCCCTTTCTCTTCGCTTCACTCCTAAATTTCCTATTTTATTCCTCTTTCCATATATTTATTTCTATAATACTCCTACAGTTATAGTACCCCTCATACTACTCTCAACCCATAACATTGAAAAACATCAAATATCTAATTCACTTAATTACACTTGCAATTTCGCTCTCATTCCACTTCACATTTGTTCAGATGTTTTTTTTTCCACTTTAATTCTCTTGTATTCATTGTTTGATAGTCTATCTTGTTACACTCTTACACTATCTTCTTACACTTAACACTTTTTTCTCTGTTCCCTTTCTTACACTTTTCCCACCCCTAACTTTCTTGCACTCACTTTTTAGCACTCTTTTTCTTCGCTAATAACCTCTCCAAAGCCCTGTCTATTCTGTCCTCACAGGAAGCTCAATATAAGAGGAGGCATTGAACAGCACAGCGCAGGGTTTCTATTTTGTCGATCTCTAACAACCTCTTTATCTGGAATAGAAACTATGTATTCCTGTCTGACATTCAATAAGTATTCCTGCAGAAATCTCGATGATTATAATGACGATAATGATATTGATGGCGATTATCATTATTTTATTATTACTAGTATTATTATTATTATTATTATTATTATTATTATTATTACGAAGAAGAAGAAGAAGAAGAAGAAGAAGAAGAAGAAGAAGAAGGCGACAACGAAAACAAGTATTTCCGGTTCTACCGAAATCCCTGAGCGAGAAACTTTTCTGTTCAGAAATATACCACTAGTCATGGAGCCCATCAAAATAAATGCATTGTACTGTATATATCTACAATTTTATGCTTTATTTATCAAAACTTCTAAAGAAATTGTGAAATGTTTTTGCCCATAAATTTCATATTGCTGGAGGATAAGGACATTTTATTCACTAAAATGAATGAATAGAATTTAAGAGTGATATGACGTGTTAGTACCATTGCGCGGCGCTAGTTCTGCAAGGTAGCGATGCTCTCTGTAAATAACAGGAGTTTGAATGTGTGTTTAAGGTTAATGAACTTAATGTTTATAATGTAAATACATACATTGTACTAATGTTTGTGATTGGATCTCTGTCTTAATGACTTATTACAGTAGACCCTCGATTATCCGTCACTCTATTAACCGATTGCCGGATTATCCGTCTGTAATTCTCTCCTTTTTTGTTGCAGAAAATATATTGAGTACTGCACAATACATTAATACGTATTTTTTTTTATAGATATTATAAGTCTTTGTACTTACACATTATGATCTTCTGTTGGAGTGACCTGTTTAATTTCCCTAAGAAACGTCTTCCAGAAGTGCCAAAGGAATACAATATGTATCGAAGTATCGAAGAGGAGTACATATAATTGAGAGGTTTTGGAAAAGAGAAACTGTGGTTCATCTCGCATCGGAATACGAGAATGGAGTTACAACTGTGCTAGATTTCATAAAATACAGGGATAATGTGTATAAATTACTTAAATATATAACATGAGACCTATAGTTTTCCTATTTTTCCACAGTAATCCATCATAGGAAGTTTTCTTGACCCTTAGAAAAATTGAAGATTATACCTAAATGGGCCAGAACCTGTCCTTCTCCAGAAATTCAGAGAAAGAAATAAAGAGACGAATCAGTATGGCATGGAAGAAGTTCTGGTCTCTAAAGTTCATAGTTACAAACAAATTTCAGAAGCTATGCTTAAAGGTTGAGACCCTGGAAAAATGTATATTACCAGTCCTACTGTATGGATGCCAAACCTGGTCCCTAACATCAAAACAGAGGCGTATGCTTCAAACCTGTCAACGCAGTATGGAAAGAAAAATCCTGCAACTTTCTCTGAGGAACAAAGTAAGGAACGAGGATTTACGCAACCGTACCGGCATGAAAGACGTCCTAAACACCGCCGAAAGCCTGAAGTGGAAATGGGGAGGGCACGTGGTAAGGATGGACCACAGACGATGGACGCACAGACTGACATTGTGGGATCCCAGGATCGGCAGAAGAAGAGTGGGACGCCAAACGATGGGCCGATTTCTTCAAGAAGAAGGCAGGACCACATTGGACGAGCAGTACAAGAGACAGACAGCTATGGAGAAATCTAGAAGCCACTGTCCTCAGTGTGTAGTGTGCTGCGAATCATACACGTGCATATAGTGTTTGTGTACATAGAAATGAAGAAGTGCAGCCAAGTTCGCTGATATCACTCCTTAGGATCAGCTCACGAGTGAAGTCTACTGAGCCAAGCCCTGTGAATCAGGAGGCCCTTGCCCTTACGGGATCTAGCAGGCTAAATTAATTTTATTAATTAATTCATTGATTCATAGTGTTTGTCACTGCAAACCCAGCATTCTCCAGTCTTTCCTATTTTCTGCCTTCCTCTTAGTCTTCGCATATGATCCATAATCTATATCTTAATGCCGTCTATTATTTGATTTCTTCTGCCCCGAAATCTTCTCCCGTTCACCATTCCTTCCAGTGAATTCTTTAGTAGGCAGTTTGTTCTCAGCCAGTGACCCAGCCAATTCCTTCTTCTCTGATCAGTTTCAGCACATTCTTTCTTCACCGACTCTTTCCCACACAGCTATTATACTTAAAACTTCTGATCCTCTTCCTAATGTGTTAAAACACATGACCAAGGTACGGATTATCCGATTTTTTCGATTAACCGTTCAGCTGACCCCTTTCATTAACACGGATATTAGAGGTTCTACTGTACTTCATTTATTAACTTCAGATTCTGTTTTCTTTAGAAAGGTGTAAAAAAAATATGGTTTATTTAAAGACACTCGCAACTTCAAAGGTCATATCAGCGTCGCCGGTGTGCCGGAGTTTTGTCCCGCAGGAGTTCTTTTACATGCCAGTAAATCTACTGACATAAACATGTCGCATTTAAACACACTGGGCCGAGATCGAACTCGCAACCTCGAGCATAGAAGGCCAGAGCTATACCAACTATGTTACCCAGGCCGACAGAAAGGTGAATTGCATAATATAAAATCATAAAGAAATCTAACTTGTAACCAGTAATTTTTCTTTTACTACTACACAAAAGAAACCCGTAAGAATAGTAGATCTTAAAACTACGGATTCGTGTAAAATTAATTTATATTTTGTTACAACTATGTTACTAAAGAATGTATTTACGCACTTGACTTATAGTCGAGTCACAAATTGAGTGGCGACTACAATTTTGCACCAAAACAAGAGCAGAAAGTTGCTGTGAAAGTGATGACGGGAGGAGAGGTGGGATTCCGTGCCTTGGATGTAAGTTTTTGGTCGGTAGGCCTTACTTACTTACTTACAAATGGCTTTTAAGGAACCCGAAGGTTCATTGCCGCCCTCACATAAGCCCGCCATCGGTCCCTATCCTGTGCAAGATTAAGCCAGTCTCTATCATCATACCCCACCTCCCTCAAATCCATTTTAATATTATCCTCCCATCTACGTCTCGGCCTCCCTAAAGGTCTTTTTCCCTCCGGTCTCCCAACTAACACTCTATATGCATTTCTGGATTCGCCCATACGTGCTACATGCCCTGCCCATCTCAAACGTCTGGATTTCAAGTTCCTAATTATGTCAGGTGAAGAATACAATGCGTGCAGTTCTGTGTTGTGTAACTTTCTCCATTCTCCTGTAACTTCATCCCGCTTAGCCCCAAATATTTTCCTAAGCACCTTATTCTCAAACACCCTTAACCTATGTTCCTCTCTCAGAGTGAGAGTCCAAGTTTCACAGCCATATAGAAGAACCGGTAATATAACTGTTTTATAAATTCTAACTTTCAGATTTTTGGACAGCAGACTGGATGATAAGAGCTTCTCAACCGAATAATAACACGCATTTCCCATATTTATTCTGCGTTTAATTTCCTCCCGAGTGTCATTTATATTTGTTACTGTTGCTCCAAGATATTTGAATTTTTCCACCTCTTCGAAAGATAAATCTCCAATATTTATATTTCCATTTCGTACAATATTCCCGTCACGAGACATAATCATATACTTTGTCTTTTCGGGATTTACTTCCAAACCGATCGCTTTACTTGCTTCAAGTAAAATTTCCGTGTTTTCCCTAACCGTTTGTGTATTTTCTCCTAACATATTCACGTCATCTGCATAGACAAGAAGCTGATGTAGCCCGTTCAATTCCAAACCCTGCCTGTTATCCTGAACTTTCCTAATGGCATATTCTAAAGCGAAGTTAAAAAGTAAAGGTGATAGTGCATCTCCCTGCTTTAGCCCGCAGTGAATTGGAAAAGGATCAGATAGAAACTGACCTATACGGACTCTGCTGTATGTTTCACTGAGACACATTTTAATTAATCGAACTAGTTTCTTGGGAATACCAAATTCAATAAGAATATCATATAATACTTCCCTCTTAACCGAGTCATATGCCTTTTTGAAATCTATGAATAACTGATGTACTGTACCCTTATACTCCCATTTTTTCTCCATTATCTGCCGAATACAAAAAATCTGATCAATAGTCGATCTATTACGCCGAAAACCGCACTGATGATCCCCAATAATTTCATCTACGTACGGAGTTAATCTCCTCAAAAGAATATTGGACAAAATTTTGTACGACGTCAACAAAAGTGATATTCCTCGAAAGTTACCACAGTTGGTTTTGTCCCCCTTTTTAAAAATAGGTACAATTATGGACTCCTTCCATTGTTCTGGTACAATTTCCTTTTCCCAAATAGCAAGTACAAGTTTATAAATTTCGCTATATAATGCACTTCCACCCTCTTGTATTAATTCTGCTGGAATTTGATCGATACCTGGAGACTTGTACTTTTTCAGATTTTCTATCGCAATTTCGACTTCTGAAAGGGTGGGTTCGGGTATAAATGGCTCAGCAGTTTGTATTTCAATATCGTCCCGATCATTTCTATTTGGCCTATGTACATTTAGTAGTTGCGCAAAATAGTTTTTCCATCTGTTTAGGATTGATGGAGGGTCTGCAAGCAAGTCACCATTCTCATCCTTGATCACGTTTACCCTTGACTGATATCCGTTCTTAAATTCCTTTATACCCTTATATAAATCTCGAATGTTTTTATTCTTACTATTTGTTTCTACCTCATTCAGTTTTTCCTTCAAGTAACCTCTCTTTTTATTCCTAAGTGTACGACTTGCTTCCCGTCTTTCATTGAAATAATTATCTCTCTTCTCCTCAACTGGATCCTGTAAGAATTTCAATGGCCTACATAGAGAGAAAGCGAGTTTGTTTTCGCTAGGTCGAATATCAGTGACAGGTTTGTTCGGTTAGTTCAGGCTTTTAGTAATTCTTCTATATACGCACTTAATGAATATGGATAGACATCCGCTTTCCTTTGGTAGTAAAATTGTAAGGAATTTTTAGTTAATATTAAACTATAGGCCTGTAAACTGTCTTGTCAGAATATCTTATCACTGATTAATGCATGTAAAAGAAAAAAAAAAAGATGAGCAAAATTTTTAAATCAATTATCACAATATACAAGTGCTCTCGCAACAAGAAAATACAACATCTTCTGTCCTATGTTGTAACTAGAATTACTTGTGTTTAAGATATGAATAATATATTAGTTATAGACTAAATAATGCACTAATACAGAGGCCTACATAGCCTACCTCTTGAGAAAAAAAATGATGTGATAAGAATAGGGAACGAAGTTCGGACATCAAAACATTTCCCAGGCGCGACTAAAGGTTTAAGAAACACAGGATATGCGATGTCGTTAGCTGTTTAATTTACTGATGTACCTTCAGGTTCATATGCAAAATGAAACATGTCACGTGAAGGAAGATCTGTTCATTTGAAGTTTGATGAGTGCGGGTTTTCTATTGTTTATTTCATTATAATACAAATTGTTTCGACACGGCACGCCACCTATCTTCTGTTTAAAAAGTAAACTTTTCGTAAGAAGTTCACTTGTGATCTAGCAAAGGCACTGTGAAGATGTATTAAAATGTCACCAATAAAATCTGTAACTTTATAAAAGCCTTCGGAGATAACTGTTTTACATCTGAAATTGTTTGGTGATATGATTTCGGATCAGTCTACGTTCTATTATGACTTGGGTCTGATGCTGATATGTGCGAGCGTTTCATTCCATAAACTTGAAAATCCACATTTTAAACACTTCATTGAAAAGTATACGTTTAGAAAATTACTTACTTCAACAAACATGCGTACACAATATTTACCCTCGTGTTATGTGTACAAAAGTATTGTGTTCCTTATTGCTTTGTTTATTAGTATAAATGTATATTTATTTATTTTTTAAATAGTTATCCAATATATAAGAAGCTATTGTTGCTCCAAGCTACTGGTAATGAAAATTACGGCTGAACGGATTTTAATGAATAACCCCTCATTTTTAAGGTTGACATCAAAAGGATATGGGAAAAATAGTAGTGTTCAGTGAAATGTAAACTTTCCTATCCTCCAAAATCCATCTGTCATCATTTTGAGAAATAATGGCTTTTGAGAATAAAACAAAAAACACACACACACACACACACACACACACATTACAATAATCAATATAACACGAAGGCCATGACTTGCAGGATTGCTGACATATTTATAGCTCAGATTCTATGGCATCATAACGCCAATATCTCAATCTTCATTTGTGTAATTTTTGAGAACATTTCTATATTAGCTATTAAAAATTTCAAGACTTACTAGAGAGAATTTACAGGTCTCATTCTCTGGTGTGTAATTGTCTTAGTACAGCTATGCATTGAATATTAAAAAGTACAAAACTTAAGAATGTTTGATGATATTATTATCATTATAAATAAAATATTATTACAATTAATGCCGTGCTGTGCTTGTCACTAATTATACACATAAAAATCGATTAGATTTGTGATCGCTGCCAAGCATATAATTTTGTCTTAAGGAGAATAGCAGACTATTTCACTTCTTGCTACCGTGATGAGTTAGTTTATTTCTCGCAACCAGCAACAAATAAAACACTGAAACAGCTAATGATTTACGATGAACAATTTATTTACGACGCATATAAGATTCTACAACTCTGATATAGCATTTGCCTCATTTTCAGCATCTCAGTAACAAATTCCTCATAACTTTCAAAATGTCTGATATTCTTCAATGAAAATTAATCTGAAAAGTTGTTATTTGAACTTCTAATAAACTTATTTTGCAGCATTTGCTGCACAAGCCACTAGTCCTGTTATAAATGTATTAATACGGGTCAGTGCGTTTGTGCAAGGTGGTACCAACTGTCTTTACAAAAGAACGGAAAAGAAAAAGAATATAAATCTGTTGTTATCGTCTTCATCGTCATTATCATCATTACAATAATCATCACCACCACCGGACACAATTACGATTGATCCAAAATTTCTTAAAAATACCATAACATATGATGAAAATATGGTAAGACATTTTGATCCTGAAACGAAATAGAATCGAAATACTGTGGATCTCATCCATCTACCTTCCCTTCTTTCTGCTGAAACAATACTTACTGTGTTCATTTAATCCAGAGGTATTACTCTGCAGTACTGCGTTTTCTAGAAACAAAGTAGAATAAGGAACGTATTACAGTGCACGCCCTAAAATAAATTTAGAAAACGAACTAAGAAAGAAAATGCTACATTTATTCTGGGAAAAGTGGTTCATTTCAAGATGACGCAAGGCTACGTATGGCTATAATGGCAGTGAGAACGCTAAGCGAATTCAGCGGAACGCCTTCAGAACATCTCATAGACAGGATGTCGCGTCTTGAGATTATTCGGTTATTTGAAAACATAGAAAGGATTGCGAGGCAAGTGGTTTAGAAGTGATCAAGAGGAAAAAGTCGCCTGTCCTGTGTACTGTTGAAGTTATTTACAACATGTGTTTCAAAAGTTGATAGAGCATTGTAAAAATATATTTTATCAGATTGCCAGCCCCAGAAGAGTAAATTTAATCTACAAATCATTCAAACTGCCCTAATTTGTGAACTCTAAGCCTATTCATCACATTCATTACTCCTGAAAGTTGTATCAAACAAACTTATTATTTGTATGCGGATTTATATGCACTAAAAGTTGAGAATATCTCACAATGTAGTTGAGTGAATGTAGTGTCATTTAAGAGGATTTTTGGCCTCGTTGACAAGACTCCGAAATGTAATAATAGAGCACTTAGTAACAAGAGCTAGACAATGTATCTTCTAAATCGCGCAATGATTTGTAAGTGGCGGTTAGGATAATTAAAGAGCATTAACGTACCAAAGGGAAATACTGAACGAAAAGAATGGGATCTAAATGGATTGGGGGTGAGACTTTCATGTTTGTAAATTATACGGATTAAAAATATTAACTCTTAGTCCATATAAATCCAAGCTCTAATTATTGTGTGTGTAGTGGCACACAATCTACGGCAGTGCCTCTGTGGGTAGCGACTGCGCTTTACTATCAAGCAATCCTTAGTTCGACTCTCGACCTGGAAAGCGATTCATTTCCATTTCACGAGACTGCATCGTTATCCCTTGTGTTTTACTTGTCTGTGAGGTCTATGTGATAGCTCTGCGTCATGCTTACCACATGGACAGGGAGGCCTGTCATGTAAGAGTGTTTAGTATTTGTTCAGTGAAAGGTCAAAACATCTACGACGAAGTAATCCCTCAAGAAGAAGGAAAAAAGATGTAATAATCTTTAATCTGTTACTCAAGTCCAGAGATATGGTGTGTTTGTGAGTGTGTAGAGTTGTAGCACCAGACGGAAAGAATATGAAGAATGCGATCTGATACATCTCAAAAGGAAGAAAGTGCAGAGAAGTTAACATAAAAGAGAGCAAGTCAAGTGTACGTAAAGAATTCATTCTGAAAATCTTCAAACGAAGTCTAAGAAAATTATAGAAAAATAACATTCCTGACAATTTTTTAGATTAAAAATTAGGAAAAGTATCTTTTCAAACTGAAAATGTACTCGTAAGATATTTTATTAACTGTTTAATAAAGGTAAATAGCTAAGAATGAGGTTTGTAAAACATGAAAACAAAAATTGTATTGGATATTTGTGATCATTGGTCTGTGCTCTAGCACCTGTCGAAAGCTGCCAATGTATGTAAATTATACTCACGTCAGTGATTCTTTCTTCATGACAATTTTATTTCAGTTACTTTATCTCAAATTAAAGTCAGTAAAGCCCATCTCACCTGGTGGATGGCGTGGTTGGTACCCCGGTGGGGAAACCGATAAGAGAACATGAAAAGTGCTGGTAAGAAAATTGGCGGACAGACAGTCGGATGGTGACACGTTCGGGCAGGAATCGAGGACCAAGTCCGAATGGCGTCAGCAGACACGAGAGATAAACTATTGTAAGTAACTTATATATATATATATATATATATATATATATATATATATATATATATTGTAAATATATTGTGTGGAGTTTCATTCGCACTAATTCAGTCTAGAACCTAAGTTCAGCAACCATGTAGTTTTCCTATAATATCCTGAGAGCCCGAGCTCTTACAGTAAAATCGTTTCTTTTCCATTATTGAGTGCAATGGTGGTGTCAGAAATCCTGATAAGTGTGAGCAGGAGACGAACGCAGTAGCCATCCGATTAGCAAGTAATCCGACCTAAGTGACGGTCGCACAACATAAGTAATAACTTCTAGTCGTCATCATAATTATTGTGCAAAGCGTCATGCCACTTTACGAGGAACATGCTTGCATTGGAAGACAAATATTAAAAGCATGTTTAGCTAAAGGGTGCGGCAAAACATCCTCCCTAATTTAAAGTTTAAATAAAAAACAGATGGATCAAAAGAAGGAAACTTTATTAATATGAATGGTATCTTAACAGTGGGAATTTTTCATTTTTTGAATAACATGTCTCTCAAGTGGTGTTCTTCACTATCAATGCATTGTTGAATGCGACTTCGGAAATTCTGCATCACTCTAACTAGCATTTCTTGAGGAATAAGAACAATTTCTTCCTGTATTGCATTTCTTAGGTCTGGCAAAGTCCTCGGCCGATGTTTGAACACCTTAGCCTTAAGTTGCCCCCATAGAAAAAAATCGCAGGGTGCAAGATCTGGTGATCATGCTGGCCAGGGGACGTCAAAAAGTGTAATGCAGATGCTGAAGATGCTGTGGTTCTTTTTAGTGATGAAGCATATTTTCGCTTATCGGGATGCGTGAATCATCAACATTTCCGATATTGGAGTGGACAGAACTCTCGTGAACTTCATGAATAACCTCTACATAACGACCGTGTTACTGTATGGTGCGCGGTTTCAAGAGTCGGGATACTTGGTCCTTACTTTTTTGAAGATGATAGTGCTACTGTGACAGTAAACTCTCAGTGTTACACTATTATGGTCAACAATTTTTTGGCACCAAGACTCAATGCGCTGCAGATTGACCTGGTATGGTTTCAGCAGGATGGATCCACCTCTCACACAGCTCAGATTTCTCTCCAAGTCCTGAGACAGATGTTTCCCGGACGCTTAATTTCTTCACGTGGCGACGTTCCCTGGCCAGCACCAGCACCATCACTAGATCTTTTCTATGGGGCATCTTAAGGCTGAGGTGTTCAAACATCGGTCGAGGACTTTGCCAGACCTAAGAAATGCAATACAGGAAGAAATTGGTCTTATTCATTAAGAAATGCTAGTTAGAGTGATGCAGAATTTCCGAAGTCGCATTCAACAATGCATTGATAATGAAGGATACCACTTGAGAGACACGTTATTCAAAAAATGAAAAATTCCCACTGTTAAGATACCATTCATATTAATAAAGTTTCCTTGTTTTGATCCATCTGTTTTTTATTTAAACTTTAAATTAGGGAGGATGTTTTGCCGCACTCTTTATAAAGATTCGTGTAATATTTTGTCGTTCAGTTGAGCTTTGTCACATTCAATTAATCCAGAATGCACCACATTGACATAGTTCGTTTCATTATATAATTTGAGCAGATGCTATTTAAAGCTTTTGTCCATATTTTCCAGTAGAATAAGAATGAACGCGATGTAATTTATTTATTGTGTGAACTTAGGAAGCGATAGCCACAAAAATAATTTAAACATAAAAATAAAAGAATGCAATTAATTAATCTTGCACTCCACCGACAGTGACTTGTTAACAAGCACACGGTTTTTTGAACCATAGAAACTTCTTGACTATTAATTAACCCGCAGATGACTGTCGAGTGACAAAACATTCTCCCTTCTAATAATTCAGCCCTACAGAACGCGGTTTGTGCTTGCGTATCACTTCATGAATAATCAATGTGTAGAAGGATAATTAAAATTCTGGCATGGGATGCCTTGTCGACTGCAGAAGGCATGGAAACGTCTTGTTCGAGTAGGTTTTCATTCGTAAATTACAGAGAGTGAAAAGGAAAGTAAATGTTTTTATTCTTAAGAGCGAAAAAAAAACTGCTCACAGGCAGTCACGTCGAATAAAAGATGGAATTCGACTTTGATATATGGGAACAATTCGTCATAAATGAAGTTGATTGATACCCAATCTTAGAAGATACGGGATCCCATGTACGAGTTCTTACCATGAAAGTTTTATGATTTATTTTGTTGTATGGAATATGCTGTGGAACGATAAAACAATTATTTGAACTTGTTTACTGAAGTTATAATAAATTTATGCTGTAGCAACTTTTAATTGAATTACTTAAAACAAACGCTTTGTAATTCAGATTATTAGTAAAAACAATAAAACGGAAAAAAAATATGGCTAGAAAGTTCCTTTAACAAAAATGTTACCGTGCTCTAAGCCTATCATTTATTTTTATCATTTTATAGAAAAAACCTAATATTGTTGCAACAATCTTACCTTACTTTCAATTCTCTCTCAGTAACAGTAGTACTGATATACCCTATTCATTAAATTTAATATTTCCTTCACCAAATTCACTCTCCTCACCTTCGTCATCACCTTCATCGTCACCAAATCTACATTCCCCGCCACTTACAACACACTCCTTTCACTATACATGAATATTCGTTTCCTGCTATTTCCATGCCCATGTATTCCATTACCTTTACTTCTTAACTAACTTCCCCAGTGTTAAGTTACGTCTTAACCACCATCTTCATTTGCAAATTTTAATTACCAATATCCATCTCTGAGTGTAAACCACCATCCTCATCTGTTCTTCTTAACTACCAATTGTATCTCTAAACCTTAATTAAAATCAACTCTTACGCCTTAGTCACCATCTCCAGTTTTACTAATCAACCACCATCTCCACCACTTTTCCTTAACTATAGTCCGGATCAGTTTGCTTAATACCCTAAGGGTGAAACCTAACCGATTTTCCCCCATTACTACATAAGCTAGTGGATTATGGTGATTTTCTAGTTTGCAGGTTGAATTTTGTTTTGCCAACTTTGTTTCGGATTTCGGTACTGAGGAATACTACAACTAGCCTAGTTGTGATTTTGGCAGCAGTGACACAGGTTGTCGGTAGTTTAAATTGTGAAAATTGAAATTGTTCTAGATTTCTGGGTCGATTATTGAAAGCTAGTGAAATTTGAACATATTAATAATTAATTAATAGTTATTGTTGTGGTTACAATTCAAGATTATAGTCAGGTAGGCTAAGTGTAAATAAATATATTTCGTATGATATAAGCCTTGAGTAATCGACAGAAATACCATTTCATATTTTAATTATTTTCTTTCGAGTTTAGACTTTTATTACAATAATGGAGTAAATATTCTTAAGCATACATTTCAACGTGGCATTCGTTTTCGGAATTTCACGTGATCAAACAAAATACACTTTTAGGTTAGGTCTCGTGAATCATGAACTACTTAATCAAAGCAATGAATTTCACGTTGTTAGACAACAAAATACATTTCAATATTAGATCATATAGTAATCTACTAACTACTAACATAATGTGCGAGAGGTGCAGAAGGAAAATATAACTACTCTTTCACAAATTATTGAACCATTTAGCAAAAACCTCCCCACCATAAAGATGAGATGTGGTAAATAAGCAAGTCATCGTTATTGTTAATACTATATTATTATTATTATTATTATTATTATTATTATTATTATTATTATTACTTACTTACAAATGGCTTTTAAGGAACCCGAAGGTTCATTGCCGCCCTCACATAAGCCCGCCATCGATCCCTATCCTGTGCAAGATTAATCCAGTCTCTATCATCATATCCCACCTCCCACAAATCTATTTTAATACTATCTTCCCATCTACGTCTCGGCCTCCCCAAAGGTCTTTTTCCCCTCCGGTCTCCCAACTAACACTCTATATGCATTTCTGGATTCGCCCATACGTGCTACATGCCCTGCCCATCGCAAACGTCTGGATTTAATGTTCCTAATTATGTCAGGTGAAGAATACAATGCGTGCAGTTCTGCGTTGTGTAACTTTCTCCATTCTCCTGTAACTTCATCCCTCTTAGCCCCAAATATTTTCCTAAGCACCTTATTCTCAAACACCCTTAACATATGTTCCTCTCTCAGAGTGAGAGTCCAAGTTTCACAACCATACAGAACAACCGGTAATATAACTGTTTTATAAATTCTAACTCTCAGATTATTATTATTATTATTATTATTATTATTATTATTATTATTATTATTATTATTATTGTACATGACATTGTGATTTTACCATCTTTCGGTGATATCTTGTATCAGTTGGCAACACTAAAGAGACGACCAAAGTAGCCTTTCAGGAACTACTCTTACGTGATCCTGACTTTACCATCTCCATCGTCATCTCTCGGTCTCAATTGTCATGAGCATTTCTACGTTGCAATCGTAATCTGCAACTACAATTCTAAACAATCAACTCAATCTCTACGCCTTAATCACCATCTCCATTTCTATATTTCAACTAACATTTATATCTCTACAACTCATCTGCCCACCATCTTATATCTGTACCACCATTCAATCTATAAATGTAACCACTCATCTCCATCTATAAAACATAGGCCTGACCACCATCACAGTCTCTCCATTTTAACCACCCATATCTCTATTTTTACATCTTACCAACCATTTCAGTTTTCATGTCATAACCACAATCTCCGTCTCTACGTCCTTAACCAATAATATTCATCTATACTTTTAAGCACCAGTCTCCATCTCCAAACCTTGACCCACTATCTTAGTCAATCTGGACACTTTAACTGTCTATTCAATCTCTGTCTTTTAGTTTTTATCTCTATTTTTTTGTTTTATTCACTATCTCCAACTGCACGCCCCAACCACCATTTCTCTCTGTCTTGCCACAATCCCCATTTTAAATGTTTACCATATATCTATCTCTACGCCTCAACTACCATTTCGATCTAAATCTCTTTACCTCCATGTCCATATAATTTTATTAACCATTATCTTCATCTCTTCATATTAAACATAACTTCCGTTTCTACGCCTTGACTACCATTTCCACCCAACGATTTCACTACTGTCATTTGTGGTAACTTTATACCACTTCTATGAAATTTTATACTTATCTAAAACACAGTCTATTGAAATTCATATTAAAAGTTAATTATTTCAGAAAAATATTTATTTTATGGGTTTAGACATAATAAACATCAAAAACCATATTTGAAATAGGTTAAATTTGATATTTTATGGTGGTACAAAGTTACACGGCTAATTGGGGTAACTTTGTATCACATATGTTTTCCTATTAAATTCAATTCTCTATATTCCTCTTGAAATCAACGGTGTTTAATTATTACTTTTTATTTTTACAACGATATTCATCTTTATTTCATTACATTATAGCTATTAATTTTCTAATCCTCGTGGTCATCCTTAATTAAGGCCGGACAATGTATTTTTCCTTAAATCTCCCTTTCTAAAACTAAAGTGACTAATACATATTAAACAATTTCTGGAATTTGTTATTACTTACAGATTTTATTTTAAAGTTAAATGAGGAATTTTAAATTTTCTTTATTATTATATTATTCAAGTAATTATGGGATTAATATTATATTTTCCGAAAATATAATTATTTTATGGATTAACATTATTCTGAATAAAAATTTACATGTAGTATCCAATTTAAACGTGCTTGTTGCTTATAAATTTGTCACTTATTTGTACAGAATGAAAATAATGCAGGTATTTCTTCTATAAGTAAGTTTCCATCAAGTAAAATCAGATTGAAGTTGAAAGTCCAGGTGTTGATGATCTGCCCAGAATGCAAATGTTTAGAAAGCTGAAAAGTCACCATGTAAAAGAAAGAGGAAGAGTCATGTTATCTAATGGAAAAAAACGAAAGAAAGTTTAAAAGAAATTATAAGTCTTAATTATGAAAGCACAAGTAGAAAAGCAGTTGACGGTGCAAAATTAGAACCACCGTGCAATTCTTCTAATCGGTGTTCCACATTGACTTCTGATGAAGGGTTGAGTAATGTGATTGTTGTATACAATGCATCTTTAGTTAAAAAGAAAAGTGCAAGTAAAAAACTCTATGCTTCACATTTCGCTTCAAAATCAATATTTTGTATGAAAACTCTTATAACAACATTTTAAAATGGTTTTCCAATTCCAGTAATAAAATATACAGTATGAATAGAACGTGTGCGTGTGCACATCCGTGCGTGCGCAAGCTTTTTCATTAAGTTCGCATGGAAAAAAATTAACAAAAAGTCTATGAAATGCAGGTAAGACAATGGTAACCCTCATTAAAATATAATTTTCATTGTTCTTTTCCACAGTATATTTTATGTAGTAATATATTTATTCATGGTCTTCAGCAACCTCTGTTTACAAAGTAAAAAACTGTAATTTCATGTGTATACAGAATTGAAACTCAATACATCCAATTATTGTTTATGGAGAGTATTGAATATTATAATTAATTTTCTCCAATTCAACAATATGTTGGTTACCATTATGTTACTCTATGGTATAGAATTATTAACCTCGATCTCCGTCTCTTACTCAATATCTCTACCTCTACATCCTAACCAGTAGGCCTATCACAGACTCTACGTTTTAACCACTATCTCCAAATTGCTATTATAACCACATCTCCGTTTCTACATTTAAACTGCTAACACCATCTTTGCGTATTAATATATCTATGATAAGATATATTTACGTTATGTATATCCCTTAACCAGAAATATCTATTTTTATCTTTAATTAGAAACATCTGGTCTCTCAGACCGAGTTGCAAAAAAAAGTACACTTTCAGAAAATTAACAATTTTAAACTCAATATTTGTGAAAAATAAAATAGCATAAGACATATAATGAACATACTACTGCAAAATAGCCTGACGAATTAGTCTAGACCAGCGGTTATTAACACAGTGCACCCTCGGGCTAGAGTCTCTTACCCGCGGGTAAGAAACTGCCCTATCGTGCACTCGTGGCTGCTGGCCTTGTATGCTTTCTAACACTTCCTTCTGCACGGCACGAGGGTGCATATTTCGATGCACTACTTACCTATTACCAATTTCAGCGAGTGCTGACGATCACTGATCTAGACTATTACATATGAAAATTGCTCTTCCTTAGCGCACGAATACTTTACCGACTGAGCTACCCAGGAACCATACATGACACAGTCACAATGTTTCCCTTTAAATGGGCGTCTTGTCAGTGCATTTGAGTCGTGCGCTAAGCGAGGGATCCCGGGATCGATACCCGGCCCTGGAACAATTTTTCCCTTGAAATTACACTTACTTCTGTTTTACATACTCAACACACACTTTTCCACTACATTTTAGGCAGATTGGTTTCGAACACTGTACAGTATACATTGAAAGCACTCTTTCTCATCTTGGAAGATGGGTAGATATTGCATGACTTTCGTTTATAAGCCTATCATCTGGAATGCCGTCTTGTAGTTCACTGAGTACTGATGTGTCTTGTAACTCCTTCTGAATAAGTAATTTCTATATCTAACAACTTACTAAAGAGTGGAACTAACATGAATTCTTTCAAAACACTCGCACAAAGAAACACTGGGTCTGACACTATGCCACAAAACATACGTAATTAGAAACATAAGGTCTCCCAAACCAATAGACTTTCAAGAAATAGTTAATATACCATCTATGTTAATAATTATTTTGACAACAATGGTGACATCATACAAATAACATGTTGATAAGAAGGTACTGTAAACAACAAATATCTTCTATAGGCTGTATTAACAACACAAAAGATTTTAATTTCCACTAGGGTCTCACAGACCTGTGTTTCTAGTTAAGGGATATTTACGTCAACAGCATTTCTTTACATGTAATGGTGAATCTCACATTCCTCGTATACGATGCCACCATTAATACATCATACAGTAACACGTTCTTTGCAGTACAGTCTACACAAATACTCCAATTTACACATGTACCTTCTTATTACTCGGTCTAGCTTACCATTCAATATTTATCCTATATTTCATTTTCTATTCTCTATTTCTTCATTAATCTTAACAATGTCCCTTTTTCATTACCATCTCTAATATTATACTCGTATACTATTTTAACTCTTCCCTCCTCCAATTTTAATATTCATTAAAATCACAATTTCACTTTTTTCCTGTATATATTACCATATTTTATTATTTACCTTATTTTTACTTTTTTAAATTTTGTCCTATTTTCTCTTATATTAATTTACTGTTCCAATGTTAGTACTACTTCTGATCACTTATTCAATTCTCTTAACACTTTTACTCTATTATATTCACTCTTGCTATTTTCACTCACTCTCACATTCACAGTAATGCAGTTACTCCAATGCCTCCCTTACTATTATCATTCATTGTAACTACTTTTACTCTTTCTCTTATCATTTGATTATTCTCTTCTTCTCTTCCTTATGCTTCTCGATCTTTTTTCAGTTCCACTTTACTTACACGTCTTGATCGTATCTTTACATTTTTAATCGCATTTAATACCTCTAAAATTTTAATTTCCAAATCCTTAGATGTGGCAGTTTCTGACCTTCCATTATTGTTCATCTCTGCCTTACTTCTATCTCTGTATTTCTTCCTATGTATTTCTTCTTTCTTTTGAATTTTATTATTTCTAACACTCTCTGAATCTATAAATAGGTTATCTACTATATGTTGGCACTGTTTTGAATGGTTCCTTCTGTATTAACATATTAACA
Source organism: Periplaneta americana (assembly GCF_040183065.1). NCBI lineage: Eukaryota > Metazoa > Arthropoda > Insecta > Blattodea > Blattidae > Periplaneta > Periplaneta americana. The sequence continues at coordinate 31,881,147 of NC_091133.1, read as the reverse complement.
ATTACCACCAACCTGTATCTTAATCACGATCTTCATCTCTATAACTTATCCGCCATCACCATCTCTACATCTTAATCATGATCCCCGTTTCAGTACCACATCCACCATCTTCATCAGTGCCACATACACCGCCTTCACCATCAGTACCACATCCACTGCCTTCACCATCAGTATCGCATCCTCCGTCCTCACCTTCAGTACCGCATACATCTCCCTCACCATCAGTACCACATCCACTCCCTTCACCACCAGAACCACATCCACCGCCTTAACCATGAGTATCGCATCCATCGTATTCACCATGAGTACCGCATCTACCTCATTCACCATTAGCACCGCATCTACCGCCTTCACCATATGTACCGCATTCATCGCCTTCACCACCAGTACCGTATCCACCGCCTTTACCATCCAGTACCATATCCACCGCCTTAACCATGTGCACCATATCCACCGCCTTTACCATCCAGTACCATATCCACCGCCTTTACCATGTGTACCGCATCCATCGCTTTCACCACCAGTATCATATCCACCTCCTTCACCATGATTACGTCATCCGCCGACTTCACCATGAGTACCGCAACCACTGCCTTCACCATGAGTACCGAACCACTGCCTTCACCACGAGTACCGCAACCACTGCCTTCACCACGAGTACCGCAACCACTGCCTTCACCACGAGTACCGCAACCACTGCCTTCACCACGACACAACATATTTTCAACACAACTCTATTCATCAACTTTCAACTCTTAAAATAAACTTTAAAAACTAGGGAGCAAAAAAAAAAAAAAAAAACTGAAGTGTTGACCATCTATTGTGTACACATTTTTATTGGTTAATATTAGAGGAATAAATGATAATAAATTAATTTATAATCCTAGTCATGTCCCCTACCGCAACGCCACCTTCACCATGAGTACCGCAACCACTGCCTTCACCATGAGTACCGAAACCACTGCCTTCACCACGAGTACCGCAGCCGCCACCTTCACCATGAATACCGCAACCATTGCCTTCACCATAAGTAATGCAACCATTGCCTTTACCATGAGTAACGCAACCACTGCCTTTATCATGAGTACCGCAACCACTGCCTTCACCATGAGTATCGCAACCACTGCTTTCACCATGAATATCGCAACCACTGCTTTCACTATGACTACCGCAACCACTGCCTTCTCTATAAGAACCGCATCCACTGCCTTCGCATCTACCGTCTTCACCATCAGTACCGCATCCACTCTTCACCATCGATGGCATAACCACAGACTGAATAATTAGCACTGTAACGATCACTTTACAACAAGTACCTACTAAGGTACCTGAAGGTAATATGGACAACTAAATTTGAACTAATTTTTTCATGACTTTGGAATTCCCTAAATAAAATGTTCATGTATTTGCATGAACTTTGATTCTCTATCCATATATAGAAAAATAATCCAAGACTTTTCTTTAAACCAGAATTCTTTGCCTTTTTACATTTTGAAAATCTTACATTGTCCATATGAAGGTAATATGGCCAGAAGAAAGAAAATGCATTATTTTGGATAGAAAAATATTTATTGGTGATTAATGAAGTTTGGATTGAAAATAATGGTTCTTAACTTCAAAAAAAAAAAAAAAACATATTTCCAAAAAATAATTTGTGCATAGGTCCATAAAACATTGCAATCAGAAAGAAAAATAGTGACAAAGTTAACAAACACGAAAATGAAAAAAAATCCTTTGGTATATGTGTGACAAATAAATAATTCTTTTGTGAATCTAACACATTCATCATGCATGTACAAATCACAAATTGAACACAGCCCATATCTATGTGGCCATATTACCTGTATCTAGCACCTCTCGAAACATCAGGTATTTTTCAGTTCAATATGAATGCATTTAAAATAAGCCTTGGATGTCTGGAACGAGCATTGAACAAGTTACAAAATGTTAGGCTATATAGAAACTATAAATACCAATTGCTTGAAAGGAAATACAAGACAAACTTACCAAGAGCGATATTATAACACCATCTTGATCCGTTGCCACAAATCAAATAAGGCCTGTGGAAGCAGTTTTACTATTATCCACTAATATCGCTGGTTATGCACACTTCCTAACACGTGGTTCGACATACTGGCACTAACTTTTGGTTATCATACCAATTAGCTATAGAAGAGTAATGTGGCCATATTATCTGGATTGGCCGTATTTGTATCACTTACCTTATCTTCAATACTTCCGCCACTAGTATACTATAACCACCTGTATCATCAATAGCGCAGCAACTAACACTTCCTTCAGAAGTTCTTCAACCACAGAGTTGACTACATGTAGTGCGTACCACTTCAATCCTCACCGCCAGTTGTCTCAAATGCCATCTCTATCTCCGGAATCAGAAACATCACCAGTATTTATCACCTGCATGGTCACAACCAACACTATTATCAAATTCACTTTATCCCATTCATGATCACCTCTCTTTCCAATATGAATGTATCGTTATACAATCAATATGTCGTTGCCATCATCATCTCATTGTGACATCACATCGTCATTATACTTTCACCATTACACATTTTAACGCCATTGCTAACTTCCTGTCCCGATGTGTCACACTGTTGTACTTTAGTAGACCTACTGTGAGTTGGAGGAGTAACATTTAGTCCCTTCAAACTCTGAATACATTTATCAGTTCGATCGTACTCTTTCTCAGACCAGATTTACTCTTACACCGTTTTAATGTATTTGTTAAGCTTATACGTATATCGAATTTATGTGAAATGAGGTCGTGTATTTGTACAGAAACTCTCTGATAAAAAACATGATTGAGTTATCCGTTTGAGTATAGGGAATGAGAATAAATGTATTTGAAGAAAATGTAAGTACAGTGAATATGAGTAAGCTTCCATGAGAAAATGTTTTGGCGAACCAAAGACCAACACATCGTAGAATTTACATAATGATGTTGGTACATAAAGATGTTTTGAATGAAGTGGACAAGACGTGCTCGGAATGAGTAACGAAGATAGTACGTGATTTTTGCATGACGAAAAGAGACTGAAAGATGTGAGGGACCAAAGTTTTGTTAAATCGATCCTTTCGCTACGTGAATATTGTATTATGAAAATATCTTTGCTTTCCATCGACATTAGACTGCTGTCATGGTACCCATGACGAATTAGAGATAATTATTTGACTACGTATATGACTGTAAATTTATGATCAAAGCATGATCACATTCGTATCGTATAAATTTCAAAAGTGCCTATATAGTTTTAGTTTCAGCTTATCTTGAACAGTTTGAAGCTCAGTCAGATTGTAGAATTCCCAGTTGCTTTTGGACTTTTTTTCGAAATGCCATCATTAGAATATATTGTAAAAAGTACGTGGTATAGTAAAATTAAATGCAAATTCTGAGAGGATAATTTTATCGTTATTTTCATATACTTAGAATTGAAGCGTCCAATTCCAAAACTGTCTAAATCCATTTTTTTTAATTGAGATAATGGCAGTTTCGTAATCTACCTAAATGTCTCTAGCAATTTTCTAATGAATGTTGTGCCTAAATTCCCTCTTTCCTTCCATAAATAAGCTTCAAATATGACGAACACTGCAAACAATTAGAAAAAAAGTTATCAGTTTTTGGCGTTTCCTGAAAATTGTTAAGAATGGATGTAGACAGTTTTGGAATTGGAGGCTTCAATTGTAAAATAATATTCACAGCCGTGTAAAAATAACACATTTTGGACACTCAAAATTTTTTATAATAGCTCCGAGTATTATTTTGCTATGTCATTTTGAAAGAAGTAAAAGCATACTCAATTTTAAGTATTACTGAAGTATAATTATTTATTATATGGTAAGAAACTTTTCCGCCTATTCCATTACATCATCTGGAACGCCTAATTGGACTCTAATTTCACCGAACACACTCATGAAGATAATTACAATAAATATCTTTACAGACTTCTTTCGTAAACTCTTTCTTCCAACAGACAATGGCGGCTAATAATTATTTGTAAGTTACTTAGTAACTTAGCAATGCAATTATTGTCTTTAATTCTTACTTCAGTATCTGTAAATTTCACAGTAACTGAAAATTTCTGATGTAATGTTTATTCAAAATACTTGCTATTAAAAAAGTCATGTATACAACTAAACAAAGTCACTCATTATTGCACTTGTGAGATTGTTTTTAAACTTTCCTCATAACTCTTTTAAAAAGTCACTCGAGCATAAAAAATAATTCACTTTTTATACCCTTGTATAAATAACTATTTTTCAAGTTGTCCGAAAACGTGTACAGTAGAGAAGACAAGACCTGTCCTGTGTCCTTATCATGTGGCGTGGCTATGTAACCAATGGGTATGGAGGGGGGAGATAGATTTTTAGTCTGAGATATACTTCCGTGTCGGTATATTCGTATAACTTTCATGAAACAAACTCTCTTTCTGATGGCTCAATTTTTTCCCTTTCCTACAGCTCACATGCCAGACCTCGCCGCCTCATCTATACACACCGATTCATGAATCATGTCGTGGGAACTATTACGCTTATAATTCGAACTTGTCACAGTGTGGCTTTAGTTCCCTCCCCCTTAGAAATAACACAAGATCTGTGTGAATATATATTTGATATGATGCAAAGAAAATAATGGAAAATATTATTGAGACATAGTTAAAATATCCAAATATGGACTTTTCCTGATGGTCGCAGAAAACTTGTCGATTGTAAAACTGTGTGAACATAAGTAATATTACGTGAAAAAGGGTATACTTAAAGCACCTTTGAAGTAATATTTTTTAGTTTCGTATATTAATATATTTAGAACGTGTTGCCGCATCCTTCGCAACGCTGGTTTCAGGTTATGCTCCAAAAATTCCGGGAATACTGTGCATCAACAGTGTGTCTTTCACTAGAGCGATCCAGCCGAGCCACGTCTGCCACGCTTTCACGTTCCTCATTGAAAGCTCTAACCCATCTCACCACTGTTGTGTATGGTAACGCCGTTTCCCCACGTGTCTCAACAAGACCTTTATGACATTGTCTTGCTGTGCGACCACGGACGCGTTGAATTTTCAGTCAACTTCGCAGTTCCTGTTTTGCTAACATGGCGAAAACAAACAGTTTAGAACGGTAACTTAAACAAGACTATCTTCTCGCCACAGTGCATACCTACGCTTCAAGTTGGCTAGGAAAGTCCATTTACTGTGAGGTAGGTCACACATAGACTAACATATGGTAGAAGCGAGAATAATTATTAATTCCGTCTCGTTTCGCTTCCACTGCAGTGTTGCCACTACTAAAGTTCGAACTCACGTATATCAAATACACCTATAGTGCGGTTTGCAGCTTTGCCGGTAGACGGCACCATTACTTTCTTCATAATCAGTCCTTTCTGAAATGGAAGAGTTCGAAAAATGGTCAGTCGTGCTATCTGTTGAGAATGCGGGATTTTCTGCTACGGAGGCAGGCGTTTCCGGCTCTACAACTGAGCGTTGGTCCAAGCTTTATCGAAATAACGATCAGGTGGCAAACAAATATTCTACATGCCGCTATCGTGTCTCTAACAGGGAGCAAGATGTGGCCCTCCGGATATAGATTCAGGAACCCTTTCACTCTGCTATCGGATTGAAGGATTCGTGCTCCCTCCGGATTGTGCGCATAACTGTTTGCAACCCACTTAACGATGCTGAACTGTCGTCGCTAGAAAATGCATTTAACAGGTGCTCAAAGACTTGATCGGCTCATTTGTGCCACAAAGATGCTGAATTTAGAGTGGGACAATGTAATCTTTTCCGACGAAGTTACATTCTCGACAGCAAATGAAGAGCCGAGCCGTGTATACCAGTTATTCAATACCAGGTGTAATTCTACAAATAGCTTCTAATCACAGATGTTGCTTTATCAGTATATTCATTACCGAGGTTGGATGGCTTCTCACGGTGCCAGGCTGCTGTAGAGACTCCGAGATCTCTCAACTGTGCGTCATATAAGGAGCTTCTCAGTCTTTATTTCCAGCCTTAGATGAATGTTACCCCGAAGCATAGCGTATTCGTTTCCAGCAGAATAACTATCTTTTCCGCATTTCACTGGCGGCTCAGGAGGCGATACCTTGATTCCCGAATTCGCCTAGCCTGATTTCCATAAAACTTCTATGAGGCGTAATGAAGAAAACTCGGCAGAAATGCCTACCTGCGATGGTTCTGGACTAGACTGTTTCAACAACCTTGTTTCTTCCATGTCCGATAGGTTTCGATTGGAAATACAATAGAAAAGTGGACAGGCGAGTTATTGATTTCATATCCATTTTATTGTAAATAGTCTTTATTAAACACATATATGTTAAACTTACAGCCATTTTTTTACTTGTTCTGGAGACCTCGCTCTAGACCCCTTAGAGTAAGAGTTATTGTAGTGTGCGGTTGAATGATGACAATGGTTAGGAGAAATGAGAGAACCATTAGAAAAAAACTCCCGCGAACGTTTCGTCCACCACAAATTCCTTCATAATTCAGGCGGGAATCCAATCGGATCGTCACAGTGAATGACAGAGTGGCTAACTACTCCGCCAAGGACGAGAGAATTAATTACTTTTCTGGTGAAGATTGAAATTTAGTTTCTAGGTTGATGTTCATTTTATTTTTCCAGTTTTTTTCAGGCTCGCTACTATGACTTAAACTCATGAGTAAAATATCGGCTCCCTCTCCCCTGAGACCGCGTCAAAATATAATAATAGTACTGTACTAATAACACTGAACAACAAGAATTTTGCTCCGACTTAAAACAATGTGTCGCTTATGGTTTGATATTCGCTGAATCCCAAAATAAATCTCTTTTCTTCGTATCACGTAAGATTTTTAAGCTACACTATGATTTCACTTTTTGATAAGCGCTTCCCCAGGAAACAACTGGCGCGGGTTGGCGGTATAAACTGAAACAAAAGCTAATGAATTTCAAGAGTTTATGACTTATTTCCGGTTTCTTATGGTTGTTGGCAAGTTATTTAGTACTTCTAATAAATAAACAGATATTTGTCCCTTCTATTAAGTAAATTTCATAACAGTTCAAAGTGAGATCTATGCAATGAACAAACAAAGGTGCAGTTTTCAGTATTTAAAGGAAAAGTTTACCAGTTTGAGTGAAGGCAAATTAAAAGAGGGCATTTTCATCGGTCCACAAATTCATTTGTTTGAAGAAAAATTTTCCGTTATACACAAAGAATGGCATGGTGCGTTTTCAAAGAAGTTTGATCAAATTTCCTTGGAAATTCTAGGGCAGACAACTACATAGAACTTGTTGTGGAAACCATGTTAAGTGCATATGACAAAATGGAGTGTAATATGTCCCTCAAAATATACGTTTTACATTCTTATTTGGATTTATTTCCTCCTAACATTGGAGCGGTAAGCGACGAGCTTGGGGAAAGATTTCATAAAGAAATATCTGAAATGGAAAGGCGAGATAAAGGAAGAACATCATCCAACGTGCTTGCAGACTATTGTTGGTTGCTTGTAAAATACAGTCTCGGGTATAGTTATAAATAGAAGTCATCCAGAAAATTATTTGGAATGTAAGTTCAAATTCCTAGATTTTTCTCATTATACGCATGAAATATTTTTGTTATTGCTGTGTTTGAAACTATGTAACATCATTTTTGTATCCAGTACACATTTATCAAGTATTACGAGGCGTTTTGAATCTATAGTGTGTTGTAATGTTATCAGTAGCAGTGAAAAATTAAAAACATACAAGTTTTTTCAGAAAAAATTCAATTCATTTTCTCCGGAAAATGGCACGTGATGGGGCAATTTGGATTTAAATTCAGGTTTAGGGCACGCATATTAGTAATATTCACCTATTTTTATTTCGGAGCAAGACAAAAAGTAAAAATTTGTTGTTTAGTGTAATTAATAAAATATTGTTTTCATTAATTTAGGGGAACACAGACTAAAGTATATATTCTCAAGACTGAAGTTTATTGTACTTTCCTGTTTTTTTCTCAAGCCCACAGACTTAACTGTAACCTATGAGTAGGGTACCAACCCACTTTGTCCTGGTACCGCTTCAAAAGAAATAATAATAGTACTAATATATGAATAGTTCGTGTTTATTATTTTTTCTGGTAGATAGAGTATATATGTGTTCTTTGACTGCAGCACTGATAACGTAAGGTTGTAAACGCAGCGTTAGGATTGTTGTCCCTTGCTCTATGAAAACTTTGCTCGATCTCATTTGTACTGTCTGTACATTAAAACACATATCGCATAAGGAACCTATACCAACAGCAACATAGATGTGACTATATATAATATTATGCAGATTATTACAACTTATTATAACCTAAATACTATTTTTTTCATAGTTTAACTCTTTTAGAGACAGCACCTCGTGATTCACTTTTAAAAGTATGAGGTATCTGGTATCACCGCTATTTCTTGGTTCTGGAATTAGGGTAAAATTTAGTCAGCCCTTCTACGCTTACATATTTGTTTATAAACTTCTTTATTAGTGTTACATTCGATAACGAATTATAATATATGAACACACTATACAGTTCCTTACACCCTAACTCGTTACTACACACCTTAATATTTTGACGTATTTACGAATTTTTCGTCCACCGCTGTGGAGCAACGGTTAGCATATCTGATCGTATAACGAGCGGATCCGGATTGAAATCCTGACTGGGATAAGTTACCTGGTTGAGGTTTTTTTCCTGAGTTTTCTCTGATCCCAATAAGAGCAAACAAATGCTGGGTAACTTTCGGCGTTGGACTCTGGAATCATTTCGCTGACATTGTCACCTTCATTTCATTCAGACGATAGATAACCATAGCAGTTGATAAAGTGACATGACCAATTAAAAAAAGGATTTTTTGAGTGGCATTACGGGAGATTATATATATGTATATGTATGTATATATATATATATATACACACACGAGGGGAGTCAAAAAGTATACTTAATAATTGAAAAGTCCACTGCAAGAATGATGGATGCCATTTGGAATATATTTTGCAGGAGAAGCAATTGAAATTTTGAAATGCTTAGCGCTCAAAGCTTAACTGTGATTTTCCAATCATTACTGGACAATGACTATCATTGTTAACGCCATATAACTCTGTATGTACATTCTATATGTCTTAAGCTATGCATTGACAGTCTTGGTTCATTTTGGACAAGAAAGTGAGATCCATCATTCTTGCAGTGGACTCTTCAATTGTTTTATTAATTGAATATGTACAATAAGACTACAAACACTTCATCACTTTTCAACATTGTATAACAGGAAAACTTGCATTGAATGTAGTGGAGACTATGTTGAAAAGTGATGAAATTTTTGTATGTAGTTTCATTGCATATATTCAATTAATAAAACAATTATTAAGGATATTTTTTACTCTCGTATGTATGTATGTATGTATGTATGTATGTATGTATGTATGTATGTATGTATGTGCACGCGTGAGTGCGTGCGTGTGTATGGAATTTTTTTTATATTTTTGAAGTCGCTAATTATTAGTAAAAAAATTTAATTATTCTGGTAATAATTTGAAAACATATAAATTTCATTATTAACACTGCATCATTTAATACAATTTATATTCGTTTAGCTATAATCGTCTGATTATGCCTTGGGGTGCTATAACAGTCAGGAATAAAAGCTTGAGAGAAAAACGTGATTATGTTAATATTTTCCAGCGATCAGAATAAAAATCAAGAAAAACAATTAAACGTTATAATCGTAAGAAATGGGACTTGTATCGTAGATTTACTGCACGTAATGAAACCCTGTGTCAGATGAAAAAATTTTTGTCATTTTTTATACATTTTGAATTTCAACGGTAAATTTTCTTTGTGGTTGAAAGGTTAATTAAAACACTATAATGTAGATATATTTAAATGATAAATCACTTACTAACAACAAGGCTGACGTATATGAAATGTAAATAACAAGAACGAAAAACCAGAAAATCGTGAGAAATTGCGCAATTTTATATTTGTTTAATTTTCAGTAGACAAACACAACTACGATTAATTTAAACATGCGACATGTTCTGAAAGTGGTCACATACCGAAATAATCTTGTCCTATTATATCAATTAATTATGATATGGTTCACTTTCAATAAAAAATAATGCCTCCCATTTCAAGACTCAAGTTTACAGACCGCATTCATACACTCCTTCAATCCATAGCAGGATATTAAACTGAGACCACATTTTTAACTTGAAAGAACTAGGTTACACTCGTTTTGATGTTTTATGTAGATGAATACGAGGAGAGTCCACTTTGCTAGCGCAACACAAAGAAGCTGAACTTAGAGTCCATGGTTTAATAATGCCTAGCTCTGCGAAGTATAATCTTCTCTGTTTTCGTGTATTCTGCTTCAAACAGAAGTCCGGAATACTGAATACAAATTTAAATATCATATAAACATAACTATGCATTTCTTCCGCATTAATTGAAAAGTGTCGTAATGAGGAGGTCAGAAATTAAAAACAGTTTCTTACATATCACAGCACTTTTAGTGCATTTTGTGATATAACAGAAGAAAATAATGTTGAACACTATTGTAAAAATCTTGCGTTATCCCGTTGTGCAAATCTAAGATTTTGTTTAATTATGCAGGAACTTAAACAACTCGGCACTACTAGCGAAAGCACTCAAACTTAATCAATGAAAGGTGCATGACTGTTCAAAACATATTATGTATAATTGTAGCACAATGGTTTTGTTTCCTAGATGACTTATTAATTTATTACAATGAAAATAGGAGACACTGACACAATGACTCTGACAAACGGACATTCAGACACTATCACTTCTATAGCGACATGTTTTAGCAATGGCTTAGTGACATATACCACAGCGCTGAAGCGCACCGGCACCTATATTCTGAAGCATACAGACTCCAGGATACTGAAGCACACCGACACCGGGATACTGAAGCACACAGGCACCTATAACAGAAGCACACTGACACCGGGATAGCTACTGAAGCATACAGGCACCTCTATACTGAAGCACACTGGCATCAGAATACTGAAGCACACGGGCACCTGTATACTGAAGCACACTGGCATCAGAATATTGAAGCTCACAGGCACCTGTATACTGAAGCACACTGGCATCAGAATACTGAAGCACACGGGCACCTGTATACTGAAGCACACTGGCATCAGAATATTGAAGCTCACAGGCACCTGTATACTGAAGCACACTGGCATCAGAATACTGAAGCACACGGGCACCTGTATACTGAAGCACACTGGCATCAGAATATTGAAGCTCACAGGCACCTGTATACTGAAGCACACTGGCATCAGAATACTGAAGCACACGGGCACCTGTATACTGAAGCACACTGGCATCAGAATATTGAAGCTCACAGGCACCTGTATACTGAAGCACACTGGCATCAGAATACTGAAGCACACGGGCACCTGTATACTGAAGCACACTGGCATCAGAATATTGAAGCTCACAGGCACTTGTATACTGAAACACACTGGCATCAGAATACTGAAGCTCACAGGCACCTGAATATTGAAGCACACTGGCATCAGAATACTGAAGCACACGGGCACCTGTATAGTGAAGCACACTGGCATCAGAATATTGAAGCTCACAGGCACCTGTATACTGAAGCACACTGGCATAAAAATAGTGAAACTCACAGGCACCTGTATATTGAAGCACACTGGCATCAGAATACTGAAGCACACTGGCATCAGAATACTGAAGCACACGGGCATCTGTATACTGAAGCACACTGGCATCAGAAAAGTGAAATACACAGGCACCTGTATACTGAAGCACACTGGCATCAGAATATTGAAGCACACGGGCACCTGTATACTGAAGCACACTGGCATCAGAATATTGACGCTCACAGGCACCTGTATACTTAAGCACACTGGCATCAGAATACTGAAGCACACGGGCACCTGTATACTGAAGCACACTGGCATCAGAATATTGAAGCACACGGGCACCTGTATACTGAAGCACACTGGCATCAGAATATTGACGCTCACAGGCACCTGTATACTTAAGCACACTGGCATCAGAATACTGAAGCACACGGGCACCTGTATACTGAAGCACACTGGCATCAGAATATTGAAGCTCACGGGCACCTGTATACTGAAGCACACTGGCATCAGAATACTGAAGCTCACGGGCACCTGCATACTGAAGCACACTGGCATCAGAATATTAAAGCTCACGGGCACCTGTATACTGAAGCACACTGGCATCAGAATATTGAAGCTCACGGGCACCTGTATACTGAAGCACACTGGCATCAGAATAGTGAAGCTCACAGGCACCTGTATATTGAAGCACACTGGCATCAGAATACTGAAGCTCACAGGCACCTGTATACTGAAGCACACTGGCATCAGAAAAGTGAAATACACAGGCACCTGTATACTGAAGCACACTGGCATCAGGATACTAAAACACACAAGCACCTGTGTACTGAAGCACATTGGCATCGGGATACTGAAGCTCACAGGCGCCTGCATACTGACACTGGCACTGGGATACTGAAGCTCATAGGCATCTGTATACTGAAGCACACTGGCATCAGAATACTGAAGCACACGGGCACCTGTATACTGAAGCACACTAGTATCAGAATACTGAAGCTCACAGGCACCTGTATACTGAAGCACACTGGCATCAGAATACTGAAGCACACGGGCACCTGTATACTGAAGCACACTGGCATCAGAATACTGAAGCACACGGGCACCTGTATACTGAAGCACACTGGCATCAGAATATTGAAGCTCACGGGCACCTGTATACTGAAGCACACTGGCATCAGAATACTGAAGCTCACGGGCACCTGTATACTGAAGCACACTGGCATCAGAATAGTGAAGCTCACAGGCACCTGTATATTGAAGCACACTGGCATCAGAATACTGAAGCTCACAGGCACCTGTATACTGAAGCACACTGGCATCAGAAAAGTGAAATACACAGGCACCTGTATACTGAAGCACACTGGCATCAGAATACAGAAGCACACGGGCACCTGTATACTGAAGCACACTGGCATCAGGATACTAAAACACACAAGCACCTGTGTACTGAAGCACATTGGCATTGGGATACTGAAGCTCACAGGCACCTGCATACGGACACTGTCACTGGGATACTGAAGCTCACAGGCACCTGTATATTGAAGCACACTGGCATCAGAATACTGAAGCACACAGGCACCTGTATATTGAAACACATTGGCATCGGGATACTGAAGCACAGAGACACTTGCATGCTGAAGCGCACCGGCACTGAAGTACTCAGGCACTTGTATTCCGAAGCACACCGGCATCGGAATACTGAAACACACTGACATTATATTCTGAAGCACATCCGCACCGGAACACTGAAGAACGCATGCATTTCTATGTCGAAGTACACCGGCTCGGGTTGCTCATCCACATCGGTACTAGTGTACTCAGAAAATTGCACTGATAAACCAAACACTACTACTGAAATACTAATACACATTACCACTACTATGCTGATATATTATGAGCTCCGAAATGTTGAGATTCTGACATTAATTTACTGAATTAATGTCAGATTTTGTAACACAATTCATAAATTATTATGTTAAAGGACTGCTCTTATTTGTTTATTACAAAAGAAAGATAAATTGTAGTTTATTTTGATTAGTGTTGTATTGAGAATATAAACTCTGAAGTAAACAGTTACATTAGTCCTCTCAGAACTTAAATTACTTATTGATGTTTTATTTGAACGAGTATAAGATATTATATCTATTCTAATCTTTGTAATCAAAATTAAAAAACTTAAATAAATTATTTCTTAAAGTTTTCCATAGTTACACATCTTTAATCCTTTAAGTGTACTAATTTAAGTTTCATAAAATTTATATATTTATCTTCATTCTCGTAATTTACATACTTCAGTAAATTGCATTCGAGGTTTGACCTACGTTTAAGCGAATCTAAATAGCAACTTATTAAGCTCTCTCTCTTAAATATTACTTTGGAAAAAAATTATGGGCATTAGTTTCCAAATTAAACTACGGACGAATTTAATGCACTATAGTAAAAGTTCAGAATGAACTGTGGTTATCAGTAGCTCGCTAAGATTGAAACATTTGAGTTTAAGTATGTAAAATAAAGCTAGAATAATATTAGTAATTAAAATTTGAGTAGAAGTAGATTAACGGAATCGGTATTGAGGCATCTTCTTGTGTATACGAATGCGACTTATCAGATCCCGGGAAAAAGACAACAACGCAATGCTAACAGTTCAGTTCTAGTTAGATATGGAAAGTCTATCTACCTGTTGTTTATGCCCATTCATGACTTATATGTATTCAATACTACTATTGGAAACGAGTAATAGTCTATAAAATCAGATTAGTAAATTATCAACTAATTCTGATGAGAAGTTTTAAAATAAAAATTACCTTACTGTGATAAAATTACCCATTAATTTTATTAAAAACTAATGTGATATGCAAACGCAGATGTGATAAAGTAATAGCTATACTACAGTTTAAGATAAAACCTCAATAAATCTTGCTAGTAATGAATGCTTTATCATCAAGGCGTTCCCAGGAATTGTAACAGTATTATATAAAAATGTATATTAATTTCCCCGTGGATATTACGTGAGAACAAGATACCTTGGTTTGAGATGAGAACGGAAATTAGTTTAAGAGCATAACTTCTCTAAAAGGGAATCGTGCGACAAAGTTCAGAGACTTGTTAGCGAGATAAAAAGAATCAAGGAAACTTTGCAGTTCTAGATATTCCAAAATTTACATACAGTAGAAACTAATTATTCAAGTTTCGTTACTAAAATGTGTTTCCATAATCCAAAGCAAGGGTATTATACGTTTAAATGAAAATGTATACATGATGTATTAATAACATATTGGAATTTAAACAGAAAAGAATATGATCATATCCTTGTACTACGAGGGTTGTAAATAAAACAGTGGTAACATAGATAGTACGAACATATTATTGAACTTACTGGAAAATACATTTACATCCCTTCAATATAATCACCATCGTGTTCCTGTATACTTTGCCAAATTCGTGGTAACCATTTAATATCGTTAGCGAAGTTATTTATGTTGATCTCTCTGATGGACTGCCCTATTGCATGAAGCACTGATGCAATATATGGAAACCTCTTGCCTCTAAGAGGTTCTTCCAACCGTGGAAACTAGTCATAGTCACAAGGACTTACGACAGGGGAATATTGAGATTGTTCCAATACTTCACAATCCCATTTCTATAGCAATTCAGTCACTACTCCTGCGACATGACAACGAGCATTATCATGTAAGATGTAAGTTGGATTGTCTCTCAGGAAATGTGGATATTTGCGCTGCAAAGCTGGACGTAGTTTGTGTTCGAGAAAATGTTTGTAGTACCCGTACGCTGCATTGACTTTTGGTCTTGAGGTACAGCATGGCTAATGATAACACCTTCACTGTCGTATGCCACTATCAGCGTGACTTTCACCCTATAGGGTTCATATCGCACTTTTTTTTTGGACGTGGTGATGCTTTGTGGTGCATTCATTAGACTGACGCTTTAGTTCAAGCTCGTATGTCCATGCTCACATCTCGTCAATGGGCAATACGTTGCAGGAATACGTCCCCTTCGATGTGATATCTCTGTAGGTGGAGTTGAGCTATTGTGTATCGGTGCCACTTCTGCACAGAAGTCAGGTTATGAGAAACCCAAAGTGCTGCAATTTTTTTTTCATGTGGAGGTTTTTCTTCAGGATATGCCACACAGTTTGGTGACTGAGTACAATCTCGATGGATAATTCTCGTACAGTCCAGCGATGGTCAACAGCATGGTAACCTCGCACTAACTCCACTTGTTCGTCACAAATGGACGGACGACCTGTGCGAGCCAAATGTGTCGTCTCATTCCGACCGTACGAAACCTATCTTGCAACCGTCCGATACGGTAGTGCATCGTTGCCACAAGCTTCAAATAAACCTTGATGACACTGGCGTGCATTTCTACTACGGGCTACCTCGATTTTTATCCACTATCTCTACTCAAGTTTAGTAAACATGCTTTAGAACAGTTAAAATAGTGCTCCACATTTAACCACGCACAATAACATCTGTTGTCATAGCAACCGGTATTATCATTCAATACATCGAAAATAATATCTCCTACTACGATTACCAGTTGTCTCGTATCGCATGCGAATGAGCATGATCCATTCCCGGCAGCGTTTCCACTACTTTATTTACAACCCATATATA
Source organism: Periplaneta americana (assembly GCF_040183065.1). NCBI lineage: Eukaryota > Metazoa > Arthropoda > Insecta > Blattodea > Blattidae > Periplaneta > Periplaneta americana. Next base: position 31,864,846 of record NC_091133.1, on the reverse strand, counting down.
TATATATATATATATATATATATATATATATATATATATATATATTATAATGGGTCTAAAAGAGGTACTATTTATTTTACCATGACTACTGTGAACATTTACTATATATAATATAAACTGGTTCTCATATTCTTAGCAACCTTCAAAGCAATCTCCACAGCTACGATTCAGCTGATACAACGGCTAGGGTCTTCACGCGTTTTTCTATTTTTCATCGATTCACTCACTGGCTTGCGTTGGCAGCTGCTATAAGCCCTTCTCAAGACAACCTCCGCCCACAAAACTGGTATTTCTCATATGGATACATAGTGTATTTATACTCGTGGTTTTTCCTGTCGAGCATTTATTGAAGCGTTTTTGGAGTTAGGATTGTCATTTTGTTTACCATTTCGCACTGCCACTGTAAGTGAGTTCAAGTAAGCAGACGTTGGGACGAAAAGTAAACTGATTTATTTCTCTGAGAAGGCGGACCGAAGCCTGTTTCACAGAAATTTTAGAGTACAGTCTACAATATAGGTAGATGAGATATTTTTCCTAATAGTCACCAGATTGAAAGATCAACATGACAAAGAATCGGATTTCATTCTAGGCGTTCCGTTTCGTTTCCATGAACATATTACAGTAGAAAACTTTTGCCAGACTCTTCTTCTCCATGGAATATCCGAGAAACTCATACATCAGACATATTCAATTGAATGGGATAGGGCTGAAATGTAATTAACTGGAATTCATGAAGTTGAGGGAAAGAACCTCATTCTCAGCACAGAACTACCGAAGCGGCATTATGGAGGTATGCTGAAATCGGTGAACAATCATTTTAATTGATTTAATTATATATAGGCCTAATTATGATGTTACAAATATTTTAAAAATAATTTATTCATTTAATGCTATTGAGAAAAGTTAATCACAGTTTCACTTACGATGTAAACAGCATTCATATAACCAAATGACTTAAGATTCATTGGCTCGAAATTCCACGTGACCATAGACATTTTAAACGCGCAATCTTCCAATGTGATGAACACAACAGGAATCTTCAACGTAATAAAGCAATGCCATAGTTTAACTATAAAATATCTGGAGTGGTATTTTGACTGCTGAAAATAAAGTGTAATTTAACAATTGAATTTTATTGTGTACTTCGCTCATGTATAAATCCACCAATGGAGTGTGAGATTTCATTCAATTCCAGCAAATCAGAGGCATCTGTCACTGCAATATCATACATTCACTCTTGTCTTGTCGCCGATGATCGCAATTGTTTCCACAAATCAGTTAGGAATACAATAACGTAATTATCAATAAACACATCTCAGCATCAAAATATAGTGATGATAAATTCACTTTTACGGAATGTCACTTTCGTAATTTAGTATTCAATTTAATTTGTATCGTTTTAAAATATATTTTTTATAGTAAAATGAAAATAACAGTTCTTCGTTGTTTCTTCTCTCATCAGTAGTTAACACTAAACGAATCTAAACGTATTTGTAAAAAAATATGTTAATTGGTTATTAAAAATACGAATGAAATATGCTATGGCGTAAGTAAATAGCTTGCGTTATTGCCTTTATTTTTTAAATTACATATTTATTATTCTATTCTCGGAATAAACTTTTAAATGCTGCGCAAGAGTTTCATTTCACTAAGATAAATTAATTCGCAATCGTAAATTTATTAGCAATATGAAAAATTCTTTTTAATTAACCATTGTTATATGCAGTAACATTGTATTGCAATGTTAATGTCCAAATAACACTGCAAACATGACAGTCTTTCTTTGGAGTGTGAACCTCGGCTAGAGTTAACAAATATTATGATAATGAAAATTTTACTGGTCGCAAGACATACAGTGACACTTTTATTAGAATTTTATATGTGAAATAACACCCCAAGTGGGACAGTATTAATTTGGAGAGCGAACTACACCGAGAGTTAATAAATATTGTAATAATTTAAATATTACTTGTCAGACAACGTGCTTGACATTTATTTTTGCATTTTATTTTCGAAATAACACCACAAACAAGACGGTCATAATTTGGAGAGCGAACGTCGACTAGAGTCAATAAATATTGTGATAACGAAAGTAGACCTATTACTTGTCAGACAACATGCTTGACATATCAGCATTGTAACTTCGAAATAGCACCGCAAGCGGGACAGTCTTAATTTGGAGAGCGAACCACGGTTGGAGTCAATACATATTATGATGATGAAAATATTACCTGTCCGACAACATGCTTGATATATTATTTCATTTTTTAATTTCATTTATTAATATTCCATAGATCTTACATTAGCACTGAAGCTTTAAGATGTAGAACAAATCAACATTTTACAATATTACAATTAGAATTTTTACAATTTAAATTTTTTACAATTTTTTGGTGAGATGTTGTGAGTCCGAGGATTCGCCAACAGATTACGTGGCAATTGCCTTATGGTTGGGGAAAACTTCGAAAAAAAACTCAACCAGGTAACAATTTTAAATTGTTTATTTAACGACGCTCGCAACTCCAGAGGTTATATCAGCGTCGCCGGTGTGTCAGAATTTTGTACGGCAGGAGTTTTTACATGCCAGTAAGTCTACTGACATGAGTCTGTCGCATTTAAACACACTTTAACTGTTATCGATCTCGGCCGGGATCGAGCCCACAATCTCGAACATAGAAGGCCAGCGCTATACCAACTAGGCCTACGCTACCGAGGGCGATCACAACCAGGTAATCAGACCAAACGGGGTGAAGTGAAGTGAGGCCGAGGACTCGCAATAGACCACCGGCATCAATCTCACGACTGGGGAAAAACTCGGAAGAAACCAATCACACCAAACGTAGGATCCAACCAAAGCCCGAGCGCAGCTCCGGATCAGCAGGCCAGCAAATCTGCCAACTGAGCTACATTGATGGCTCTACTAAAAATATACAGTACATAGCCAATCGGATTATTAAATTTACCAAACCCAAATGCTTATTAATCAGCTGAGCTATAAAATATAACATATAGGAAGTAAGTTAATTCAATTTAAAGGCATAAAATAATTCAATCAGGTGAGATATACAGAAATTGATAATACATATCATGTAAATTACTTCAAATTTCAAGCATAAACAATTCATCAGTAGAGCTATACAGATTACTATTCAATTTAAAGCATACATTTCATCAGCTAAACTATACAAACATATACAATACAAGGTAAACAGATTAATTCAATTTACAACCATATTTTCGTTAAGCTATACAAAATTGTACAATTCATATCAAGTACATTAATTCAATTTATTATTAGTGTTGTATCTTCGAAATAGCATCGGCCTATCGTAGCTTCCCAAGAGCATCAAAATGCTGGATGGGCACCGATCCCATACACTGGCAGAAATTTCATGAAAAAATTTCTTCCCTCACCAGGACTCGAAACAGCGCGCATTCCGTAACGCGAGTTCTAGGCAGAATGCCTTAGACCACGACGCCACGGCGCGGGACAATTATTTTATAGTTACATTTTGTAATACAAGTAAAAATACGCCACAGACAACCCACAGATCTCTGTGTTACTACCCTAGATAATAGGGTACTTAATAAAGCTTTGCGAAATCCATCACAATAGCATTCGCCTGAAATGCTAACACAGTTCCAGCATGACTTGAAACAGCCAGTAAAGTAAGCTTTACGGCTCTCATATATCTGCAACGGAACCGAATGTCGGTACTACTTTCTTGAAAGCGAAGGATTTGACTCCGCATTTATGTGCTGCAGAATGATATATGTTTGCAACTTCATTTCTTCCCATGAGAAAAATACGAGCATTCAATGAAACTGCAATTCACAACTATTGAAGTCATAAGTCAGCAGTAAAAACCGCATGACGTTGATGGAAAGCTTGTAAATTTGATATAAGTTTCGCTTACGATCTTAAGCATATGAAAACAATTCTTTGCAAAACTTGAAAGATAAACGTAAATCCCGCACCCGTTCTTGTCCAAGAAGAACTTTGTAACAAAGTTTTTAGAATAATATAACAGCAGTTTAAACCTCAATTTATGATTTAGGTATAGAAATAAAAAGTATTAAATCTAAAAGAATGGAAAAAGGAAATGAGCGAAAAATGAGACAATAAAGGAGTAAAAATAAATGTGAAGAAGATGCAGTATAAAATAAAGGTGGTGGAGAAGAGGGAAGAATAGGGAAATGAATAGGGAAGTGGGACTAAATCATATTTTAGAGGAGAAAAAAGTCAGATGAAAAAAGGAGAAAAGGAAAGGTGGTGAAAGAAACGAATAGGGAAGTGGGACTAAATCATATTTTAGGGGAGAAAAAAGTTAGATGAAAAAAGGAGAAAAGGATAGGTGGTTAAATAAAAAAGATTGAGAGGAGAGGAGAGGAGAGGAGAGGAGAGGAGAGGAGAGGAAATTAGTGGTGTTAAGGAAGGTTAGGAGATGGAGAGATAAGAGACTAGTTCTAGAGGATGAAATCTTAAGAACGTCATAAACTTCGTATGCCTAAACGGAAGCAATTTGTATATAAAAAAACTTAAAGAGAATAATGGCTCGTTTCCCCAACCTTAAATGTGATCTCTTGTTAGTGTCTTGATTCAACGCCCAGAATTAAGTGATAACTTTAAATTATTATTATTACATTACGTTATTTTATGCTGTCACAGCACTAGTCGACACGTTTTCAACAAAAAGTCAATAAACCTTCACACCCTCACCATTAATATTCCAGCGATTGCTTTATTCTAAACAAGTTATTTTCCGATATTGCCTGCGGACGATTTTAATCCGGCTCGCAATGAAACTGGAGGAAATTAGGAGCGCGCGCGCACAAATTCGCAATTATCGGCCAACTCGTATTGACTCAAATTAACTTAATGCGCATGTGATGCTTTCAAGTTTTTGATGATTTCTCCACCTCTGAAATATTTCATGTCGATCTGTTAACACAGTTTGGTGAACTTGAATAAAGCAATAGCTGAGACGATTACATCTACACGATGCTTATTATCGAGTTCAGATTGAAGAGCTACAGGGGAACACAAATAGACACAGCAATGGTCCGTGTGCGAGACGAGGTACGAACTCTGTCTTTCTACGGAGTACTGCGGACATTGGTAAACATAAGGGCTGTGCAATGTTTTTTATGGCGTGCGGATCGAAACAAATAATTAACGTACATAATTTTAAATAATATATTGTAGTATATCGTCGTTGTTCCTGCAATAACTCCTATGTGCAAAATATACAATTTTTCAGTAGGAAGAAAAAACACATTTATTCATTTTATGGCAGCCGTATATAGGGGATTGTGAATTCTTACATTTTCGAAAGAAAGAAATATAATTACATATAGGACATTTTATTATTTGCCGTATCACTATTTAAGTTATTTAATAGAGCAAAAATCTGAAAATCGATAAATATGTCACATATGACTTATTGCAGGAACGACTACGATATGCAAAATATGTGACAAAACAAATCCGAGATTAAGTATAATATATACGTGATACATCTGAAACATAAAACAAACCTCTTGAGGAAAAACTCTCTAAATGTATCTAAATGCTCTTCAAAACTTCGCACTCTGAATAACTAGTTAATTAAATACAATTCAATTAAAACAAAAAAAAACGCGTAAATTTATATTGAGAGGGAAGCTTAATTGCATTTTAGATTTCACCTCCCATCCCCAGCCATTCCCAATTTGAAATTTCAAATGATAATAACAAGGCTTCTTATAATCACTACAGACTGCCTGGTATTTAGATGAATTTTGTTTTATCCCATGCACTGTTCTGATCGAAATGTCACATTCTTGAGGGATGGCTCTGATTGATTCACCTTTTTCAAACCGTTCCAATATTTGTAACTTCTGCTTCAACATAAGCACACATTTTTTGTTCCCTGCCTTGCTGCCAACGTGTACAAGTATCTGCACACTACTGCACTGGTTCAACTGGTTAGCCCTGTGCAGCGCGGGGGAGGGTGCGTTGACTTACCTTGTATCGTGAAGCATACGAGAATGAGCGTCTATTTGCGGAGTTCCATTGTATTGCTAGATGCCTCAATATTCGTAGCTACGTGTACTGTCAGAAGTAATGAACGTATGTACCGGGACATCTTTTATTTTTATTAGCATTTCTAACATTAACCTGGCTATATCTTTGGATTAACGGTTGAGAACCGGAATCACCGTTTGCTACCCCCTTCCACGATCGGAGTTTGATGACACTGGCGTAAAATACAGACAAATCACTTTACAAGGTATAGGAGGGAAGAAAAATAGTTCATCCATTTACGTAAATTAGGAAATATCACAATTTTAGTTTGATAATTTTCATTAGCTTTCATTTAATCAAAAGACAGTAAAGTAGTAACAATGAGTGTTTTTACTCACGAACTGAGCTATCCATCCGGACGTATTCATTATGCAGTGTATAGTATACTGTCTACAGCACATTAGCGTGCAATATACAGTAGAGAGTAAATTTACGGTAAATTGAAAAATAATCATAATTTGGATATTTAAATACATTTTTTAAAATGATGGCCGTTCATTTCGATAGAGACTTCAGTTCTTTTGTGAATATTATCGCACTTTAGACTATTGTACCTAATTCCAATTTCCAGTTTCGTCCTTCGTACCAGTAACTCATGCTAAAATAATTCTGTACCTACTCTATAAAAGATTACCTTACGTTCTGTAAATTCAATCTTCACTTCTGCCCGATCCGGAAAGATAAAATTACTCAGATATGCTATCTATTGTCCGTCCAAGTGGTTATATCGCAGGATCGTAGAAAGGAGGGAAATCACGTGACAGTTGATTACTTAACGAAACCCTTTTAAGTTATTTCAAACTGTTGTAAAATATTACGTAGACGGTCAATTCCTAACAGAAAATGTTTTCAGAAAAGAACTAAGACAGCCCAAACACTAGCCTTTACAGAGGGGCGAGCAGAAACGGATGAGGGAAACCGGGATACGACGTAAGCAAACGGACGCACAGTATCTATGTGAATATATGGTTCAATATTGAAAGCTCTTTCTTCACTGGAAAACGCGACCATACTTCTGGAACTACACTCACTAACTCAGTACTCTTTACTAATGGCTGTAAGGCGACTTTGACTGCATATGCGGTCTTGGTTCTGTGTGGAGGATTTATTTATTTTAGTAGGTTATTTTACGACGCTTTATCAACATCTTAGGTTATTTAGCGTCTGAATGAGATGAAAGTGATAATGCCGGTGAAATGAGTCCGGGGTCCAACACCGAAAGTCGTAAATAGTTATCGTAACACATACGATAGTTGTCATAATTACGAGAGTTGTCTTAATCAAGACTTCCTCGTCCTAATCATAGTATTCGTCACGACACTTATTGTTAAAGTTACTTATATAATCGTGATAGTCGTCGTAGGCGACAGTTGTGGTAGCACTAGACGTCGTCGTTGTGATCGATAAATACTCTGTGTTGTGACAGCATTAATCGCCGTCATTGAGATTGCGATAGTTGTCATCTTTGTGTAACTTTAGACATCGTCATTGTAATTGTTATTGTGTTAGTTGTTATCGTTACGTTAACTTTAGTTTTCGTCGTTTTCATATCCTTATTACTCGTCGCTGTGATACCGTTAGTGGTCGTCGATTTGATTTCGTTAGAAGTCGTCGTTATGATCGCGATACTGTCTTTGTGATCGTGTTGTGATCGCAATAAATGTCATTGTGATCACGAAATGTGTCGTTATTTTTCAGATCGCGATGGCTGTCGTGAAAGCTTTTGCCGTTTTTTTTTATGACGAGAAAAGTCGTCATTGTGGTCACATTAGTAGTCGTCACTACTGGTTGGGTCATAATGATGGTTGCGGTCGGTAGCGGATATGGCAGTGGTTGTTGTGACAGTATTTTGTTTATTGAATTCAATTACACAGTATATTTTAAACAGATTCATAAGTCTACTTCGTAATTCAGAATTCACTGTAAACTGGTTGGCGAGTTGGTATAGTGCTAGCCTTCTATGTCCAAGGTTGCGGGTTCGATCCCGAGCCAGGTCGATGGCATTTAAGTGTGTTTAAATGCGACAGGCTCATGTCAGTAGATTTACTGGCATGTAAAAGAACTCCTGCGGGACAAAATTCCGGAACATCTGGCGATGCTAATATAACCTCTGCAGTTGCGAGCGTCGTTAAATAAAACATAACATTAACATTCACTGTAAATTACAACGTATCCTGTAGCCTATATTATGAGAATTTACATAATAATAATAATAATAATAATAATAATAATAATAATAATAATAATAATAATAATAATAATCTTCAGCCTCTCACGTATTACGCTAATGGCCTCTTACGGTCCCTTTCCAGAGTTTAAGTGACTTTTCCAATCATCTTCTGCTCTTAGAATAATAATTCAGAAATTGACGAGATATACGGGATCAGTCCATACTTTGGACATGATGATGATGATGATGATGATGATGATGATGATGGTGATTACGATAAGTAATAGTATTAATAAATAGTAGTTATAATATTAATAATTAGTAACAATACCATTAATAATAATGGTACATTAGTAATAAAAATAATTATTAGCGTATTACTTTTAAAACAACTATTAAAATAAACGTAGTGTAATCCATTTAAGCTGCCAAAATTACACAGCTGTTACAGCACAATTCTACTGAATAAAACTATATTTTAACGCTTTCTTATAATCATAACAATCTTCGCAAAATAATTACTTTTTGTAAGTTACGGGTTTTTACAAAAGTGAGCAAGTGTGTAGGGCTGAGGAGCTCATTTGTGTAAGGTCACGTGACAGGAAGTAATAGTGAGCTGGACGGGTACCATCAAAAGCTGACATCAAAATGAGCGTAATTCAATTCCAAATAGATGATATACATGGACGGGGGTAAATGCTTTGTCTGTTCACGAGCTTCATTTTATTCACAGTGAATGAAAACGGGATCGTATGTTGTGAGACTATTCTCAAAACTGAATGATGACCGGCGATATAATTGTCTGCAAGCGGATTACAACAATGCGCGGCGAATCCTCTGTTCTCAAAACTGAACGAAATAACATCTGTGTTGTAGATGTTAGTGACCAATTATCTGGGAAGTGCTGTATAAACAATTTTTTATCTTAAGTATAACATTTAGGTGGTCTCCATTCGGTTCTCGATACTGAATAGTCATAGTGAATACTGTGTCTTCGCAAAACATTTTAGTTTGTGAGTGCTTGTTTCAAAACCCGATGTCGTGATTTTTTTTAATAATAAACCTACAGATTTAAATATTAATATGAATAAAAGAAAAGGGTCTTTGCTTAATTTTGGTATTAAGAAACTTCATACTGATGGTGTTTGTGACGCAACAATTAGTGATGCATCCACCTTAAGTCCACAGAGCGATCTCCAGAACAAGCAAAAGGAGGAGAAAAATATCAGCACACAGAAGAATAAGTCTGCGTTCAATCATGAGTACATGGACACCTACTTAAAATTTGGCCCACACAATGCCCTGATATTGACCAATTACCGCAACCTCTATGTGTCATTAATACTAGACTACTATTCTGGGAATTGAAGCTATGAAGCCATCGCGACTTTTTCAATATCTCAATACAAAACATTCCAATTTAGTCAACAAACCAAATCAATTATTTATGCATAAAAGAGATGCAATTCAAATAGAAAAGAACTTATTTCCCAAATTTCAACCACTGATACTTCACTTCTGTCGGTATCCTATTTAATTTCATTAAAGATAATCAATCCTCTGATTGAGGTTCTGGCTGATATGCATCTCTAATAACAGGCAGTAGCCTACATCTCACTTGACGATATGAGTCATAGGAAGAACAATTGTTTGTATGCATCTGAAGTCTGATTAGTGTAATATGTAGCTAATTGGCGATGTATGCAATGGAGGGGGAAAGGAACTGGCCACGCTTCCCCATTATCCCCTGACCTACATGCCTCGTAAGTGGTGCTTTTTGGCATCATTTGTGAGAGTCAGACCTGTCTTCGGACAGTTGATTAAATAACAACAAAGGTAGTAAAACGTAAAATCCCGTATTGCACTGGCGAAGAACTCATTAAATATTTTGATTGCTGCTTGTATTAAGGTATATGTACACCCACAAAACGCAAAAAATGATAAAAAATGAGAATTTTCAAAATATAACTATTTTAATAGAGAATTTTCTCCCCTTTAATTTGATATAAGAATTTTCGATTTATGCCTTATGGTTTTTCAGATAAGACCCATTTTCCAAAATGCTGCGTCATCAGCCACGGTCACTTAGGCTACTTTTCGAGTGCATTACTTTTGGAGTGATCTTCGTAGCAGTCAATCCCCTCGTCCAGCATTGCTTTGTAAAATAAACTTCTTTCTAGTCCCGAAATAGATGCATAGATATCTTGGCATGATTATTAGATTGAAAAAAACTTCTTTACATAATGAAGTAATTTATAATCTTTTATAGTTATAAAACTGTAAATTTGTGTGTCAGTGATGTTGTACGTCATTTTAATAAGAGTCCAGAAGTAGAAATTACAATTCTGAGGAGGATGGGCATAAACCTGGGACAAACACCATCGCAGGATTTGTTGCATCAATGGAAATAGGGACAAAAATGACAAAAAACATTCAACACCTGAAGTTAAAACAAGGAGGAGGTATTTGAGAGGCAGAAAGAAGCTGAAACTGGACCGACATGAAGCTGTTTAAGGGGTGACATATGATGATGGAGTCTTCTAGGCTCTGAAAGTTTGTGGCTCATTTCCTGTAAATAGTAATTTTAGAATATTTAATTCTTTCAAACATGATATCTCAGCCAAGTATGGTGATACCAAGAAGATATTGGTGTCATTTTGAAGCTTGAAATGTGCCCCAGTGCCTGACAATGAGTAAAATAACATTAATAAAATTAATAATTAAGTATGGATTTTACATGATTTATGCAACATAAAATATTATTGTAAGTTACATATATGGTAATATTTAATTAATGTAAATAAAATAAAAAATAGGTCTATGTCAGGCACTAAAGAATAGTTTTAGCTATAAAACAGTGAAAAACAGTGGCTCTATTTTAAAAACTGCATGCGCTATCATGTTTCAAGTTGCATGTCAAAATTATAAACAAAATAATTTTTAAAAATAATTTAGGTATAATTTCAAGGGATCTATTCACTTCATTCTCTTTCTGGTACCATTCTCAATTGTATAAAAATTTTACAGAGCAAAATTATACAAAACAAAATTTTTTGTGTGTAAAGGTGTACATATAGCTTAAGCTGGACTGCGATAAGTAAAATGGAAGAATTTGCATTGTCGAAAGATACAGTTGAAAGACGGATATTCTGATATGGGATAATTACGCAATATTAAATTATTAATACTTATGTTAGTTAAATACAGTATATGAACTTCATGGAAGTTGAAAAAGTATTTACGAGTAAATTTCTTGGGAAAGGGCACTCGTCTTATAGAACAATAATTTACCGGACTACGGTCTCTCAAAGGTTGAGGAACACTATACTAAAGTCGTCTCTTAATACTCTTGTGTAGCTCAGTTAATAGATCAACTGACTACACGGTGGCGGGATTTTTCTCCTTCCAAAACTTCCACAACGGCCTCCTTATTGACTCAGACTCCTATAAAATTTAGTAACGGTTTTATCCCGGGGGTAAAAGGCGGTCAGAGCGTGGTCCGAATTACACAACTTCATTCATTCAAATTCTAATGTCGTGAAAGCTTGGAAGTCATCGTTCGTGCCTCCAAGCGTCTTCATGGAACAAAAATGTGGATGCCTTTACTTGCACTGTATGTTACGTGAAGTAAGTGTGGTTCAATCAAATAATTATGTCCATATTATAAAAATAGTTTAATCTCTTTCATTTGGTCTGTAGATAACATGGCTAACAATATCATTGAAGCAGTGTACTAAAATAGGTCTCTTAATGCCTCTCGTCCATTAAAGTCTCCTGATTCTGTTGAAGTCACGCGACTTCCACACTACCTACACATTTAGTTTTGCATTCTCAGGAGTCGAAAATAGAACGAAATGTCACTCGTAGTGACGGTTGTAGACTTCATCTTCATTTGTTGAACGTTATTTACAAAAACCATGAAATTTTTAGAATCGCACGAACTGTGACAAATCAAATATACTAAAATGGAATTGTTGTCAAATTTAAGAGAAAGATGAGGTGGTTGAAATCAAGCAGCTCGCTTGAGTGATGTTATATGAAATTACTGCATGGAAATATTTATCAGATATACAACACAGTCAATCAAGAGATGGAGTTGTATGCTATGGAATAGTTTATTTCATCGTGTTATATGTGATTAGTGTGATTACACGTTAATCACGTTCATCTTTCATTCTTACTTTAGAGATATCTTCACTTCTTTAGCGGTTGACCCTATTCCCGCACTCCAATCTTGTCGATCCAGCCACGCTCCTTCCTCCAAATTACTGTCTCTCATCATCTCCATTATTGCTTTCTTCCAGGTTGGTTTAAGACGCCCTCTCTTCCTCCTTTATGGTAATGAAACCATTCTTCTTCCTTCATTAAATCTCTTATTTCCTTATTTCTCGTTCCCTGAAACTTGGAGATGCCAAGCCATCTATTTCGACAGATAACATTTTACTTCTTTTTTCCACAGTCCATTCTTCTGATCCCTAAACTAATATAGATTCCACAGTAATTCCGTGGAGGATTATTATTTTGTAGTGAATAGTATTAATACATGTAATTTATTTTCTATAAATGTTACTCAAAATGTATACCTAAATGCACCTCAAAAGATCTACACTTTGGTCTTTGAATACTCAGAGACATTATTTATAATCGCAAATAAGACATTTAATTTCATTTAAACTGAAGTACATAAATTTAATATTGATGAGGTGAATTCCAAACTGGCCTAGGTTATGAGATAAATGACAAAAATTTATATTAAAAATTTGACCCCCCTAGTGTCTGCATATTTTATTTCATTAAGTAGTTGAATTTATTTTGACATTTCTCTGAAGTATTTAGAGTATAGGCATATATGGACTCGCAAAGGATAAACTAAAACGTGAATTAAACGGCCTAAGAAATTTTAAGGAGAACATTTTGTCCTGTCAGTTTCAACCTCCTAGTTACCATAACTAATGTAAATTAACTTGTTTCAGTAATCACATTATAACCAAACACCTGTCCCCTCTCTCTCCAGAGAGAATGTGAAATATAATAAAACGTTAAAATTTTAGATTGAAAATACTGGAAAGTGAAATAACAGTAAAACATTGATACATATTACTATACTCGAAGGGATATCAAAAACCGCCTGTTGGAATTTTTGCGTAAATACAAGTTTTCAACATCGTGATATTAAAAAGTGGTTTTTCGAATGCAGCCTTCCAATATGTTCATTTTTTCAAGTACAACAATTTCTTTTCAACAGATAGACGGATCTCTTTCACATTATTCAGTACCTACCAGTCAATTTCTTCGCCAAGTGCTGTACATGATATATAATCATTTAAAAAATATATTAAGTTTTTTAATCATAAACACAACGATTAATTGCAAATCAATCCAAACGAATTTATCTACTTTTTTCTTATTTAAATAATACAGTTCATCGTTGTAGAGCAGTCATGTCAATTAATGCCCAGAGGAGCAAGCGCGCGCTTTAGAGCTCAGGAGAGCCTGAGCGCTTTACAGCGAAAAGGAAAGAGACAGACGACAGAGGTAGTATATGCCGTTGGGTCGAGCTATATACAGGGATGGCCAGTACTGATTAAATAGATAAAGAGAAGAGAACTTATTAAAACTGTATCCATGTCAATTTTTAGATTCGTTTGAGAACTATAACTACATTATAAGAATGTAAGTTTTAATTTTAATGCTCATTTTTCACAAGTTTGTTCTTTTTATTCAAAAGGAATATTTTCTCAACTCTTTTTTATAGAAAAGTGAAATTTTCAGATACAGGTCTATTTATTTAGTAGTCCTACAGATATTGAAACAATGTTTTCGTAAATCTAATATCCCTTAAATACGTATTACTGAAAATAGTGTATTACAAATTTTGAAAATATTCCTATGGAAAATGTTTGTATGGAAAGGAATTAACAAAGCAACTACTGTTACATCATAAGCAAAAGATATGTGCCCATGTGTTGTAAAAATGTCAGCTCTATAGCTTCAGCAGGTTTCGAGAAAATAATTTAATATTCTGATGATAGGAAATTGCTCACCAATATCACCTTAAAAGCATAAGGCGATAAGAGTTTTGGTATGGAATATTAGTTACTCTTAAAACATATACAGTGCCTAGGTAACTTTGCTTTGTACTATATTGTTTTGGTTAGTCCATTGCTTACTTTTAAAAGGCTAAATATACCATCAACATCAATTCGAACTTATCATGTCATACACAATCTCTTTCTTTTTGGGATATCACTTTATTTATGAATGATGTGTTTCATCCACTTAGTACAGTATAGTTGTACTATTATGGAATTTATGTGAATATTCTTTCTTAACTCTTTGTGTTACTAACGTTTAAAACACAACTGCAATATTAAGAAATTGGTGTTAGTACTTTTGTTTTACAGACAATATAGATATCAAACAGAAAGAAGCCATATATTAAATAATTTCACGTTCCGTTTGAGGTTTGTGCACCACTGTTTTCTTAATCCAACAAGCTGCTTATTCCTCGTTCCATGCCTAGCGCTTGATGCCCGCATACAACGTCACGGTCGAAAAAAATGCGCTTGTTTTGACATCACTGCTGTAGAGTAACGGTTGGCATATCTGACTGTGAAAGAAGTGGACCCGGGTTCAAATCCTCGTTGGGAAAAGTTACCTGATTTGGGTTTTTCAGAGATTTTCTCTCAATCAATAAGAGCTTAATTTCTGGTTAAATATCGCCATTGAATCTCGGACTCATTTCGCCATCATTTATTTAGGTGCCATTTTCATCATTACCGTAACTCGGTTTAAGTTCATGGTGCAGTGTGTTGTATTCGTACAAGAGCGCAACCTTGCGGCGACAAATATCGTTCACGGAACAGGACTGTTAAGCACAATAAGCTTAGGCTGCGGTGTTTGCCTTCGGGTTCTTCCTCCGTAAGAGAAAGAAGAGATTACATAAATGGAATGAAATCTCCAGTATGCCTACACCTCCTGGCATTGTTTTGGATAAAGTAATTTATTGTATATACACTAACGTTTAGGGCCTACTCTTCATTGTACTTTTTTCAAACTACAGTAGTTCCCAAGTGTAACCAGGTACACACTACCCTCAATTGGTGCAGCATTTCGCTCTTGTTATAAATACAAAATCTAGCAAAAGTTCATGTCACTTTGAAATGTCCATTTCCGAAAATAGGAAAAAATAATTATGAAAGAGCCCGGACGGTCACTACATATTCTATAGAACGCTTCCCTTAAGTCAGTCATGTCAGCATCAGCTCGCCGTGTAAACAGCCGAGCCTTCGGGCATCTGTACTCTTCCCCCCTTTCGTCGCAAAAGGGTAGCAGGGATGAATAAATACATACACATGTAGTACAAAATATACGATTGCTTGCTTTACGCTACCTACTGAAAGCAACAGGATGGCGTGTATAATTTATTTTGTTGGGGTAATGGGAAGAATTAATAAACTCTTCTTTTATATTTATATGTTTATTTATGAGAAAATAATCCATTTTTTGTGCATTATAAGATAAAATTACGTCAGTGATATCAGTGTAATTACGAAGACTACTAAATTGTCACTCAAATCGCACTACTTGTTCTAGAATCAGCGGTAACAATTCTTCATTCTTAGCCTGAAGATAGGTTATTCAAGCTTTCAAGCCGTGATCACGATGGAGAGGCACAATGTATAATATGTAAAAGAATATTATTGGTAAGAAAATTAATGTACAGCGATCATACGATGCATATAATTCCCATGAATACAAGAATTCGCGGAAAATGATAGGATAAAAATTATTATAAAAAAAAATTGAAACTATAAGTAGTCAAAATTTTTTTCTAAATCAAACTAGATGCTATATCGCAGTGTCTTAAAAAATTTTCACAGATTTACTGTGGTTATTATTTACATGTTTAAATTTCATCCCGCTCGCAAGTTTGCAGCATAAGTAATGTCAAATGATACTTATACTCATAGGTGCGTACAGTTTATTTTTTCACAAGTGAATTTCAACACAACTAGACGTAGTCCACGTTTGACAGATTCTCACTTAGAGTCCATTATGGACAGTTTCCAGCACAACTGACATTGGAATAATTATTTCTAGAGATTATTACAAAAATTTAGAAAAGTGAAACTTTCACGAATAAGGACATACCCGGATGTTTGTATAAGTGTGTAAAAGCAAAAGAGATTTGAATTATTTCAGTTTTATTAAAAAAATCGTTAATATATAAAAACTATGAAAAAGTGTCAGAATATAACCTATTGCACATTTATTCATGGTTTGATAGTGTCATTCACAATATTATAGAAACATTTCTTATTGTTTGTGTCAGATTATGAAATACATTTTATTACAAGTATACCTTTAAAAAAACATTATTTAACATAATTGTCGAAACATAAATTTCCTAAGTAAATGATCTTAATAGGGCTATGTATAGCCTAGTATTAACTTTACATTACTGTAGTAACTTATTTCCTTCATAACGTACACACCTGTCTAGGAATTTATCTTACATGCCGCGACGCTTCCTCAAAACCAGAGCGCTCGCAAAGTGCATTCTGATAGACAGCAGTTCGTAACCTTGCCCATGTCCTTGACATACCTGCCTCAAATGGCGCGGTCCGAATGTCCGTGAGTTCGAATCCCGCCTCGGGCAGGATGAATGTTCTTTGCCAAAGTTCTTTCGTGTTATTGTCTCAATGGAGGTCCCTACGCTCTGCTGACTCCTGGTTAGGGGAAGCCCACAAGTGTGTGTGTGTGTGTGTTTTTTTTCCCCTCTCCCTTATGGCATTTGTATGTAAGACCTATTACAGGAGTGGTTAAATAAAGAATGAATATAGTCCTTCGTACTGTATATTAGAAATGATTGTGCAATACTGTACTTCTAGGATAGCCTTTTCCAATCAGTGTGCCTAGTGTACCGTGAGAAAATGAAAATATTAAAGGTTGCCATAGCAAAAATTGGAAAAGTAAAGAGGGTGGTAAAAAAGTGAGTTTAGTAGAGTCAAGATTCAGAGAACGCGGGGCACAAAAATGCTGGATTTATGCCTAGGGCGGCATTTTTCAGGGGACGGCTCTCTCTCTCTCTCTCTTCCTTTATTCCCATTTTCATTTTACAGTGAAATTTGTTTTTAAAACACTTGTTGGTGAATCTTCTGAAGTTTGTTCTTAAACACCTTTTGGCAGTCGGAAGTCGCATTGTCGCGGTCGTGGCGAGAGTAAAAGGAAAGCGTACAGTTGCATAATTTTTTGTAATACCGGTATCACGTTATTATACTGTGAAACTGCTTAAATTTAACTGTTTTTATAAAGAAGAATGCATTGTTGAAAATCGAATTGGATAGGTTTATTATTTATCGCTATGAATAGTAACCACAGCTCTCAGTTACATTTCCAATACTGGTCTATATCGTCAACAATACTCGTTACAATAATCGTTTTCCAGTGTGTGTGTACTACATAATTCGGTATGAAAGGTTTATTCCGCAAAGAGTTGGAGTTTATTTTTCAATCTACTTTATTGAAGTAAGAAATAATCGCAATAATTATACCACCAACAAAACGAATACTTAAAAATAAACCACAGCCTGACTTTCACAAATCAATTTTGTTTCAACACTGAATAAGTTTGAATATGTATCTTTGCATCACGTCTGATGTGTTTCGTCAGATCGAGTTTGATGACATCATCAATGCTTTCTCTATGAAGAAAGTTAGAAGGAAATCTTTATAAATTCATAAGTGAGATGCATGTATTTTGATTCAATTAATTTATTGTTTTCTGAATTGTAACATTTCATTTAAAAGTAATTTAAACTAAATATGACCTGTATAATTGCTGCTTATAAATTGTTTGTCGGAGTTGGGGACGGCAAATTTTAGCACTGCTCAGGGGCGGCACTATACATAAATTCGGCCCTGGACACAAGTCAACATTCAAAACTCTCAAAACTCCCCCTGGTTGGGAACTACTGGCTTAGACGGGGTTTTAAATTATATCTTTAGTGTGCCACATGTAGAGAAAAACGCTGGTCTAGGGCCTAGCTAGCAAATTTCTGAAAGAAAAAAAAAAAAAAAACTAGCTCTCATGAACTTTTTAATACGTACCAATTTATCCATTAATTCTAAAACTATTTCACAAAAATATAGTTATGTTTTTGTTTGGACGCAAAGTGAACTGCATCATTTATGAATGTCTTTTTAATACCAATTCAGTACATTAGACAGCAGACGGTAATGTCGTTTGCAACATAATAAAGGAACTGAATTGTTGAAAAATACGTAAATAGTAAAATAAAAAAGTAATTATCACATTTGTGACTGATATTTTTTCTTCTGTCGACATAGTGCGTTCAAAGGAAGGGGCCCATTTTTCCGAAAACATTCTTCCGAATGCTAAGGTTCCGAACCCAATTTAATTCCGAATTCCATTCTTCTGAATACGATTTTCTGAAATCAATTTCTTCCAATGCTATTAATAATTTTTGGTTTCTAATTCCGTTTTTTCCTAATACGATTTTCCGAAGTCAATTTTTTCGAAGCTATTATTATTCGGTTTTGAATACGATTTCGAAAATATGACAATTTTTACAGGATACGAAAGACTTAGGCTATTTCAGAAAATATAACAGTTTTTACAGAATACGAAAGATATATTTCAGACATGTCATTGCAAGTGTGCAAGACGCTCTCGACTGGGCTACACCCTTTAATACCAGAATGTTCTAATTTGGACCAGAGGTAATCGCGCGATCAGTACATTCCTTAGTGCGGATCTTTATCCAGTTCTAATACATTTTGTCCGGCGGCGTAGATTTGTACAGGGACATCCTTTTATTTTTACTTCAATTTTTATTGTACCTGATTTTTTTAATGCACTTCACTCCCAACCCTTCTACTAATGAAGTTCAACCTCCTCCACACAGAACCAAGGCCGCATAACAGTCATAGTAGTCTTACGGTCACAGTAAACAGTACGTTCCAAAAATATGTTCGCGTTTTCCAGTGACGAAAGAGCTTTCAATATTGAATCGTTTTCGCACAGGTACTGTCGACCATTTGCCTACGTCGCATCCCGGTTTTCCCCACCCGCTTCTATTCGCCTCTTTGTAAAGGCTAGTGGCTGGGCTGTCTTAGCTCTTTTCTGAAAACATTAATTTCTGCTAGAAATTGGACGTCTACATAATATTATACAACTGTTTAAAATAACTTAAATAAAAGGGCCTCGTTAAGTAATTAACTGTCACGTGATTTTCCCCCTTTCTACGACTCTGCGACATTACCACTTGGACGGACAGTAGATTTCGGATCGGGCAAAAGTTAAGATTGAATTTACAGTACGTAAGGTACTATTTTATAGAGTAGATACAGAATTATTGCAACATGAGTTACTGGTACGAAGGACGAAACTGGTAATTGGAATTAGGTGCAATAGTCTATAGTGCGATAATATGCACATTAGAACTGAAGCCTGTATCGAAATGAACGGCCACCATTTTCAAAAATGTGTTGAAATATCCATATTTGATTATTTTTCAATTTAACTTCATTCTCTATAGTGTACGCTATTGTGCTATAGAAACTATAATATACACTGCGTAATGAATACGTCCACATGGACAGCTCAGTTCGTGAGTAAAAACACTCATTGTTAATAATTCTGTACTGTATTTTGATTAAACAAAAACCTAATGAAAATTATCAAACTCAAATCGAGATGTTTCCTAGTTTACGTAAATGGATGAACTACTTTTCTTCCCTCCTATCCATAGTAAAGTGATTTGTTTGTGTATTACGCCAGTATCATCTAACTACAGTCGTGGAAGGGGGTAACAACCGTCGATCCAAAAGGTATAGCCAGGTTAATATTAGAGATGTTACTAAAAATAAAATGATGTCCCTGTATAATAGACAAAGCCATCTAATAATAATTTATTTCCTCCTCTTGACGACTCCGCTATCAAGGGTCGTACATCCAGGATGGCACGCCTAAACCATAAACCTCGGAAATGTGTGGATGTTGTTACACATGTTGCATGTGTGTCATAGCAACTTTTCCATTTGTAACAATCATAAATGTTTATTCTCAAAAACCGATTTTATTAAGAAAAAATGATCCTCTTCGGGTGAAAAAATCCCAATAACTAACTAGCCAATTAATCAAAAATTGTGTTTCAGAATAATTACATTCGGAAAGCAGAATTCAGAAATTTGATTTCGGATTTTTGCATTTCGGGAAAAGTACATTCAGAAAAATAAACATTCGGAATACTGAATTCGGGAAAATGATCATGAATCGCTCTTCAAAATTTACATGCATGACTTTGTCATTAATTCAAAACATGGGGCTGAGTATCGTGTCACGAGATGTTACGCATCGAGCAACAAACTGAGTCACATTTCACAAACCTCCAGCGGCTGTGGCTTGCCTAATTATAAGCAGATTGCACCGTGGCCATCATAATTACTATTGTCTGATCCCAAAGTCCGATTAGCTTTGTAGGACCGCACTAAAATCAATAATCGATCATAAGTCAATCAACTGGATAGCAAGTTTCCTCATTCAGTGGTTGTGCGAGTTTTCCTGCTCCAACTGCATGGGCTGGTACCCGAAGATTGAAAGCTGCAAAAGCCGCGTGGCTAGTCAACCTCAGGATGTGATGTAATTGCATTAATTGATAGATTAATCATGGTTCAGTGACTACCGATAACACGGCAATTCTATGCTAAATGGAAATGTGACGTGAATGAATGTGGTGTAATGGGAAAGCCCTTGTGGAGAACAGCAAACTAGCCTGTTTTCTGCAACAATTACCCAGTTGTCTATTTCTTTATCATGAAGCATAAAAGGAATAGTACATTATGCAACGAGCCTATAATGGTAGTAATTAAGACGCGAGTATGTTTGTTTATGAAACGAGCGCAAGCGAGTTTCATAATTTTCATACGAGCGTCTTAATTACCATTATAGGCAAGTTTCATACGACTTTTTATGCTCGACCATATTTCTAACTTGAAATTATTCAGAAGTATTCATGTTATGGTTATGTAAGTGAGGAGTGGAACTGACCTGAATTGTGAGATGTGTGCAGGCGCGAAAGTGTTGTTTTTTTCCGAAACACGAATATCATTCACCTTGATATAATCTAGAGAATAACATGAAGATTAGGCTTGATATAACCTGGAAATTGATTTAGAATAAAAAAATGAGATGACAAATTGAATTTATTTGAATATTATTTACAATTAACGCTAATTATTATAGTAACAGAACATAACCTTCTGCGACAGTATTGGATTTCCAGCCTCCGTGACGTTTCCCTCGTTGTCTTTCGATTGCATATCCGAGAATAATCGAAAACCTGAACTTTAATGAATAGGTGTACTTTAATGACATGCATTAAAGGACTGCTACTAGGTGTATAATTACTACATTTCGGCATGGTCGAGCATAAAATACTGTAAGAGTTCATCCGTATCAAAGTTAATAAAACTGGTTATGTGTAATACACATTTAACAATTTTGACATTAACATTTTAAAAATGTTCAATCAAATTAAATAATTGGTGTGGTAAGCAAAAAGGATGGAAAATCTATTGAATTAATCGAGCGTGCATTCTTGTAAGAAGATTTGGTACCGTGGGAAAAAAATGTACGTGAGCTCCGAGTCGGTAGGCCACTTATCTTTCACAGTTTGTTGCTGTTCCATTGACGAAACCTGGAGAAATATCGAAGGGAAGACTAAAAAATGGACGCAAAATAACAGATACCACATAAGGGGGAGAGATGTTGCCGAGCATCATCCATAAAATGATTCAACAGCAGCGGGAACAATCGTCTAAGAAATTAATCCTGGTGGAGCGATTGGTCAGAGGCATACGCTGCAGCAACTTTTATTGATATTGTCTATTTAGCATGTTTAACTTTCTCTCTAAAAATGTAGCACTATGGAATTTCATAGTACGATTCTAAGAAAAAAGAAAACTCTAATTCTCCAAAATACAATGGAAAACATTTTACATGTCCGAAAATTTGTAAAACGAAGATCTTAACGAACACGATCAGACTGAAAGTTATAAAATTCAATAGACTGTAAGTTATAAAATTCAAATTACTAGTACTGACTTTCTCTAATTTGTTATGCTTCTCATCCGCTGACTTAAATTTAAGAAAACATAAAACCATGACATTTAAAGAAAACTAAAACTATTTCACTGAAAGTCCTTGCATCCATAACTTGGAAACGCCATGCAATTTTCTGTTAAAACTTTGTCGCCCATACATGTAATTTGTAGGTATTTGTTCTAAATATCTTTGGAATTAAATTTATTTTACTTTGAATGTTACATGTAACCATCTCTATTGAAATTTCATTACTTTTAATTTTATCTGTACACAAATCTGTTATGCATTCCAACATAACAAAATAGACATTAATACAGTAGATATTAATTTTGTCATGTATTAAATGCAAAAAATGTTCATGGCTGGATAGAAATTTACTAGTTAAGAGTCATTGAACGATAATCAGATATATGAACTTGACCGCATTTTCTACTTCATATGCACAATTTGAAAAGTTGATAAACATTGCAAATTATAATGAAGCCTTCCATTTACATATATTTACAAACATTTCACTTTGAAAAAAGTATGAAAATTAATATAGGCCTACATGTTATTTTGTTAATATACCTTGCAAATAGTGTACGAACGTACCTTAACAAAATTGATATATAAATGTTAATAAACAAAGTTCATGAAAATCTTCTCATAATAACGTACCCAAATACTGAAGACATTGGTTGTAAGATAATGTAAAAATGTTTTTCGTCTCTCATAGCGAGAAGATGATTTTTAGAATACCACGTGTTTGTATACAGCTGAACTGTTGGACAACGAATTTCGTAAATATTCATCCGAGTATTTTTTATATAAAATACAATTATTATGCAGAAAATAATGCATTTTGTACAAAATTACAAAATAGACCTAATTAATAAAAATTTGGCTCAATGTTTTTCTCAAGAAATTCACTATATGTCCGATTATTTTACTCAATTATTCCATAACAATTAACCTTTCTCTACACCTCTCTCACTAATTGGACTTCTTATTTTCGTAGTTCATCCAACAATTGAACTGTAACAACATCTTCGCTCATTCAGTTGGCTTCTATTACAAAATTTTACTAATATAAAATACCTAATAGGAGAGCGTAGGGATTGGAATGCTCAGATTCCTATGACAACTGGCATGTCGTCTTACATGAACCCACTGTTATCAGTGACAATGTTTCCTTTCACTGGAAATTTACGTAGTCGACCAACAACTACTCGTGACCGAGCAGAGATCATTACTGTTATTATGGGCTGAAGCAAGTTGAATAAAATAGGAAACTGAGTTTCAGTAGGCTATGTGTTTGCAAATTTACACAAAGATATAGACGTAGTTAATATTATACAATAATATAATATGAAAGGAAAGACATTTTTCCAGATGTTGGTTTTACTCAACATTCAAGTGAAGATGGGAATTGTCAATAAATAATCAAATGATATTCGACTCATTGTCGGTACACTAACGATAATCAGTACATTATGGCAGAATATATAATCTTATAGTTTATTACATGAGTAAATGTTATGGATCTCACTATGTTCGTTCCAAAAGTTTTATGATTTTAATAATTGTATAATACATTATAAACGTGTTTCATACGCTATTTTATGTACTACAGCATTATAAAATAACTAATAAAAAAAAAGGAACATCAGATTTGTAGTGATGGGAAGTTTGATTTCATGGTCTATGAAGAAAGAAGTTGCTGTGACAACAGCATTGGCGATTCGTTTCACAATGTTTTAGTTGGCATGGTGATATTTTTTTGGCCGATCGTGTTTTTTAACAATCCTACCGATATTATTGGTAAGTCTTGCAAGTTAAACTTACAACACAAGTGCGGTAAGTAAATAAATCAAATAAACTTTTATTTATTTACTTAAAAGTAACGAACTATCTGTGTCGCGCATCACTATGTGCTATGAGGAAATAACTAAATATCTTATTATACCTGTAATTTTTCTAAATTATTTTATTGGAGTAGAGATTTGTAAGAAAATAGGAATTAATGTAAATAAAACATAATGGTGAAAAACATTTCTGACGACTTCCAGTTGTTGCTCTGAGCGCCACTCGTGGTCATGGCTGAACGCGAAAAAATCCATTGAATAAAACACGTATTCAAGCATTAACCTATACCGGAATGCAATTTATTACACTGATGTATAGTAATTAATGTGTCACCTACAAACATTTTCTATATGCTATTTATTTATATTGATGTAAAATAGTTAATGTATCATCTACCTACTTCTTTGAAGACAAAACTAAACTTCTATAATTTATTTTATTACAACATTTTCACAATCGTCTAATAATAACAAATGAATAACACCTATCGACAAATACGAATAATAACAAATGAATTATACCTATCGACAAATAACAAACGGCGATCACACATGAAATGCTAGCGTCAAAAACCAAAAGTGTTCATTTACATTAAAAATGATTAATAATAATTAATTTTAATGAGATCGTCTCCTCTAACTTTTCCTCGGTTCTGTTATAATGCACTTACCACGCTTGTATCACAATATACTATTAGGCCTACTGCACTAATGCGATAATATGGCATATTATGCACGATTTTCACACATAGCTATTTATGCAAAAAGTTGCGAAATGAAAGCGTTTTAAGAAAGAGAAATGAAGATTGACCACCGACCCGAAGGGGAGGTCGACAACATGGCGTGTGCTTAAAACGCTAGTTTCGCACGTGTTTCATACACGATTCTTTTAATAATAATAATAATAATAATAATAATAATAATAATAATAATAATTTATTTAATCTGACAGGATTAAGGCCATAAGGCCTTCTCTTCCATCCTACCAGATAGCACATATAAATACAAAAAAAGAAATACAAACACTGATGAAAATAATACAAATTAAGTTAAAGCCCTATAGAGGGTCAACAGAGTCAAAAGAACACTATAGAGCTCTCATCGAGCTAATACAAGAAAAAATAAAGAAAACAGAGATAGCAATGATGATATTGATAACTGACAATAATAATAATAATAATAATAATAATAATAATAAATATATTACATATTAATTTTCAATTTTACAACAGCATAGTTACAATATTTACTATATGTCATGGGTTAAGGTGAAGTTGCGCAACCTAACATGTGTTCAACAAGCAATTCCACGAACTAGAATGTGATTTTTTAATTTAAATTTGAATTTTGATATTGTCCGACAGTCTCTGACATGGTCAGGGAGAGAATTCCAGAGGCGTGGAATAGATATGCTGAAAGATGATGAGTAGAAGGATGTTCTGTGCAGAGGAATAGAGAGAAGGTACATGTTCTGGGTTCGAGGTAGTGAAAGGTAAACAAAACGAGATGCTAGGTAAGAGGGTGTGGAGGTGTGGATGATTTTAAATAGTAATAAGAGAGCGTTGAAGAATCTTCTTTCTTTAAGTGGACTCCAAGACAATAATTCTAGTGACGGTGTTATATGATCGAATTTTCTAATGTTACAAACGAAACGAACGCAGATATTGTGAACACGCTGTAGCCTATGGGCAAGATCAGTATTTAGATTCGTGAATAGAGAATCGCAATAATCGAAGTGGGGCATCACTAAAGTTTGGATCAGGTTCTTTTTAAGGCTGAGAGGTAAAACGTTGGTTAAGTGTTTGAGTCGCTGGAGAACCCCTAATGTATTTGTATTTTAAAGAGAATAAAATTGTTGATGCGGTCTCTTGCAATGGCAAAGTTCTGATGTTGAAGGCGAAAGAGTATTACATTCGTATGGAAAGAGATTGATTTCACGGTCTTTGGATATGTAGTAGGTTATGATCATTGTTTTGGTGGTGATTAGGAAGTTGTTTAAGTGGAGTTCTGCTTGTCATGTAATTTTGGAATATATCATTATTATAACGAAAGTAATAAATATAAAATTAGGAAAATAAGTGATTCGGAAAAACTATTATGATGGCTGTCTTCGGAAGGAAAAATGAATGTGGAAGTACGTGTCGTATATTATGAAAAAAAGGAACTCTCTGAAAGACAGGGAACAAAAAAATATATATGTACCATTCCTCGCCCTCGTTAAAATTTGCATTGCCACATGGGTTCCATGTGAATTGCCGAGTTGTGACATTTTCTCACCACCATCCTTGAATGTATATCCTACATGTAGTGGTGTAGCGAACACTTCAAATTTTGTATGTATGTATATATTTATTTACACTGCAAGTGGGCAAGCACCCGGTGGCAGTGGTATACACAAATTTTAGCCAAAACATTGTGTCCGCCTTCTTTTATCTGCATTCTCACATTTCAGCAACCCGACATCGAATGATATTTCAATAATATTATCAAAAGGAGTAATCATGTTTTCAATATCATTATTAAGCAAAATTACATAGAAGTTACTACATCATTGAAATAAAATTATCTACAACATAATGCACTCTTGTGTACAAACTGGTATTGTACACGAGTACGTTTGTCATTTTCATAATACTATTGAAGAATGTCTGGAATGTGAGCATGCAAAAGAAGGCCTGTAGAGGGCGTTTTCCTACAAGTACTCATTTACCATATCTGTGGCTCATCGTCAGCGCGCTGATGTACCATTCCAGACGTTGCAAAGGGATTCTCGCGGTACTTCTCTTCCGTTTCACGAATTTTCTCAACTTCCTCCTTGTTTCATCTATCATCTGTAATAGTTAAAATGGGCTAGGGTAACGTCTTCGGTGTAGTACGGGTCTCCGATGCTCATAAAGTATTTAAGGACTTGCGACTCCAGTTTCTGGGACTTTTAAGACAATCGTCTGAGAATGAGACCTGGATCTGGCAGGGCTGAGGCTCTGTTTTACGAATTAAAAAAAAAAAAAGATAATTTGTAATGTCACACAGAAAACCATTTCGAGCTTATAACGAGGAAAATATTTTTTCAACATTAAATATCTGTGGACAAAAAAGTTACTTTGACTGTGTTGTCTGTCTGTCTGTCTGTTTCTTAATGTGAAACCAATACTCACAATAGACTTATGCCATGTTTCCACGTTTTCTTGGGAAAGAAAAATGCGATGCCTTCCCGTTTCCTTCCTCACACCACTCTCCCTTTCGAATCTTAAAAGATCTCAGAAGGCCCCACCACGAACGTGAGGAGAATGGACTTGCCTAATTAAGCCCTCTGGACTTCATCGACATTCACTGTAGATGACCGGACGATAATTGTGATAGAATTTGGAAAGAAAATAGTAGATTTAGTAGTGCTAATGCAAATTTAAATGCCACATATTGGATTAGCAGACGAAGAAGTGGAAGAAAGCTATGAAAAGATAGAAGAGATACGTGAGAAGAAAAAGAAAGGAGCATGCGTAATATTAATGACAACCAGAATGCAGTAGTAGGAGAAGGAAAAGATACAAATATAGTGGAAAAATATGAATTGGGAAGGAGAAATGACAGAGGAGAATCTTTGGTGAATTTTTATAAAATAAATACAATGATTGTTCGAAATATATTATTCCAACAACAAAAACGAAGAAGATACACTCGGACATGCCCAAGGGACGAAAACAAATAGACTACATACTGATACACGAAAGTATTCAAATTGTTAAAAAAATGAAAAGACTTTACCAGTGGCGGATATTAACTTTCATCATGTTCTGCTGATAGACGAAGTAGATAGTCGTCCGAAGAAAGTAATAGGAAGACAAGTAACAAATAATTTCAACACGAATAAACTGAAGAATGAAAAGGAAAGAAGAAAATGTGAAGACAATTTTCAAGAGAAAACCACTACATTAGAATCCACACCTGAGAATAGTAAAAAGATGTGTACAGTTAACAGAGAAAAATAGGATATAGAGAAGGTGCAAAAATTAAGAAAAGTTGGGTCACAGGGAAAATGTTGGAGAAGATGGAGGAGAGGAGAAAATGGAAAAATATTAACTCAAAAAAGGTGGAAGAAACTTCAGAAGGCGAAGCAATTGACTAAGAGAAACCGACAAGGTGAAAGAAGACTGGTTGAAAGAGAAATGTAAAGAAATAGAGGATCTAGAAAGAAACGGAATGAATGATTTAATGTACAGTGAAGTGAAATGTTTGGACTCCACAAATAAAAATAAGAAATCGATGTTGTTGATAGAAGATGAAATCGTAAATGAAATAGCAGACAAAAAAGGAACACTGAACAGATTTACGAAATATGTAGAAGATTTATATAAGACAGGAAATCGTCCAGATGACTTGGCTATAGAAGATGAAGCAGTCATATCAGAAGAAAGAAAATAATTTTATATATTCTGTTGGAATTAGCGTTTAGGGTAATGAAGACTGGGAAAGAAACAAGAGTTGATGGAATCCTCATTGAACTAGTGAAATGCTTGGGTGAAGACAAGAAGGAGTCCACACCTGTGAAATAACGATTAGCAAGTCTGACCGCGAAACCAGGTGGTCCAGGTTCGAATCCCGGTCGGGGAAAGTTACCTGGTATGAGTAAATGTTGGATAACTATGGGCGCTGGACTCTTTACTCATTTCACCAGCATTACCACCTTCATATCATTCTGAACCTAAATAACCTGAGATGTTGAAACAGCGTCATAAAGTAACCCATTAAAAAGAAGACAAGAAGGAAATTCTATCACTATACAACGGAAATAAATGAGAAAGACGAAGAAGACGGCCTGAAGATTTCATGAATAGAGGGTTGCTACCAATTGAAAGAAAAATAATGCCAAGAAATGAAACGAGTTCATGACTATCAGCCTGATATCACACTCCGTGAAGATCCTCCTGCGAACACTGAATCGGCATTTATATTCTAAGATGGAAGGACTGCTGGAAGAAGGGCACTTTGGCTTCAAGAAGTGAAAAGGAACCAGCGATGCAATTGGACTGCTACGAATAATCGGCGAAAGATACCTTGAGAAGAATAAAGAAGTGTATATATATATATATATATATATATATATATATATATATATATTGTATTGTTTATGGACCTAGAAAGGGCATTTGATTCAGTGGAGTAGATTAAACTGATGTCAATGCTAAAAAAATAATGTGGAATGGAAAGAGAGAAGGCTGTTCTGTAATCTTTATATAAAACAACGAATCAAATTCAGGATAGGAGAATAAATCCGAGAAGAAAGTGACATAGGGAGAGGAGTACGACATGGATACCCTTTACCACTCGCCCTGTTCAACATCTACTTGGAGGATTTAGAGAACAACAGTTTCAGAACATGGAGGGGTTGATAGACTTGCGTCTAGAGCCCAACCATCAAAAGCTTCCACTTGAGTAAGTAGTTAGAATTTCACTCACCAGGTGGCAGTGATGTTACAGTTTTCGTATTAATAGAATCTTTTGGCGCTAGATGGCGGTAACACTAAAGCCGAAAATAGTGACTGTGTTTTTGTTCAAGTTAAAAGTTATTGTATTCGTGTTAAAATGAGGTGTTAACATTTAAATAATGGGGAAAAAATTTGTTTGCAAGCTGTGCGACATGGAGTATGATTATTATAATAACCTTAGGAAACATGTAAATAGATCTCATCCTGGGACAGTAGACGAAATTGCTTCTAAACTGAGACAAACTGACTTGAGTAAATACAAGTTTAAATGTTGTTATTGTGACAAAATGTTTTTTTCAAAAATATCATGCTACATTTCATGAGCAGAAAATTCATGGATTTCCCTCTAACTCAGCTCTTCATGAAAGTAAAAAGTGCCCTATATGTAATTTTACTTGTGGATCAACAGAAGAATTATGTAATCATTTGCATACAGTACATTCTATTACAGTTGATAGAGAGACTGTAGAATTTCAAAATAGGAATCAGTATGATAAATGGAAGTGTTAAAGGCTATTCAAATTTGAAAGGGTATACCCATGAATATACTTTTTACTTTCATGAAGAGCTGAGTTAAGAGGGCAATCCATGAATTTTCCGCTCATGAAATGTAGCATGATATTTTTGAATAAATATTTTGTCACAATAAGAACATTTAAACTTGTATTTACTCAAGTCAGTTTGTCTCAGTTTACGAGCAATTTCGTCTACTTTCCCAGGATGAGATCTATTTACATGCTTCCTAAGGTTATTATAATAATCATACTCCATGTCGCACAGCTTGCAAACAAATTTTTCCGCCATTATTTAACTGTTAACACCTCATTTTAACACGAATACAATAACTTTTAACTTAAACAAAAACACAGCCACTATTTCCAGCTTTAGTGTTACCGCCATCTAGCTCCATAAGATTCTATTAATACGAAAACTGTAACACCACTGCCGCCTGGTGAGTGAAATTCTAACTACTTACTCAAGTGGAAGCTTTTGATGGTTGGGCTCTAGACACAAGTGGTTGATAGTAGGCCTAAGAGAAAGAACAAAAAAGTGCATCAGATTTGCTGATGATATGGCGTTGTTAGCAGAAGTTGGACGATCAAAGAGTTTGGACGATATACTAATGGAGCTAAATGACAGTTGTGAGAATATGTAAAGAAGATAAATGCAAACAAGGCGAAGACCAACCATGGCTATCGGAAGAAAAATAAAGAAGGTAAACGTGCAAATTCTAAATGAGGTAGTAGAGCAAGTGACTAGTTTCGAATATTTTGGGTGTACTATAGACAGTAACATGAGTTGCTGCAACAAAATTAAAAGGAGAATAACAATATAAAAGGAATATTTTAATAGATAAAGGAGCTCTTTCTGTGGATCTTTGGAAAAAGAACTAATGGGGAGACTACTGAAATGCTTTGTGTGAAGTGTGTCATTGTATTGGACAGAATCATAGACATTATGACGAAGTGAAGGGAAGCGGAAGGAATGGGTGGAGCAAGAATGATGTTGAAATTGATCAGGAAGAAAAAAAGGAATTGGTTGGGTTACTGGCTGAGAATAAACTGCCTACTGAAGGATGCACTGGAAGTAATGGTGAATAGGAGAAAAGTACGCGACGGAAGAAGTTATCAGATGGTAGACGACAATAATATATATGGATACATGCGGAGACAAAGAGGAAGGCACAAAATAGGAAAGATTGGAGAATACTGGGTTTGCAATGAAAGACCTGCTCTCAGACAGAAAACTATTAATCAGTGAGCTCACAATAGGCATACGGTCTTATAAGTGGATTTTGTATTAACGTATAATAAACAGAAGTTTGTATCCCAAGATATATTTATTTCTGTAAACAGAATCTATTTGTAATTTTCGGTGCAAATTTTGCCAAGTACTTGAACTTTCGGACAACTAGAACAGGTAGCAAATGGGGAACCTCAAACATCCTCATTATTAGATGATTATTATGAACATAGAACAAAAACATTTACTTTTAAATGTCAGCTACTGAAGCAAGATCTAATGTACCGTTTATTGAATATTTATAACACTTTTAAATTTCGATTAACTTGAATAATGTAAAGATATTATGTTGTAAGTGTAGTTATTTCATGTAAATTTGTGTAAAATGATCATCATACTTTTACTTAAAAAGAACGCCGCAAATGAAATTAAATGACTTATATTTTGAATTAAAAAGAATTCGTTTCTTGTGCAACTTAGAAAACGAAATTTGTCTCCTTATTTATGTGCATTTCAAATTATTTAAATTACGAATTCTTTCTAAATAATTCTTCAAGAAAGTTACCTGTAAACAGTAATATCATTCGCAACCTAATAAAGGAACTAACTGTGTTGTTGCAAAACTTCCAGCATGAGGTAAACTTGCAAATTCTAAATGAGGCAGTAGAGCAAGTAAACAGCTTCAAATACATAGGATGTACTATAGACAGTGATAAGAGCTGCAACCAGGAGGTCGAAAGGAGGATAGCAATGGCAAAGAAAGCTTTTAATAGAAAAAGGAGCATCTTCTGCGAAATTCTGGAAAAAGCAAGAGACAAGTGAAGTGCATTGTGTGGAGTGTGGCATTGCGTGGGGCAGAAACATGGACATTGCAACGAAATGAAGAGAAACGAATAGAAACATTTGAAATGTGGATATGGAGAAGAATGGAAGTATCAAGTGGACAGAAGAAATAAGAAATGAAGTTGGGTTGAAAAGAAAGAATGATGCTGAAACTGATCAGAAAGAGAAAAAGAATTGGTTCGAGCACTGGCTGAGAAGAAACTGCCGTCCACAGCTGTGGAGTAACGGTTAGCGCGTCTGGCTGTGAAACTAGGTGGCCTGAGTTCGAATCTCGGTCGGAGCAAGTTATCTGGTTGAGGCTTTTTCCTGGGTTTTATCTCAATCCAGTACGAGCAAATGCTGGACCCCGGACTCATTTCACCGGTATTATTACCTTCATCTTATTCAGACGATAATTAACCTAATATGTTGATACAGCGTCGTAAAATAATCTACTAGAAAAAAAGAGACTGCCTACTGAGCGATGCACTGGAAGACATGGTGAATGGGAGAAGAGTTCGGGGCAGAAGATATCAGGTGATAGACGACATTAAGATATGGATCATATGAGGAGACAAAGAGGAAGGCAGAAAATAGGAAAGATTGGAGAATGCTGGGTTCGCAGTGAAAGACCTGCCCATGGGCAGACCACTTATGTATGTATGTATGTATGTATGTATGTATGTATGTATGTATGTATGTATGTATGTATGTATGTATGTATGTATGTATGTATTTAATGAAAAAATGTGTCATATTCATGCTTTTGTTGACTTCCGTTAGCTAAAATCTTAGCGGTACCGAGATATCAAAGATATCTGTTCGGTGAGGAGACGCTGTTGGTCCAACACAAAAAATGAATCTTTAGTAACATATTTAGTAGATGGTTTGTACTAAACTGATATACAAGAATTTGAGCATTCGAACCGGGTTACCTCCTTCATTGGTTGTAAAATTAAATGCATGTATAAATAAAGCAATGTATTTTGAGATAATGCAATGCCCATTAACACCAACTTGTATGTCTAAATAAGGTCTGTAATACTTCTTGATGGGATGTATCCTGAGCCTTGGAAGTAGTTGGAAGATGCTGACAGAAACTTTGACTAAGATCTATGTGAGCAGCTCTGTAGCCCAAATACCGGACTTGTCAACAGTCTTCCTTAGCATACAAACTCTCATGCAAATCTGAGACTCAAAGTGACGTAGCCGCTGAACTCGTAGTGACATGCAGCCTTCCTCTCGCTCAGAACTTGTAAAGAGTTTCCAAAGTACTTTCCCTGCAAAGAAGCGTCACGAAACTATGCAATACCTCCCCTCCTCGACGTCACACTTCTTAGGTAACTAAATGAGAAACTTATCCTGTACTGAAGTTCATGAGATTGAAGACCGAGTATAAAAGTTTAAAGGACGCAAAAATGTAAGCAGCTGTATAAAAATGTGAGTAATTAAATGAGACGCATTTCTTATGAAACACATAAAAGCCAGGTAATAATTAATGTGCACTGCTAGGGGATTTCCACCTCATTACCAAAATCATCTCCTCCTGTTTTAACTACTACTTATCCCAGGCAAGGATAATAATGTTCTCTATTGCTTTTCATTAGAAATTAAGTTGAGTATAATATACTTCGAGATACATTAATTTTATCGTAATCATTGTTATTTCAGTATCTTCTTTCTTTAATATTTACAATTTTTCGGAAGATGTTTGGATTATACTTTATCCATTACCATTGAAAAAGTAAAATTGATATATATTTAAAACTTTTCGAAAATAGCATATTCCGTACTTTTTAAATTAAAGATCAAAGTGATATGAAAAAGACGTCGTCAGAAAAGGTTAAATACACGAGACTGACATTCTGATTAGGTATAACTAAACACTTGTAACAAATCACAATGAAATATGTGGTGATAATGAGGGAAATTTTCTATTCAACCAATTTTTTTGACCATTACGTGTAGAGCGTCTTCACCCTCCACTTTGATTTTATATCTAAAAATGAAGACATTAATCTTCCAAAAGTGTGTTAAATTTTTAATTTTACGTTTTTCACCAGCAATAAGGAGAAGTCCAATCCGGACCTTTTCTGAATTATCGCCCACTTCTTATAATCTCATTTAGAACTTGATAACAAATTTTCGGTCTTTAGGTAGATGTAGGATATTAAAGAAAGACCAATATCAGGTAGTGATAACACTTTGTAGGATTCTTCTTTATAAACTTCTAATAAATGTGTAGTAATATAAAGTGTGGGTATTTAATTGTTTATATTGAAGTTTCGTGTAAAAATTACTATTACAAAACGGTAGAAAAAGTAAATTGGACCTATGTTCACATTCATTGTATTTATATTTTTTGAACACTATCAATGCATAGTTATGCAACACAACAATAAGCAGCCAAGAATTTTAAATGCAGCTTTTCACTCCTCCATAAAGATAGAGACAAGATACAGGGCTGGAGGAAGAGAGAAAAAAATAAGACGGTTATCTTTCTTCTAGGAAAATAGTAAATCGCAGATTATATTAAAAAAAGGTAAAATTATTCACTATAGCATTCTTGAAGAGCTCAGTCTTTTGTCATAAGTCGTAAGATACCCTTTAAATTCCATGATTACGATGGCAGCTTAAAAATATTTTTAAGTTGAAGAGTAATTTTTAGTATAGGTAACTTGCAATTGTATGAAGTTTTAATAAATTGATAAACTATATTCCAATATTTTAAAATTACAAGTCATTTTCACAATTGGACGATTTTCATAAATGAAGAACAACGGACCGATATTCATTGGCAGCACAGTTAACACCATTTTCGGCTAGACATTTCAGTTACTAATATTCCAATATATTCTAGAGGAGTATTTTAGCTTTGATGTGTGAACGAGTAAAATATTATATAAAATGTACGTATAATAATCATAATTATTAATACATAATAGCTACATTAATTTAATTTAGAAATATAAATATTTCATCAATTGAGCAGAAGGTATGGATATGGAGGAATTTTGTTAATTCTGTTCTAAACTTCAATAATAAGCACTTCATTTAATACTGTTTATGAAGAGTGGCCTCTTCTTTTGTAACTACTGAGACTAACCGAGGGAGATGGATATTTGATTTGAATGTTGGATTACAGTAATTATGAATGTTGTGATTAATACTGAAAGTGCATCACCTGCTTTAAATAATGCACATACACTTAGTTTCCACCTTTGGGGAGGCCGAGACGTAGGTGGGAAGATAATATTAAAATGGATTTGAGGGAGGTGGAATATGATGGTAGAGACTGGATTAATCTTGCTCAAGATAGGGACCAATGGCGGGCTTATGTGAGGGCGGCAATGAACCTCCGGGTTCCTTAAAAGCCAGTAAGTAAGTAAGTAAGTAAGTAAGTAAGTAAGTAAGTAAGTAAGTAACAGTTTCCAGTTTCACACAAACCTCAACCAACAATCCTGCGATTGGTTAGCTGGAAATAACTGTTTGGAAAGGTGGTATTGTTTATTAACAAGTGTCATTCTTATTTTTTAATTGACTCACATATTATTTGTTGTTCTAATTATTGCTGAAAATCTTATTTTTAATATGCTTTGAGATTTATGTTCTATGTACTAATAATAAACGTGCTGACAATAATTACTCTTACGTTCTATCAGTTATAGTCGGCCTCAGTAGCGTAATTGGTATAGCGCTGGCCTTCTATGCTCGAGGTTGCGGGTTTGATCCCGGCCCAGATCGATGACATTTATGTGTTTAAATGCGACAGGCTCATGTCAGTAGATTTACTGGCATGTAAAAGAACTCCTGCGGGACAAAATTCCGGCACACCGGCGACGCTGATATAACCTCTGCAGTTTCGTGCGTCGTTAAATAAACCATACTTTAATTTAATTTTCTATCAATTATAGGTTATGTTTTACTTTCCGGTGCGTTCTGAGGCATAACCATTCCACCCTCAGAGAACAATCTGGTCTCGAAATTATATTGCCCCATTTTCGTTTACACGCAGGATCCAATTATGTACTGTAGTTGTTAAATTTAATATTGATTATGTCACCATCATAATCATCATCCTTATCGTTATCATTATCGTCAGGGATGACAAATAGAGCACAGGGAACAGTATTGTGTTTATTTAATCGTGATATTTTTTCCAGATTGGATGTTTCTCAAATCAGAAATAACAGATTTGTCACAAGAAGATGTCAATGATAAGGAATGTAAAGCACGAAAACTTTCAGAATTTCTGTAACCACAAACTATAAAGAAAGCAAAAACCAGAACCCCGAGAATTGTTGAGACCCTCCACAAAACTGCAATCTGCAATTATTCACATTTTAAGTTCAAAATATAGTATGTTCTTTGTAAAAAAATGTTGTGTTTTGGTAGTGAGGCAAAATGATTCCTTGGGGATCATATTACCTAGTCAATGGGGCAAAATGATTCTTTAAAACAAATGAAAGAGAAACTTAAAAATAAACAAGAACAACATTAAATATTGTGACTTTTGTAGGATTTAGCAATGTAAATGTTATAAAAGTTCAAGATATTCAAATACAAAAGGAAATATATTTTAATTGTGGCGCCAATATCTCCCCAACTCATGAGAAATTGCTTACATACATTCTTAAATTTCAAACTGTCAATAATGATTTCTAAATATTTAATCTCTGAAGATTAATTTATAATTAGACAATAACAGGAAATTGCGGAACAACTAAAATTGTGTAGTTTAAAATTTTTGGAAAATTAGACAACTTATAAGATTTGCTAGTTAATAAAAAAGGAATAACTGTAGTTTCAGCAGTGTTAAGAGAAATAATATTCGAATCAAACCATACTTTTATTAATTATAAACCATTTTGCGTTAAAATAGGTGTCGTGCCAACTTTTCCCCCAAACAATAATACTGTATCATCTGCGTAGGAATACAATACACTTTGTGTTTTGTAAACCCAATGCTAATAAAAAATTAATGTATATCAAATACAAACTAGGACCAAGAACTATACATTGAAGGACACCTGTCCATTGGTCTACTGCAGAGCGAATGACAGTTCAGTAAAGGGTATTCAATAAACAACTTACAATGTCTTTTACAGTTTAGGAATATCATATGTTGGTAATTTATGGAGAAAGTCGTCGTAATTCAAGTGAGACAAGAAAGATGTACCATCACAGTTTTCCTCAAAGAAGGTTACCTAATCGCGAGAAACTTTTGTAGCAGTTTCTCAACAATTTTTAGAAACTAAGAGTCTTACCCCGTTTCGAAAATCACACAACGAGAAATATGTTTAAAATGATACTGCTTTACGGAAGCGGGAGAGATAAAAATTTTGCATTACAAAAAAGTTCGTGTGATTTTATGCAGGAAAACATTATTATTTATTTTTTAGACATACAATAAAATTGGAGCAATATTGTTACATAAAATATAAATTAACTATAAGTTCTATGAATGAGATTTATAGTTTATTTTTGCTGCTTGTTTTATGTAAACAACAGCATTATCATGGTCCGCTCCTGCATTAGAACAGGGCATCTGTACCGGTATGTGTGTACCCGCTTGAGCTGTACCGTGTACTTATAAACCCATTCCTCCCTATTCAGCAACGTTGCAAAACGTCTAATATTGTAAATTTTAATAATTAGTTAAATATTGCAATTAGAAAAAAAATTATAAGGACATTTTTTCTTCCTTATGGCAAGAATAATCATCAGTTAAAATAATGTCACTTATGCCCCTTATACCCTGTATATATATTGTCTATGTTGTGGGTTATGTGTGAAGTTTTTATAAATTATAATTTTCTTTGGGCCTTTAAAACAATATTTTGATAATGAGTTCCATTTTTACAAATTCGTTCATTTTTAAAATAATATTAAATCATCGAACATATGCTCTTTAAACAAATTGCAACATTTATATTTGAAATAAAACTCAATTCATGATTTTACAGAAAATATATAGATTCATTTTCTAAAAAAGTGTTAATTCTTCTATATGTATTACGTTTTTCTTTTCATACCAGTGGTATGAAAAGATATGAAAAGACTATAGCTACTAGATATAAAGAAGAAAATGATGCTGGATTTCTAAACAAAAAATGCCAAAAATGAACAGCAATGTGCTCAGTCATCATCCAAATCCCCAATACTAGGCCAATCAATAAAACGCCTGCAGAATTGCATATGAGCATTTTTCTGTGGCTTGTTATAACTACACACCGTTTTCTTAGTCCACAGTTTGCTCAGTTTAGCAATGTTTATGATATTATGCACTACTAGTTGAAATAAAATTGCCAAAAACAAGTGCGATAGTACAGGAGTGAGTAGAGAAATTTGAAAGACAGCATGTAAATGGCGACATAATTGTGTGGAATTTATGTAAGGCTGACATCTGTTCTTATTTTAAGTTATATCAGCACTGTACTTAATATATATATATATATATATATATATATATATATATATATATATTTGAAATTAATACAAAGAAGTGAATCTATCTACCTTCAACTAGTAATTCAGTGCCAGTGGAAGAATTTAGCAGAGATTTGTATTCAATGATGGTGCAGGTAACATTCAACAAAGTTGAGGATAACCACTATAAGAATTTTGTTGCAAAGTACTCTTTTACAGCAAAGATTATTATAATATAGGCTTAAACATTTCATTGAGAGCATTATCTTAGTTACAGTTGCATCGGTGTTTCAAATTATAATTTTACAACAAAGATTATCGTAATCTAAGGTTCCGGTCTCTAGGTTATAACTTAAGGGAACAACTTACTCAGAATCATCAACAAATTGATTTTTTTTTTTGTTTTAACGGAAATAAATTCTCTGAAACTTCCTGATCAAGAATATATATAGTTTTATAATGTTGCGATGTGTCTAACGTACAAAAAACAGTTTTTAATTGAAGCCGGTGTCTCATCAAATCAGCAGCGCCACGCCACTTCACTGAAATGTGAAAGTGAAAACGTTGTGCAGAAAGTAAATATCAGTAGTGATAGCGTTGTAAATTAACAGTAACGATGTAGGCCTAAATAGTAGTGATAATATTATAATTAGTGTAGATTTGTAAGTCAGAAATTCATGTTAATTTTTAAACGCAGTTTTCTTACAAGAACATTTTTATGTGTATATGTACCTATAGCTCAGAAACTATTAGTGGGTTACAGAGCTGAAATTTTGCACGCTCATTGTAAATCATATAACGACTTAATGGTAGCACTTTTGCATTGATATAACATGTATTACAAGATTTAGATATATTTTTGTATTGAAAACTTCAGGTTTTTCTCGGTAGAAATTTTATAAAAGCATATTATTTTTTAAAAAATTGATAAATTCGAGCTAGATCTATAATTTTTCTAGTGAACGTAGCTAAGTATATTGAAAATATGTATTAAAAATTTTAGCCGTGTACTTTAACCGGTTTTCAAGAGAAAGATGCAGGAATTTAACAATTATTTTGTTTGTTTCTCTTCTTTTTTCATTTCAATACAATTTTTTGAAAGCAATTATAGCAGTTAATGTAACAAACTAATCACCAATATAATCCTAAAATAATGTAGAGTAACATGTAAAAATTTGAAAATAATACCTCTTATACTTTCGGAGAAATAACCACTTAATCTCAGCATTGCGCACTATGAAAACACCTAGAGTACCTTGTCCCCTTATAATTTTCCAAATACTGGTATCAACAATTTTAGCTTTCTTATTGGCAACTTTCCAAGTGGCTAGGCTGTCTTTTTTGGTAGTGAAACTTTTGACTAGCGCTTCTCATGCAGCAAATGTATGGATGCAATTCAATGATAAACTCCATTTTAGTCATATATCCTTTGTTAATGCTTTTGTGTTTAGAGTGATGAAATACACTTATTCCAAAGGCAAGTCTTTCGTCTCTTTGCTTCTTCCAAACATACATTAACTTCGTCAATACCATACAACAAATTATAGTTGAAACTTCCTCCATAGATTCGTCCTTGATCTTTTGCGTTGAACCTCCAAAACGTGAATAGATCATAGAGGTATAAATTTATTCATTTTGTAAAGGTAAATCGTAAAGCTTACTGAAGATGCTCTGCAAGTTATCGTCACCCAATGATTGCAAAATTTCTTTCTGCTGCTGAAAGAAAGAAAATTAAACACATAAACCAGTCAAGAAAATGGAGGGATTAATTATGTAGCTAGTAAAACATGTGAGAATGATAACAATTTTTGTGCCATTTTCTTAAACACATAAAGGAAGTGTCATAACCTGAAAGAATAATACTTACGAAGAATAGATTTCCACTTCTTTGATTCAAAATGCTGACCACTGTGATTTATACTCGTATGTTTCTTTTTTCCTCTAATTTAACCACTTTAATTTTGTTCTTTTTATATCGAAAAGGCACTGATATCCTTTTTTTTTTCTTTATTTGTGTCCAAATATCATCCATGTTTAGACAAAATATATTCGGTGGTGATTGTGTTTACACCCACAATATTAGAAAACAAATGAGTAATTATTATTGTTTCCTGTGTAGGCCTATTACATCATATGCCGTGATATGCAATTTAAAAAAAAAGTGCTGACTGATGCCTTTTTAACAAATTAAAGTTAGTTCAGGACATTGCATGAGGCCAGTCTACAGCGGAACTAATATCTTTTTAGCGTAGAATTAAAGAGCTATCTTAATTCACTAAATTGTGACTGATGCCCTTTTAACAAATTCCGATTCATTTGTGGCCGCATACCTACAAAGTAGCCCTAAGCAGATCAGTCGGCCGAGAGGATTGATGGGACCAGTTACTTCTTTGCATCTCACATCCCAAGGCAGTTGGTTTGTCTCGTCTGAGAGGTTGTTGCTACAGATTCTGAGAAATCTTTGCGGAGAGGGAAAAAGAATAAATTTTCTGATAGGTCGATTCGTATTGAAAGCAGTTAGCAAGAATGGCGCATTAAGTTGCGCTTTTATCGATTTGAGTTCATCCACAGTAGCATGTTTTAAGTATGCTTCACTCACAATCGGAGAAAGTAGAACGATCGTTTACAATGATGAAAAACATTCTCTCTGGCAGGCGGCTGACAATGTGAGTTGAGAACTTGAAAAATTGTCTTGTGGCATGTAGCCAAGAAAAACAAGAGTGTGTACAGAAATCTGATACAAAGGTTTGCTAAATAACATATATTAAATTAAATTTTGATTATTTTACTGTCTTTTTTTCGTAATTTTAAATACACATTTCTATTATTTTACTGCTTATTTTCTGAGTTTCAAGTGCCTGTTTGCCTGCCTATTTTATCAAAAGAATGCCTGAACTTCCGTGCTAAAGTTATGAGAGTTTAAATGAGCAAATCAGACATGTATCAGCTTTCGTTTGAATTACGAATTTTTCTTAAGAGGGATTTTATTGAATCCCATTATGTTTAAAATGTCAACTGTGACAGTTTCAAAATTCCTTTTAACCTATATGGAGAAGTGTAATAGTTTTTCACAAAAGTAATGTATCAAAAGTTTAGAATTTGAAAAAGTAAATTATACATGAAAAATCATGTGCTTATAATATTATGCACAATAATATTGCATTTCCTCATTTTCGGCTTGATTTTTCAGTTTTCTGACAAAACTGTTAACATCTGCCCGCTTTTTTCAATTATTTGCCTACAGAAAGTAATATAATTCCCTTTTTGTACAATATATAAAATAAAAGAATGATTTTATACGCCCTCTTAAATAATAAAATCATTGATTTCAATGGTGCAAAACTTAAATTCACTATTTAGACTAGAACATATAATTTGTAAGAAAGGAGAATATGTATGCGTAATAGTTTATGGAATAAGTCTTACCTCTTAATGAAGATTAAGGGTGACATACAATCATCGGACATAGATTACACATGACTTAATCAGAATGAAGAGCAACGCGATATTTCAATGAGAGCAGAGGAATATTATTGGAAATGTTCTGAGAAGTATGTTTGAACTACCAGCGTTGGTAGTGAAATTATGAATTATGATAAACACAGCATTAATCGGTGATGGATATGTCAGATTTATAAAGTTTTGTTCATAGTCCTTCATAGTTTTAAGTATGTATGCATATAGACC
Source organism: Periplaneta americana (assembly GCF_040183065.1). Classification (NCBI taxonomy): domain Eukaryota; kingdom Metazoa; phylum Arthropoda; class Insecta; order Blattodea; family Blattidae; genus Periplaneta; species Periplaneta americana. Next base: position 31,822,467 of record NC_091133.1, on the reverse strand, counting down.
TATGAAATGGATACTTGGAACACAGCTAGGGTGAGACGAATCCACACACAATGAAAACGCACACAAGAGCCCATTGTACAAGTTACAGAATAGATGTTGTCTTGTGTGAGAAATGGCCAATACATTTTTTTTCTTTTTTTTTTTTTGGAATACTCTTTCAGGAACAGAATTTTCACGTGCTTAAATATAAGACCTATGTAATGCACGTAAGAAGCAAACATAATAACAATCCGATTGGATAATGGCGTAATAAGGATTAGCAACATTTATATTATTAGAAAGAGCGTGTGTTCGATAAAAGTGAATTGGAAATCAAGAAAGGAGTTGTAAAAGTGTCAATTTTAAGTGAACTAAATTAAGTCATCAGGTTTTAAGGTGGGAATATATATCAATTTAGATGAAGACAGAAGTAAGAATTTATAGTAAATAGTGAATTAGTGTAAGGGAAAGAGGAGGATATAAGAATGGGGAATGTGAGTATGAGGTATGAATCTAAATTATAAAAGTATCTACAAAAGGTATATCTATTGAATGCAATTGTGACACCGGATACAGAATTGTGACGTCCACATTACATGGATGTTGACATAAAAAATATATCATAAATCATATTATATCAAATCTAAGACCTGACCTCTCAGGTTTACTTGTCTTTCAAAGCATGTCAAAGATTATTGTTATCCCCAGTATTACATCTCTCGCGAATGACAGTCCTTAAACCGTAGGCATATGTATTAAACATAATTCTCTATCCAATCAAAAAATAATTAAATTTCCTAACGAAGTTTATTTTTACAAATAAAGCTATTCAAGGATCTACTCTTCGTTTAATTTAGCAACTCTGTGAAAGATAGTGAGAAAATGGCTCGAACGAAATAAAAACAGAAGGATCTGTTATGAGAATAACAGGAAAAACCTGTTTAAAAGTAGGATTCTCCACAAAGTGTAATCTGAAATCTTTGCCAAAGCCAAAGATAATGGTTACACAAAAGTGAAATGTTTGAGTAGGCTATATATTGACAAAGCATATTTAAAATAAATTTTATGTTAGACATGGTGTACACAAAGATTCTTGCGCACATTTTCCCAGTTGTCTTGAATTCTAATATTCGATTTACATCAAAGGCCTGTTTCTTTTTTATCGCTTTATTAGGTTAGAAGGCCGTCGTAGTGTAGATATCACTTTGTGATAGTTCGCCCCATGTTCAGATGATGGAGGTTTGACGGATAGTTCGACGAATGGACTGGAAGAACTGACGGATGAACTGATTGTTCTACGAGCGTATGGATTGACTGATAAACGTGAACATGAACCGATGTTTGAGGGTGTGTGGCCTATCTGTGTTTAGAAGAACGGATTGTTTGTTGAATGGGTGACGGGATTGATTGATGGGTGACCTGATGGATTGATGAGCAGGTGATGTAATGGTGTAATAGGCGGTTAGCCTGATGGTTTGATGGACGGGTCTTCTGAGTTTTATAAACGTGTTGTCTGATTATAAACAGGGCTTCTGAAGGTTTATTAAACTAGTTGTTCGATGGTTTGATAAACAGGTCGTTTGAAGATTTGATAAACCAAATGTTTGATAACATGTGATAAACCAATATAAACCAAACGTTTGATGAACGGTCGTCTGATAGTATGATAAACGGGCCGTCTAATAGTTTAGTAAACGGATCGTCTAATGGTTAGATTGATGAGTAGCATAAAAGTGATTGAGCATAATATATATAGTTGGTGGTTGGATGACAAGATTGATTGAAGAAAGGGGATGATTTGACAGATGGGACGTCTATAGATTCACGTTGAACAGATAGGCAAATGAGCTTACGACATATTTAAATATAATAGAAAACTTTCAATAATACTAAGACCAATCCATGGTAGTTTGCAATCTTGGGTTCGATTCTCGATCATCCAAGGAATATCTTCCTCGACTATAAATTAGTCCTTGGTATTTATGGCCTGTGTTCTCCTTGTGTTTAAGTTAAATTTAGTTAGGCATAAATGTTAGGAAGAGACTGGCGCACACTTCCAAAATTAAACTGAAATGTCCGCTTATGGGATGACTGAGTGTCGCTGGCAACCCGATGGTCTTAGACTTAGAACTAGTGAAATAAGGATGAAAATTTTAATTGTTTATTGCAGATGAAATTGAACACGTTTAACATTAGAATTGACCGGACTATCAAAATAAACTTGTAAAATATCTAAAAACTACATATTTCAGGCCTTTTTTTTTCCTGATTTATTGGTATGAGCTTACTTTTCGCATAATTTCAGTAAATACTAAATATTATATTCTTGAAATACAGATAGTTGTAACATCTTCAGTAAAACTCTAATATTTCACGCAGTTATTTGGAACTTAACCATTTGTACTCTAGATACGAGTTAATGGGAAATTTTCCACCCACACCATACTAGTAAGCGCATTCTTATTCGCATTTTGGACGATATGCCTATTAAATCTCTGGAATTTAATTTAATATGCACAATACAGTTTTCATCGAAGTGATGCAGGGTAAATTATTTTGTCGATAATTTAATGGATGTAGCCTAATTATTCACCCAAAATATCATGTGTCACACATGTACAAAATTAGAATAATTTAAAATAAATTGATCGTTTTAATTATTTTTAATTGCGCTTTAATTAATTACTGCAGAAATTGGAGAATGCGCAATGTTTACAATAGTTGTTAATTATAATACCACACATCAATTTATGGAACTTGTAATGTAATCTGAGCATTCAAACGAATGTAGCTCAAGCATACTATCGAATTTATTTCTGCAGATTAACCTACAGTTTAAAGACGAGCGCGTACGCTTCGGCATATATGGAGAATGAAGACTCTCGTTCTCCTGGAATCAAACTTAGCTGATTAATGTTCTTCACAACCTTAAGTGTAATGGATGAAATGAGTAGAATTCATACGGATGGATTTTCAGCGTCAAAAGCCACAGAGATTGCTGGGAAAGTTCTCTAATCGTCGTTAAATATCGAGACACATCCCGAATCGCCAAGCATCCTCAAAATGGAACCGTGATCATCTCTCATATTAGGTCTATAGTCAGTCTTCCTAATTGTAAGAAAGAGCCTGTTGGCTTGTACCGGATCACTTGCGTATGTCAACGGGTGTCATCAGCTGGACGTCCTCCACCTGCTACCATGATCAGCCTGTACCACGTGCAGCGGTCATCAGAACACTGCACACTCGGGCTAGCGTCTATTACCCGCGGACAAGACATTGCCCTAGCAAGCACTCGTGGCTGGTGGCGGGTATGCTGTCTTCCTATCCCTTGTGCACGACGGAGCATATTTCCTTACCCTCCATGCACTCTACCCATTTCAGTGAGTGCTGACGACCAATGCGCTAGTGAGTCTTATCAACAGAATGTCTGTCGACTAGCACCACTAAATTGCATACCAGTGAGTTCGTTAGCTGAACGATCGCCATGAAAGTACCGTATTTTATCACATAATCACTTCCCATGAGTAATTTCATGCTCAATGTCTTTTAGTAAAAGTTAATAAATAAATGAGCAAATCCTGAGTAACTTTCGGAGCTGGATCCTGGACTCATTTCGCTGGCATTATCACCTTCACCTCATTGACGTTATATAACAATAGTAGTTGAAAAAGTCTTAAAATAAATACAAAAAAGTTATGATGAAAATAAACTACAGGTTCACTATGGAGTAACTATTAACATGTCTAACTGTGAAACGAGCAGGCCCAGGTTGAAATCTTGGTTGGGATTTTTTCTGAGGCTGAAGCATAAATATTAGGTAACTTTCGGTTTTTGACCTCGAACTCATTTCGCCATCATTTCTTCACATGCCATACAGTATGGTTAAGTTCACAGTGCAGCGTACTATATGCGTACAAGAGCGCGCGATCATTTGGCGACAAAAATTATTCACGAAACAGGAGTGGTGAGCACAATGAATCTCAGGTTACGGTATAAGTTTTCAGGCCCCTTCTCAGTAAGAAAGAAATATTACAAATAGAAAATAGCATTTGCATCCTGACAGGAATATCATTTGTAAAGTAGTTAGCTTTGATACACAAGTCGTTACTCGGTTACAAATATCATTAAAGATTGCAACTGAAGTATGTACGGAAGAATGTTGAAAACTACATTTTGTTTTAGTAATTCCTGTGGAACGATTCGATTTCATGGCGCTGTTGATTAGTCGTCATTAAGGTAATATACAGTATTTAGAATTTAACTATAAATTCATGTCATCCTTTAATATTTTTTCTTAACTCTATAACATCTATTAATGCTTTATGGTTGTGCTAACAGATGGAGTTACTTGTCAACAATGTGACGCTGAAACTTGTGTTCAAGTTACTACCCAGCGACAGTCCTGATACATTGTATTTTATATTTTTGACACGATTAGCTAATTAATATGAACACGACACACTCACAATCATACAAATTTCCAGACTCTAGACTCCCAGACAAGAAAAATTTATCGAGAGCCGAGCCAGGGAATCGAACGCGGAACTTCCAGATCTAGAAGCCAGCATGCTGACCAACAGACCACGGAGGCTCCGTTAATTATAAATACCCATTCACTTATAGCCTATATCAAAATATTGTCGTGGTCTAAGGCAACAGTCTAGATTTGGTGTTACAGAATGAGTACTGGTTCGGTCCTGATGAGAAAGGAATTTTCTCATGAAATTTCATCCAATGTATGGGACCAATGTCCTCTTAGCATCGTCATGAATTTGATGAGTTACATTAGGTAGCGAAATAAGGTTTCGAAAACCAGCTATGACAGGTGGGGAATAATTCTGCCTACTACATGTTACTCCCATGCTAAGCTCGCCTCGGTTGGTCGGCCTTAGCCCTACATGGGCTGTCGCGCCACGGATTACTAATTATGCCAAAATGTTACAAAAATCATCATACATTATAAAAACTAATGTGGAAATATCGATTTCATGCGAATTTCTGTATAATTCGTTATATAATTCAGTATTAAGTTATTAAAACGTTAAATTTATTATTTAAGTCAGATTAAAATAAATACTTAATAGGCCTGCTTAATCGCGTGCATCCATACAAACGAAATTTTATTGATTTCTTATTAAGTGGACATTAAATGATTAAAATTGTCTATGGTTTTGGATGATAGTTCACGAAAACGGAAGCAGTAATTGGTACACAGAGAAGTAAAAATATTACCAAGGACATTTTGTATTGACATCGACTTGCAGAAATTGTAAATGAAACATGAGAACTCTTATTTATTTTTATAGCTGGTGTACAACCCAGAATTTTCAATACAAAATATGACACAATACATCATGGCTAGCCATTCCAATTCTATAGGATTAATTTCTCCCACAATTTCAACAAAAACCTTACACTCTTTATTTAGATACTGATTGCTCGCCGCATTCCGCTGGAAGTGTTTGGACATCATTTTGCTAACACAGAACAGGTAAGCTTTCAAAGTTACAAAGATAGACCAATTTAATCGTATTTTTTTTCTGTGATCGCAAAGTGGAACATCCACGCAAGCTGCCAAGTGGAAGCAGCCACATCGTCACCAACAGCATTAAAAAAAAAAAAAGACCACGCCGCTGTTATAGCTTTCACTATGTGCTCAAAACGGATTAAAGAGAAAACTGAAAACTAATGACTTCAGAAAGTGTTCACTCTGAGTACATTCTGTTAGATTGCGCTGTTCTATATAAATTTTAATGAACGTCTGTTTTTACAAGAAAAAAATTAAAAAAACGGAATACAATTAGCAGTCATAAAAACTTTTAAAGCCTAAAGTAAAATTATTTATAAATACGAACTCCATTAGCTAAAGTTTAAAATTAAATTTATACGATTGTGTAAATTTATTTTCTCTCTGTTCATGTTAGTGCTCGTAACTTTGGTCTGTATGTGAAATTCGAAATTGTAAACTATAATGCATTTTTAAGACCTATTCAGACATATTTCTACTAATTTCTTTGTGGCAGTCTATGGTTAAAATAATGTTTGGACATCAGTATAATTTTAATTAAATTAAGGTTTTCTGTTCATTATATTATCAAATTGCATAGCAAATTGTTGTAATTTTAGCCAGGGCAGAAAGTTTTAAAATTTAATCAGGTATGTATAATAGCCTATTCATTATCGCATAAGTATTTCGAATATGTTAGTAGTATGTAGTCAGATGGTCAATGAAAAATTACTTCTTCGATGAAAAGCACGGTCGATTCTAGTAGAAGATCGGAAGGCTCAACTTAGCAACACTGGTCGTCTAGTCTTGTCAGTCGTACTGCTGTCATATTTCACCAACAGAACCAAAGAATTTTAATATTAATCTCAGAAGAAAACCGTTAAAAAGTTATTCATACGTCGTACAAGAAGTCAGTATAATAGATTACCTACGGCTTCTTTGCAGTAAAGTAAAGAGTAAATCCTTTTATATATTTTTAAAATCTTGAATAATGTCATTTCGTAAAAAAATTGCTGTAATTTAATGCTGGGATCCGTAAGTGGTATGTCGTGTCTTCATTATTTTTCTCGTTATTTCCCGCTTACTATAGATTTATATTATTTATAAAAATATTCCATTACATTATGTACAAAACTCAAACACGTACAATATTCATAGGCGTGAATATTACACACATTTTGTTACATTGTACTTTATTTAGGTCATAGGCTACGTTGGTTTTCAGCCAGTATTAATGGATCTATCCAGTTAGACTAGGCCACCTTTTTCAGACTTCAGTAATGTTAATCTATGAAAAAAAGCCACTGTAGATATCTTAAAAGAAATCGTATCTTATTATATTAGATATTTTTATCTTATTTCCAACATCTATAAGGCAGTTCTATATTGTTTATCAAAACATTATTCCATTATATTACATGCAATACTCAAACACATACTGTACAATTCCAAGGCCTAAATGTCTAGGCCTAGGCCATACACTATATTAAATACTTTTTATGCTCGACCATGCCAAAATGTAGTAATTATACACCTGATAGCAGCCCTTTAATGCATGTCATTTAAGTACACCTATTCATTAAAGTTCAGGTTTTCGATTATTCTCGGATATGCAATCGAAAGACAACTAGCGAAACGTCACGGAGGCTGGAAATCCAATACTGTCGCAGAAGGTTATGTTCTGTTACTATAATAATTAGCGTTAATTGTAAATAATATTCAAATAAATTCAATTTGTCATCTCGTTTTTCAATGTCGAATTCAATTTCAAGGTTATATCAAGATTAATGTTTATCTTACTCTCTAGATTATATCAAGGTCGTCGACATTCGTTTCTCGGAAAAAATCAATACTTTCGCCTCTGCGCACATCTCACAATTTATGAGGTTGGCTATTGCACTCACATAACAATAACATGAATACTTACGAATAATTTCAAGTTAGAAATATGGTCGAGCATAAAAAGTCGCACGAAACTTGCCTATAATGGTAATTAAGACGCGCGTATGAAAATTATGAAACTTGCTTGCGCTCGTTTCATAAACATCCTCGCGTCTTAATTACTACCATTATAGCCTCGTTGCATAATGTACTATTATCTTTTTTAGGCTCATATTTTTCACAACTTTTTCTAATATGTCTGCAATTTTATTTTACCTTACACTGGTTTACTGGCAGCTATGATATCATTCCTTACCTTTGAATAATTATTATTTAACTATTTTCATAATGACAAAGTATTATAATACCAGCAAGTTCGACATATTCCTTCGCACATTGGCATACATAGTTTACAAAACAAGTCAGCATCACTACACAAGACTGTATTTGATAATAACTTCAACAACTTCTTTTGATTTCCACATTTTACTAAGTTTTCTTCATTAACAGTGTTTGAAATCAATGTATTTACAATGCAATAGCCAATTGCTCCAATGTAAAGTACAAAATATGAAGGAAGAGTAAAGTCCTTCTCGATTCAAAGTATCAAAATAAAGCTTTATTGTAGGCTTCTTTCCCTACCAAGTAATCAATACAAAGTGAACAATGTAACTTTTAGGATACCTTGAAAGAGGCATAACCTGATATGTTCAGAAGGCTGGATGTATTAGCTTCAAAGCTGAAGTATCAGGTCTTGGATAGCTCTAAAAATGGAGCTACCGGTACATGTACCATTTCGTTCCTTTCTGGTTCTATATCGTCCGCTGTTCCAAATGTTTCTCAGGACAATTTTAGAAATCCATACTTGGCTGATTTCATGCCTCATTTTAAAAATAAACACTCATCATAAATTGTGAATACTCTTCAATACGCGAAAGCAAGGCTTAAATCTCATAAACCATGTGCTTCTTTCTTACACGCTCGTAAGAAGACTGATGTCTGACTCACATGTTGTCAAGTTTCCGCCTTCCGACCTTCTGCTAGAGTCGACCGTGTAACAAGTAAACAGAGAGTTCCTATGCAGACAGGTCCATGGATTAATGACGGTAGTGCGGAGCGCCTGTCCCGAGGAAGATAAGGGTGGAGAAGGATCGGTCTGAGTAGGGAAGCGTGCACGGACCTTCCGTACGCCGGCGTACGACCGCTCATCGCCAGACAACAAATTTTGTTAGATAGAGGTTGGATTGGGAGCTCTCCGTATTTCAGTCGAAATGTTGAAAATCAGCGATTACTTATGTCTATAAACTTTGAGTAATAAACTAATTTGTCGGTTTTATCACAATCAAATTAATAATGGCAATATCTATTATTGGAGAAAAATTTTTTCCGGGACAGGAAATCGAATCCAGGACCTCTCAGCTTTGGAGAGGAGAGTTTCGTCGGCAGCGTAAGTCGGATCTTGGCATACCTCAGATGGGAAGAGGGCTCAGCGCGCAAAACTGAGAGGTTCTGTGTTCGATTCCCGGTTTCGGAACGAATTTTTCTCCAATAATAGATATCTACGTATGTGAGTAGGCTACATATAGTTATTGATTATTCAATAAGACCGCGACGTTTTCATATATGAATATAAAGTAGGATAATAAAGGCAAGTTGGCAAATGTCAGACGTTTAACAATTTTATTTCAATTTCACCAATGACTGTAATTTCTGATATTTATCAATTCGATGATTATATTTTTAGATATGACTACGGATCGTCCGTCAATTTAGTGACTGTCAATACTCTGTCATGCCGATAGTGAATATACTTGATGCCTGTGGAGAATTTTTTCTAATCTATTATATAACTTCCAGTGGGGCAAAGGCTAATTGAGATTTCCCGGTCTTAGATCGGGTCAAAAACCCTGATAGAACTGATATTTTACCCTTGCGGTGAATTTCTGTGAAGTCCGGAGTGCCTAATATTGTCGAATCCACTCTCCTCGCCTCCACGCTGGGGCTCCCTGGGATCTTTTAAGATGTAAAAGAGAGGGTGGTATGCGGAAAGCAATGGGAAGCTACCACATATACCTTTCCCAAGATAAATTGCAAACAAATGGAAAAGTCTGGAGAATGCTGGGTTTGCAATGAAAGAGTGCCCTTGGGCAGAACACTATGAATGAATTAATATATAACTTACATAAATCTAGTAAAATTCCTGGTAATTAATGACTTTTTTTTGTGCAGTGTCTAGAAAATAATGACCTGAATGTTGATTATCAAAAAGATACTAAGATAGTAGGATACTAAGAAACGTGCGATACGAAATCGTCTGTTAAAAAAAGTACGGCAGTCTTAGAATATGGGAAAAATAAACAAATATACAGTAATATATTCTAGCTTTGTAAATACACTACTAATTAACTCACGGCAGCTGTTATTAACTTATAAATTTCATTTAATTTTGATAACTTTGCTTCTTACTATTTGTATTTGATGTTTCATGTCAGTCCTTTCATTTAAAATTATATCAGTATTAAATTCATCAATGCCTTCTGAACTGGTTTGATATTATGGTTCTTACTTATTTTTCTTTCGGTATTGTGTATAAAGTTTATTTTCTTGGCTATATTCCTACTAAAAATCAAGCACCTGTTTCCAATAAATGCCTTTTAATGTACAATATGATTCATCAAGGAAGACACTTCAGCGTTTTATAATATTTAATTCTATTCAAAATCCACGGCCTTCATAAATAATAAGGTATTTACTAATTTATTGATCGATGTATACAAAACTGCAATTATTTAAATAAAAAGTTAGGAAATTGAGGATCCTGAAGTAAAAATCTGACAGATGTTACTGAAACCGGGATAATTTGTCAGACTATGTGAAAAATATAATTTGTAGGTAACGTATAATGAGAACATAAAATACTGAAATCGATTCTGAAGACAGCCGCTGCATGTCGTTGTGTCAGATAGGTCTCCTCCTCTGCTCTTATATATCGATCTAGCAGACTTTATGAAGAGACAGTGCCCTTTATTGCCTGCTTTTGTATTAACACAATTAATATGCGAGGCGGTCTTGCTTGTTTCATGGATAGAGTATCTAGCTCTCTCCCTCAAGCATCCCAGCCCGCTTGTGTCAGGCACTCGTTTGCCTGGTGGTTTCCACTTTGTGGTTCACTACGCCTCCATAATGTGAGGGAATCTTCCACCCTGTTCTCTCTGGAATTCCTAGTGATTATTCCGCCTGCACTACGAGGATTACAGCCAACCACGTCAAGACTCGTCTGGAATTCTAAGACGTTTTTGTCATTTTTCTTCCTGTCTTTGCACGTAATTGGCTATTACAGCATCCATTTATCTTATGGTATGGTTTAACACCTTGATATAGGAAACGGTCGTGAGATAAGATTCAAATATTGGCCCAACCGTATTTTATTCTTTCCTAATAAAAGGGATAGACAACAATTCACACACTTCTTTGTTAAATTTGTACATAAATTACATTCACTTTCACAATATTTCCATATTTTTCCATGCCTAATATGTTTCCCTTCATTATAACGTTGTATTCCTAAATTTATATTCGTTGTATTCTTATTGTCATTTTTTCTTATCAGCCTACTGCCGTTCCCATTGGTTTTATTTTGAATTCATACTTTTAAGGGGTTAGATACAGCTTACAGCAGTAATATTTTTGGAAATATTCAACATTTTTTCCTCCATTACTGTATCTTGGACAATAATGAAAACTGATATGTAGAAAACAGTGTCCTTTTGCTATATGAAAAAAAAAATATATATATATATATATATATTTACGACTTGGAAAAAAGTTTTTTTTTTTTTTTCAAAATTCAAAATAGTGGCAGTTCACTGTGCAGTGCTGAAGCGTTTTCCTGATTACTCATAAACTTGTTAACTTTTCATGTTCTCTCTCTTTTATTTTATTGCTGAAAATCATGTTTACAATATCATGCTCTTTCAACTACATTCCTTAATCATTTTTTTTTTTAATTTTGTGTTAGAAGAAAATACTGATATTTCACCATTTTTAAAATGAATTTATTTTATCAGATAATCTATGAAAGGTAGAGGAGTGATTTTGCATTATATTGTAGACATGACATGCATAAATACACACAAAAAATTTCATCACAGAATGTTGGATAGTTTATGGGGTATGAGGGAAACGCTTTATCAGTACACAACATTTTGAATTTTGAAGAAAAAAATATAAATAATTTTTTAAATCGTAAAAATATTTTTTCATATAGCAGAAAGACAATGTTTTACACCTACTAATTTTTATTTTTGTACAAGATAGAGTAATAGAATTATTTACTATTTATAGGAGATCCAGATAATCGGTACAAAACCTAGAAACAAGAATGATTGAAAACGGTAACTTTAGCTAGGACTGGTTAGTACCAGAAGAACAGATGATTGTAATGGATTCACTTTGAAAGCAGAATGAGATAATTCTGTATTACGCGTCAAATGGTTTAGGTAATACCAAGGAGGAAGCTAACATGGGTCAGCTGATTTTGAGGAGGAAGTGTTGTTGAGTGTAAAATCTATAACAAAGAGAAAATACATGGCGAGAATGCATATTCTAAAAGTAGAGCATAATGTTTCGTCTAGAAGTGTACGTCTGGATAGACATAAAATGTATTAAGACCTCATTTCTTATCATATAATCCTGCTGATTCTAAAAAGTAAGAATATAAATGAGAGAGAGAGAGAGAGCGAGAGCGGGAGACATTACTTTTGTCCAATCCTTACTAAAAAAAACCAAATTTACTATATAGCCTACCTTTGAAAATGACAGTATACTTCTATTTCTTGGCAGTGAACAAGTTTGATAATTACAGCTCTTTAAAAACTATTAAAAGAGCCAGATTCTTGGTTTCTAGACTCAGTGTTTTCTTTTGTACTCATTTGCTTTATTCGGGGTAAAATGAGAGTGAGTCACCAATCTCTTCTCCTCTCATACTTGGAACGACACAGAATAATCTGAACCAATTTCTCATCACGTATTTTAAAAACACAACGCCACATCTTTTCGAGCTTGTCGTCTGAAAGAACCAGCATTAGTCTGTGTTGCATTACGCTATAATAAGAAAAGTCTCTAGCTCTGTCGTGGAGCAGAATAAGGAACTGCTCGCTTGCTCTTGGCGCAGCCATAAAGAACTGCGATATGCAAAATTGTTTGTGAATAAATTTGCTTTCCTCTCTCAGAGTCGTGATGATATTCTAATCTGTGAGTACTAACTGGTTCTATGAATTTGAATTAAGGAAAGAAGATTTTTGGAGAGATATGACTAATTATTATTATTGTTGTTTCTTTATTACTAATGTTTCAAAATACAAATTTTGTGCCAGAACTCTTAAAAGGTCTGTTAAAATAGTAGAATTTTAGCAATGACGCAATAAGGGACGGGAAGAATGTTGAATTAAAAACTAACAAGATTGAAAGGGAACTGGAAAGACTGTGAGTACCGAGCGAGTTGGCTCAGACGGTAACGTTTGAAACTCGCATTCGGAAGGTCCCGGTTTCAAACACCGTAAACGTCCAATCTGCCAGAGTTTTTCATGGTTTTCCTCAGTAAAAAAGCAAATGACGGATAGGAAATTTACATACCATGATTCATTATTGCTTCAATCATCAATATTATCTTTCCGTTCCTGTTGCCAGCGGTGGATATACTGCGTGTTCAGTTCAAAGTGTGTCATGGCTCGCTGTATGTCGTCATGTGGCTACCCGATGAGCCTAGAGAATTCAATCTTCCTACACTTCCGCAGAGCGTATTACCTATGTGCCAGAGAAGTTGCCTGGCAAGTACGGCGTTCATTCTGAAGAGCACTTACCGATACCTACCGTAACGCCGGTAGTGGCAGGAATGTGAACTGTTTAGAAACACGTATTGAGGTGAGTTTTTTTCTTACTGTCGGAATATGGGGAGAGGGTTAAAACGATTACGTACGTATAGTATTTGTTGACATTAACTTCGACGGTCAACATGACACGGAGCATTTGATTTGTGTTATGGAATGTTGCCGTACGCAACCGATGATAACAAATACACTGCGTACGACTTGCCCGCGCAAAACACAGTTCGAAAGAGGTTATGGTAGCACAAAAACCGTACAGACCGCCATCTGTTGCTACGACGTTCAAGTTGTACCGTACACGTTCTCAAGTTCAGGTTGAACGCCTTGATTAATAGGCAACTTTTCTGACATAAAAGCTGAAACTCGCTTCAAATCGCTGACTCACAACAGTGACGTCATGACACACTTTGAAATGAACACCCAGTACAGTTCAACCTGTACCTACTTCTCTTTCTACCATACTTATTTCTAATAAAGGAGGTAATAAATCAAATCTTATATTATTTATTCGTGGAATTCGCCTGGTGCACTCAAGGATTTTAATAAGTGCTATCCCAATAAAATAGAGTTCAAATAAGAAAATTAGAAAATATGTATGTGACAATGTAAAATACAGATCTGTTAAAATTAAAAACTTACATTACAAACCAGTAGTAGCCTATTAGAAACAAGAAAAAAAAGATGAATATTGAAAATAGGCCTATTTTCTACCTAATAGTTGGTGTCACAAATATATCACACATATTTCATCACAAGCTTAAAATTATAGGCCTACATATATTATTATTAACTTATTATTTATTACTTAAATATTTTTCGATGGGTTCAAGATCAAATTCATTTCCAGATGACAGATACAGCGCAGATTGCTGTGTTACAGTAAATATTAATATTTAAACAATGATGACAATTTAATTTAGAAACTCATAGGCCTACAGCCTTTAATGAATAAAAATGGCTTTTAATTGACACCCTGAAAAACCGCAGAGTACTTCTATGTGAAATTACAGAATTAACATATGATGCCTATAAAACAACATTACCGTTTAAATTAAAGAATGACGTTTCGGAATATAAATTAATAGCGGTGATCTGCAAAGCTGCCCACTCTCAAATAATTAAAAACTCGTATGCTTTTCGTAGTACATCTCTCTGAGAAAAATTAGATACAGGGTTCATTGTTATAAATATGAGCGATAAATTGGACAGTATTCTAAGTGTGAACTATCACGTTTTACTTACTGAGAATTTATATATAAATAAATTTATTAAATTCAATTTCAAATAGCTAAAATATCTAAATATACATCACAATATCTGAAGTAATCGCTATTTACAATAAAGAATACTTTTAAATTCCAAGTGAAATATATATATTAAAAATATTATGATGGATGTTAATGTTATGTTTTATTTAACGACGCTTGCAACTGCAGAGGTTATATCAGCGTCGCCGGATGTGCCGGAATTTTGTCCCGCAGGAGTTCTTTACATGCCAGTAAATCTACTGACATGAGCCTGTCGCATTTAAGCACACTTAAATGCCATCGACCTGGCCCGGGATCGAACCCGCAACCTTAGGCATAGAAGGCCAGCATTATGATGGAACAAATTAACATATCAAAACGTAACATTTTCTAAGAATATAAACAGGATATAAAGAAATAAGTTGAAATAAGATGAACATTTCTTCAATGTCACTGGTGTTAATTTATTTCCTTTTAGTACCTGTTGCTCAGGATAGGGACCAATGGCGGGCTTATGTGAGGGCGGCAATGAACCTCCGGGTTCCTTAAAAGCCAGTAAGTATGTAAGTAAGTAAGTAAGCATAATTTCATAAAAGTTATGAACAAACGAATTCAAAGTATTTCACTGATTCTAAAATATTTTGTATAAAATAAAATAACTGAAATAAATAGTATATCTATATATATATATATATATATATATATATACATATACACACACACACACACACACACACACACATTATATGCTTACACACTACTCAGTCTAGTGTAGTGCCAAGGTCAAGAAAGCAAGAAGCTCTACCTCCATGTCCTCATGCACCTTCAGGCGTATTATAGGGGACATTTTATTTATTTAGCCTACCGTATTTATTTCATCGAGGGCAGCAAGAAAGCTTATAGAGATAGAAATGACTCACTCCGTTACTATGTAATATTATATACTTACATTTCCTAAAAATTTGCTCACAGTGAAAATCATTTTAATGGAAATTAAACGAAATATGTTAAATTCATAAATTTTATCTAATAATGTTTTTCTTTAACCAACTATTTACTGTAATAAATTTATTTATAATTAAGTAAATGTTGAACAACATGATGTCACTAATACTAAGCAGTCATAAGTAGCGACATTCTTTGGTCATACAGTTAGCTTGATATAGTATCATCGCTTAAGATGATACGTCGGGAACAAAAGTACAAGCACTTACAGTCCCTATCGAGTGGAAATAAATCTCCATTTCTCCGCCGGATTCGCGGATTTATAGCCGGAGACTCCACCACTCTAGCCTCAACGAAGAACTTGTATCGAGAGGAAGTGAACACTCTAAACTTCAAATCGATTACAGAGTTGCATTCAAATACATTTCAACTGTTCCTTGCTTTCAGATCCAGCTCTACAGACAACTGGGATTTGATTTCCAGTAGATATCGCTGAGACATTCACTGTGTACAAAGTAACTACGAGGGAAATGTTTTTCGAGTTTTAACGGATTTGAAGAATGTTGTCAATAATAATAATAATAATAATAATAATAATAATAATAATAATAATAATAATAAAATTACTGATAATAAAATTGATGATAATGATAATAGTGATCATTCTAACGATGATGATGATAATGATAATAATAATAATGATAATTGTGATGATTATAACAATAATGATGATAATGATAATAATGATAATTATAATAACAACAATAATAATAATGATGATGATGACAACAATATTATTATTATTATTATTATCATCATTATTATTATTATACTGAATGAATACGTTCACTTCAGCTTCATATTATTCAGTAAGTGATGTAGATATGTAACATCCTAAATATCAACGAAAGAGTGACAGAGGAGGTTACAGTCAGCGATCTGGACTCGTATTCTGAGGCGGATTGTTAACTGGTACGATTTTTATATATTTTTCTAACTGTAAGGTGTATGTTGAATAATCCGTCACGAATCTGGGAATCGTCTCGTCAAATACCAAATATCAGCTATTATAGCAACAACAAAGATAACCTTGGAGCTGATACAGCATCGTTAAAATATAATCTATTAAAAATCCAAGCAGCATTTAAAAATAACTGTCGGCTTGGGTAGCGCAGTTAGTATAGTGTTGGCCTTCTGCGCTCGAGGTTGCGGGTTCGATTCCGGCCCAGGTCGATGGCATTTAAGTTTAATTAAAGGCGACAGGCTCATGTCAGTAGATTTACTGGCATGTAAAAGAACTCGTGCGGGACAAGATTCCGGCACATCGGCGACGCTGATATAACCTCAACAGTTGCAAGCGTCGTTAAATAAATCATAATTTAATTTTAATTTTTAAGAATAACTTTATACAGAAGGGTGAGGTCTGATACTATAAATCGTAAGTTACAAAGTAGAGGTTATTAACAACATTAATTTACTGACGAAACACAGCGACTGTAACAACACGAATATGGTAACAGGAACTGCCGAAACGGCTAATAACAGATTACAGTATAGACGTTAGTCATACTCGTAAGCAAAAAAAGTTAAAATTTGAGATAATGTAGGATAGATTTACTGTGTACAAAACTATAGAAATAGGTAGAATAACCATGTACTTATGAAGGATTCAACTTTCATCTCACTTAATGGGTTAGGTACAACTTACAGCAGTAAAAGTTTGGAATTATTCAACATTTTTTCCACCATTACTGTATTTTGTACAATAATTAAAATTGGTATATGTAAAACACTGTCGTCCTGCTATTTGAAACAATATTTTTACGATTTAAAAAAATGTATTTACATTTTTTTAAATTCATTTCACTGTGCAATGATTAAACATTTCCCACATAACTCAAAAACTATCCAACATTGTGATGAAATTTTTTGTGTGTATTTATGCATTTTTTACCTACAATATGATGAAAGGTCACTTCTCTACCTTTGATAGATTGATAAGAAATAAATTAATTAAAAATGAGCAAGTATCAGTACTTTCTTCTAACACAAAAAAGAAAAATATATATATATATATATTATTTATTAAGGAATGTAGTTGAAAGAGCATGATATTGTAAACATGAGTTTCAGTAATAAAATAAAAGAGAGAGAACATGAATTATGAGGGAAACGCTTCATTACTGCACAGTGAAATGCCACCATTTTGAATTTGTAAAAAAAAAAGTATTTAATTTTTTTTAAATCGTAAAAATATTTTTTTAATATAGCAGAAGAACAGTGTTTTACACATACCGATTTTCATTATTGTACAATATACAGTAATGGAGGAAAAAATGTTGAATATTTCCAAACATTTTACTGCTGTAAGCTATACCTAAGCCCTTAAAATCTTAT
This sequence comes from Periplaneta americana, assembly GCF_040183065.1. Classification (NCBI taxonomy): domain Eukaryota; kingdom Metazoa; phylum Arthropoda; class Insecta; order Blattodea; family Blattidae; genus Periplaneta; species Periplaneta americana. The sequence goes on along the minus strand of NC_091133.1, from coordinate 31,804,627 downwards.
ATTTCGCCTAGCTATCAATAAAAACTGAGAATAAGGAGAATATGTGGTGACTAAGTGGTCAGACCCTCAGCCTGTCACGCAGGCGGTAAGGTCTGGAACTTTTAACTGAAATATTACTGGCGGATAAGTTCGCAGTTTGAGGTATTCTCGAGGCTCTTCCATTTCCCCATATTAGGCATCTTTATCATTCAGTCAATATTTCTCCATTTTATTATCATTCCGGCTGGCAAAGCACGGAGGAGGTTGATTAGGGACGAGTGGGGTTGCCTGTTCGAAACCTGGTGCGCAGTGAACCTTAGTAGAGTCAGCTGGTGCGGGTTTGGGAATGCATCTAGCTTGAGGGTTAGCGTAATGGATTTTTAAAGTTCGCAGTGCTAGTTCGCAGTATCCTCTTCTCGTAATTCCATTCAAAGGTAAAGATGGAAGTATCAATTTTTTCACCTCTACATGAGTAAAGACATACTGTAATCTGTGATTTAATAGTCATGTTTGTAGGAGCCGATAAGCTGAATAACGATATTAATATGTTAAATGACGTCTCTTTTAGCTTGTCTTAATACACTGAGAATTATATTCCCAGTATAATACAGTAAAACCTTGCTAAAACGTGTCCTCTATAAAAAGGAAACCTGCACAAATGAAAAATAAATTTGGGAACGGAATGATTTCCTATATAAAATAATAGTTTAAAACGGAAAACTGCCTAACTCGAAAACGGAATCATTTTTGGGCAACATTTAGGAAAAGACCTGACTAAAACGGATAATTTTAAGCGTAACTGTTGCTAAATTCTTTCAAACCATTTTTAATTTTACGATAATAATGTACGGAAAATGACATAATTTTTTGTGTGACTGTACATGCAATTATCTGGAAGACTTTCGCTATTCTTTGTCAGGAGTTGGGGGTGAAGCTTCTCTAACCATGTCACTATTCTGTCAAGGACCTGGGCAGGTTACTGACCTCCTGTACGGTTACTTCTTCCAACCGTCTTGCATTTTCTTTCATTTATTCTCAGTTTTGTGCTAACAAGCCAATATAGTGATAAAGGACAATGCGAGTAGAATAAAACTGTGAATAATTGTAGTGTAGTGGCAATTTAGTGCCACATTTCCGTTTATTTATTCTGAGTTTTGTGTTAATATGCCAATACAGTGTTAAATAACAGTGCGAATAAAATAAAACTGTGCGATTTAATAAAAAGCCTAGATGACCAGTTCTACATGGATAAGTGACTTCATAATTTTAATGGAGCAATAGATCGTCAAGGTCGTAGAGTCATACTGTTTTTAGACAATTCTACCTGCCAATCAAGGATTGATTTGTCTAACGTGAGGTAAAGCTATTGTTTTCCAACAAACGCAGCTTCAATCATGGGCGCAATTTACCCTCTGAATTGATGCAGGACGTGAAGAAAATCCTGCAACGTTCCCTTCAAAAAAAGTCGCGGCAATGCACTTTAAAAGAAATGTGGGGGCCAAGAAACTAGGACGCAGAGAGAGGAGAGGGAGAGAGAGAGGCTGCAATTACGTAAGTTAATAACTATGAAAATAAAATTCACTTTGCATGTACTGTAGTAACTTTTATTTCAAATTATTTCTTCATTGTGTTCTTCCTACAGTGAGCATTCTTAGTTTTGGCAAAACTCAACCCTTTGTAAAACGAAAACCTGTGGGGGGAGAGAAAAAAAAATTGGAACGATCGCGTTTCGTCATAGGGAGGTTTTACTGTACATTAAAACAATGCTAGATGAACGTTTTCGGCATTAATACCAGGCCTTCAACGCTACAAGTAAGTCTTTATCATCTTACATAAAATAAAGATTCAAAAACAAAATTATAGCTTGCTTAATATTATTAATATTGAGTTTAATTGCAGTTCACAATGCATCTTAACTGAACCATATAACAAGTAATATGCCTTTCAAGCAAGAACTTGTATCATCTCACGATGATGATTACAACATACAATACTTACTTACTTACTTAACTGGCTTTTAAAGAACCCGTGGGTTCGTTGCCTCCCTCACATAAGCCCGCCATTGGTCCCTATCCTAAGCAAGATTAATCCAGTCTCTACCATCATATCCCAGCTCCCTCAAATCCATTTTAATATTATCTTCCCATCTACGTCTCGGCCTTCCTAAAAGTCTTTTTCCCTCCGGCCTTACAACTAACCCTCTATATGCATACGTGCTACATGCCGTGCCCATCTCAAACGTCTGGATTTAATGTTCATAATTATGTCAGATGAAGGATACAATGCGTGCAGCTCTGCGTTGTGTAACTTTCTCCATTCTCCTGTAACTTCATCCCTCTTAGCCCCAAATATTGATTACAACATACAATACTTGTTTTAATGCATCACGCAACATGTTGTAATATCAAATATCAGTTTTATTATTATTTATACAAACGTTTAATTTATTATTTTAATAACTGGCACATGTAAAATTCTTGTATTTCACAAATTTCAAGTGCTCATATTGTGATATTTATCGTAGTTTAACTTCATGATCTGATGATGGCATTTTAATGTCGAAAACGTTCATCTATCATTGTTTTAATGTATTAAATTGGGAATATAATTCTCATTGTATCAAGATAAGCCAAAAAAAGACGGCAATAAACTTAACATATCAATTTCATAATATGTGATGTTTGTGACACTGGCCTTAAAACAGACTAATACCAATATATTTGAAGTAATTGTCCATTTTATGCAATTCAAACCTCTCATTCATCTCACTACCTATAAATTACAATCAAATAAATTCAGCACATACGTTGAAATAGATTGTTACCGCGCACATGGAACGCTATTTAATTTCTGGCAGATCTAGTACGAGTTGAATTAAGCGTTCTGACTATAGGGAAGGGTTTTCTTAGTAATTCGCTTTCCCATATATTTCCATTCTGTCAATACTCTATTATCACCTTGTAATCGTACCGACTCTGAACAACATATGCAAATTGAATTGATAATCCATAAAAAATACTGAAACATTAAAACCAAATAAACACTGATTGTCCTACACTTATGTTCTATTTGTTCTTCTGTTTTATCTACTTTATATACAGTGCTTTAATTCCCCTCTTTTGGTTTATTTGTAATTTTATTGATTTCCACTCTATATCATATTAATTAAATCTCCATTTTGTTCATTTAATTAATGTACCTTTGACCTTTTCTAATTGCTGCTGTGTTTATAAATTGCATACGTAGTTTAATGTATCTTAAAACTATACCATTTTTGCTGTTAATGTTTAGTTTATAATCTGAAATTTCTTTCCCCAAATTTAATTCTTGTTCTTCAATAACATAACATAATTTTAAATTTGTAAGTATTTTCTCACTACACGAAGTCCAAGAAGTAACTTGATGCGTCAAAAGCAGAATCAGACAGCTTCCTAAGTATGCAGGTTCCCAATCCCCAATCGTACCTAATAAAAAAAGTGTTTTGAAAATGCCATTTGTTTTTCTATCTGTTTAATCCTGCATTGATTTTTCCTAAACTATCGAAATAATTTCTTCAATAGCAATTATTTACGATTAAATTTAGCTAGAAAATTTTCCCAACACATATAATAACTTCCGGAAAAAGCCAAAGTTTTAATTCACTCAATAACACGCAATAATCGATTCAATTCATATCGAAGCCTAAAATTTGTAAAATTTTCTGCTATATAGAATAAAGTGACAAAAGAAATAGTATCATTCGTATCAAATGAAAAATATTTTTTAAAAGAAATTACATATTACATAAACATTTCTAACTATTTTTTGCGATTTCAGTTTAAGCATTATCCCCTTCCAGTAGAAAATAACTACGCAGAATTCCCCTTTCTTAAAGGATTAGCATTCACCAGTTCTATTGGGTGAACAGTACAGAGCAGAACAGATTTCGCGGCCTCGCGCGGCTTTGAGTCCCCCACTTCCGCGCGCATAGCCGGCCGATCGTGAAACCTGTTCTGCTTTATACTGTTCACCCAGTACAGGCCTGCAGAACCCGTAAGTAGGGAAACTATGACGTCAGCCTCAATCCACTTCTGTTGGGGATGATCGACTTCCGCGTAGAGTTGTTTACATTCTGTTCCTGTGCAAGATCCATCAGTGGCGGTACTGTAATTTTTAAAAAGGATTGTAATAAATTCATTGTATTTACAACGCGTTATCTTGTTTCAAGGTTTACAATTATGCTAGATTTCCTGTAGGTAGCTAGTTTCTTTGAAATTTCTTTGCACCTAGCCTGCTTTATATTTTGGAAAACTTTCCTCCTATCATAAACATAAATTTATAGCATTTAAGTAATGAACCTTGAAAGTCACTATTAATTTCAATTCAAAATGAACACAACGAGTGACGCCCTCAATTTAACAGTATATGAATATATAATCAATATACAGTTTGTAATAATGAACTTACCCGAAAGTTTATGCATTCTAAAATTTTTGATATGGGCTTTGTTGAAATGTGGTTCAATATTGAAATGAGTAGAATTAAATTGAATGGGACACAGTAAACAAGCAATTCTTTCGTCTTCAACAACAAAATAATCGCATTCCCATTTCCTTTGAAAGTAGTATTTCTTCACGGGTTTAGGTTTGGCCATGTTCCAGTTCTCTTTAAAGTGTAGTACGCGTATTGTGTATTTATTTTTTAATTATTTATTTGGCTGGAGTGCGTTACAATGTTGAATGACTAGCTATTACTTACTTATCAACGTACAATTTATTTATCGTCCTAAAACCAGTAATGCAAGTTTTGTAAAAACAGAAACTAAAATTTTATTAATGCACGAAAAATCATAATAAATTCTTCAAATAGAGTAATTGATTTGTTGCCTGCATGCAACATTTCGGACTTATTCCATTTTAGTAGAATACAGAGCATGGAAAGACAAGTCGGGGACTGTATTTAACTTATTTACACAAAAAGTGGACTTAATCGGCTTTACTAGTAATAAGACGATGTATACGTAGGTAGACCTTCTTATATTATAAGCACACATACATTTTAAAATTTATTTTACATGTCTTTTAACCCTATTTATTTCCCCTATTCATTTTTCTCTTGCTTTCTAAAGGTATGTTCCTAAGGAATTTATTATTTGTTCATTTGTAATTCTTGATAGCATATTGTATACCTGTCGCCGCGAGAATGAATGTTGATGCAGTCGAGCGTAACTAGAACGCTATGACCGCATTGGTAGAAAAGGTGGGTGGGGTAGAAGGGATGGTAAGGCAGCCGCTCTGAGGAGCTATATTTCTGCAAATCTGACCCAGTATATCTGTACTGATTTTCATAGGTAAATTTCCCCAGAATAATTTATTTTACAGTGAGCTGAACAATAGAACTGCTGGTTACTTGAATGGAAAGGGAAATGCTTAGAATATCACAATAAACCACTGATATCTTAGAATAATGAATCACTTTGCAATACCACTTTTCATAAAATGAAACTATTAATATATACAAATAGATATCTCACAGTAAATTTATGCGTATTTTATAGTATTCCAGTCTTACTAATAAATCGTGTATAGTTTTTATACGAGGCTTATGCAGAGTTGAGACAGAAAACGTTACTAATAAACCGTGAATAAGCTATGGACGTATAAACAGGCTGTAACTATACAATGGGAATTGCTTTACAGTAGTTATATACACGAAACCCCTTGTTTAAGCGTTGTATATAGCGAAAAAATGGCCGCCCCTCTAACAGCTGTTCGTATCGACTGTCAATTTATGATGATGGTTACCTTGTAACCACAGAAGAACAAACCAAAGATCATAGAATAATTGCTGTAGCTTGTACTCTTTGACCAAAATGTAGTGAGGTAATCGATTAGAGCCAGTTGTACTATCGATATTTAACACGCCACACTAGAGCGCTCTACCGGATGCAATAGACAACCTCAGATATTCTATTACCTTTCGTAACGAAGTAATGACGAAACTATGACGTAGCTGCGTAACAGTTATACTGTTATACACGACGTATGTAGTGATTATTAGTAAGGAATTTACACATGACTTATAAACGAGCTACTCATTGGATAAGTATAAGACAGTTAAACGTCTGTATATAGAGTTTTTATTAGTAAGACCGTTCATCTACAAACATAAACAGGGAAACGTATTAAAATAAGTCAGATATCTAACGTTCTAGATTATAGGCCTATACACACTTAGAATTTGTTTTTCCTGAAAACTAGAAAAGAAAGTTCACTTTTTCATTTGGTTTCATACTACATAATTCTCTCTCTGTTTGCCCTCTGCCCCTTCTTCCCCACTCCTTCTTCCTCTCTCATATCCTTCCTTTCTTTCTCTCTCTCTCACTTCCTTCCTCTCTCTCTCTCTTTCTCTCTCTCTATCTACCTACATACCTAACTACATACCTATCTTTCTTTCTTTCTTTCTTTCTTTCTTTCATTTTCCTTTATTAATGGCAGGTACCTGACAGTTCGTCATTCGCCCATATGAAGCCAGTTATATAGACCAATTTACCCACAGTCGTTGCTCAGAATGCACCATAGGAGGGTAGTCTACGCCACACCTGCGATGGTTTGAGTTGATAATGCAGATTTGTTGGTATGCCACAGGGTAACCGGAACTCCCGGAGAAAATCCCTGTCTTAAGTAAATCACGGGCTTACCAACAAAAGTTATAAACTGGAGGTACGCAGAGGATCGAATCTGGGTCCAGCGCTCTAGCTACTACTAATTTTCTTTATAAGATCTGTATTTAGAATAAGGAAAATATCATTCGTAACATGATAAAAGAACTCAATTGTTACGAAAGGCGTAAACTGTCCTTGTCCTCATCCTCGTCATACTAATAATAATAATAATAATAATAATAATAATAATAATAATAATAATATTATCATCATCATCATCATCATCATCATCAAAGATTTTGGGCTTAATGGCCTCTTGCAGTCCCATTGTTCATCCAGAATTCTTCTATGTAAGATGAAGCCATTGACTTTGTTTCTCTGTTGGTTGGTACTTCAAAATTACATTTTGTAACATATTCCTAGTCTGTAATCTTCATTTATTCGTGTGCTAGTGGATTTTTGTTTTTCAAGGACAGGTAGGCCCTATATGTCTGTTACAAATTTCACATGTACATAAAATTGTTATTGTGTATTTTTAAACACAGTGTTGTCAGTTTCAACTTCTGTGATAACAAAAATGTGCAGGAATTCATAGGAACTTGATAATTTTCCGCAAGTGTAGACAAGACACATGCTACAATTTTCTGTCACTTTAATGGGCGTAACATATTAGAGCACTTCCACAGATAAGAAGAAAACAGAAACGGTCCTTGCTATGCCCGTCAGCAAAACTGTGTCTTTGCGCCCCCAGCATACAGAAGCAGTTGAAACCGTGCAGCAGTACGGTAACTTCCTGCGGTTCGCTGGTTTTCCTGAGCACATTAAATTGGTTAACGCCGTGTTATTCGCCAGCTACACGTCCAGATTGCTAAGCTCTTGGCTGGATGAATAGTAGCAGGCGAACTCTCGAGCTCTCCCCAAAGTTTCCAGTTTAATTTAATTGAAATTGATGTCTTAAAGTACTTTGCGTTTAAAATTGCGTAACAGTAGATGGTTGCAACACTCTTGCCTCTTTGGTTAATGATGCTCGATTTCAACATACGGTATGTATCGAGAAATTCGAAACTTCCACGTTATTTCAGATCGTAATGTATATCTTCCACATAAAGAGCTATTCAGCAGTATGTTTTGTATATAGACTACTTTTATTATGATGGATTACCAAAAACAATAACGAGAATTATTACTTGCTTAATTACTTACTTACTTACTTATTTACTTACTTACTTACTTACCTACTTACTTACTTACTTACTTACTTACTTACTTACTTACTTACTTACTTACTGGCTTTTAAGGAACGCGGAGGTTCATTGCCGCCCTCACATAAGCCCGCCATTGGTCCCTATCATGAGCAAGATTAATCCAGTCTCTATCATCATATCCCACATCCCTCAAATCCATTTTAATATTATCTTCCCACATACGTCTCGGCCTCCCCAAAGGTCTTCTTCCCTCTGGCCCCCAATCCCTCAAATCCATTTTAATATTATCTTCCCATCTACGTCTCGGCCTCCCCAAAGGTCTTCTTCCCTCCGGCCTCCCAACTAACACTCTATATACATTTCTGGATTCGCCCATACTTGCTACATGCCCTGCCCATCTGGATTTAATGTTCCTAATTATGTCAGGTGAAGAATACAATGCGTGCAGTTCTGTGTCGTGTAACTTTTCTCCATTCTCCTTTAACTTCATCCCTCTTAGCCCCAAATATGTTCCTAAGCACCTTATTCTCAAACACACTTAACCTCTGATCCTCTCTAAAAGTGAGAGTCCAAGTTTCACAACCATAAAGAACAAGCCGTATAACTGTTTTATAAATTCTTTCAGATTTTTTGACAGCACACTGGATGATAAAAGCTTCTCAATCGAATAATAACAGACATTTCCCATATTTGTTCTGTGTTTAATATCCTTCCGAGAATCATTTATATTTGTTACTGTTGCTCCCAGGTATTTGAATTTTTCCACCTCTTCAAAGGATAAATTTCGAATTTTTATATTTCCATTTCGTACAATATTCTGGCCACGAGACATAATCATATACTTTGTCATTTCGGGATTTACTTGCAAACGTATCTGTTTACTCGCTTCAGGTAAAATTCCCGTATTTTCCCTAATCGTTTGTGGATTTTCTCCTAACATATTCACGTCATCTCCATAGACAAGCAGCTGATGTAACCTGTTCCGCTCCCTGAAGCATTGTCACTAATCACAGTCATATATATTCAATAACATCACTGTAGTTACAAAGCATCAAAATTGTTATTATTGTTATTACTACTACTATTATTATTATTATTATTATTATTATTATTATTATTATTATTATTATTTCAGTATGTACTGGAAAGAACCAAACTGAGTGGAAATCAATTAATCAAGGTGTTCGACAAGGTTGTAGCCTATCCCCATTCCTATTTACTATATATATATGGATCATATGATTAGAAACTGGAAAAGGACAAAACATGGTAATTTGAACATGAATAGAAACTTAAAGTTACATATTTTACTGTTTGCAGATGATGTAGGCCTAATAGTATTAGCAGATTCTGAAGATGGTCTTCAACGTTCTGTTTTCCAATTACAACTCATTTCTGAGGAATCGGGATGGAAATTTCAATTGATAAAACTAAAGTAATGGGATTCATCGGAAAACATCATCTCCGCGGCAAAATTTGCCTTTATAATGAACCTGTAGAACAGGTCTCATATTTTAAATATTTGGGTTATCATTTGAGCTATGAACAAGAAAAAGATATTTCTACAAAATTTAATTACTTTAACTATGCAGTGAATACCATTAATAAAATTTCCAAACCTTCCCTTCTCCATAAACACACAAGAATTAAAGCCTATAGAACGCGAGTCCTGTTCTCGTGTATGGAACTGAAGCTAGGACCATATGTAAATATGATGAACACCGAATCACTGCCAATGGAATGAAGTTTTTAAGAAGAACTGCTGGCTATACTAGGTTAGACAAGAAGAAAAATTAGGATATTTTGAAATAGTTAATTATTGACCCAATTTTAGAGAAAGTTAAAAATTATAGACAGAAATGGAAATCTCATATTATATTGAGGATGCCTAGAACAAGGATACCACACCAAACACTAAATTACCACCCTTTAGGAACAAGATCTTTGAGCCGTCCGTTGAAACGATGGCGTGAGACCGTAACAGACCACCAGACTTAATACGTGATAGGAAGAAGATGATATTATTATTATTATTATTATTATTATTATTATTATTATTATTATTATTATTATTATTATGTGAAACTTTATGCTCAAGGATGAAATGAAAAAATGCTACGTCACTAGCCTAGCAATTGAAATGAGTTATGTCATAATCTTGCACGGCAACAGCAATGATTTACGTCACACTATTTTGACGTCACTAGATTAGGAGCGTGGCTAACGAGAAAGAAAGGCTTCGGCACTAATCTGAGTCACGTGGTTATCATGGTCTAATCATGGCCATCTTGACAATCGTCTAATATAAATAAAAGTTCAAAGTTCTAAAAAGGAATTGCTACATTAAACTCATGTTAAACGTGCATTTATATATAAATTTGTTGAACGTTGGCCATGTTATGTGACTGCCGTAGCTTGTCTTTCTCGTTGGCCACGATTAGGAGCGGCAAGAAGTTACTTCTTATTCTGCGAATATGTCACCGAATTCTTCTGTGAAGGAAAAGAAATAGTTTGTGGTTATGTATGTAGCTTTCTTCACTAAAATTGTTCGGAATTATTCGACGTTATGGACTCTAGGCCAAGCACAGAATGCCATCACTTTTATCCTCTAATTTTAACAAAGATATTTTAGAACTGAAAATACAAAATTCATAAAGGTAACTTTGGACCTAATTACAAATTAAAAAAACATAAACAACAAAATTAGTCTCTTGCATTAATACAGCGTTTGTTATGGGTATAGATTTACTTTCTAGCATCAATTATATTTCTCATTTTTCTTATCCTATAGGAATCTAATGCTAACGGCCTCCAACAAATTAATTTAGATGATACAGAATAATTCCATTGTAAATACGTGTAAAGTTTTTATGGTATATATTATGTAAAATAAATTTAAAACATTAATCATTAATAGTGTAATATAACACATAAATTGCATTAAATTTATTTCACTCCGCCATGTTCACAGTCTTCATAAAAGCAGAACAAATTCCGAAAAAAAAGTCTAAATATCACAATAATACCCAACCGAGAACATGTTGTAAGCAATTACAGAGATTCTGTAAGTCTCCTGTCTCTTCTGCATAATATACATTATATTGTCATTACAACAACAGATAGTCTCAAAAATCTTTTCAAACACATTTCTACTTATTTGTATATGGGCTGTAAGCCAGAGGACGAATTGTTTCACCTGTTGTTGGTATTGTTTTGATATATATGTCAAGAAAAATTTAACTACATATCTATTCAAAATATATAAGGTGGGTGCTTCTGTTATGGCTACCCCCCTATTGTGAGTTAGTTAACCAAAAAATCCGCTTAATTGCAGCAGCATCCAGTGAAAGTGCATCCTAGTATGTCACTTGATCGTTTTCCATCCAGTCAGGTTGAGCAATATGGCGTCAGTTGCCTGTTTTGCGATTTTCATGTGACCTCTTCTTATTTTTCTCTGGTAAGTCTCCTTTGTTTTATGCATGTTTTTCAAATACTTGTTTCATGAAACCATCGTACTCCATTCCGTTTTTAATGTTCTGTTGATTGGTGTTGTCGTTGATGGCGTATCTTTTACGAGTTATTTATAATCAAACGAATTTCGTGAAAGCTTACCTGCTCCTGATATGGCCATATCAAATGCATCATGGCCATATCAAGTTCATTTCACTTTTATTTTTTCACCTGACAAATTTACATGCCTTATAGCTGGGATTACGTAAAAATGTTATATTTTAAGAAAAGCAACTTAATTTTTTATGGAAAAACCTATTTTGACTACACTTTTGAATTAGAAAAAGATTATTAAGTGTCATGTTTATTCATTTTACACCTAAATTATTTAATTTTAGCACAACTGCGCTATCAAACTGAAAACAATCACGATTTGTAGAACATGGAATAAATGGTGGCCATATCATGTGCACATATTCCTGATATGGCCACTAGGTAGACTTTTGGAATTTGGGACTTTTTGGACAATTAAAGCTATTTTTATGGGGAAAGGAAATTGTTTTATGAAAGTCCATTAGACTGAGAACGAGTAAGAAAAAAAGTTGTTTACATTTTTTCAAAATGGCGTCTACAAAAATTCTCAAACCTTAGCATGGCCATATCAGGGACACCTACCTTACTCATAATGTCTGCTATCTTCAATTTCTCATTCGAAATATGCTACGACACAATAACAATTTAAGCGTTTCAAGGTGAAGGAGTGCTTCCTAGTAAGACGGCTTCAAACTACACGTAATTTAAGCGATTCAGTCATACCTAAGCCTGGAAGGCAACTCTCCCTCAACGACATACGTAAACATTCCTGGCAGAGAGGAGAGACGAATAATTTGCTATTGAACCAATGGCAGAGATCTCATTCCAAACTTATCTTGAAGTTGGGTGGTCTGAAGCATTCAATCCCCGCCCAACTTCAAGGCAAGCGTGTACTGTGACCTCTGTCATTGGTTGAATAGCAATTATACTTCTCTCCTCCTCTACCGGCAATATTTAGGGTAAAGGTTGGTAATATCGTGATAGCAGTAATATTGTGATACTATGTTTGAAGGTCTACCATGGAATTACCAATCGGAATAGAAGTGCGTTTGTCAAGGCTGTCCGACCGATAGACATTGGCCCTTTAGTGAGCATAATGGCGCCGCAGAAGAAGGCACGTGTGAGTGTACAGGCTTCAACAAAGAATGAAAAGTGTAGTGAAACCAAGTGAGTAAACATAAAACTTAGGGTCTATCGATATATTAGCAGTACGTCTTTAATATGCTGTATAGACACATACTCTGATGATTTTATACAAGTGTAACATCGTCTCGATTTTTTAGAGTGCAAGCAGTTTATATAGCTTGATACATATGGCGGAGAGAGGCTTACGAATTATGCCTTCTTCCTTACAGTTCCGTTCCGTTTTCTGCTAGCAACGGTGATAGGAAAGTCAACAAAAGACGAACGTACAGTGTTGTCAACCTACAAAATGCTGTGAAAAAGGTGTTGAATGATAATTGGACTATATAAAAGGCAGCAAAGGAGTGTGGTGTACCTTGGAGTACACTGAAGGATCATATTAGTCGTAACGTTGGAAATGCTGATGTTGGAGAGGGCGGGCTATTTGATGTTCCTAAACTCGGGTGTCCGTTCGTGCTACCTAAATTAGTAGAACTGAGGTTAGTGAAGTACATAATTGAAATGCAAGGTTTTGGGCTGAATATGACAAAATAAAGCGTCTTGCATTTGAGTTATCAAAACACTTAAAAAAAATCTTCATTTAATGAAGACAAAGAAAAAACAGGACCATTTTGGTGGTGGTCATTCAGACAAAGATATAGCTTATCATTTAGAACACCAGAAAAGTTGGCAGGAAGTCCAGCTGTTACAGCTAATAAAGAAAACATTGAGGACTTCTACGATAAACTGGAACAGACAGTAGCCAAGCTTTAGCTGCAACAGAAGCCAGAAAGAATTTTTAACTGTGACGAGACAGGAGTCACTTTTGTGGTGAAGCCTTCGAAAATCGTCGCGGAAACAGGAAAGAAAATAATTTACAGCAAAACTTTTGCGGAGTGGGGATTAACACAAACTGTATTAGGTTGCTGTAGTGCCTCTGGAACCGCAATTCCGCCTATGATAATTTTTAAAGGTGTGAGACTACTAAATGGTTTGGACAAAGACACTCCAACAGGATCACTAGTCAGAGTATCGAAGAATGGCTGGATAAGTTCAGAACTTTTCTTAGAACGGATTAATCACTTTGTAAGGAACATTTCACCAGCCAGACCAGTGTTGCTATTATTAGATTCGCACGCATCACATGTGGGAATAGGCGTCATTGATTTTGCTCGTGAAAATGATATCCACTTCATGACATTTCCGAGTCATTGCAGCCACAGTCTTGACCACTGGATCTCAGCGTTTATAAATCATTGAAGAATGCATGGGCCAACGAACTTGACCGTTACAAGCATAACAATCCTGTAGGTGCTCCAACTAGATTCGACTTTGGCTAGTTGTTTTCTGTGCCGTATGCAATTGCATTTAGTGCAGAAAATATTAGAAATGGGTCGAGAAAAGCTGGAATTTATCCCATGAATCACAATGCAGTACAACCTGAAGCAATTGCATCTTCTCGCCTAACAGCTGGGGATGGAGATTTCAGTCAAACTCGAACAGGAACACTTCCATCAAACAGTGCCAACGGGATTATATGGAACATATTGTGCTTGCCCAAATGCACTGATGGCAATGCTGGTGAGCGCCGCAGAAATGTAGATCCAAAGGCCAGAGTGCTTACTCCACTACCAGAGAAAAGACTTCGTGGTAGACCAAAGAAAACAGAAGCAGCAAACGCAGCTCCCTCAACAGAGCCTTCATCGTCTAGTTCTGAAGAGAATGAAACGGTTTGCAAAGTGTGTCATGGCACGTATTCAAGAGATGTTGCAGCTCGTAATGGGGCACAGTGGATTCAGTTCATATTTTGCACATATGGTATCATGAACTATGTGCGAATGCTGATGATTCACCCCAGTTCATGTGCTTTGAATGCGACAAATCCGTGGATTTCTCAAGTGACGAAAGTGATTAGTGCTTAAAGTGTTCAGTTTGCAAGGACCTTTCAGTGTCTTTAATTGTAAGGTTGGCAATATTACTTGAAAGGGACTTTGTATTAGATACTATGTTGACTGGAAGTTAATATTCCAACCTTTAATTAAGTTTAATTTGAATTTGTATATTTGCAGTCTAAGTTAAAAGAATTATCACGATATTACCAAACATCTATCATGATAATACTCTATATATCACGATATTACTAGGTATAATTTCATTTAATCAATTCACTTTTTTCCTCCAAAGTCTTAAATTTTTTAAGTTTATTCTATAATGTATGTGTAAGGAACACTCTGAACTTCCATCGGTGTCAATTTAGTTATATTATTAAATTTTGTTTTGAACAAAACTACACTTTATTTCAAATTATCACGATATTACCAACTTTTACCCTACTTCGCCTGTGAGACATTATTGAACGAAGTGTAAAGAAAAAGACTACGTCCACGAAACTCGAAGAGCAGTCACTCCTCAGTGACCGTGAATTGCTAGTAAGTCTTGGTATTTTGAAGCCACTACCAACAATTGGGGATTGTGCCTAAACGGAGATGATTAAATCCATATGAATCGGCCGAAGTATAGTTATAAGAAAACCTAATAATTACAATATTGTATCGTCATGCTATTGTTACCATTACATTGTCGTAGTCATCATAATATTCTTGTCATAATTTTCTCGCGATTATCATTTTATATTTATGTCATCGTATTTGTGCCTTATATTTTAAGTTGTCGTAAGCAATACTCCGTAATGTTACCGTTAAATGTTTCAACTTATTATGCTGCTATTACATTGTCGTAATCATCATTATCATCATCATCATCATCATCTTCTTCTTCTTCTTCTTCTTCTTCTTCCATCAGCATTAATACACTGTTGCCAGTGACTTTAAATAATACTATAATACCATTCAGTACTACCGTTAAAAACTTAGGTTTCCTTTTCGACTCGAATCTCAGCTGGAATGTACAGGTAAATATGTCTGTAAGAAAACTTTCTCAATCTTGCATTCACTGTAAAGGCTAAAAAATGTCTTTCCTTCTAAACTGAAACAGATTTTGATACAGACCCTAGTGATGCCTTACTTTGACTATTGCGACGTTTTGTATAGTGATCTTAGTGTTGAATTGTCATTGAGGCTTCAGCGTGTTCATAATGCTTGTGTCCGTTTCATTTTTAACAGCCATCGCTATGATCATGTCTCCGAGTATTTCTTACAATTATCTTGGCTCGTTTACGAGAGAGACGTTCAGTTCATTCATTCTGTTTGCTGTATCAGATTTTAAATAATTCCACACCTATTTACCTAGTTCCCCGCTTCACACTTTTAGCATCCCACAACAACCGTGATACACATTCACAGCATAACCTTGTTCTATCAATTACATATCAAACATCTCTCTACTCTGCTTCCTTCACAATACATACAGCCCGTTCCTGGAATTCCTTGCCGCAGGAAATCAGGAGCAGTCGGAGACTAAAATCCTTTAAGTACACTCTACTGAGAAATGTTTTTATTGAACAGAACTAGACTCTTGCGGAAGTCTCTAAATAGTCTTAAATGACCAAATTGTTATTTTTTTCTCTCCTGTCTTTTCTTTTTTTTCTCCTTTTTTATTATCTTGATATATTACTTAATCATTTGTATCGTTATGCCATATAGTATGATTTTGCTTTGAACTTTTTATGTCTTGTAATCCACATACTGTATATTTTCCTATTAGGATATTAACATACTATATCTCAAGTGAATTAATCTTCGAATTTATCTCGACCAGTTTATGTCTTATAAATTGTATATATATATATATATATATATATATATATATATATATATATTCCCCTTATGTTATGTAACTGATTTTGATTATATGTAATTTTCCACTTCATTTTATATTCTCCTTTTAATATGTATCTGATCTTGACTATCTGTAATTTTCCACTACATTTTAAGTCATTTCTAAGGTATCTTCTTTTGTGTTGTTTTGTAATCGATCATATAATTTTGTATTTCATGTAATATTATTGAAACCTGGTTGAGTGGAAGAGAAGGCCTTATGGCTTTAACTCTGCCAGGCAAAATAAAACTACTACTACTACTACTACTACTACTACTACTACTACTACTAATTAACACTAGTAAGTTTGCCATTTAATCAATCATTAAAAAACCAGATAAATTGATTCAAATTTTGCAGAGTACTTTTTATCACATTGTCTTAGAATGTGATGTAGGAAAACAAGTAGGTGGATAGGAAAAATAAAGTGCGCATCTATAAAAAATTACGTAAGACCAATAATGACCTGTGCCTCTGAGACAAGATGAGACAAAAAAAATAAATAAAAACTTTGAGAACTATGGAAATGAGAATTTTAAGATGTATGACGGGGAAACTTTGAGGGATACGATCAGCAATGATAGAATAAAAAGAAAAGTGTAATATACAAGAGAGTACAAGTTGGATTTCAAATAGAGTAGAATACGGATGTGATTTAAATGTAAACCGCGTGCATGACAGCACAGTCACCAAGATAGTTATAGTGGTGGAGAGACCAGAAGGACGTAGAAAGCCAAGAAGATCTAGACTCTATACTGTAGGTACTGAGGAATAGCCTACATGTCTCGGAACTAAAGAAAGAAGATAAATAAGTACTTTAATGTTTTTCCTCGTACACATGCTTTTATTGATCTACAAGTGTGAATCATAAAAACAGACTCGATAGAATTTGATCATCTCCTTGTTTGTACTTAAGAATCAACTCTCACTTCCTCACTTTCAAGTTAATTTGGTGAGGTATTATGATCAAGTTGTGTTGGTGAGCATAGTCAAGAATCTTGTTGTACGATTACATTTACTTCGTTATATCTTTGTAATTTGACATCGGTAGGAATATCGAGACATTCGAAAGTCAATTCAAATTTTAGAGCATCACAAAATAACCACCTGAAAGCAATGACATTACTTACGGTTCACCATATATATATATATATATATATATATATATATATATATATATATATATATATATATATATCGTTTTATGACGGCTGACGTCATCTTCTGATGCTCAAAGCGTTATAATATTAAACATTCAAGTTTTGTAGTCGTCAGTGATAAAAATTAATTAGCATCATCTTGATCATTATAGTTCGTGTAATGTGTCTGTTCTGATGAAATAATTAGTATGGTTTCTCTTCTGTTTTAACATTGGATCTAATTAGCTATACCAGTTCTTCCGTACTTTAATTAATACACTACTCGTGCATAAATAACTCCTGATTTATCGAATTTTTCGCTGTCGCTTTTATACATTTTTTCAAAGCAAAAATTCGTATTTCAAAAATTACATTTATCTTGCTTATAGGGTAGTGTTTTATCTTCTCATTTATTTGATTTAATTTTCATTATATATAAATACAGTAGTAACTTGAACACCGTAACATCACAGAAGTTACAGCCAAACTTTCAAGACATTAAAAATGTAAAAATTGCAATAACGAAAATGATGTCCGTTGCAAATATTTATTTCATCTTCAAGATGGGACTAAATTTCTCAATGTCGATAGTCGCATATCGCATTACAAAATTTAATTTTGTGCAAACTTATCCATTCTGTAAAAATTCGAAAACCTTCTTTGATTCACATTGAAACAAGATTTAGTTTTCAAGAGACCATAAACGGGTTTATATTTTAAATGTGTACAGTTGTAGTTGTGTACATACGTATGTGTTTACTGTTGGTGGTGTCGCACTTTGTAGCTTATGGGCCAGGCTAGAGAGTGCGGCCACAAGAGAAAATGAGTTTAAACTCGCTGTTTCAGATTTAATTACTATGATGCAGCTAATTATTGTATCCATTATAACAGGAGCTACAAACACCGCGCGAGTGGGAAGGACTTAATAGCCCGGGTCGAGAAGTAAGCCGTAAATAATGTACTGAACGAAATTATTTCCTTCGTAAGTATGAATAAAACAATTAACATAATAGCTTGTATTCCATCTCAAAGAAAGAATCGCCTTTCTTGTACACTGGGATGGTTATACTTGTCTTTCAATCTCTGAGTGTTTCAGATAGCACATTTTGTAACAATGTTCTTAATTCAGATGCCAGCTTTTGCCCACTATATTTCTGCAATTCATTATGTATACCGTCTAAACCTGGGGATTTTCTATTACGTAATTTTTTCAAAGTCTCCATAACCTCGTTATCATTAATTGTAACTTTTGTACTATTCATCATTCATTAGATCAATTTGTAGCTTTTTCCATGTAGTTGTGTATTTTTTCCTTTTAGGTGAAATATTGACAAGTATAATTCAGAAATTTTTTAAACAAAAAGAAGATACAGTGGTTCAAATAACTTTATTTGGTGGAGGTGTAATATATAAATAATTTAAAACAAAAGTGTCAAAATTATATAAATTTATCAGCAAAATGTTGTACTAAGCCAGTGGAAGTGTCTCATGACTGCATTTTACAGGATCCGTAACTACCCAGTTGAAAACTTTCCCAAACAATTTTGAAACTACATCAAGTACAGTCAAAAGAAGTTCTCATTGAAAAACATATTAGAGTACCGGTAAGCGTAAATACATGGATCACGACCGTCTCTCTACTTATTTACTCGTATGATTTTGGAATGTACATTTTTAGATACATTAGAAAGATAAATCAGAAGATTATTGACAAAATTCAGAAAATACCATCCGAAGAGTACTGTAGAACGACTATATTTATCAAGAACCTCAACTAGGCGTGAACTCAATTAGGTGTGTTAAAATGTATAAAAATTCCAAGGCACAAACTTTACACACTTAACTTACAATCAGGGACTCATGTAGCTTGGGTCTCCATCTATTAAAACAGTGGACCTTCATTATGAGAAAATGGGATGTCAAAGCGCCTGTATTACGTGCTCATGCTACAAGCAATATAAATCCAACAATGTTCAATTTTTAGGTAGCTACAGTAGAAACATCGTACTTAAGGAAATGTTGTGCGGGTTCTAGAGAGCACGCAGTGCAGGCGCTTTAACATCCCTGGTCTAAACCACTTGTTAATTTTGGGACAATATTCCATGCTGGAGTCATGAAATATTTACAACAGATGCTGGAGGTAGTTATTGTCATCCATAGCTGTCGAGTTATAAAAATTGCATTAATCGTATTTTGTAATTTATTTGTAACAGATGAACCAATTTTGTCATGACTCATGAGAGACATTGCCATAGACCAGTGGTGGGCATTTCGCGACACGCGAGTCAACCCCTTATATTCAAGTAGGGTGGAGGGGTAAGGCATAATCTCCCTTTCCCTACTCATTATTTGTTCATTCAATGTCAAGCAGTTTGTGTATCCTTCCCCTCCTACCTTCAATTTTCATGTGTATTGCGGGCTGCATTTTATGAGTAATTTTTACTGACCACTACTGTAGACACACCACAACAATGATTTATTTATAAATAATTCAAATTATATAGTAATAAGTCCTTCAGTAATACCTGTCATTATCCATTGCTTCCGACTTAAATGTTGTCACAAAAATAATACGCGGCTGTAGTAATAATGGGTAATATAATAATTTGTTCCCTATGTAATCAACTGGACTATTGTAAATGCATTATTGTTACAACACTGCAAATGTCTTTCAAATAACCCGCTCTCACATAAGTCAGCCATCGATCCTTATCCTGGTTACAATGCTATATATGAGTCGGTTAGAGTCATAACTCAAATGCTCCAAAAAAACGAAAATTGAGATACCGTTACATTCCCATGCAGTTATCTGCGTAGAACACGAGTCAGAGGTTAATTTTTCACATTTCATAAATAAATACGTTTTAAAATCTGAATAGTAGTTTTTAATCGTTAACCTCCATTGTGAAGAAAATGGACTCAAAGTATTACAAATATATTTTCCCTCATTTGTGAAAATTTTGATTTCCGGCACAAGTGAGTTATGACTCTAACCGACTCGTATAATTTAATTTCTCCGAATACCAAACTCAATCTTACGTCTGCTCATACACTGTCCCAATATCCCAACGAGGGTGATAATTTCCTTCGTACTACATTTATTATACAAATAAATTATTAAATATGTATGTTTTCAAGTATTGATATATTATTTTATTTTATTTAACAGTTTACCTTTAAGATTAATCTTTATGTAAATTAATGTTTTACACTTATATAATATAGGCCTGTGTTGATAGAGATTTGTTATTCCGAAAGCTCAATTTTTAATTAAAATTCATTGTCATTCCTATCTTTTATTATTGCGTAGCCCTGCGATAAACATCGTTCGATTTATTTGAAATTATGCTTTGGAAGAGGGAAAAGAGACGGATAAGTAAAAAAACTGGGAAGGAAGACAATATTATCATAAAAAAATAAGCCACAGAAGGCTAATTTATTGATATGAGAACTTTAAGTGGGGGGGTAATGAGTGAAATTTATATTTTCTACAATTTTCAAGCTACGTCCTTGATTTTTTGCACACATAATCATGGTGTGATAGATAATGGTGTGGTGAAATTTCATTTCTGTGAGTCAATTAGTTTGACTTACTAACAAAAATATTCTGATAAATTTGCGTATTTAAAAATGAAATGTGTCGCTCAATTTTTGAGTAAATTTTTTAAATTGTTTTTAGAAGACCAGTGACATATTTATAAAAAAAAACATTATGCATCAGTTCCCCTATATTATTATTAAAAAAGAGGAAAAATTTTTAACTACTGCATACATAAAAAAATAAATTTTCCATTCCCACTATAAATATTTCATTATTTATTTATAAAAGTATTAATTTAATCATAAAACCCATGAGCTGTTTTGTTACTCACAGTGTTTAGAACGAACAGTAAAACTTTCATGTTCCTAGCATCAAAATTGTAAGAATCTTTACACTTCGAACCTGACGAAATGTGCTGAAAAAAGTGTGAGAAAACACCGGGTAAAATTCGCATGAATTGAAGTTCAAGGTTGCACCCATTTGTGTATTGGGTAACTTTTATGCTTTCGAACGCCGCGGAGCATTGAAACTTGCTCAACATATACATAAGAAATTGCGATTCATTTTTGCAATAAAACGAAAATGCAATTTTTGACTGAAAATGACCAAAAATTTCACACGTCACCCTACTTAACATTTATTATTTCACCTTATTTCTCAACATAATATCCACCAATATTCAGACACTTTAACATTCGCTTTACCAGTGCCTCGAAATCTGCAGCAGAGAAATCTTTGGCCTACTATCTCAGAAATATTCGCACCTCACGTTCAACCTCCTGATCATCCGCAAACGCTCCTAAATGAGTTTTCAGCGTACCAAGCAGCTGAAAATCATTCAAGTCTAAGTTAGAGCTGTAAGGTGATTATTGAGAACGTTATCAGTCCTATTATTCAATTTTGTGCTCGGTTAATCGAGCTGTATGACACCTGGCATTCTCGTGATTGAGAACTACTCAAACCAGTAGGCCTAGACATTTTTGGTTTCCGAATTGTGTCTCATAACTTCATAGTATGATGAAGTATTCGCTTCTGGAAATGGACTAGCAGAAATACTTGAGAATATGAAAACATTGAAAGCATATCTTTCCCTACTAATAGTGTAACCTAAATTTCGTCCTTGAAGAACAGTAATATTTGCATATTATCTTAATGGAAGCGTTCACCACCTTCTTCACTGTCACTTTATTATTCGGGTTGATAGCGAGGCATCCACGATTCGTCTCCAGTAACAACACTTCTCCATCATCTACAGATATGCAAATTTTGAGCATTCTTGAGCAAATTTATCGACCAAGTTGTGAAATACTTTATACAATAAACACTTATTTATGTTAAATGTAAAACATTTTCTTATCAATATCCTTTGCAGGAAATGATATATCTCACGAAAAACGCACAAAAGCAAGCTGCTTTTCAATCCTATAGTGCTCGAGCATGTGATCGTCATTTTAAATCTGAGCAAGGCACCCGTGTGCGATACCTAGCGTCTGTTACGAGAAAGCAGAATTGTGTTGTCACCTAGTGGTACAGCTCATGCATTATGTTCAGACATCCCCCCACTCTTCCTACAGAGCTGCGCACGAGATCGGATGAGTCTACTTACGAATTATAGGAGAATGGGTTAGCCTTTGCCTTGAACTCGGTAGACACACGCCCGACCTTCCCTTCTACTCCTATTCCCTCTACAGAAACGTTGTTCCCCTACTGCACATCGCGAGTGTCTTGACAAATTGCATGAGCTGTAACTTCGACGATTATCAGCTATTCCATATTTCTTTGTGATCTATTTATACTGACTTCCTTCGTATTCACACTTGTACCGGTACTTAGTATAAGTGCATATCATCAGTGAAGAAATTCAAAATGCAATCAACAGTGGAAAAATTAATTCTGTGTTTTGGAAGTCTGAAGGATCAGAAATGGATCGGTAAACAGTGCTTAATACAGCGAGATGTTGCGTAAAGAACTTAAATCTGAAATTTGAACAAAAAGCCAAGGATTGCTCTCCAGTGTTTGGCGTTGGCTTCACAACAATGCTAGTCCTCATACTGCTGCTCACACTGGATATGGATATTCTCCAACCTGAAATTAAACGTGTTGAAACAATCTCGTACAGTTCTAACCTAACTCCTTCGTATTGTAACTTACGAGTATTTGGATCATTCAAAGCAGTCATATGATCAAAGCTCTCCATCCTTGCAAGGTGCGAACTGATTCCAGAACGGTCATGATGTAGCCAGAACTAAATGATTCAACAGTCGAGGTGAATCTTGCAGCACACGCAATTCCCAGTACAGTCTTGATAAAGGTTACAGCCATGTTTCGTAACATTCTGACTCATTTCATAACATGTACAATTACACAGATAACACTCGAGAATTAACGTACGTCTAGCTATTCTGTTACACTAGCATAAAATATACACATGGTTGTGATATTATGTAACTATTGTTGTGTAATTCAATGATTCAGGACAGTAGTAATAAAACCGCACTAGAGTAATATATACAGATTTGTGACTTATTTTAAACGTGTAACTGACATTGTTTTCATGCATTGTTCTAAATTTGGTAGCGACTGGACGATCATGACGCATAACATAGACTGAGACCAGTGCCCTTTCTGGAAAGCGATATTACACACTAAAATTATCTATCAACTCGAATTTATTTTGATATGTAATAATATATCATACAAAAGGAACAAAGATATTCATATTAAATCTAAGAATGTTATAATATTTTTAAAGACTCGGGGATAATTTTCTAAAACTGTACAATAATTACAAACGAAATAATGTGATCTTGTAGATATAGAAGGTTTATTTTCCAGACTATCTCGTGCAAGAAATCACAATATTTATAAACAAAATTTATCTCTGTGTAGAACTATTATGCTATGTGCATATCGTAGTTTTTGTAACATTAACATTTATACTGGCATCACAGTCTACTATATAAAGTCACGAAACTTGAGTTTTGAGGGTGCTAGAAACAATAGACTGTGACGGTACTATTTTGCATTGCCTGTAATGAGGCGATATTAGCGATCCTAGTGGTGAGTAACTATCAAATGTTCGCATATTTACTACGTATTGAGCTTCGCGACTGTATATACTAGACTGTGCTGTCATCATGGCCGCGATTATTACACCACTTTTATCCTTATACGATACTGAAGGGGCAAAGGGTTGGAAACTGCTCGATTGTAGGATTTGATGTGTTCAGTTAACCTTACTGATATTAAATCATGGTTTTGCTGGTGCTTTTAGAATATTACATTGTGACTTCCAGGACAATTGAAAGTTTTGTATCAAAAATAATTATTAGATATTATTGTCCCTAACATGTGTCATATATTTTATAGATTTATTGCTATCTAAAACATTACGCTGATAAGATTTAGGCCTACATATTTGTTTCGAGTGCGTCATAATTGTTGGCGAAATAGTTCTGTTGAAGTACACATGCAGCGAGTGAACGAGGAGTAGGCTACTAATTTCTCCCTGGTAACGTCATGTACATAGTGAAGGGCATGGGGTCCACAGAAACAATTACAGTAAAACAATATGCAGTGATATTAAAATTGTATACATTTTCAATTGAAGTATGAAATGAAAGAAAATCTGATTTGCTGTTCGTCGCTTACATGAGTTGTAATTAGTTTAATTTTTTAAAATTAAATATTATATTATATATATGGAGTTTAGTGTAGAAAGGTTAATCTATTGCATCCACTTTTCAATAGTTTTTTTCAATTCGGAGTAAAGTTACAACGCAAGTTACTTTTGGAAAATACTTTGTGTTTAAAACACTATTATTACAAATGTATTTAAAAGTTTAATTGCTAACAATCTGTCATTGAATTATTTTTAAATTATGGAAGAAACCTAAAAGTTATTCAAGCAAACACAATGAAAATAATAAATCCATTTCTATCGACGTGAAAAGGTACAATTCATATTTCTTCAATAGTATCGATGGCAGATAGGATTGAGGTCTTATTTTGTAACCGGAATGGTTTCTGGAAACAGATTTAATTTTAGTGCGAAAATCGAAAAAGTAAGCTTATACAAGTCCCTGCAATGGCCGCGTGGTCTAGACTTCAGCATGTCACGCAGACCTAGTCGTTGGTGTCAAGGTTCGTGTATTGAAATTCGGCAGAGGGCTAGTGATGGGCGATAGTCAGTAGTATTATATCGATACTATCTATAATTATGGTTTCAACTATCGAAACTATCGATAGTCAAAGTGTTTCCAATACTATCGATAGTTCTGTCAACTAACGATAGTATCGAAAAATGGTAAGATCATTCATAGCATTATAAGGGTTTCAAACTACAGCTGGTAACACGATTCTTTTTCAGCGATTCAATCAGACATTACGAATCGTTTGTAACGATTCATTCACGGTTTTTCACATTGATGTAAAATGGACCCAACACAAACAATTACTTTCGTACACATTTCACGCTATATTGACATTGGTTTGGAGTGATTTATTAAAGGATGTGTTCAAGACTAATTTATAAACATATTAAACGAATTATCCCTGCACACAAAGCGGATACTCCCTGCAACTAATGACCGTATCTTATTTATCTGGATGTAATAGCAATTAAGAAATATATAAAAGAGATTATCCTATTATCCTTGGACCAAATGTATGCACTTTGGACCAAAATGATCGTATTTTAATTACTTTAATACAACTTCAATCAACAAATGTGTTAATGGCTTTATCCTTGTAATTAATAAAGCCGGATTTCTAAGCACAATCAAACAGTAAAATAAGCAAGCAAATAAGCACGAAAATGGTGAAAATAAGTACCAAAATAAGCAAAAATGAATACACGGAAACAGTAAAATAAGCAGGAAAAATGGTAAAACTAAGCACCAAAATAAGCAAAAACGAATACACGGAAATATGGCGATAAATTATTTGTTTCGTAGAACTCTTACCTTATTGAAGGCTGTTGCAGTATACAAGGAAGGTCATCCTGAGATTTTCCTGTATGAAGCTACTGTGTTTGTCAGTGAAAAATGATTTTTACAGCGAAAATGTTCTTTCGACGGAATGTCGGAACCCACTAATGCTAAACACAAGTCCTTGAAAAATGTATCACTAGAACTCGATTTTTCACCCATATTGCTTTTATTCAGTTGCTAGTTTAACTTAGATTTATTCTTAAACCTCTCCTTATGCCGCGTTGTATTAATATGCTGCACAATATCATATTTTTTCTTCGCAGAAACACTCTTTTCACACACCAAATAAAATAAGACACTGCCGTCCTCACTGAAAATATTACTTCCAAACTCATTTACGCATTTGCGTAAGAATTCTAATTGAGAGGTTTTTGTGAGTGGCATTCCTTAACTACAACAGCGAGCAATCACATACACCTTACTGAACCAACGCGTGGTGCACAACTTGCACACTGCAGCTTGGAACTCGGGGATTCACCATCCATGCGCATGACATCATTCCGATAACGCGATAAGTGCGATAACCGATTGATCTGCCTAGTGGCAGAAGTTTGGCGGGGTTTCCTAATTAAAACGACACAGTATTATTTGACAACATTCTGGATCATACCTTTGCATTGCTTTCTTACGCATTATACTGAAGTTAATTTCTTATTAGCCAATAAAAGAAAGGGATTCATTAATAAATGACGGCTAGGAGTGAAATATGTACTTCTAAAATAACAGTTTTGGGTAAAATATACTGTTTTAATTAAAAATAATAAAATAAGTAAGCAAAAACGTTTTCTGCGAAATAAGCATTTATAAGCACTAACAAACATAGTTAAAACTGCTTATCTAAGTGTTTCTTTCGAAGTATAAACTTTCTGCTTACCTTTAAAAGTGTGGAAAAGAATATGCATTTTGCTAAGAAATCCGGGCTTTAGTAATTAATATAGCGAAAGGATAGGTACTTAACAGACAATTATACTTCATTTACTTTAGAATATTGGTTATAAATTATTTCAATTTTAATACCTTATTTTATGAAGTAGTTTATTGGCTGTAATATATAATACCTTACTCAAATTACTGAAATTTATTATTTTTTTTATTTTTTTATTTTTGCTATATTTCAATATTGAACTCCGAACACGAGTATTGCTCATATAGGGGTGAAATTATTTAACTTAATTTTAACTCTTAATATTTAATATGTCCAGTATGTTTATTATATTTAATAGTATTTGTTAACTATTCCTATCTTCTTCTTACAATTTCAATATTGCTTACCAAATATTGTGTAAAATAATTTATTTTTCTCTTCATGTTGAATTTCGACTCTGAATAACCTCTGAAGTTGAAAGTGTCGTTAAATAAGCTACTACTACTACTACTACTGCTAATATTGCTCCTTCAGCTGCTGCTACTACTAGTATCTACTACTGCTATAATGCCCCTACTGCTACTACTACTACTACTACTACTACTACTACTACTACTACTACTACTACTACTACTCCTACTGTTACTATTATTGCTCCTACTACTGCTACTACTACTACTACTGCTATTATAGCTCCTACTGCTACTGCTTCTACTACTACTACTACTACTACTATTACTACTACTATTGCTAATATTGCTCCTTCAGCTGCTGCTACTAGTAGTATCTACTACTGCTATAATGCCCCTACTGCTACTACTACTACTACTACTGCTGCTGCTATTGCTCCTACTGCTGCTGCTACTACAGGGACATCACTTTATTTCTACCAACATTTTTAACATTAACCTGGCTATACTAGGAAACACTGTTACCCCCTTCCATTACAGGAGTTTGGTGTTACTAGTGCAATATGTAAACAAATCATTTTACTAGCTATAGGAGGAGATTAAAGTAGTGTATCCACTTATGTTACAGGGAAACGCGATATTACGATTTTCAGTTTGTTTATTACTTTTACGGTATTTTATCAAAATACAGTAGAATAGTAACAGTTTTTTTTTTTTCACAAACTCAACTCTTCAGGCGGTTGTATTCATTATATAATGCCTACTTTATTCAGCATATTACCGTACTTTCGATAACTCTAATTTCATTTCTGCTCAGTCCACACAGATAAAGTTATTCAGTCGTGCTACACACCGTACCTGTGCAAAATAAGCAGGGGCGGGTATTTACGGAGATCGCGAAAATCACGACATAATAGATATATAATATATTTTTACTAATCTTTACGAATTAAGAGATTCTGATTAATAATATGCGGATAAAATAATCACGACGAATCGCGAAATAGAGTTCTAATAGCGAAATATGAAAACATCCGCGAATTATTATTATTGTGTCGTTTTATAGCGAATTTCATATTCTGAGTTCTATTTTCGGACTATTTTTCTTTTGAATTTGTTATAATATCGAAGTACGCTACATTACATGGTATTCCAGGTGTTCTGATTACATTAGTGAACAAGAAAGACGGAGAATTCAACATTTCACTAATAATTTGAAAGTGATTTCAGGGCTGCAATTTTTTTTTCGTGTTTAATGCATGTGTGTTAAATACAGTCTCAATCCAACAAATATTTTCTGTTGGCCATACCGAAACTTTACCAGAATCCAACGAACCTTTAATATTAATTATTTGGAAAGTAATATTCATACTGAGTTAATACTCCAATTTCAAAATAATTGTATTTTTCAAAATTTCCATTAATACCCGCCAAGAGTACAAATCAATCTCCAACAATCTCCGCCGACACCAATATTAAAAAACACAAATGATAAAGTTAATCTCCATAAATACCTGCCCCTGGAAATAAGCTTCAATAATATAGGCTCTTTCTTCTATAGAAAACGCAACCATATTTCTGAAACACACTATACTCTGGACTGTTTACTTCACTGCTAGCACACTTCGAATGTAACAGCGGCCGTAAGTTTGTGTGGCTGACGGGAGCAGGAACATTAGTGAAAGGGGTGGGAGTCAAGTACATTCAGAAACGCAGGTACAATAAAAATGCAAGTAAAATAAAGTGATGTCCCTGTACTACTGCTACTATTGCTAATACTGCTGCTACTACTATTACTGCTACTATTGCTCCTACTTCTTCTACTACTACTACTACTACTACTGCTCCTACCGCTGCTACTACTACTGCTACTATTTTTCCTACTGCTACTGCTACTACTACCACTACTACAATTGCTGCTACTACTACTATTACTACTATTACTTGTACTATGCCTACTGCTACTACTACAAATTAATACTACTGCTCCTGCTGCTGCTACTACTACTACTACTACTACTACTACTACTACTACTATTGCTACTACTACTGCTATTAGTACTACTAATACTACTACTACTACGAATAATAATAATAATGATGATAATGATGATAATAATAATTATTATTATTATATTAATAATAATAATTTCGGTGCATAATGAATTGTATTTTATTTAGAAACTTCTTTTAAATTACAGTTCAAGAAAATGGATTCTAAGTTGTATCATTCGCAACATGAAAATGTAATTGAATTGTTGAATTGAATTGAATTTAAGTGGAGGGGGAGCTATGTTTGCGACTGAAAGATCTACTCGTATTTTGCAACTGAATTGTTACAAAACGCGTAAAATTTATGATGATATATCACTCTTTTTATGTCGTAGAACTTGGAGACAGTACTTGAAATCACGCTCGTACTCATTAAAGATAGCTGCAGAAATTGGTGATTCCACCAAAGACATCTTAAGAAAATTTCGGAGGAATTTGAATCAAATTTAATGTACAGTATACTTATTGGGAAAATACGTAATTTTAACATATTAAGAGAGAGACCACTGAGCATTAAATTAAACTTAATGGGAATGTATTTGTTTCATTTATTGTGCAGAAAGCTTGAATACGTATCTCAGACATGAACTCCTGTGTTTCCCTGATGATGCCGTCGACAAGGACTACCATATTAATACGTGAAATAAAAGTCAATATGAATGTTTAGAGGGACGCATGAAGTGTTGCGGAACTGCTTTATGTTGAAATTCCCTGAGCTGATGTAGGACGAGACAAACACATTGTCGGCCGCAAATAGAATCCTATCATGCGTTCAGCAGGGGTAATGGATCATCTGATGTGGGCGTAGGGGAAGTCTGATGTGCTGGTTAACTACTCTCAGAGACGGGTTGTGATTACAATTCGAGTAGATAGGGAAGCGCCACAGCGTTGCAACCTGCGGACCCCGCTGCGATAGCCTGGCTCGAAATACACTGCACTGTGCGTCAGCTTATCTGGAAACATGCAACTGTACACTGCTCTTTGCGTCTATACAGATTGTCCCACTGATTCAAAATAAACTTTGAGTATATTTCTGCACAAGTATTTGAAGCATACTTATTACGACCTATTTTGGGCATACTGTCAACAAAGTGGTTTTGTCCATTAGACGCACTATTTCAAATCCCGCGGAATGCAGTGTAGAACTTCTAGTTGTTTATACAATATTTTGTTTATTTACCCACCTTTCCCTGCCCTTTATATACTACCGGGAGAGTAAATCGTTGGTGTTCGGGTAAAGGGGTTGTCATTTTTGTGCAAATGGAATTTTGTTCCCCAGGGAAATAATAGGCTTAAGGACTTTACTAATAGGCGGTAGTATATTATGCACACTATTTAAAGGGTGTAATTGATATATTATTTTAAGTGTTGTGTCAGTGAAGTGTGTAGTGTCAGTGAAGTCTATTGTGTAAGTGAAGTGTGTTTGTGTCAGTGAAATTCTGTAGTTCATAGTGGCTGTGCAAAGTATTCGAACAGTGAAATGGTGTTGAAGTGTTAGTGAAATCAGGATAGAATCAGTGCAGTGAGAGAGTTTATAGCGAAAGAAGTTTAGTGCCGAAAGGTACTTGTGCAGGTATGACCTTAGGGTTAAGATACAAATAAGATTTATTTAAATGTTATTTTAAGTTATCGTGCTTCATTTAATTTAGGATGCTCCTTGTTGTTGTTATTATTATTATTATAATTATTATTATTATTACTATTATTATTATTATTATTATTATTATTACTATTATTATTTATCATTATTATTAGTTATAATTATTTTTGTTTTTTATTAGTTGTGTTTATTATTAATTGTCATTATCGAGTGTAATTAGTTACCACTGCCACCGGGTATATACCCATTTGCAGAGTGAATAAATACATACCCATACACATGCATGCATACATACAATACACAACTAAAATTCTACAAGTAGATTTGCAAAAAAATAAAATAGTAGGCCTATTTGATGTGTTTAATTTGTGTAGAAAATTATTTCCAATAAGGGTCCGATGTTTAATTTTCATTTAACTCAAATCTCATTTTATGACATTTCCCTTTACCCATACTCGTACATCATCGGAATTATATTCCAACCACGAAAACTGCTACTTGACTGTCTGGCCGATGCGCTCCCACTTGCTGGTTATGAAGAGATCATGTTATCGATGATTAGACAAGTCATAAACTTGCTATTGCTGTAAATTTTATTTTTTATTGTGGTATGATTTTGGCATAGTTGCCATTAATCCATACGTACTCTTACTTCCCAGTACCGGTCGCATTCATTGGATGAACTTATAGTCATAAAGCGTGCGATGTGTCCTGTCTATTTCCTCTTGTGAATCGCAAAGCATACAGAATGGATTATTACGGATTCCTATTCGATGTAGATATTTTGCTAGACAATCGTGGCATGTTGTAAGACGGAAAGACGCAATTGCCGCTCTTCTTAGCCAATCTGGAATTTCCATAATATCGTCCTTCCACTGTTATTCCCGTACACGTAAAGCCAAATAATTCTGATTTTTATTCTGACAAATTTTGTTCAATAGAAGTTTCACACATTGCTTATATGGAGCCAACATTCAAAAGGATATCAGATATTAAGAATTTCTAATATTAGTAATTTCAAAAAACCCTTAGTCGCGTCATCTTTAACTACATTTTCTGCTAGTTCTGTATTAACTGCAACGTCTTCTATGTCCATTGGACTTTGAGGTACAGGGGAACATTGTATCCTAGATGGCAAGCTGATATTTGATCTGAGTCTCCACACTACCTATGAATAATCATGTTGTATTTTCAGATTGTTGATTTTGTTCTCATATCTGTTCAAATAATAATAATTCCCTGAAATCCCGAGAAATTGTTCATGAAGAAGTATTGCTTTCTCTTCTATCCGATTTTGAATTTTTTTATTTTAGTAGGTTATTTTACGACGCTTTATCAACATCTTAGGTTATTTAGCGTCTGAATGAGATGAAGGTGATAATGCCGGTGAAATGAGTCCGGGGTCCAGCACCAGTAGTTACCCAGCAGCCGATTTTGAATAAGTCTATTATTTGTGGCAGCAAGCATAGTACTAGTAGGTGTTGATTTCACTGCTCCAGTAATAATTCTGAGTGCTTGATTATGAAGTAATTCAAGTCTACTCATATTACTTTGAGACTTGGTGATAAGTGGCTGACGGCATACAATATGATACGCAGAACAAACATTTATGTGCTGTATTTAACTTCGAACATCCCCTGTTACTACTCATCAACAATCTCTTTATATGCACGCGTTTTGAAGCTTTATCTCTGATTTCTTCTACGTGCTATGTCCAAGAGAGTTTCCTGTCAAAAGTGACTCCCAAATAATTAAATTCATTGGTTGGCGTCAGAACAAACATTTTGATACTTAATTGAGGTTCAATTTTTTTCATGAGCTAATGTGAAAGTTTTACATTGTGTCTTTGAAATATTTACGAACATATTATTGATTTTACACCAATTTGTCGGCTTCTCCTGGCCAAATTAAGTATTTTCTCTATTTTCGTTTGCGTCTTAGTGCCCTTTGGGACTTGTATCCAAAATACAGTACGATGTCATCAGCATACAATAGTCATTCTCAAAATGTGTGCCTTCTTATTTCAAATATCTGCTGCACGAAATTACACATCACTCGCTGCACTTCCCCCTGAGAAATGGTGGCAGTGTAACATTGACCCTATAAAGCATGACTTTCGTTTTATTGCTATAAATTGTTACATGAATAAATTATAAGTACTCTCGTGAAAAATGACTACTTTGATGACAAACATTTGTACTATTATTATATTATCCTCATTAGTAGTAGTACAGTGCGATCAAGAAGTCTCTCCGCAGTACTTGTGTAGACGAGAATCCACTAGGCAGAGAATTAAAGTGTATTTGGTAGAGAATTCAAGTGGCAGCACTAGCCCTAAGCATATGATGAACTGGGTGTGTGAGGTTGTAATGAATGCGGGAGTGCCAACTTTATAAACAATTACTACTGTAGAACCAGGACGAATAGAATTCCTATTCGTCCTGCTAGAACAACTAATGAAGCTGCGGAGGGACTTTTCGATCGCACTATAACAATATCAGAAGTAGTAGTATCAGTAGCAATAGTAGTGGCAGTAATGTAGGTAGTAGCAGTGATGGTAGAAGTGGCAGTGGTAGTGGTGGTTGTAGTAGTAGTGGCAGTAGTGGATGATTTTACGAACATCATAGTGATCACATTATACTTCTTTCTTATCTCTGTTTTCTCTCTTATCGTTTTCTTGTTATCATTCGTTCATTATTTTCTTTCTCTTTCCTTGTCTCTGTTTTTCGCTTTCTTTTGTTTACTTTGTTTTTTATCATTCTCTCTTTTTGAGACTGTTTTCTATTTTTCTTTATGTCCTTATCCTTTCTCTGTACGTGTTACCGGTACTGTTTTCCTCTGTCTCTGTTTCTTGTTTATATCTTTCTAAATAGCTTCTCTCTTTCTTAACCTCTTACCTTCTAACTTTCTTCCTTCATAGTTATGTCTCTTCATCCCTCTCTTTCTTTCTCTTACTTCTTTCTTTAGCCTCTATCGTATAATATATAGACAAATTAATGATGAATCCGATATCGCCGCCTTACAAAACGATCTTAACGTTACTGAAACCTGGACGACAGAAAATAAAATGAAAATCAATGTCAGTAAAAGTAAGTCAATATCCTTCTGTAGAACACATAAAGAAATTTGTCTCGGATATCAGCTGAATGGTACATCGGTGCCACAAGTGAACACTTGTAAATCTTCTTCTTCTTCTTTGGCACTACTGCCCTTGTAGTCTAGCCTTGGCCTCCCTTAGGATCTTGGTCCATTCCTGTCCAACCAGAGCCTTCTGCCTCCATCTTCTCACGCCTAGAGTCCTTAAATCTTCCTCCACTCCATCCAACCATCTTAGTTTCTGTCTGCCAATATTGCGCCTGCCTTCTGGTTTTGTGTTTAGAATCTTTTTTGGAATTCTCTGATCATTCATCCTGATTACATGTCCTAACCATTCCAACCTACGGGCTTTGATTTCAGCAACAATATCTGGAGATTTATATTGAGTTTTCAGTTCTGTATTATATCTAATTCTCCAGTGCCCATTCTCATATTTAGGACCATAGATTTTCCTTAGAATTTTCCTTTCCCATGTCATCAGTTGTTGTTCCATTTTCTTCGACAGAGTCCAAGTTTCACTGCCATAAAGCACAATTGGTCTTACGACTGTTTTATATAATGTGAGTTTTGCTTTTTTACTTATGCATCTTGCTCTCAAAGTTTTGTTAAGGGCTCTCAGGCATCTATTTCCCCCAGCAATTTTTTGCCTCATATCCGCATCTGCAGTGTTTTCTTGGGTAATTAGAACTCCTAGATATTTAAAAGAATCTACTTCCTCATATTTATGTCCATTTATTATAATATCTTTATTACAAACGCCACTTGGTCTTATGTTTCTCATATATTTAGTTTTCTCTTTATTAATTTTTAACCCCATGTGCTCTGCTTCTATTTGAATTTGGGTTATTATTTCATTTAGCACTCCAAGAGATCTACTCATGACCACAATATCATCCGCATAGGCCATGCACTGTCTGCTCCTATTAAATATGGTACCATTAAAATTTATATCAATGTTCCTAATGACTTGTAAATACCTAGGTATATATTTAAGTAACAAACTGGGTTGGGAGGAACAAGTCACTAATACCACAAGGAAAGCCTGGAAAGCACTACATTTCTCTATGCGTATTCTGAAGAAATCTAACCAAAAGTCAAAAGAATTAGCGTACAAAACCCTTGTTCGCCCAATTATGGAATATGCAGCAGTAGGTTGGGATCCGTACAGACAAAACCAAATCGATTCAATAGAAAAGGTCCAACACAAGGCAGCAAAATATGTCAAAATGGGGAAGGGACATGGTGAGGAGATAGTAAAATACTTAGGGTGGGAACTTCTCAAATCAAGGCGATGAAAAACCAGACTCACCGCATTGCTTAAGGCACAAATGGGACACAAAGCATGGACCGATATCAATGCTAGATTAGCAACACCATCATACTTAGGAAGGGCTGATCATAATAGGAACTTTAAATGTAGAAAACAAAGAACGGATGTGGCAAAATTTTCTCTTGTTAACCGCACAATAGTAGACTGGAACAGCTTACCTGCGGAAATCTTTCAGGGTGATCCTCTTAAAATCAATACATTTAAGGAAAGGTTGAGAAGATTAGACTGAAAATATAATTGGAGGTGCAGTGTAATTATTTAAGTTGTGTCATGTACTTAATTGAAATGATATACAGGGTGTTTAAAAATACGGGGCATAATTTCAGGTATGTATTTCCCACATGTAGACAATCAAAATAGTTCATTACAACATGTGTCCGGAAATGCTTCATTTCCGAGTTATGGCCTTCACTACATTGAATTTCGCCGGAAAGTTTTTCTTTCCGCAGGTCGTTGTCATTACAGAAGATGTTCAAAATGTCCACCTCCTGCTTGAATACAGACCTCACATCGATGTCTCATTGACCTGCGAACACGATCCCAAACTCCAGGAGTATTGCGTATGTCCTCAGAACATGCCACAATTCGATTCCGAAGGGATTCCAAATCAGGCACCGGAGACGAATAAACCAATGATTTTAAATGGCCCCACAAGTAGAAAGCGAGAGGGTTCAGATCAGGTGAGCGTGAAGGCCAAGCAATTGGGCCACCTTTACCAATCCATCGATCAGGAAACCTTCGATCCAAGTACCGGCGAGCCGTACGACTGAAGTGTGCAGGAGCGCCATCATGCAAGAAGTGAATGTGTTGACGATTGATCAGTGGAGTGTCTTCTAAAACATGAGGTATGGTGTTTTCCAGGAAATTTGTGTACGCCTGCCCCGTAAGTCTGTTTACAAGTACTGTACATGAGGTCCAACTAATCGATCACCAATGATACCGGCCCACATGTTGAGGAAGAACCGCACCTGGTGATGAGATGGAACAGTTGCACGTGGGTTTTCATACGCCCATACATACCGATTGTGGAAATTTGTTATGCCATCTCGTGTGAACTGTGCTTCATCTGTAAATAATACTAAGGCAGGAAAGTTCGGATTTACACCACACTGCTGCAAGAACCACTGAAAGAACCTAACTCGTCTCGTGCAGGGTAATCTGCTGGTGACAGGGCCTGTACACGTTGCAAATGATAAGGGTACAATTGATACTTTTTCAACAGTCTCCAGACAGTCGTATGAGGAACATTGACTTGCAACGCTACCCTTCGTGTACTGATAGTAGGAGTCATGTTCACAGCCTCCAGAGTCTCCTCCTGTACTTCTGGAGTTGTAGATCTTGGTCGTCCCCTTCCCAAACCAGGAGAGTTAAATTTTCCATACTCGCACAGACGGTAATGGAGACGTACAAATGTCTTCCGATCTGGACATTGTCGCTGTGGGTACCTCTCCTGGTACAAACGACGAGCCAGCGCAGCATTGCCGTCCGCCTTACCGTACATGAAGTGTATCTCTGCCAGCTCTTGATTTGAATACATGTCGCACAGTCTAACGCCTACACAACACTGAATGAACCTTCGCCTCGGAATGAACTGTCAGAGTGCCCTCTTAATATCTCCTTTGACGGCAACGACCTGCGGAAAGAAAAACGTTCCGGTGAATTTCAATGTTGTGAAGGCCGTAATTCGGAAATAAAGCATTTCCGGACACATGTTGTAATGAACTATTTTGATTGTCTACATGTAGGAAATACATACCTGAAATTGTGCCCCGTATTTTTTAAACACCCTGTATAATTAATTAAGTTGATATGTAATTATTAAGTTGATATGTAATTAATTAAGATCATATGTAATTTAGTTGATATGTAAATAAATTAAGGTGATATGTAATTAATTATGATGATATGTAATTAAGTTGGTTTGTAATTAATTAAGGTGATATGTAATTATTTAAATTGGTAATAGTTGGGTGAAATAGAAATACTTATAAGTTAGATTTACTTTTGCTTACCGTAGGCATTATTATAGAATAGTTTTTAATTATAGTCGTAGGTTTATGGCATCTACTATTTATAGATTTACGTTTATTTTATTTTATTTGATTTAGGTTTATTTTATTTTATTTCATGTAATTGTAATTATTTTATATTATGTATCACTGCCACCGGGTGTATACCCAATTCTAGTGTTAATACATACATACATAAATTTCTCTCTTCATCTATCATTGTCCTTATCCGTTTCTTTTCTTATTTCTGTCTCAGGAGCCACTAGTGTAGCCTAACTCAGGTTGTAGGCGTATTTAGATGCAAACCCGTAGAAGCAGGATGAAGTAAAACAGAAACAGACAAAAATACAGGAAACTTGAGAAAACAGAATCCAAAGAATACCAAAGATAGGGGATAATGAAAAAGGTAAAAATAAAAAGGAAAGGCAAGACAGAAAGAAAAAAGGTAGAAATAGAAAAAGTAAACAAACATTATGTAAGAAAATGAAATATAGACTCGGAATTATTTTTATATATTTACTCGTATTTAACAGCGTCCTGTTAACATTCTTATCGTGGAAACTTCAAATTAGTATAGGAGTACAAGCACATATATTTTTAAGTGATAATAACGGACACTTCCTGGCTTTTTCTGCTAGTGTTCTTATGAAAATCGCTAATATATATTTGTATTTATCTTGCTTAATATTGCCTAATTAGGGTGTCTATCTACCGACCGGTTTTCATACCCCTGGCAAGGTTTATGTTAAGGGACGTGGAGAGAGTGCGTAGCAACACTTCCAACTAAGATTACACAAAATATCACATTGATAATGAATAAAAATGTATGCCTTGAATGGGATTAAAACACACGCATAGCATCCATACGATGTTGAAAATTCACGTATTGGTAGTTAAGATATACCGTAGCTTGCTAAATTGGAATATTTATTCTAATGTAAAATTTTACACTATTACTCTTAGACTTCATGAATTAGTATAATGTAAGACAATTCGAGCAAGGTGTAGAAGAAAAATACATCAGGATAATCGCCAAAATATACTCAAATATGGAAGCTAAAATCCAACTGGAGAGAGAAGGCAACAACTTTCGGCTAACGAGAGGAGTCAGACAAGGAGACCCCATATCGCCAAGCTTATTTATTAGCCTGCTAGAAGACATCTTTCGGAAAATGAGGATGGACTGGGGATTCCAGATAGAAGGGCAGAAACTCCGAGACCTAAGGTTCGCAGACGACATCATCCTGTTTGCAACTCCGCGGATGAATTAAGTCGAGGCATACAAAAATTAGCCCAGCAGAGTAAGAAAGCTGGACTGGAACTAAATCTCCAGAAAACAAAACTAATGACCAACAGCAACTAGGAAATTATTCAAATAAACAACAGAGAACTAGAATACGTCACCGAATACACCTACCTAGGACAAATAGTGACATTCAACAACTCTACCCGCAAAGAAGTCCAGAGACGCATTTCCGCAGCATGGTCAAAATTCTGGAGTCTGAGATTTATCCGCACAAGCCAAGAATACAGTATAAGAATGAAAATAGATATACTGGACAGCTGCATCCTTCCTCTCCTACTATTTGGAGCCCAAACCTGGGCTCCAACAGACAGAGAAAGAAAAATGTTAGGAACATGTCAAAGAAAGTTGGAGAGAAAGATTCTTGGCGTCACCCTCCATGACAGAATCCGCAACGAAGACCTGAGGAAGATGACAGGCATCAAAGACGCAGCGACATCAGCCACCTACCTCAAATGGAAGTGGGCGGGCCACGTCATGAGGATGGACCACAACAGATGGGCGTACAAAACAATAGCCTGGGACCCAAGAACCGGACAAAGGAGCGTAGGCCGACAGAAAAAAAGTTGGGCGGACGATCTGAAACTTCACTTTGGATCCAACTGGACAACAGCCAAGGACAGCCGAGAGTGGAGACTACTGATAGATGCAGCATCAAAAGAATGAGGATCTTTCCCGAACTGGCTACGCGGGAGTGCCAGAATAGCCACCTTACCAGCCAAGAGCCCTTGCCCTACAGGGATTCTACGGGCTTATTCTAATTCTAATTCTAAAAGACAATTCGACAGACTAAAACGAAGAATTAAGCATCTCAAATACGCTAAATTCGTAGTCGTCTTTCATTACAGGTATTAAACCATTTTGAGTATAGGCTAACTAGTTTTCATATAATAAAGATCCAAAGAAATAAATTTATTAGGAAGCAGTACTTTAATTCCTGATCTCAAGAACGACAAATTAAGAATTGTGCTGTTTTATTCCTCGTTTAGAGATATCGAATTTCAGCAGGACGGATTTATCGAACAACTGTAGCTCCCTCTTCACAGCTTAGATCTCATCAGTCACAGGTTTCATTTGGGCCATTCCATCTGTCTTGAATGAAAGGTGAACAAGGCGCAGAGTATTGCAGCTGCGGAGGAGTTCAGCTTGAATATTTATAGGTTGACTAAAAAATTACAAGGTCCTATTCTGCGCTGACGTTAGATCCACCACTCCGTGTTACCATTACAGGGGTGTAGACGGTTAAAAGCATTAATTCTTGAATGAACTCGTAGAGAAGCTCAGAACTTCAGTGGGAAGAGAGATTTTCCACTTTCGCTAGACAGCCAACCACAAGTTTTTATTGAAATTGAGGGAAAGTCTGAATTGAAAGTACGTACAAATTTAATTTAGAACTTTGTAGTTGTTTATTTGTACATGGTATGAGTTTATTGAAATTAGAACAGTTTATAAATTGCTGGAACTTGGTAACAATGAGGTTGAAGTAAAAGTAGAAAAAAATCAAGAAAAGATCGCAGTGCAATATGTTTAAATTGTTTCATTTCGACTGTTTCTGGTACGTTTATATTCGTATGAAAATATAAAAATAAAACAAAGATATTTCATACTTTTGTACAGATTATTATTCCTTTCTTTTTTCGAAAACTTATTCATAGAATCAAATTAGTCTTAATTCTTTGTCAAAATAGAGAAGGAATAAGTAGGCCTACGTAATGTTCTGCAAATTAAACAATGAGTTAACTTTATTTCAATTGCATGTAGGCTAGAGAAAGTTACGTATTAATATGTCATGGGTAATTATGCGCATAATGCCATAATGCATTGTTGTATATTATGTCGAGTGGCAGATTCTCTTATTTCTAAATTTCACGTTTCTTTGTTTTTTTGTTATAACATAGATTTAGACTTTTCCAATCTCTTAGAATAATTATAAATGCATTCGTGGAACTACAGTCTGAAGAACTGTTCCTTAACTACTTTGGTTGGTAGTAACAGAATCTGTTTATTCCCTATGATTTGTGTTTGAGAACAATTTAAATCAACATCTCTTTATCTCGTATTTTTTAAATGTTCTGTACGCATTCTCTTCTTCCATTCTTCCACAGTCTAGTATATACAGTCACGCAGCTTGAGTTGTGAGGGTACTAGGAACAATGGACAGTGTGGAGGTACTATTTCGCATTGTATGTGATGAGGCGATAG
This sequence comes from Periplaneta americana, assembly GCF_040183065.1. NCBI lineage: Eukaryota > Metazoa > Arthropoda > Insecta > Blattodea > Blattidae > Periplaneta > Periplaneta americana. Next base: position 31,763,820 of record NC_091133.1, on the reverse strand, counting down.
TAGCGATCCTAGTGGTTAGCAACTAACTATGGATGCATATTTACTACGTATTGAGCTTCGTCAATGTATACATTAGACTGTGATTCTACCGTAATTATATTGCCTATTGTTAAGTCTGTTACCAAGCACGCAATTGAATTTCGAACAGTATCATATTATTAGAAACGACTCTCTATAAACACGATTTTCTTTCATATTTCGCGCTATTATCACAGTGTCCTTCTGAGATCTTGGATGACCACTAAACGAAGTTCACATAATAATATGATATTACTGTTATGGAACTTAAGTAGAAATAGAATTCAGTTCATTTAATGATTTTCGATCAAATTTGAACTACAACTGGGCCTAAGTGTATTTAAATTACGGTTCAAGCCTCCAACCTCTATTTCTCATCGGAATTAAGTGTTTTTCAGGAACTTTTATCGTTTTAATAGCCCAAAGTCCTCGCTCAATTTTGAAACAGCAAATCTCGTACTTAACTCAAAGAAAAGTAAGCATTTGACTTCAAATAGGTCTAAATGAATTTTTAAAAGACTTAATCTCAATAGTAGTAACCCAGAATATACGCATTTAAACATCTATTGGAGCAAGATTCACATAATTAATTGTTAATTATTTACGATTTAATGTACCATCACGGATAATAACTGCAGACAATGTATTATATAAGTTTGATGCAGTTGTACGTGACAAATGGAATTGAGAGACTTATAGAGTTAACGGAATATTAAATTTCCATTAATTTCTTAAGTGAATTTTTATTATAATTATCGGTATAATAATAATGATGATAATAATAATAATTGTTATTATTATTATTATTATTGTTATTATTATTATTGCATTTATTCACACAGCAAATGGGAAAACACCCGCTAACATTGTTACTTAATTACACACAATAAATATTACAATTAATAATAGTTTAAAATGACCTAATTAATTGAAGTATATATTTATGCATATATATATGTTTACTTTATTAATTGGTTTTATTTCAATTATTAATGTTATATGTATATACATACATACATATCGGTCTACATATACAAGTTGGAAGTGAAATAACTCTGGAGATTGAAAGGGACGATAAGGTACACTTAAAGGAATAAAATACCTTTATCACATTTCGTGATCAAGTGCAAAGTTAATTAGAAAATTAAGTTCGAATTTTCAGCAGTCTGGCAACATCGCCGCTAAGACATCGTCTTTATTCTCGTATTACAGATGTAAAAGATGAACGAACTCAGGTCTGTCTTTGTACACGAACCTCCCTCTCTCTCTGCGACGCACAGTGGTTCCAAATACAAATCTAGCAGGACAAAATTAATAACTCTCCTCGTTTCTAACAGACTTTCATAAAACCTTGTATGCAGGTTACAAATGGCATTTTGCATTTGCGTGTAAACTCTGATTACGATTGGATAAAATAAATCACCCTTTTACAGGGGTTGAATTTTAAAGAATTATAATAATTTTACAAAACTTATTTTCGCAGGGATTGGAACGAAATCACAAATGCATTGTATACTTTCTATTTGATTTTAATATGTGAAAGATTTAAAAATACACAACAGTCGTACATATTGAGTCAAATATAATTTATTTTTTAATAAAATAGCCTACATATTAATACAATTTTAACAAAACCGCTAACTCTGGTTAAATAAACTTACATTTGAATTATTTACAGATATTTGAGAGAGTTGTAACTCTATTAATTTGCAAACATCATCATCATCATCATCATCATCATCATCATCACCATCGTGATCCTGGAGCAGTCTCAGTAGGTCTACAACAGAAGATACACTTTTTCTACTTTTTTGGCGTTAGATACGAAGACTGCTTACCATCGGGCCAGAGGAAATTCCATCAAATCGATCGTCGTATCGGCTCTCCAAAATTTGCGCGCGTGATAAGCTTATTCCCTGAAATTCTTGTAATCTTTATTTCGGACTTCTTGGGGTTCCTCGGACATCATCCCAACAGAAGTACGGCTTCCTTTATCAACTGCGCACCATGGATAAGTATTTTATGCACACTTTGCGGCGTATAATACCATTCATATTTCTGGATGTATAATTCTACAGTGCCCAAACAGTATTTTTTCAAACTCTCCAATATTTGTATCCACTGGCGATTGTTTTAAGCAGTAGTCGGCAAAGATTACATCATATAAAATTCAGCCCGCAATACACAGCGAAGGGGAATGTAGGAGAGAAGGATATCCAGATTGCTTAACGTTGAATGAACAAGTGTTGGCTAAGGGGATGGCAATCATGGCTTACCCCTCCGCCCTGCTTGTATATTAAGGGACTAATTAGCGAGTTACGAAATGACGACCACTGGTTTTAAAGATGGTTCCAAATCACCGAATCAAGCCTTCATCTATGCCAGTAGTTTCTGATGCCAAACCTGGATCTTCAAAGAACCTCCGCACGATAATCCCGTCATTAGTCGTACCAAATTCTGGTTTGGGAATGTCGACAAGAAGTCCCATTTCTTTACGTAAGCGATCTTCTTTTCTTTTCTTTCATTCATTTTCGTGGCCCTTTCCGAGTAAAAACTTAACACTTGCTTTACCATTTCTGCTGCATCAGGCCTGTATGTTGATCTCAAATCCATTTGTGCGACAAGAGCAATCTCATCAACCGAGTGTGTTTCCAGCAAAGGCTTCAGCTTCCTCTTCTGACTTTTCTCAGCGCATTCATGAAACGGCTTTTGTGGACGATTTTTGTTTTTTCGTTGCTAGACATAGTGTATTTAAAAAAAAAGTCATTTTAACACTTAACCAATCCTTGTATTTCCTTAAGAAAAATTTTTAATACGTAGAGGCAATTAGTCCATTGCTCTTTAAGTTTCGTTCAGAATTCAGCACTTTTTTCTGCACTAATTTACGATCATGTCCCTCAGAATCTCCTAAACCATTTTATTAATACATACTCACACACAGGCTAATCTTCTTAAAATATTATTTTCTTTCCACGAAATATCAACTAGCTCTCTTCTTGGAATTCCGTCCACCATCACTAAAATATAAATAAAAGGAGAAAATGGTTGAAGTTGCTTATAAAACCTTTACAATTACATACCTAAATGACTAATGTAAATGCTGAACCTGCTCTGACAATGACCTTTTGTGGCCTTTGCTTTTGCGAGCCTGCTACAGGAAATAAAATTTTAAAAATTTTCATGGAGCACTTCTCTGTGTATTAATGAGTATTATAACTAAATAACATAATGTTAATGTTCGAAAATGCACTAAAAATGTAGGGAAATACCTATAGTTTTATTCACCGAAACTCGGAGAGGATTGGCAATATATTATATCTTCACACATCGATATTCCGAGGGTAACTTGCCGGGCGATGCTAACGAGATGAGAATGTCTGTGCTGAACACTTGACTTCTACCTGCTCCTGCGCAGACCACAATAATTTTTATGGAAAACTGAATACGAATCGTAGATACACGACTATTTAGGATTATATAACTGCAGTATTTATATTGTTTAGAAACTCAAACTTTTATACCTTTTGTCCAGTCAGATTTGAGATTGGAATCACTGTGCGACGTTGCAATCTGCTCGCATCCTTCAGTGGCTTGAAATTAGTGATTTTTAAATTAAATTTACACGAAAACCTTCCACGCTACTGAAATACACCAGTGAGATAAATTATTCTTTATTAGATTTTCCATCGATATGGACAAAATCGCAATCCTACTCGCAATAGTTATCGAATAAGAGAGTGTTAAATATAATCATGGAAAAACAAATTCTGACAAAACTATCAACTTTCACCAATATGGTATTATACTTTTTGTTACATAAAACATGAGCTATTCACTCTCGAAATCAGCAGGGTTATATATATATATATATATATATATATATATATATATATATATATATATATATATATATATATATATTTACACATACTCATTCACTAATTTTATTTCACTCTCATCTCACTCACTGCACTGGCACTATGCCACATTTCATTGACACTATAAACTTATCACTAATCAAAACTATTCACTACCACTATAACTGACAAAACACGCTTCACTGATACAACACTTCAAATAACAAAACGAACAATTACACCTCTATTATTGCGTAGAATCATACTTAAAAACTTAATAAACCTAAAATCGCTTGCCTAAGAACCACTTACAAGCTATTTTAAACTAATTTATAATTGAAAACAAAGAAATTACTCGTGACGCTAAGTAAATACATATCACCTTAGTGTAATGTACCGTATATTTTGTAACATTTACAATTAATTTAAGGTATTTTTGAATCTCCTTAAGAAAGGATAGCTCTCAAAGACCTCTGCAGGTAGGTCATTCCAAACATTTACAGTTCGATTTATAAAATAAAATTTATTTACATCCATTCTTTCTGCCCCACATTTAATTTTAAAATCATAATCGTTCCTACCATAGTAAGTAGAGACGTTATGTTTACCCATGCTTCTTGACCTACATGTGTATGCTCGATACAATGATATGATTCTAGTTCTTCTACGTCTGTTTCCTAAAGCTTCTCATTTTATTGCGTCATTTTCCTGTTCTCTTACCTTGAACAAAATTAGCTGCCCTTCATTGTATTCTTTGTAAGGAATTTATCTGATACATTTTATAGGAATCCCATCTTTCTCCTTATTCCATTAACGGTCGCACTAACGTTTGGTATGCTGTTTTCCTTTTTCAAGATACTCATAAGAGAGTAATGTGCCCTGCATGCTTTTCCCGTAACATTATCAACCTGCTTTTCCCAAGGAACTTTGGAGTTTAAATACACCCATAAGTATTTACAACATTGTTCTAGCGGAATTACAACACCATTCAATTCGTAATTTAGATTAATTTCCTCTCGTGTTTTACAAATTGTTTAGATTTACTTTTAGGACTGTTTATCTTCATCCTGTGCATTACGGCCCAGTCATAAATTTTATTTATGTCCGTTTGAATAGCATCCATATCTGAACTATTTCTAACTTTTATGTAGACAATGCAGTCGTCTGTAAATAGCCTCAACTTGGATGTAATATTTTGGCTTAAGTCATTTGCATGTATTATAATGCCCTAGAACGCTATATTACGACACCTCTGAACTTACATTTCCAATTTCCGATATTATTTTGTGACCTATTCTTACTCTCTGGGTTGTACTTTCTAAAAATTCTTGGATCCAAAGCACTACTCTTCTATCTATTCATATGTCGTGTGGCAACAGATCAAAAGCTTTCGAAAAATCAATCACAACTGCATCGATTATTCCGTCTCTATCTCTTCAGCTAGATCCTGAACCAATGGCATAAACTGAATATCGCAATTGTAAACTCCACTCTCCTCACCTCCATGCTGGGGCCCTTGGGATCGTTCCAGATGCGAAAGAGAGAATGGTGTGCGAAAAGCAACGGGAAGCTACCGCATTTATCTTTCCCAACTAAAACTGCAAACATGGTATGAATTGGTTGAGTCACTGGCTGGGAAGAAACTGTCTACTGAAGGATACACTGGAAGAAATGGTGAGTGGGAGAAGAGTTCGGGGCAGAAGAATATATCAGATGATAGACAAAATTAAGATATATGAATCATATGCGGAGACTAAGAGTAAGGCAGAAAATAGAAAAGACTGGAGAAAGCTGGATGTGCAACGAAAGACCTGCCCTTGAACAGAACACTATGTATGTACGAGTATATGTATGAGAAACCTTCTCTAAAACCATGCTGCCGGTTGTAAAACCAGTCTTTAATAATAATAATAATAATAATAATAATAATAATAATAATAATAATAATAATAATTCATTTTAGCTGGCAGAGTTAAGGCCGTAAGGCCTTCTCTTCCACTCAACCAACGAAAAGTGTATATACATATGCATGAACTTACAAAGAATTCAACAATTTGATTAAGTGAGAGTTACATATATACAAGAGTTATATACGAATTAAACAACAAAATACTATGAACTATTAATTAGACACTGAAATAAACTGTGTAGCAGAATTAAGCTAAATTACATAGAATGTTAATATATTTCAAATAATATTAGATAATAGAAAGAGATTATTATGAGACAATTTTGAAAATACAGCACTATCAGGATGATGTCTAAAGAATGAAGTAACAATGTAGTCAGTGATAGTTTAAATCAGTAAGATTGGAGTGAAAAGCTAATAAGGTTATCTTTTAAGCTGTTTTAAAGGTGTTTATTGTCTTGCAGCCCCTAATACTTTGTGACAAGGAATTCCATTGACGCGAGGTGGATACTGTAAAAGATTATGAATAACAAGATGTTCTATGAAGAGGTATAGATAAGTGATCTGGTATTTACGTCGTGGTTAGTCTATAGATAGGAGAAACGAGACGAAAGGTAATTTGGTTTTGAGGTGTGCAGAATTCGATAGAGTAAAGACAAAGAGTGTAAAGTTCTGCGTTCTTTAAGTCGGAGCCACGAAAGACTTGCGAAGGACGGTGATATGTGATCATATCGTCGGATGTTGCACACGTATCTGACGCACATATTCTGAGCTCGCTGTAACTTGACTGACAATTCAGAACTTAGGTCACTTAACAAAACGTCACAATAATCGAAGTGCGGTATTACTAGGGGTTGTACTAGCGTAAGTTTTAGTTGCTAGGGCAAGAAGTTTCTCAAGCGACTCAAACAGTGAATGAAGAACAGATTTTTTTTTATCGTTTCTTTAACTTGAAAATTTCAACGTAGATTATTATCAAAAAAGAAGTCAAGATTTTTTACGACAGATGAATAAGGGAATAGCGTGTTGTTAAGGGTAACAACTGAAAGATTACTGTTATTAAGGGAGTTAACTAAACGCTTATGTCCAATAATTATAGCTTGAGTCTTACTTGGGTTAAGTGCGAGTCCGAAATTGGCCGCCCAAGTGGAGACAGTGACTAGGTCACAATTTAACTTGTCAATCGATTCATTGATCGTATTGGGTCTGGAATGTATGTAAAGTTGTAGGTCGTCGGCATAGAGGTGATATCGGCAATACTGTAAGTTCTTTGATACGTCATTAATGTAGGTAGAGAAGTATAGTGGTCCTAATACGGAGCCCTGCGGCACTCCCGCCTTTGTGCATCGCCATTGGAACAATTGATTATCAAGTGAAACACACTGTTGGCGGTTCCGTAGGTAGGAGTCCATCCAGCTCAAGGTATTGTCTGACAGGTGCAAAGTCTTCATCTTTGCAAGAAGCAGGTCGATATCAACAGAACTAAAGGCATTGCTGAAATCGAGAAGAGTTAGTGCCGTTACTTCACCCCTATCCATAGCTTCACGGATGTTCTCAGTCACTTTAAGTAGGGCTGTAGTAGTGCTGTGTCCATGCCTAAAACCCCATTGATAGTCATCAAGGAGTTTGTGTTCGTCGAGATAGTTCGTAAGTTGTCCGTGTACAATATGTTCTAATGCTTTTGAAAGAGTGGGAAGAATTGATATCGGTCTGTATTGGTTTACTGTAGAAGGTGTGTTAGATTTAGGTAAAGGTTTCGCTAATGCCATTTTCCAGAGTGAGGGGTAGGACCCAGTCATAATAGATGCATTGAATATATGGATGACGGTCGGCAGGATCACATCTATTATTTTATACAGGAGAGTGATATTTATATTGTCTATACCTTGGGCTTTAGATTTCATACGTTGCAGCGTCTTCATTACGTCAGTCGGGTTAATGTATTTAAAGAAGAATTTATCCCACACAGGTGAGAAATTCAAGAGTCTCTTGTTTATGTAATGGTTCAGGTGGAGCAGTGACGAAATGTTCATTTAGACTATTGAGTGACAAGTTGATGTTATCTACCCTAGGCTTTGCTTTTGTTAGACCCAGGTTATTAAGGTTACGCCACAATTCTTTCGCACTGACCGAAGGTAGAATAAGGGAATGTGCATGGCATAATGTAGCATTTCTTACTGCTTGATTACATTTATTTCTTAAAACTTTGTAAGTATTAAAATGTAATTCGTCCTTGCTCCGTCTGTATTTACGATAAGCATTCAGAACGCGACGAAATAATCCGATATAAAATGCTCCATGACTTTATATACGACGGATGTAAGACTAATTGGTTCGTAGTTTCCGACATCGACTTTATTTACACCTTCATATATGGGTACCTATCACTCCTGTCATTAGTTGCATTACAGTATTTATGGAAACATGAAATGCAAACACTAAGTATGGAATTATAGCTTCGGAACCTAATTTAAGGATCCCTATAGCTATAGCTATTTCTCCTAAACTGTGGACTGGAGATACCCCCAATGAGAAATCGTGTTCAGTGTCGATCTAAATATATATCCTTCCCTAAACCGCATTGATTTATAAGTCTATATTAAAAGGGGGGCAGAACAAAGAAGGAAAGCTGTCTGCGAATTAATTTGTGAGCCTGGGGGAGTGTGGAATTACCACAACGTTCATACACGAATTATACGGTACTTTAATTTGCTGAACAATAGTCCTAATTATTTTTTCATCGAATTAATTTGTGAAGTTGCCGGAAGTCATTACAATAACCGGTATGTCCAGACGTGGTATAGAACTGGACTTGTATCATTCCCATTTGGATTGCGGAAGCCAGTCTGTCAGAAACTGAAATAGAAGTTTGACATAATAGTTTGAAATTTATATGAGCCGTAATATGTAATGAACAGTCAATACCAGCTGACTTGCAGAGTACAGATGCAATGAAGCACTTGTGCTAGTTAATCCGTATTTTTACATTGAAATTTCAGTTTATTACTGCTAGATATCAGCCTAGTATGAGTCTTCATATACTGTTCAGCTAATCGTCAAGTTCCAAGATTAGACAATGAAATAAAATACTTATTCAGTCTTTCAAAATATGTTTGAATTTAAGCCTGAAATTTTGTGCAGTTACAATTTTTTTCAGTTTCCAATCATCAAATGATGACGTTAATAATAATAATAATAATAATAATAATAATAATAATAATATTATTATTATTATTATTATTATTATTATTACCATCATATTAACCATCATCATCATCATCATCATCATCATCACTTCTAGAATGATAGGATGTTAACGTCATGGGATTATTTGAGGGAAAGACGCTTAATATCGAGAAAAAAATGTCCATGCGCAGAAACAGAGACAGAAATGTAATAGGCTTGTACAGACACGTTATATGATGAAAACCCCTTTTCTATAACAGGAGTGCTCAAGTGGCGTATAGAGGTATAAAAAAAAAAAAAGAATCGGGGTAGGGTTTATCGGAGGCATAGACGTAAGTTTTATGCGTGAATGCGTGTCTCGGGATGGGATGTAGGAATGTATGGTATTCGTTGCTAATACGCACTCTCTCATTTGAATCGTGAATTATTGCAGAAATCCCACACGTTCATTTGAGTAAATTTTCCAGGACGCACAAAGCTGATTATCTTCAAAAGCGTTTGGTATTTTAAAGTGATTAATTTTTCATTAAAACATAACAATAAATTCCAGTTTTTGTCATACACGAACTTCAATTTTTTTCTTTAGCAATTTCTGAAAAAAATATATCAATTGCCTTGACATATGGGGTTTCTGCAATTCACGACCGGTAAAAATTATTTTATTTCTTTAAAACAATTTTCATGTGAAGAAGATGAAAAGAGGCTATTTTTGTCTTATAAAGTTCTTTAAATGTATATTTAAGCCAAGAAATTGAAAAAGTACACAAACATGCAAAAATACAGAATTATGTGAATATTTTCTTCAAAATTCCTTAAAGTTCCACATGTCTGGGTTTGTGGTGATCCTGCAATTTTCTGAAATTCACCGTAATTTATTGCAACTCTGAAATGTACACCGAGCACTGGACGTGTGGGATTTTTGTATCACTTGAAAGACCTATGTATGAATACTAAAACCGTATGAAAAATTTAATTTGAAAAAAAAAATTATATGACTTGTTGGGTTTCTCCAATTCACGATTCATTTGCGCTGCATATGCCTCGACATTGTGAATTATCTCTCTTCACTAAATTCTTTCGCGAATATTTCCAATTGAATTATTTCTCAATTGATATTGTAGCCTGGTTCGTTACGAGCCGTTTGACACGACTGCTAGCGTCCTATCGGTTCGCATTCTCGAGTTACATTGCCTTCGCGCGACCCGCCAATACGTGTCTCAAATTTCCCCCTTCCGCGTACCGTTAAATGACATCACTCTCTTGAACTCAAGGTGACGTTAGATATATTGATCCATTGTCTGTCGATAGCCGTTTACTTCATTACAATATGTCGTGTAGTTTATAATTTATGAATGTGACAAACTGAAAATGTGTCCGTCGACTTTCTGGGATGGCACCGTAGTACTGGACCGAACTTACAGATGTATTTACGTCAAAATGTGATAAAATGTGTTCAATCAGAACAATACTTCAACATCATCACTACAGATTTACAGTTAGATCATGGGACTACTTCCTAAGTAATAACATAAATTTACAAGCTCCTGACCGCCTTATGGACTCTACTATTGATCCTCGGTAATCCTTCGGAAAATGAAATGCTAATTTTGGGAGCTTGGAATCTTGTTGACTCTTTTTTAATCTCCTTGACTATAACACAACTTTCCTGACGTTTATACCTTATACTGTTCTTTGCCTGATGATTACGCTTCATTAACAATAACAATGGTTTTAGGAAACACTTTTACATGCTCCGCCTGTTTATGATTAGGATTGTTTTACGTTGAAAATTAAAAATTTCACTTCCATTTTGATTTTTGCTTTTGGTTTTAAGTCGTGAAACCATAATTTTGTATCAATTATAGTTGATCGCGAAATATCTTTTAACACAATCATGTTGCATATTTTTCATCCGAAAGGTACATAAATTAATTTTATAATCTGTTTATCAAAAATTGTAGCAGAATTCATTGACCTCCTTTTCCATACATCACGATCCTCATTCGTTTCTTGTCTCTCCATGCACTGTCATTATTTTTATTTTGCAGCAATTACTGTATTTTATCATATTATTAATCATGGCATTTCTGAGGCTAATATTGTTACTTAATTCGTTGGTGACAACTCCAGGAAATTATTAATCAGTTGGATAAAACAAAACAAGTTACGCCGGAATCAATGAAACAGTATGGTTATATATTCCGCACTTATTTGTACCTATGCATAATTTTCTGGGATTGTTCGATAAATTTTGTAAAATCCTATTTTTATATACTTTCAGTTCATACATTTAGAAGAAACCTAATACCACGGCCTTATCCCACGGAAGTATGGTCTAATACAGCGATGAGGAAAATGTACTCACTGAGTACCTTCGCCTCTTTTTCTCGTTCAACCCAGTGGTCTTGAACCCCCTCTGCTATGATCACTGGCGTTGACCCAATACTCTCTACAAACCTTGCGTTTACTTATCGACTAAATAAAGAAGATGGCTTCGAAACAAAGGTTTAATTTCTACGATGAATGGGAAGAAAAATATTTTTCTCCCTTCAAGATGGAAAACCGGAATGTTTACTCAGAACCAAACATAAGAAACTTCCGTCATATTCAATGTTAAGTACACGCCACTCCAATATTGACGTTGAGCCAATGTTCCGCGCCGCTACCTTATAAACAAATGGTGCTAAACCTTGGAAGGAGTTGTCATGGACTTTTTACCCATGTTGCTGAGTTCCCCATCGCTGGTCTAATACATTATGAGTTCCTAGAAAACTAAGTCTAATTGGATAAAAGAAATAGAAAGTAACGTAAGCAGTTTATGATTAAATTGTTTATGGCAACAAATTGGAAAAATTAAAATAAATTTGATAGGTAAAACTATAATGGAGAGAAGTAACGAGAGAGTGAGGTAAGAAAGGTTTAACAATTTAAATAGTTTAAAATTAATAATAAATTACAAAAAAAAAATGAAAATAGTATGGGGACGGGAAGAATATATAAAAATTAACAACAAAGAAAAAGGATGGGACTAGCGTGGTGGAGATTTGGAATTTGGAAGTTAGAAAAAGAGAAGACGTAGGAAAAAATATATGTTCTTTATGTGATCAAAAAGAAAACCCGTTACATATTCTACTATCTTGCCCAGAAAATTAAAGAACAAGAAACATTTTTATTCAAGAGCCTTCACTAAAACTAAATTTATAACTAGCATATAGGAAGAAAATTGAGGGAAGTCGGAAAATTATTTTAAATACAAAATGGGAAGGGAAAACTAAGATATATACATATGTATATAAGAAATATTAATTAAAGGGAAAGAGTTTTTGTTAAGAAATATTTAGAATAATATTATGCAAATCTGGTCTTTCAGGTACGTCACTGTGTACGTTAACAGAAAACCACAATTCCATGTCACACAGAGATTGTGTGCACTCGACGTGGGTTTCTGGCGTTTCGTCAGCCCACGCGAGTTGTGTGGATATAGAGGGAAAAGTTGAGACGATGTCGGGTGGAGTTCCCGGGTAGCTCAGTTGGTAAGAGCGCTGGTACGTTTAATCAGATGTCCCGGGATCGATACCCGGCCCCGGAACAATTTTTCCCTTGAAATTATTCATTAGAATAATATTGTACGTAATTTATTTATTTATTTATTTTTTATTTATTTATTTATTTAACCTGTTAGAGATAAGATCATCAGGCCTTCTCTTCCCCTGTGCCAGGGGTTTACAACTACAATATTAAGAATAAAATTACAATTATAATTACAATTATGCAGTAAATAGTAATAGTTTTAATAGTAAAATGTAGTTAAAGCTGGATTCCAGGAAAACAGAAATGTAACAGGACAGCCATTAACGAATGATACATAAATTGTACATAATTTTGATGATAATAAATATACATACATTATTACTTATTAAAATCGTATTTATTTTACTAGATAGCAGAAAGAACGGCGACAGTAATAGGATATATGCACGACATAAAAAAGATTCGCCTAATGTTACTTGACACAGCCATGAAACTATTTAAGGTCAAACTACTCCCGGTAATAACTTATGGCTAGAACTGAGAGCGAAATACCTAACAAAGAAGCAGCGAGTAGACATAGAAAACATCAAAGCGAGGTACCTGAAGAGAATACATCTCCTCGAGACTAGTATACATCATGGCAAAGGAAACCTTTCTACTCGAGGAAATCAGGCTACAACTTCGATACAAATGACAGCCCAGTTGAAGGCAGCCATCGAAAGGAGATATGGGAAGAGATCTTCGCCACGGATGCGGTGACCAACGATGACTGGAAGGGACCAAACTTCGAGCTGCGCCGTCTGGTGACGAGACTAGCGGTACACGGCTTCCACAAGATCTGCAGCAACAATCGATACCACAATCCCAGCGACAACTGTGTGTGCTCGTTAAGTGCAAAAATGTGTGAACGATACCATATCCTTCGATGTGAGAAAAGGAAGAAGACTTTGACACATTATAGAAAAGACTAAATAAGTAAATAACCATTGGGTGCTCTTTCTCTTTATTATTATTAATTATTGCGTCCTTTTTTATACGTTCGCTAAATGTACCGAACAGAATGTCTTTCCTTGCCTCTAGCTTTTTAATATAAGTAATTTCGTCTCTTCTAACACCAGACTGACGAATTTTCCTTGTTTGGGAAACAATAACAGAGAAATTAACGCGCGCATATGGGAACATCGATACTTGCATCAATTCTCGACTGAAATTGGTAGACTACTGTTACGAACGGAAACTTACGAGTCATCTTAAAATGAAAGATTAATTTAAATATTGACAAATACATGACAAAGTATTTAAATATCATGATTTCAGATAAAATATTTCAGACAACTATTGTAGAAATAATAATTAACCTTTCTTTGCATCCTGAAATACGAATTTATTATGCGATCCAATATATCGATTGCAAATTATTCTCGCTTTGTACGTTCGTCGGGTTTCATTTCCTGCAAAATCTGTACCTTATAGGCGTGAATTCCAAGTTTTCTCGCTGATTGTCTGATTGACTTTTTTTTGGACTTCTTTGAAATGATTTCTGCATATTTTCAATAGCCTCTCCCTCGATACCGGGATTCCCGCCTCCGTGTCCTTACAACACACTACTGTTGATCTTAGCATGCAGGCTTTCACGGCCGGTGTCTAGTTGAAACGGAGCTTTCGGGCTAAGATGCCGTGGTCTACTGGTGCAGATGTTACCAGACGTTTCGTCTACTACTGCGGCAGACATCTTCAGTGGTTAGGTATCCTCGGTCGAAGTCTTCTGCTGAAGATGTCTGCCGCAGTAGTAGACGAAACGTCTGGTATGGTAACATCTGCACCAGTAGACCACGGCATCTTAGCCCGAAGCTCCGTTTCAAACAACACTACTGTTGACCAAAAATGTACTACACCACTCCTTCATAGTCTTAAATATGTCGGCGCGTCTTTACTGTGCTCACGACGGAAGTTTCTTTGCTCTTGAATAAATGATTTTGTGTCTGCATACGACCAAACAACAAGGGTACACTCGCTGGAAGTCGTCATTTTATAATTTATTCATTGTTGTACGGCTCTGGCGTGTACGAAATTGCTACATAAGCTTTAGTAGGTTATTTTACGACTTTATCAACAGCTTTGGTTATTTAGCGTCTGAATGAGATGAAGGTGATAATGCCGGTGAAATGAGTCCGGGGTCCAACACCGTAAATTACCCAGCATTTGCTCATATTGGGTTGAGGGAAAACCCCGGAAAAAACCTCAACCAGGTAACTTGTCCCAACCGGGAATCGAACCCGGGCCACCTGGTACATAAGCTTTATCTGCGATTATATTCTGACCAGAACCACAGCTATACATCCACACATTGAATTAAAAATAAACTTTCAAATGCTTGGAGCTTCAAGGAAGAGACTCTGTACACATACTTTCCGCCTATTTCCAGCTGTGGTTGTAACTACATAACATTGCTAATATATGCAGGTATTATTCATAGAAGTCTTTCCGGACTTTGTCTGGCAGTTAGAAAAATACATTTCAATGCAAACTTAAATTTCTGATCCCGATGTCTGAATAATAAAGGTGTACCATAACTAGCTAAAATTAATTTTGTACGTTGGAAAAAATGGTTTCTCCTTCAGCAGAGAATATTTTTTATATTCCTTAAAAATGCATCGTTCTTGGCTAGGTTAAGCACATGAATCTGGAATGTGAAGGCAAGTGAATATCGACAGAATAGGATTTAGAACTGTTCAATTCTGCCCCATATCTTTTGTGTCTTCCACTTCCTAGTAGTCCCTCATGTCTACACAAAAATATATTTAAGTCACTTAGGCCTACACTGCTGTTCCATTATGTCTCCTTTTATGTCCTACACTTTCAATTCTTCTCGTGAATAGATCTTCTTTTTTTTGTTTGCTAATATATATTTAGCCATCGGCGTGGCGTAGCTCAGTCGGCAGAGACGCTTGCCTACTGATCCGGAGCTAAGATCGACCATGGTTTCGATTCCAGCTTGGTCTTATTACCTGGTTAGACGTTTTCCGAGGTTTTCCCGAAACATAAGGCGAATCTCAGATGTTCTAAGGCGAATTCTTAACCTCCACCTACCAAATACCATCTCGTCGTCACCAATTCCATCTACGCTAAATAAACTATTAGTTGATACATCATCGTTAAATAATCTACTAAAATAATAAAAAATAATCTATATAGACATATATATTATATATAATCAATACATGCGTACATCCACATCTGCGGAGTAACGGTTAGCGCGTCTGCCCGCGAAATCAGGTGGCCCGGGTTCGATTCCCGGTCGGGGTAAGTTATCTGGTTCAGGTTTTTCCGGGATTTTCCTTCAACCCAATATGAGCAAATGCTGGGTAACTATCGATGCTGAATCCTGGACTCATTTCACCGGCATTATCACCTTCATATCATTCAGACGCTAAATAACCTAAGATGATGATAAAACGTCGTAGAATAACCTACTAATATATAAAATACATGCGTACATAACGGTAATTGTCTTAAGCTAAGTTAATTCAATTTGTTCGTCCGACCTTCCATATTGTAATAAGTAGTTTGTGTAGATAGAGTTGAATAATATGTACTAACCAAAACTCACGGGCTTTGTTTACTAATTTGTTGATATCTATGTGTCACTTTTTTTGGTTAGTTTATAAATGTTGCCATGCTACTGCACACCTTTCTCATTCTCTGATTTTTTTTATCTTCAAAATGTTCTGCAGAACTTTTCGATATACGTGGTCATATTTTTTTTAGTTGGTTATTTAACGACGCTATATCAAGTACTAGGTTATTTAGCGTCAATGGGATTGGTGATAGCGAGATGGCATTTCCCTAGATGAGGCCAAGAATTCGTTATAGATTACCTGAAATTTGCCTTACAGTTGGGGTGAACCTTGGGAAAAACCAAAACATGTAGTCAGAACCAGCGGGAATCCAATCTACGTCCGAGGGCGACTCCGAATCAGCAGGCAAATGCCTAAGCCGACTGAGCTACGCCGGAGGCCCATGCGTTTTTTCTAAGTCTATAAAGAGAAATTAAAAGTTCACAATTTACTATTAGATAGCCAAATAGCTATATCAAAAAAATGGCTAAAACATCTGCAGAGAGCGGAATATATCTGTTTGTCGACGAAAGCATTCCAGTACCAACTTAAAGGGCGCTGAGAGAAAAACAGAGAGAGGAGGAGGAGGAAGAAGAAGAAGAAGAAGAAGAAGGAGAAGAAGAAGAAAACATAAACCACAATGATCAAACCAAGAACATCTTGAAACGTAGGAGCAGATCAAACGTAAACTGTTTATTCTCCTTCTGCTGCTGCTGCTGATGATGATGATGATAATGATGATGATGATTGATGATTGATGATTATGATGATGATGATGAAGATGGCGAAAGTCCTTCATATACTATTGCTTCTCTAATATTTGTTGAAGTGTAAACAAGCATCCACCTCTTTCACAATCATCCGTTTTAATTAAGGCTTATAATTGAAAATTTTGGACTAAATTTGCTCAACATTCTCTCTCATAATTGTGGACAGGAAAGCTGTGTTGGCACCTCAGTTGGCAGAGCGCTGCCTTAACGGCGACCGCAGGTTCGACTTCAAATCTGTGTAATGGCAGAGTTCTGTTTATAGTCCACAAAACAAAGGTTGTTAGGATTTTTCTTGTGGTCCTCTAATTTTTTCCCTCGTCATTCCATCAACATTCTCCGTTTCGAAAAATATGTCAAGCCCTGTGTTTATTAACGTCAAAGCAGCAGTCCGTCGCAGTAGATGTTCCTCGCGGTTATCCAAATATTGATAAAATGGTAGTAGTTGTGAGTTTTAGACGAATCATAGATCTATATAAGAATCACCGAAGCTCCCACGGTTTCTGTCTGTCTAAAGGAGATACGACGATTCATACATAGCCTACAGATTAAGTGATAGATTTGTGAAGATTGGCAGTTAGCATCATAGGTATGGTATATGGATTTATAAGATGGGGAGGAATGCGTAGTGTAGCGGACAGAGAGGCTGGCTTAACATGCAGCATAGTTGGCACGCAACTGGTTCCATCACATGTCCAAAAAATTATTCTTCTATGGAAAGAAACAATTTCAAAATTTCATAACTTCATGTTAATGGTAAATGGTAAAGACAAAAAACATAGAAAATGATGGGAGGAGATAAGGCTACGAAGAAACTAACTAGAATGCCTTAGTAGTAACTAACAAGAAAAAAATGAAATGAGAGAGAAATTAAAAGTGTCAGTAATAAATTACAAAATAAAGATTTACTATTATACAATATATCCCACTAAACCATAAATTCTAGAAGTTTACGTTAATTTTTAAACTGTAATATTAGATTATTGGTAAAATAAATCTGAAATATCATTTAAATCTGTATTGACGGAATACAGCTGCCATACGAAGGGAGAGCCAAAATCATAAAGAAATAATAATAATAATAATAATAATAATAATAATATATTATTATCATTATAATCATCAATAGTGCTATTTTACTCTGTCAGATATCTAAATGTTATTTCAAAAGAATTCCAAATTGCATATTTGTTACTTACAATTCAATCGCAGTCTTACTTATATTAATTTAGTTTATGGAATGTTGTTATTCATAAATTCCATATTAGTTTAGTCTTAATTTACTGACACTTAACAATTTCATTATCTTTACATTTAAAGAGAATAATGGTTAAAAAGTTTTTGACTGCGTCTTGAATTTGCGTGAAACGAGATCGTAGCCGTTCGACCTAAAATCTGCATTGTAAGTATTAGAACAAATCCCCAAACGCTCATTCAATGGTCTTTATATTGTCTCACACAGCTCAATGAACACAGAGACACGAAATTAATTATCGTCCTCACAAAGGCAAAGAAGCTTCTTTGTCTTCGGGACGCAAAGAGGTTTGCAAACTTTCATTATTTGCTCTCATATAATGTACGACCGCCGGGAGATCTCTGTTCCGTGAACATTTATTTTCTTCAGTTAAAAATCACTTAATCAAATCAGACAACGTAGCACATTAAACGAACTGTGAACCGTGCCTAAAACTGGAGAACGCGCTTTTGAGATCACAGACTTTCATTAGGCAGTTTCAGATGGTAATTAGCACTTCAAGACGAAGTATAGGAAAGTCAAAACGACGCCCGAAGGTAGACACCTTTAAGGAGTGAAATTTTTGGTCAGCTGCTCAAGTCTTTTTGGTCTGCGTCCCAAGACAGAAAGAAAAATAACCGTAGGAAGTGGCAGATAAGTACGGAGTTCCGTAGTTCAAGGCCATTGGTGAACTTATTTAGGCCTATAGTTATACTAAAAGCACGACTGACTCAGTGAAGATTTTTCATAATTTTAGGAGGAAAATCGCTTTCTGCGGCATTCTACACTTGCAGAGCTGAAATTTTGTATTGGTATAAAAAATGCTGTCCCGCGCTGTGGCGTCGTGGTCTAAGGCATCCTGCCTAGGACTCGTGTTACGGAATGCTCGCTGGTTCGAGTCCTCATGGGGGAAGAAATTTTCTCATGAAATTTCGGCCAATGTATGCGACCGGTGCCCACCCAGCATCGTGATGCATCGTGGGGAGCTACGATAGGTAGCGAAATCCGGTTACGCAAACCAGCTATAACGGCTGGGGGCACATCGTAATAACCACACGATCGTCCATCTCTGCTTCGGCATATGAACGTGAGGCCAGCAGCCGGCTGGTCGGTCTTGGCCCTTCGTGGGCTGTAGCGCCACGGATTATAAAAAAAATGCTAACTCGATATAATGTAAATTACTTAACACACATACTGCTAAAGTAAGGAAAATGTGTAAGAGCAATTTCCAATCGCACTAATTTTTTCATCTAATTTAAAAACATTTTCACTTATTCCGTAACATTCTGAATTACTCACAAACCGGTTTCTATAATTCGGTTTATTTTGTTTCCTCTCGATTTGTGTCTGAAAACTCATTCAACCCACACCTGTGGAGTACCGGCTAGCGCGTCTGGTCGTGAAACCAGGTGGCCCGGTTTCGATTCCCGGTCGGAGCAAGTTACCTGGTTGAGATTTTTTCCGTGGTTTTCCCTCAATCCAATATGAGCAAATGTGGGTAACTTTCGGTGCTGGACACCGGCATTATCACCTTCATCTCATTCAGACGCTAAATAACCTAAGATGTTGATAAAGCGTCGTATAATAACCTACTAAAAAACTCATTTATTTTTATTATTATAATTACTAGAGGAGAAAAATTTGCTCCGGCGCACAGTGTGCAATTTTTCCGATCTAGGTGGACAAAAATCAAATTTCGACTTGTTTAGTTATGCATAGCTGATTATTAATTCGTGTTCTTTAACATTTGAAGAATGTTATGAGTAATAGCTTTTACTGATTTATCACCGGCAAACTATATTTAGAATGGTATAAACTTTGAGTTCTTCCTAACACTTCTAGCTCCGGTTCAGTCGTAGAGAGAGAGGCTGACTGTGTGGGTGAAAAAAAGCCAATTGTTAGTGATTTATTGTGTTCTGAAACATGTAATTTGTTCATAATAGGTACGTTCTTACTAATGTAACTTCAATTACAAGTTTATAAAGTATTTTCCTTCTAACAGTAGGGTTTAAATATTACAATTGAAAAACTTATGTTTTAATACAGCATCATTTAGAGTGTTGAATCTTCTTTTTAAAGTTTGCGCGTTCTTGTGCATTTATCAGTAATTAATTTTTTTCAGCGGTGGGACATACGGTAACTGTTTGCCTTAACAGCAGAAAAGAATCATTGACTAAGGAAGTTTTTAGTCACTGTGAGAGTGTTGTAGGTGTACAATATTATTCACATGATATGGAATATCAGTTTAAAATTACATTGGACACATTTTTATCTAACCGTAACAAACGCACAGTGAAGCAGAATGCAAATCATTAACTGGACAAAATTAATAACTTCTCCGCAGCCTAACGCATTGTTATGAAACTTTATACATGACTCACAGGTGGCACATACGATTTGTGTACAAATTCTGATTACGTTTGCACAAGAAAAACTACCCCTTTATAGAGGGTGCATTTAGAAATAATTAATAACTTCTCTGTCTAAAAGATTTTTATAATACATTGTATGGACGTTACAGGTAGCATATATTTTTTGTGCACAGACTATATTTACGGTTCCATAAGTGGAACTATTCCTTTTAGGGATGCATTTAAACAAAATTAATAAATTCTCTCCTAACAGATTTTTATTAAACTTTATACAGCAGTTTCAGGTGGAATACATTCTTGTCTACAAAATCTGATTATGTTTTATAAGAGGAATTGCCTCCTCATAGTGGTGCATTTAGACAAAATTAATGACTTCTCTCCTACATAATATAGTTTTATGCAACTTTCTACAACTACTAGGCCTACAGGTAGCATACAGATGTAATCAGAATTTACACACAAAAAATATATGCTACCTGTAACTCCTGTACAAAGTTTCATAAAATAAATTATGTAGGATAGAAGTTAATCTTGTGTAAATGCACCCTCTGTAAAGGGATACTTTCGCTTTTGGAACTGTAAATATAGTTTGTACACAAAAAAATATATTCTACCTGTAACTTCCGTACAATTTTTCATAAAAACCTGTTAGATAGGAGAGAAGTTACTATTTTTGTCCATAACCACCCCGTATAAAGAGGTAGTTCCTCTTACACAATCGTAGTCAGAGTTTGTACACAAAGAATATGTGCTATCTATAAGGTCTATACAAAGTCTCATAACAATCCATTAGAATGCAGAGAAGTTATGAATTTATAGATTTGCGTTATTGCACACTGTGCGGCGCCGGGGATTGAACCCGGGTCCTTGGTTCTACGTACCAAGTGCTCTAACCACTGAACTACGTCGAAGTTCAATCCACAGCACCGGATCGAATCCCTCTCCTCTAGTGTTTTTCCTTTTGTGGCCTGACTCAAAGTTCGACATATATATTGACATTATATTAAGTCAACTGTCATTATACAAGGAGCGCACTCAATTTAGTGAGTTGGTGGCCGGGATTCCATAGTAATATGCACTGTTGGGCGAAGAATCTACGTGAAGATTAATTTTTTGATCTTACAGAATATATGTGTTATGGTAACAATGATTATTAGAGAAGAAAAACACTAGAGGAGAGGGATTCGATCCGATGCTGTGGATTGAACTTCGGCGTAGCTCACGTAGAAACAAGGACCCGGGTTCGATCCCCGACGGCGGAGCAAATTTTTCTTCTCTAATATAATCATTGTTACCATAACATATATATTCTGTAAGACCAAAAATTAATGTTACCTTTATTTGGCGCATTTGAACCAATTGTGAATGGGTATTTTTTAAATCGTTCAGCAGCCTTTCCTGTGAGAATGACAAAAGAACGCTTGTAACTAGGGCTTCACTTTTGGATCGCGCACAATTTTTTTTTTTTCACTATTTATTTGAAAACAAAAGAGTTAAGTTTAGTCCCACAATCTTGTTAACTGTAGGAGTGGTGATGTTTTACACCAGTCATGTCAACTGATGGCCATAGGCACAAGCTCGCGCTGTAGAGCTCAGAAGAGCCTGAGCGTTTTACAACGGAAAGGAAAGAGACAGACGAAAAAGATTATAGGATGCCACTTGATCGAGCACTGATTCAATGGATAAAGGGAAAAGAACTTACTAAAACTGAATCCACGTTAATTTTTAGATTTATCTGAAAAGTATAAGTGCATTATAAGAATGTAAGTTTTAATTTTAATGCTTATTTTTCACAAGTTTGCTTTTTTATTCAAAAAAAATATTTTCTCTACTTCTTTTGCAGAAAAGTGAAATTATGAATTTAATTTTACTAGCCTTACAGGTACTGAAACAATGTTTTCATAATTCTAATATATATAAAAAAAATATTTTCTCTACTTCTTTTGCAGAAAAGTGAAATTATGAAGTTAATTTTACTAGCCTTACAGGTACTGAAACAATGTTTTCATAATTCTAATATATCGTAAATACGTATAACTGAAGATAGTGCATTACAAATTTTGAAAATATTCGCATGGAAAATGTTTGTAAGGAAATTAATTAAGAAAGCAACTATTGTTACATCATAAATAAAAGATATGTGCCGACGTGTTGTAATAACTTCAGCTCTATAGCTTCAGCGGATTTCAAGAAAATAATTTAATATTCTGATGATAGGAAGTTGCGCATCAATATCACCTTAAAAGCATAATGCGATAGGAGATTTGTTATGTAATATTAGTTAGTCCTACAGTTAAAACATAAACCTAGGAAACTTTGCTTTTTGCTGTAATATTGTTTTGATTAGTTTATTGACTACTTTTATAAGGCAAAAGATACCATCAATATCAATTCCAACTTAGTATGTCACACTCAATATCTTTTCTTGGGATATCACTTTCTTTATTAATGATGTGTTTCATTCATTCATTCATTCATTCATTCATTCTATCATTCATTCATTCATTCATTCATTCATTCATTCATTCATTCATTCATTCATTCATTCATTCATTCACCTAGTACAGCATAGTTAAACTACTATGAAATTTATGTGAATATTCCTTCTTAAATCTTTATTATGTTTTTAACGTTTAAAACACAACTGCAATATTAAGAAATTGGTGTTAGTACTTTTGTTTTACAAACAATATAGATAATATGAAACAAAAAGGACCCATATAAAAATAACGACATAAAATTCCACGTTCCGTTTGAAGTTTGTACACCACTGTCTTCTTAATCGAACAGGCTGCTTATATACATAATCCTTCGTCCTTCCATACGTAGCGCTTGATGCCCGCGCACGACGTCAAGGTCAGAAAAATGCTTTGACATCACTGTTTTACACCATGAAATGCCAAAGCGAACTCAGTTGCTGTAACTTTATCATGTTCAACTGAATATAGTGGGGGCATAAATTTCAGAACAGAATTATTCCTACTTTGTACTCTGTAATGTTCTTTGTGCCTCTCTGATTCCTAATGCTTATTAACAGCTTTAACTTCATCATACTTTACTGTAAATGAAACAATGCACTGCTAGAAAGTTCATCCTCTCCTTTTTCTAGCCAGTCCTTGTACTTATTATTTGTCAACCATTCATCACGAAAAGAACTAAAGTATCCTTTTGGCGGATTCATATTGAACACAACACAATACTAAAAGAAAAAAAACTCGAACAAATTCCCGCACTTCGCATAATAGACTTCACTGCACTATAAAGCTGTAAGAACTGACTTGTGAAGTATCAAAGAAGTGAATATTGAGCTTTAAATTTGACATTGTTCCATTATTACGCATTCAGGTTTCGCTAAAATACTGCTACAAAAATTTATTAATGACAAAATTTAATTGAAAAAAAAAATGGTTGATTGAAGTTACATTTCTGAATGTTATCATCATATCAAAATTATCTGCTTTAATTTTCTATTTACGTCCTCTTTCATTATTGGTGATTGTTGGTATAATGTGAGAGACTAGTGTCTGATTAGCGAAAAGAGAAGCGCGCTGAAACATCAACACTACCACAGACGCTCACATTTAATTAAAGTTACAATATATACTTACATCATTGTAAATCTGCCGCAGATGCTCACTTTTAAAGTTATTTGATGGACAGTGAATTTTCACTACAACATTGCTAATTATTAACATTTCGAACGCAATTTCCCCAGGTAAAGGTTTCCTGTCGGCCAGAGATGGACTCATAAAATAGGGCACTCCAGGCGGCGCCCGGAGACTGGCAACCATAACCTGAGATGTTTTATGAATATTTTTTCTGACCATTTAACTTTTGTTATACATTTACTCGACAAACTTAAAGTGCCAATAATTATCCAATAAGATGTTTGTGTAGTAACGATCAGTCAAGTCCAGTGTTGTGCAAATCAAGATTTCAGGTATAACTCCCTGTAAAGTTGATTTGAATAATTTCGAGGGAAAAATTGTTCCCGAGCCGGGCATCGAACCTTTGGTTTAACGTACCAACGCTCTACCAACTGAGCTACCTGGGAACTCTACCCCACACCGATCCAATTTTTCCCTCTATATCCAAAAATCTCAAAGTAGGCTGACAACCGTCAAGCAACCAACTTCGAGTGCACACTAACTCCGTGTGACTTAAATTGTGGTTTTCTGTTAACGAACAGTGACGTGTATTATGCAAATCAAGATTCCCTCGAAATTATTCAAATCGACTTTACAGGGAGTTATACCTGAAATCTTGATTTGCATAATACACGTCACTGTTCTTTAACAGAAAACCACAATTTAAGTCACACGGAGTTAGTGTGCACTCGAAGTTGATTGCTTGACGGTTGTCAGCCCACTTTGAGGTCTGTGGATATAGAGGGGAAAAATTGGATCGATGTGGGGTAGAGTTCCCGGGTAGCTCAGTTGGTAGAGCGTTGGTACGTTAAACCAAAGGTCCGGGTTCGATGCCCGGCCCCGGAACAATTTTTTCCTCGAAATTATTCAAGTCCAGTGTTGCCAATACAGCGGTTTTGTAGCTAAAACTGGTGTTTTCAGGACTATGGTCAGCTACAGAATTTTACCGTCAGCGACTAGCTATTTATTTAGCGTTTTTGATGATTCGGGCAGAGGGAGATGATATTTTTAAGTTTTTTTTTCTGTAAAGATGAAAAAATTATTGTTTTTATATGTACTTCTGGTCAACAATGTTAGTTAATCATAAACCAGAGTTTAGTTTGGTACTATCACAATCTTTAATTGTCCACACATGTGGAGTAACGGCTAGCGCGTCTGGCTGCGAAACCAAGTGGCCGGGGTTCGATTCCCGGTCGGGGCAATTTACCAGGTTGAGTTTTTTCCGGGGGTTTCCCTCAACCCAATAAGAGCAAATACTAGGTAACTTTCGGTGTTGAACCCCGGACTCATTTCACCGGCATTATCACCTTCATCTCATTCAGACGCTAAATATCCAAAGATGTTTATAAAGCGTCGTAAAATAACCTACTTAAAAAAAAACTCTTTAATTGTGCGAATGTAATATATCAACGTTTTGTGTTAATTCGATTTCGTGCAACCACGTCCATTTCCTGCCTCATCCATTGTTAGGCCTGCAACCCTTCCGTTTTTTCCGGGACAGTCCCGATTTCGACCATTGCGTCCCGCGTCCCGAAATAATTTGCTCATGTATCAAAATGTCCCGATTTCATGGAATATTCGACATTTACAGCTGATGTTCTTTCCTATCAGATTGTTGGGTTTAGTCTGGATTGGAAGATAATTCCGCATAGTTTCATACAGACATACTTACGAAATGGAGAAATGACTCTAGTACACATGTTCAAGGCAAAAATTTAATCCTCGTTGATGTGTCAACAGAGTGACGGGTGCCATGATCATAATACACAAGTTAGGGCAGGTTTGATCACAGGATACTTACTGAAACATTTATTCTCTGTGCTCATCTTATGCATTTCATGCACTTTGACTTTAATTTGGCGCTATTCAGTATTATGCCGCTATGAACACATCGTAATATGTTAGCCAGTCTTGCCTCAAGATATCCATCGTCCAGCACTGAGACCACTACAGAATTCCAGCCAGTGTATTAGTTGAGCGTCTCCGTCTGGCACCGATGCACTATTGTAAGCTTTTACAGAGAAGTAGCGACTTTATCATCTGTATTCGATATTACAAAAAATCTTATATCCTATATTTATGACATGAAATGCTGGGAAATGAATAGAAGAGTGGCATGAGATGGTGTATTGGTGAATGAAACAATATATGTTAAAGAAAACGGAGAACCCCTAATTTGGCTCTTCATCTTCCGACTAACACCAGAAAACGAACCACAGGAATTATAAACTCATTACTTAGCACTGAACCGCCGTAAAACTCGTCTGTTATGTTACATTTCAAAAGAAATATTTTTCAGTTTACAGATTGTAGAATCATTGTACTCCTCCATTGTTTATAGAATAGCTAATATTTTCGTTTTTTACCTCGCGGAAACTGAATATGTTGGAATATGAATTCCCTGTATGAATTCATCTCATTTTTATGCTCCGATGCTATATGAAACAAATTGACAAAGAGTTGACAAAGAGAACGAAGATAATTTCATTTCAAAAATAGTTCACATCAGAAAATCTAATTTTTGCAGCACTGAAATATTTTATTTCTGCTATTGTATATGAAAAAATAAAAGCGTATTGTGTTCCTCATAATACTGTAGTGTGCTCACTGCGTCAATTGTAGGCTTTTTATTTACATGTCCAGGCAAGTAATGAAACGTTCACTTTTGTTGACTTAATTATTTCAGTTTTGTCATGCAGCTTTGAAGTTTAATAAGAATCGGTGCATAAATTTGTCGAATAAACGGGAAACGTTTTGAGCATTTACGAGTAACCTATATTTTTCTGGTATCATTTCCATTCCTTTGCCAGAAATGAGTTTCGGTGTGATGTCCTTTCCTATTACTACAAATACATAATATAATCTTCATTCTTAGATGAGCTCATGTTGGAAACATAATTTAAACAAATTTAATTAGGCCTATTAAAAGGTGATGGAAATCTAGCGGTCTGAGTTTTACTGGCGACAGAGAAGTAAAGACTTCCTGTCTCTCCTACAAGACCTGCTCAAAATTGATCAGTGCTTATTTAAATAATAATTTTGATAAAGTGTCTTTGCAAAGATATTTTAATTTCCTAAAAAGATTATAATATACAATCCATCTCTCCAACGCCTGTGAGAATTATACCAATATTATAATAATAATAATAATAATAATAATAATAATAATAATAATAGTAATAATAATAATAATAATAATAATACCTATTGTTATGCCTCGTTGTGAAACATGGACTCTTTCTTTGAGAGGGGAATAGAGAATAAGGTGCTTAGGAAAATATATTGGGCTAAGAGAGATAAAGTTACAAGAGAATGGAAAAAATTACACAACACAGAAATGCACGTATTGTATTCTTCACCTACCACAATTAGGAACATTAAATCGAGACGTTTGAGAAGGGCAAGGTATATAGCATGTATGGGTGGATCCAGAAATGCATATACAGTGTTATAGTCGCGTCGCTGTTATTTCCGGCGTGGCTCCTGCCTTAGGAAGTGTAGGCTCTGTAAAGACTATCATAGGTAGATGTTATCGTTCGCCATTTTAGTTCTTTGGTTACCGAGCTCTCAGACGAGGACGCTATTTTCCCCATCGTTAAACATTATCTTGCCGTAGTTCAAAGCACGGAATCAAAATCTTTTTTGGAAAGTGAGAAAAAAATACTAACTTCGAAGTTACCTGTTCATAATAGACATTGACATCCTCAAAAATTGATAAGCGACAAACTTTTCACGTTAGATTGAGGGAGGAGGAGCTACTACTCAAAATCTTTACTGGCTTCCGGGTTACTGCGAGTTAAACAAATGCGTGTATTTGCCTGGCTGTCTTCCGTATGCAGAGTGACAACTTCAGTCTATTAGAACTGCGGATTCTCATAGAAATCATCGCGCTCATTTCAAATTTGTTTTCAAAACTGTTCCATTGCTTAAGGTTTGCGAGTTAATCGTGAGTTTTGAAATTGAATTGAAGTATTTGTTTGCATAATTTACATCTATGGTGATTACACATTAGTATGACATACTTTTAGTTGAAAAAAATGAAAAGAATATCATATTAGTCTTTCAATGTATTATTGGTATTACTGTCATTATTATTATTATTTATATTATTATTGCTGTTATTATCATTATTTCATGGAATGAAGTTCTCTTGTTTCACTTTCCTGCCTAGTAGAATAGCTAATCCAAACCCATCAAGATTTGACATTGCTATCTTCGACTTTTCTTTTAATTTTTCGTACACATTTAACACTTTACTGAGTTTTGAGTTCAGACGAAGGGTAAAAATATATTTATTAATATGGGGATTATAATATACAATAAAAATATGGAAATGTGAATGCATTTATTCGCCAGCGTTAAGTGCTATTCTTATCTGCTGGTCAATTGGACGTAACTCATGAACAACTTGCCGCTTATAAGGATGGAATTTCAAATCTGCTTTCAATGTCCGGTGAAGCGGTGACCGGCTGCATTGTCAGCGAATGTCGTCGGGCTGAGCGCTGTAGACTTCGCTGCATTTCTGCTCGAACACCATTGACATTCTCAGGCGTTAGGATGGTTCTTGGTCTACGTGACGATTTCTTGTTTTCCACTTTTCATGTTCCCTCCAAGATTGGACCCATCGCACAGTTGTCTGTCTGTCAGGAAAACGATGATGACGATGTCCTTGGCGAAAGAAACGCTGAACTGCGATTACACTCTTTAAACGAATAAAAGCTTCCACAACCTGAATACGTATTTGCATGGGCCACTGTTTCATCGCAAATGAAATGGCAGACCTCCAGGAATAAACAAACAATTCCAAAGCCGCCGTTGATATGCCTACTGCTATACAGCGTTGTATTATTAAACGTATCATACCTTTCATTCACCTTGTATACAACCTTCTCAGTATTCACATCGCGTATCTAGAGTGGTGTGTTATAATTCTGATGTCAGTTTCAATTATTTAAGTAACCTGCGTTTTTCCTCCCTTATATGGTGTGGGAGAATATCGAAGATTCAACTTATTATAATGTAAGTTGACATTAATAAATAATGTGTTCCATTTTGTAGGTTCTATAAACTACTGAGGGTTCGCTTACATAATATGGTTCGACCTGGCGACGCTTGATCGGCACGAAGGCCATGCAACACGCGGCAAACGGTCTCCCGCACACTCAACAGTTTTATTATGACTGAAGTTATCTTGATTAAAGAGGTGTTGGAAATGTCCTTTCGCTGCAACACACCTGACATCTCTTAAGGCTTTAAGAATTGTGGTTGTTTCATATGCTGTGAATTTAGAGACACCAATTTCTTGCGCGAGGAGACGGAGATATTTTTATCTTTTCTCTATTCCATCCAGTTTTTTCTCATTAAGTACATGCCATGGTCCTTTCATGCTTTTTCAATAATTATAATTATATTTTATTTAACGACGCTCGCACTGCCGAGGTTATATCAGCTTCGCCGGTGTGCCGGAATTTGGTCCCGTAGGAGTTTTTTTACATGTCACTAAATCTAGTGACATGAGCCTGTCGCATTTAAGCACACTTAAATGCCATCGACCTGGGCCGGGATCGAACCCGCAACGTCGGGCACAGGAAGCCAGCGTTATACCGCCTGTGCTACCCAAGGCAACGCTTTTTCAATACTGACCCAGTTTCTCTAAATGTTTAGCAAGATTGCGTATGGTGTTGCCATGTGGAACGATAATATTAGGAAATCTTGAAATGTTATTGCAGATCATCTTTTTATATTTCCGCAATCAATCTTTTTCCGATAAGTCTCTACTATGAATTTACTTTATTCTGATATACATTTCTGTAGTGCCATGTGAACAAGCTAATCTAGACATTTCACTAACACAATCAAAAGAATAACACACAATCTAACGTCAACACAACTACTCCTAGAGATATACTGGAATGGACTGCCGAGCCTGCGGGAAATGGTTTGCCGTGTGCCTTCGTGCCGGTCGACCTACATTAGGTCTCTATAGTAGACACCGCCCGATTATACCTTGCTCTACCGAGAATTTTGGCACATAGCACCCAAGCTCCGCTGTCTGCTAGAGGAGCGGTAGTGCATGTGGTGCTTTGAATTCGATTTGTTTTTCGTTCATTTAAGGGATAAATATAAGTTGGACATTAATAATTTCGGAAACTTAATAAGAGTGACGAAGAACGGGAGAATCGTTTACGAAATAACAATTCAAACATTTCAGCGGTTCGAGCAAGAGAATCTAGTATCGAGCGACTTTTCAATAAGAGAGTTCTAACTTAGCAAACTCGAGAAAGAATTAACGAACAACGAGAGCGTCTTACTAGAACTAGAGAGCATAGTTGAGAGTTAATACGGTAGTGTTCCAAATACAATTTTGAAAGTAATTCAGGAGCAAAGACTTATAACTGATAATAAACTAATTTTTCAGAAATAATAATAAAGCTCTATTTAAAATATAATCGATTTAAGTGAATTATATTTATTTATAACAAGTGCAGTGAAGCCCACTGGTATGGTTAGTCGATAGCCTAATATTTAGAAAACTCTAATTCAGTCCTCTCTTAAATGAATTATTGTCAAAATTCAGAATTTTTATTTCTGGAATCAATAATTTGTCGAAAGAGTACGAAACAATTCACTTTTAACTAAATAATTACCGTTTCCTCGATTACTGAGGGTCATGAGTTTAGTATTTCAGGAGCAATTTTTGAGGAAAAAAAATAATAATAATAATGATTTATTTTAGCTGGCAGAGTTAAGGCCGTAAGGCCTTCTCTTCCACTCAACCAGCAAAAAGTGTATATACATATGCATGAACTTATAAAGAATTCAACAATTTGGTTTAGATGAGAGTTACATGTATACAAGAGTTATTTACGAATTAAACAACAAAATACTATGAACTATTAATTAAACACTGAAATAAACTGTGTAGCAGAATTAAACTAAAATACATAGAATGTTAATATATTTCAAATGATATTAGATAATAGAAAGAGATTATTATGAGACAATTTAAAATCGGGAATTATTGAAAAATACTCTTAGCGAACTCATGAAACAGTAATTACTGGAAATGTCTAACTAATCCTTTGTTTGATGTCATTATCACTTCTTTCATTAAGAAACATTATATAGTGTATTTCATGTTTCAGCACCAATTTTGAAAAAAACTTCAACCCAGTCCTTTCTTGAATCAGAAAATACTGAAAGTCCTCTTTTAAATATATCATTATCGTTTGCTCGCTTACAAAATATGTGTTTTATACTTAATTAGTACTCGTATTTATTGAAAAGTTAATTCAATTCTTTCTTGGATAAGTAACAATTTCTTCTTCTTTCAACTGTTTAATAATTTTTATTAATATCCTTCAGATTTTGTAATTTCATCTCTATTTCAAGTATTGTGATTTCACATTCACTTTAATTTTCTTTTGAAATTTATTGTATTTATTTTCATTATTCATTGTAAACTTTTCTATATGTATTTGTTTTCTCGATACCTGTGGTCACCCTTATTGCATTGTGCCCTCCTCACTCCCACACAAATATTATGTTATTTTAAACACTTCAGATTACATTTATTTATTACATTCATTTGTGTTATATATATTTTTTCAGGGTTTCTATTACAATTACTTAAAATGATATTCAGTTTCTTCTCTTATAAGCCGACAAATTTCTTTCTCCGCCACCTGTAATATATTCCCCCACAGCTTATCTTATCGTAGTGAAACCGTTAATGTTCACGCTTTCGTATATCAAATCTTCATTAAATTGTAGCTGGATATTTTACCTCTATGAACCCAGAAAAGACGAAACTAATGACTAACGCGTCTGAAGACCGGATCGATTTCAATGGCAGCCACTAGAATATGTGGAAGATTATACCTACCTGGGCCAGAACCTGTCCTTCTCCAGCAATTCAGAGAAAGAAATAAAGAGACGAATCAGCGTGGCATGGAAGAAGTTCTGGTCTCTAAAGTTCATACTTACAGACAAATTCCAGAAGCTAAGCTTAAAGGTTGAGACCCTGGAAAAATGTGTATTACCTGTCCTACTGTATGGATGCCAAACCTGGTCCCTAACATCAAAACAGAGGCGTATGCTTCAAACCTGCCAACGCAGTATGGAAAGAAAAATCCTGCAACTTTCTCTGAGGAACAAAGTAAGGAACGAGGAGCTACGCAACCGTACCGGCGTGAAAGACGTCCTAAACACCGCAGAAAGCCTGAAGTGGAAATGGGGAGGGCACGTGGTAAGGATGGACCACAGACGATGGACGCACAGACTGACATTGTGGGATCCCAGGATCGGCAGAAGAAGAGTGGGACGCCAGACAACTAGATGGGCCGATTTCTTCAAGAAGAAGGCAGGAGTACATTGGACGAGCAGTACAAGAGACAGACAGCTGTGGAGAAATCTAGAAGCCACCGTCCTCAGTGTGTAGCGTGTTGCGAATCTTACAAGTCCAAGTGTTTGCGTACATAGAACACTCTTTAGGATCGGCTCACCTAACGAGTGAAGTCTACTGAGCCAAGCCCTGTCAATCAGGAGGCCCTTGCCCTTACGGGATCTAGCAGGCTAAATTTATTATTATTGTTATTATTATTATTATTATTATTATTATTATTATTATTATTATTATTATTATACCTCTGAAAGAGCACAGGTGGAAAATAAATCTTATGCCATCCAATAAATATTATTAGTTAATATTTACATCAACTAGCCATAGTTTATAGGCCTTTCCTCAAAAACTACAAGACTCGTGCTCGCTCCGGGGCTTCACTCGTATCCCGCTTGGGTTCGTTATCTTATTTGACTTTGAATAATGTGTTATCAACTGCAAGGTAAAAGTCTGGTAATCGTATGGTGAATCTTCGGACTCACCTAATCATATACCATTTCGCTATCATCAATTCTACGGGGCCTAGAGAGCTGCAGAGTTGATTCTGAGTCGCGAAATAATAGATCAGAAATTTTCACCAATGAGAGGCACAGCAGAGTAATATGATCAACTGGATCAGTATCTGCAAAAACAAATTTAAAATACTGGCGCCGCCACTGCTGTCAAGTGTAAGCATAATTGAGGTGGTGTGAATATTCCCTTGTAAATAATAGTAAATGTGCAATATTCAAGCATTCATAACTTAACATTTATTAGAAGGAGCAACTGAATCAAAATGTTCTGCTGGGCTATAGATCACTTATTAATTCCGCTGTAGACGGTTCAGTAGATTTCTAGGTCTTACAGCGCACATAGCTTAATGCTCGTAAAACAAGTTTGAGCTGCTTTACTCAATAAACTTACTTCTGGGATACGAGATAGTTCACTTTAGCCTCACAGCTTGTGCATGTTTAAGTATGGATTATTTATTGTTTCCCCACCATCCCGTCTGTGATGCAGATCTCTCGCAGATTTAGACCAAGTGCTCGCCTGGGTACGAGGCGTGGTACAAGGTTTTATAGCATTGTAGCAGCGGTAGGTAACCACGT
Organism: Periplaneta americana; assembly: GCF_040183065.1. NCBI lineage: Eukaryota > Metazoa > Arthropoda > Insecta > Blattodea > Blattidae > Periplaneta > Periplaneta americana. Next base: position 31,730,193 of record NC_091133.1, on the reverse strand, counting down.
TTTACGATGTAGACGATTTAGGAAATTTCAGTGTTTCATTTATAATGTAAATGTACTGCACTACCACTAATCCATGCGTTAGTGGGAACAATAAACCTTCGCTACAATACATGTTAATATCTTTATTCTGTTTTGTGACAGTGGTTATTAAATAGGTTTATCCTTTAATTAAGTTCAACCCATTTCATATAGGCTAACCACCAAGTATCAGGGTCCTTTGTTGGGAAACTAAATTATATTAAATCCTCTCAACGTAAAGATGAATCCTGAAATGAGACAAGCAGTGTAATATAAGTACTGAGCTAAGTTGATGAGTTCCATTCATCTTCGCTAGGACACGATATTAGCACTAAATTTTAATTTTAAATTCCTTTATCTTCCTCTCTTACTCAATTTTTCTTACTCACTTACTAATTTATTCATTGATTCATTCACTCACTCATTAGCTCATTGAATCATTCACTCACTCATGAATTATACTGCCTCGTTCATCCATTCACACACTCATTTGATTTTTCATTTAACAACCTCACTCGCTCAGTCGCTCATCCACTCGCTCAGTCGCTCATCCACTCGCTCAGTCGCTCATCCACTCACTCAGTCTCTCATCCACTCACTCAGTCCCTCATCCACTCACTCAGTCCCTCATCCACTCGCTCAGTCCCTCATCCACTCCCTCAGTCGCTCATCCACTCGCTCAGTCGCTCATCCACTCGCTCAGTCACTCACTCATCCACCCGCTCAATCGCTCACTCTGTCGTTCAATCACTCGCCAGTCGCAACTCAGTCGCTCATATACTCACTCAGTCGCTCACCCAATCACTCATCCACTCGCTCAATCGCTGACCCAGTCCTTCATTCACTCGCTCAGTCGCTCATCCAGTCACTCATCCACTGGCTCAGTCGCTCAGTCGCTTATCCACTCGCTCAATCGCTCACAGAGTCGCTCATCCACTCGCTCAGTCACATCCACTCGCTCAATCGCTCACTCAGTCGTTCATTCACTCGCTCAGCCGCAACTCAGTCGCTCATATACTCACTCAGTCGCTCACCCAGTCACTCATCCACTCGCTCAATCGCTCACCCAGTCGTTCATGCACTCGCTCATTCGCTCATCCAGTCGCTCAGTCGCTTATCCATTCGCTCAATTGCTCACCTAGTCGCTCATTCACTTGCTCAATCGCTCACCTAGTCGCTCATTCACTCGCTCAATCGCTCATCCAACCACTTGTTCGGTCGCTCAGTCGCTTATCCACTCGCTCAATCGCTCAAAGAGTCGCTCATTCACTCGCTCAATCGCTCACCTAGTCGCTCATTCACTCGTTCAATCGCTCATCCAACCACTTGCTTGGTCGCTCAGTCTCTTATCCACTCGCTCAATCGCTCACAGAGTCGCTCATTCACTCGCTCAATCGCTCACCTAGTCGCTCATTCACTCGCTCAATCGCTCATTCACTCGCTCATCCAACCACTTGCTCGGTCGCTCACCCAATCGCTTATCCACTCGCTCAATCGCTTACCCAGTCGCTCATCCACCCACTCGCTCAGCCGCTCTCCCAGTCGCTCATCCACTTGCTAAGTCGCGCATCCAATTACTCGATCAGTCGTTCACTCACCCACTCGCTCGGTTGTTAAGTCATCAACTCACTCGGTCGCTCTCACACCCACTCGCGCGCGGTCGCTCATCCACTCACTCGCTCTCTACGACTATATTGCAAAGTGTAATATATGGGGTGAAGGCACATTACAATTAATTTATTTGCAAACCCTACTATTAAGAAAGTAATTGAATAAGACACTACAGTATGTCAAATTCTGCGGAAGTAAATTCAATACAAATATATATTTCGTTGTGATAAATTTCTGGAAAGAACATGATGTTTTCGCAGTAGTGATCATAACTAATAGTGTAACGAAGATGACACACAATTTCATTATGCATTTTAAGCATTTCATAAAAATTTTCTTCCTTATCTTGGCATAGCCATATGTAAGCCTATATTGTAACACAACGTTTTCGAGGAGGTCCAAGGTATATCTACAGATAACAGTCACGGACGGATCGACATGCTCGTGTACTTGATCCCAAGAGAAGATTCGAGCAGTCAAGAAGGAGAATTTGATATGGACAAGCACAACATGTATAAACCCACCATACCATACTATCTCGATAAATGTAAACTTCAGGAAATACAAGTATTATTTTCAGTATTGATTGGAGCACGTTGCACAATCCCACGAGATTTAGTTACTATTGGGAAACACTTCCAAATACACCTCTCAAAATTAAGAGAACTGATTTTTATAGCCATTTCAAAACTGGATTCACATTTATAGGAATCATTGTTATCAAATAAACTCCTCATTCAATCAGAGGTGAAAAAACAAATACTTTATTCACTAAAGTTGTATAGTTTCTTTATTTCTATCTACTAAAATAATCGGCAAACTTTTCCATGTATACTCTCTATATTTTTGTCACTTTTGGCAACCCATATTCATGGAAAGTTTTTATTAAAATTAATTACTATTGTTATTAATAAAAGCTGACATTTAAACGAAAATAAATGTTAAAGTACATTAGATTTTGCTGTGGGTTATTCATTGTGTGACAGAGGATACCAATTTTATTCTTATTACATTCAGGTGCTCATCACTAAATGTTGATGAGCCTAATATCCATTATTCGACTTGTAATATTTTCAGCGAAAACTAGTATAAGCATTGTGCATGTAATAAATTAAGGCGTCCTTAAAAAAAAAAAACTTAACTAAAACATCCTGAATTTGAGATACAGAGCATCAAACATTTCAGATCTGGTACAACAGTATTGTACAGAACAACATTCAAATGTTTCCAGAGGGCACTGTATGTTGGAAGTAAATAATATTTTGTCAGGAGGAAGATGTGCTGTTTAGGATTCGATCTTACGTATATTATGCTGGAAAAGAAAAAAAAAATAACATACGTTAAGTCGTTATTCCAGGGAAAGCCTCAATTAATTTCATCGAAACACAGGGATCTGTACACATTCTGACTGTTAATTTCGCTTATTTTTTCACCGCACGCTACAAACAAAATTTAAATATTAGATCGTCTCCTAAGTACTGTAGGTTTTTAGGCGATTATTTAACCACGCTGTATTAACTACTAGGTTATTTAGCGTCGATGGAATTGGTGATAGGAAGATGGTATTTAGCGAGATTAGGTCAAGAATTCGCCATAGATTACCTGACATATGCTTTACAGTTTCGGGAAAATCTTGGGGAGAAACTCAACCAGATAATCAGTAAACCGCGGGAGTGCGGGCCCTTTACCGTCAAGTTAAGTATGACTGGAGCGTTCCGTGGAGAGTGTACTGAACTCTCAGGTAAGCAACTCACTGTGCGTGCTTCAGACGTACAATCTTCAGCATATGAATTGCATACATAGAATAATCATACATTTCGTACTTACCTAATTGATGCGATATCGACGGAATCTTTTTCTTTACAATAAGGAATTACAATGTACAACTATGTACATACGTAGATTGTCAAATGATAAACTTCAGCGTTTATCAGTTAGAATATGTTTTTACTGCGAAAAGCTTCTTTCGACATCGCATGAGTTTAATGGAGCGTACGTGAAAAGGTTTACATTTTCATTTAAGTTTTTGTCCTGATTTTCCACCAAACTGTTCAACACTGCATAGCCGTTATTTTTTTATTACACTACCTAATTTTTCATTTACTTTATCAGGATACAGTCCTTGATAATTGTTTCCGATAATTTCTCAATGAATTTAATACACCCGGACATTTGTAGACCAGACGTTTCCAGTTGAGTTATAACTTGTGGCAAGTTTCCGTAATTGGTCTTTATGAATTGTAGATTTTGCTGCATATTTTCTGAAATCAGGGATTTTGCTGTTGTAATGGCAGCTGAATCTTTGCCATCTAATATATGAATAACTAGTTTGAATTTATTTTAATGTTCTGCGAAATATAAGGCAACTTCAAACCAGGTGCCCCATCTTGTAACTACGGATTAAGGTGGAAGGGGGAGATCTGGTACAATTTCTCGAAATTTTAATGTTCTTGAAGGGGCTTTGAGATTTTTTTTTCACATACGCTATAAAAAAGTCCACATTGCTATATAAAGCGCGAATAGCTTCAGCAACTCTATGCAGTTCGTGCACCAGACAAGTTAAATGCACCATGTTGGAATACCGCTCTTAAGTTGTTTTGCTGCCTTAATAATATATGGAGCTGCATCAGTAACGAAAAGAAGTACATGATCATATTTAATCCTTTCCGTCTATAAAAGGCGCATAGCCTTATAAAAATTGGACAATAGTTGCATGGTTTACTTTTTCCAATTTCTCTGCAGTTAGCACAATTTTTTTTTCCCTGCACAGTTCTCGAAAAATATACTTTGCCACATATCTACCACTTACATCTGTAGATTCATCAACTGAAACCCATATATTTTCTGATCGTTCATGCTTTCTCGAATTTTGGCAATCATATTCTGGTACGAAATTGGTAAATATTCTTTACGTATTGTTGCTTCTCCTGGAATATGTTGATTTGTGTATTTTACCAGAAATTATCTAAAGTGGGGATTGTCCAAAGTTCTGAATGGAATGTTTGTGTGTACCAACATGTCACATAAGTCTATATTGAATTGTGACCAACTATTTGAACTCGATTGGTTCTTGTTTGAATTGCGTTAAACATTTTCCTTGTGTCCTTTATTATTACAGTGTTTTTCAGAATAGTACTACTTAGTTCGTAATAATTTGAAAGTACACACGACACATACAACACTTTTTCCTTCTATAATAGCCTAAATATATCGCGTCCGAATTGTTCTACTAAATTATTTAGTATTGCATTTCGTACACGAGTTGTTTTAGGCATTGTAATATGTGTCATATCACATCGCAACTCTTCAGTATGACAGCTAAACAAACTCCGAATGTTTGGGGTTCGATGCACGGAACAGTGCGGCGAAAGGCGAGAGAAACTTACGTCATTCTCTATACCCGTCTGCATAGTCAACTGCATTCGCTGTATTAGGGCCCGCACTCCCGAGGTCTAATAATCAGTCTAAGCGGGAATCGAACCTATATGCGAGCGCAACTCGGAATCGGCAGGGAAGTGCCTCAGCCGACTGAGCTACACCGGTGTCTTTGTCTGTTTTAAGTTCAGTGTTTTGTAAGATTTTAATGATTTCATTTGGTTGGGAAATGCAATTTACAAAATCATTTGGTTATTTTATTTTATTTCTGTTACGTTTACTTAAACACGCTTTAACATATGTGATTACATCCCGTGTTTAGGATCTGTGGGTATACCAGTAGGCTGTTTTTACTATTTTTGAGTTTCTGTTACTGTTATGTGTTAGCCTATAGATAGCTTGCCTTCATGTTACTGATTTAGATTTAGAATTATGTTTATGATATTGGTGATTGAAGCGGTGATGAATCATGGTATGTATATTTCCAATCCAGAACTTTCCTTTTTGTTTCTGAATCAGATTGGTCGGCCACGGGGTTTCAACCCGGGATCTCCAGAATGCGAGTCTCAAACGTTACCGTCTGAACCAACTCGTTCGGTACACTATGGTTATTATTTCGTGTGACAATCGTTAACTGTTAATAAAAAGAATATAAAATGGAGATGATGAAGTTTGAGATTAGAATCCTTCTAAAACAGTACTGAAAACAAGATTAAAGAATAACGAAGTCCTGAAAGACCTAAAGTATGGAATGTTGAGAATACACTCAGAATTTTAGGAAAAAATCACAAAAAGTACTTTTTTATGTTGTCAGAAGAATTTCGTGCTGCAAAAGATAAAATACATTGCCACATTACGGTTATAAAATCATAGGCTACACAAGTTGTAGATCTGTATTTCATGATTTGACTCCTGAACGGGTTGAAAGCAAATTACATATCTGTCGTCAGCTTACCGCTAAATCGCTAATCCCATGGATGACAGAAGTATCAGGAGAATTGTCACATGTGATGAAAAATGAGGTTTTACCGCAATCCTGGCACCTAAAAACAGTGGCTCGATTCCCGTCTGTCTGTCAAAATCGTCGTTAAGCAAAATCGGTTCGGACCCAGAACTAAAATTATTTGCCTGGTGGTTTTGGTGTATTTTTCGAACGGACGTACAGTCGATAGAAATCTTTATTCTCAACAGCTAGAACGAATTCATGATGTTTTGAGAGAGCGGTACCCGGCATTACTTAATCCAAACAGAATTCTTTGCAACAGAACAATGCGAGAATCCGTATCACTCGAACAACTATGGAAAAGTCCAGGAATTGGGAAGAATCAAATTGTTACCATACCTGGTACAGAACCCTAAGTTTGCACCTTCAGACTACCTTCTGTCTCCGTCTATTACATATTTTCTTCGCGGAACAAATTTTCAAAGCTTGGAAGCCTTTGAAATGAGTTACATTAAAAACTAGAAACTGGTACCGTCAAGGGATAACAAACCTCGCTGAAAGTTGGCTCAAGACCATAGAAACTAATGACCTTTACTTTGTAGATTATATTAAGTTCTTATTACTACAAACTGCAAATACATTTCGCTCAAAAACTGACATTACTTACGAGACGGTATATGTAAATCGTCGAATCACACTTCGAATACATCGGTAATTTTCTTTTTGCGTTTTACTTACAATAATGAACTGTTAATTTTTACTAACCTATAGTATATTTCATGTTCACTATTCCCGCATAAATTTACTCCTAGAAACTACATATTAACAAAATTCGACCAAATATTTGAAGAAGTCGCTATACTGAAAGATAAACGTCATGGTCAAAAGTATATTTCGATATCAATAATGCTGAAATAGTGTATTTCCGCAAGAGGGTTTTTTTTTTACAGTGTCACAATATTTTCCCTTTGTATTTCGTATAATGAGAAAGCAAAACACCAGGTTACTGAATGTACGCAATATGTATAAAGTAGATTGTTTAGTCTGTTAAGCTTTGGAGGAAACTAATACATTTATTACAAAATAATGAAATGTTCTGATTTGGCTGCATTTAGCTGACGATGGACTTCTATTCATTTTCGTAGTAGTATTATACCAATTATTCCTGTTATTTTCATGATACTGTTATTTTATTCAGATGAATAATTCTAAACTGATGTTTTTAATGTGGAGAATTAATAATGATGTAACGGAATTAAACAGGTCCCCAAATAACATAAAAATAGGCAATATGTGATTAATCTGTTGCATTTTGGATAGTTTATTATACATCGTTAATTAATGAAAGAATAGTAGTATAATGTAATACCCTAGACCAGAGAATGGAAAACTTTGGAGCAATTTGCAGAGAATGCGAAGGGTGAAGATGGAATTTTCAAAAGTAGGTTACAGCCGTATCGTGGGAATAAGTTGTAGACTACATAAAACCAACATTTTAACAGGTTTAATGGGAGCTCGTGGCGAGAATGTTGAAATGACACTTCGCAAAGGAGAGTAAAGTTTCACTCGTAAAGTACTGAACGGATACAGACTGTGTCCCGTCTCCATATGATGCTTCCCTCCTTTAGAAAGAAATCCCGTTCTGATACCTTTAAATACGATGTCACAATTTTAATGCTTCACGAAAAACTTCCGTTCCCTGAATTTTTATCAAGACTATTACATTTTTACTACGACCTGAATTTTTTTCATGACTTTTACACTTTTACTACCTCATAATACCTTTTGACCAATAAAAAGGCACGGAATTATGCGTTTCAACCAATCATGGCTGCTTATCCTACAATTTGTATCACCTTCCTAGCATTTGTTTGTTTTTATCACCTCCCTAGAATTTGTTTCATTGTTTACCAACATTGTACTTTCAATAATAAAATTGTACTTTTAAAATTATTCAAGTTTATTTCATCTTCCTTCATTAGAACTTATCTATAATTTATCTTGTTTATAACATTTAGATTATGTTATACACTAGTTTTTGCTGTATGAGATTATAGAGTGTCATGTATCAGAGATTGTTTAATATATATTGATAATTGAAATAAAATGCAACTGTTTTAATAAAAATTAAACTGAATCAACAAAGCCTTCTTGACTAGTAATCGTTCATAGAGTTCAATGAAGATTGTATAGTTGGCACAACTGGTAACAAGAGAACAGCTGATCATAACACATTACTGCCATCTAGTGGGATATTTGTAATGATGAGATGGTACAATAATACATTTTCAACACAGTTTATTGTTTCAGTAATTCAACTAATATTTTATTGTATTAGAGTACTTTACTTCTTCTAATCGTGTAATAGTCAGTTAAATTCCACTCGAGTTTAGATTATATCTAGATAAATCGAAACCTCTAGTGGAATTACTGTAGATTAGAAGCCCTTTCACTGTACATACTTGGCTGTAAACCTGAAAGTCATTGGTTCAAATCTTGGTTATTAAAGTTAATATTTATAACCCTACCATATAAATTGGATATAAATAAAACTACCGAAATCGATACCTCGACGCAGAACGGTAATTTTACTACAGATTTTATTTCCCATAAAGACTGAATAAGTATCTCCTAATTCCAGCAGTCACATGCGCTCGTGATCACCGCCCAGATAACTTCCACGCCTTTTATCTCTTCTTCACGACTGACCATAAACATTTCCGAATATTTCATGATTTCTATTTGTGGAAATTGATGTTATGTCCTATTACTTAAAATTCCAGAAGCTTGAAAATTTCTAAGAAATTTCTTATTCTGGAAAGTGCCAGAATTTAAAATAGCTGGAGAGCACTTTGGTTTACAAACTTAAAATGAACGTGATCTACCAGACCATTGTTAACTCTTAAATTGAAAGAATTCTGTCTCACATTGGAATTTCTTAAACAGTGACAAGACTATAAACAAACCAACTAACGCAATATTATACTGTATATTATCCTTCATTTTGCTTATATTTTCCTAACATTTTCTCTTCTCTCATATTAAACTTATACGGTACCATATTTCAAAATGTTGTATCCTATAGAATACTTTGTCCTGTAAGTTTTAAATAAATTGATTATTATTGGTTAAAGGAGATTTTTTTTAATACGAGGATGTTTAAAAAAGTAAGGTAACGAGCTCTCACGGGTCACATATTCACCCTCCGCAGCAGCAGATCACAGCTTCATGACGTAGCCATTAGATGGCGCATAAGTTGCGTCACATCTTCGCAATATTAGTTGTAAGATGGCTGCGCACGGAAATAGTCAAACTGTTTTTGCGTCTGAAGAGCACTTCACAAGCAGAAATTCATCGTCAACTTGTTGAAGTGTACGTTGCGAAATGGTGCTTTCGGTGGAATGTACTGGACCATCTTCTCCCACCAGGAACCCAGTGATTTCCATCACAACGGACCGTTGAAGAAGAACCTGAGTAATAAGCGATTCTTCTTGCAGGTTTATGAGTAAAAGAACCATGTTTCTCATAGAGGCTTAGAGGCAAAACTTATGTAATTTCTCGCCAATGTTGAATTTGGACGTGTTGTAAACTGAAATCTACTTCGGAATATGTATGATAAGTCTTTCTTGTGTTAAATTTTAACTTACCTTGTTAACATGTTTCGACCTATTTTGGGTCATCTTCAGAACTGGTCGTTGATGGTGTTGGCGTCTCTTGTTTTCTGTGTGGATGCATTCGTAGTGTAGAGTCAAAGAGTGTATGTGTTTTGAAATTGAGTTGTGTGTTGAGAATATCGTTTGGGGTGTGTTTTCGTGTGCCTGTATATTTCGTATTGTTCTAGTGTGTTGAGTTTCTGGTTTTTGGTTGGATGTGCAGTATTTCCATGTCTGTGTTGATGTCTCTGTAGGTATGGTTAGCATTTGTGATGTGTTCTGCATATACGAAATATACAGACACACGAAAACACACCCCAACGATATTCTCAACACACAACTCAATTTAAAAATATTTACATTCTTTGACTCTACACTACGAACGCACCCACACAGGAAACAAGAGGTGCCAACATCAACAACGACCAGTTCTGAAGATGACCCAAAATAGGTCGAAACATGTTAACAAGGTACGTTAAAATTTAACACAAGAAAGACTTATACATATTCCGAAGCGATACAGTGTTAAAAGTTATGCAATCAAGCTGTGAAATCTACTATTGCTGCAACTACATCTACTATTGCTGCAGCTACTACTACTACTGCTGCTGCAGCTACTACTACTACTACTACTACTACTACTACTACTACTACTACTACTACTACTACTACTACTACTACTACTACTACTACTATAGAGCGTCAGTTAAAAATATTACCCCAAAACGACACTTACGCTGCCGACTTCCGTCGTGAGACGCACAAAATATTAGTGGAAAAATCTATTGGACAGTTAATCATCAATACAACTAATCTGTTATTATATTTTAATTCTTTTTAATTTGTTATTGAACAACACTGCATTAACTACTGCGTAATTTAGCGTCGATAGAATTGGTCATAGCGAGATGATATCATGCTTATGGCCAGAGGTCTTGTTATGAATGTCCGATAGCGGGAATTTCTGGAGAAAGGGGACAGGAGTTGAAATGTAAATACTAGCAAATTTTAAGTCTTAAACATTGTAATTGGGCTTTGCCTGTTATGTTCATACTAAACAGATAGGCCAACATTCAAACAGATATTTGCAGATTTCCGCCTGAGTTGTGATCTGAGCTTCCGTCAAACTCTCCTCACATAACAAATACAGCAGAATCATACCAAAAGCATTTGAGAACGTATTCCATGTCTCGCATCCCTCTATACATGTAGGTATTTACAAACGCATTAAATGAACAACAATCGGAAAATTACTTCAAGATAAAATTACAGCGATCACGGGTCATAAGAACACAAAAAAGGGCAAAAGAACAGTTTGTCAAGAAAGCTTGAAATTATTATACAAATAAAAATATAACCACACTGCAGTATCTAAAATGGTGATTTCAAGTTTCAGTCCAGTCAGGTATAAACGTTGCCACATTTCACAAAGAGATGAGCACCTTGTTTTTCTTCTAACTTGATCTGTTTGCGTTTATAGATTCTGTATTGCACCTAAAGTTTTCGCACTTCGGCCCTGTTATTTTCACGATTTTGAGCTCATTAAAGCTGTATTTGCGCTCATGGACTGCAGTTAATACGTGAAATTCGCCTGATGGTTGGGGAAAACCTCGGAAAAACCAACCAGGGAATTAGCCAAAGCGATAATCGAACTCACGCCAGAGCGCAACTTCGGATCAACAGGCAAACGCGCTATCGCCTGTGCTATGTCACTACCTATTATTATTATTATGATTATTATTATTATTATGATTATTATTATTATTATGGTTATTATTATTATGATTATTATTATTATTATTATTATTATTATTATTAATTTTATAATTATATTAAAACACAAATTATAGTAGGTACAAATTTTTAACTTCCAACGCACAGTATTTTATGCTTCAGGGTTTCCTGGGTAAAAACATGTCTCGCCCTACGCTTCTTACCTGCTACATTCGTAGCAAAATTATTTATTGGACAGTCGCTAATAATTACCTCTAATTATTAAATTAAAATTTAAAAAAAACTTCATACACGAAGTATTACATTGTCCAGGATTTTCAGAATTAATATAGTCTAATTTCCCTCTTTTCGTAGGCTTTTTGTCTTTTACATTTCCATCTTTTTTAAATTTTCTGGGATGATTATTAATATACACTCTAGGATAACGAAGAATTTTGACAACTGCAAAGTTTTCTGCAAACATTCTGTACACTGTTCAGGTGAAGTTATCGAGTGCATGAGAAACACTTACCTACTCTTGTACAGTAAACGGAGATACATCCATTCCAAACAGAGTACCACCATAATGAATGCCAATATGAAACTTAACTCTCTTCCATATGGTTCGGTAAGCCCAATAGTAAAGTGTACGTTTTCTTCCGCGCTTATCTGTCTGCCTGTCCACCCGCTCGCCATCCAGCTGACTGTATGACATCGGGGTGGGAGAAAGGGGAAAATATTGTTATTTGCAACGTTGCGTCATTCCCTTCCACGTGCTTTAGTAGAGACATCAGAAGTCGAATCTTTCTCCGCGACTTCTAAAAGTGTACATTTTATTTACGAACTTAAACTATTCTATAAAATACATTGTATTGTATTGTGTACAATTTTGTATATATCTTTGATTAAATTACATCAAATCATACTTCATACACAGTATTAATACAACGTTTCAGACCAGGGAGCCAATACGACCATGAAGTATAGCCACAATAGCCGATACGACTACCTCGAAAATATTGTTTATAAAATCTTACAATCAAGATCTAGTGATCACAATTAAAAGCAATGAGACTTTTTTCTTCAAATGACCTCCATTATTCTTCCTAAAGGCTACCTAATGATACAAATTATGGTATTAGAATATAAATAGATTACTTCGTAAATTCAATGGAAGTCACCATGAGTGCAGTGAGTCTGAGATTAATATAATAGTACATTATGCAACGAGCCTATAATGAAGGTAATTAAGAAGCGAGTATGGATATTTATGAAACGAGCGCAAGCGAGTTTCATAATTTTCATACGAGCTTCTTAATTACCGTTATAGGCGAGTTTCATACGACTTTTTATGCTCGACCATATTTATAACTTGATATTATTAATTTTCTTTGTATCTGACCTTGGCCAATGTCCCGTATGTTGTGAGATGTGCGCAGACGCGAAAGTATTGATTTTTTCCGAGGAACAGATGTTCACATTGACCTTGCTAGGCCATAAGAACCTACAGAGATAACATTAAAATTAAATTAGACATTGAAAAACGAGATGACAAATTGAATTTATTTGAATATTATTTACAATTAACGCTAATTATTATAGTAACAGAACATAACCTTCTGCGACAGTATTGGATTTCCAGCCTCCGTGACTTTTCGCTAATTCTCTTTCGATTGCATATCCGAGAATAATCGATACTTGCGGTTTTATAACGGTAGAAAGCTGACCTCTCATTGGCTGAACAGTTGTAACCTGAGTCGTCATTGGCTGAAAGACCTGACCTTTAATGAGTAGGTGTACTTTAATGACATACATTAAAGGTCTACTACCAGGTGTATAATTACTACATTTCGGCATGGTCGAGCATAAAATCATTATAAACCTCGTTAATTGCAATCACAATATGCCAGAGACTTGCAGTATAATAACGAAGTATTTATTTTAATATCCTAATTGTGAACATGTACTCCCAAAATTCAGTAGGCCTACACTAAAATGGAGTTATACATTAATTATTTAAAACGGTTAGCGCGTCTGGACCGGGTTCGATTTCCGGTAGGAGCAAGTTGCCTAATTGAATTTTTCCGAGGTTTTCTCTCAATCCAATGTGAGAAAATGCTTGGTAACTTTCGGTGCTGGATGCCGGACTCATCTCACCGGCATTATCATCATCTCATTCAGACGCTAAATAACCTAAGATGTTGATAAAATGTCGTAAAATAACCTACTAAAAACCTACTACGCACTACTATTAGCACAATATTAGCTACTACTACTACTACTACTACTACTACTACATACTCCTATTTCTACTACGTGCTACAACTACCACTACCTTCTACTAGTACCTACTTCTACTACGTACTACTACTAACTACTATTACCCACTACTATTACCTACTTCTACTACGTACTCTTACTATCTACTACTAAGTACTTCTACCTATTAATACTACTACTACTTACTAACACATACTATTACTACCTAATATTATGTACTACTACCACGTTCTACTGTTACTATTTACTACTACTACTACTACTACTACTACTACTACTACTACCACCATTATTATTATTATCATTACAGCTACTGCTATACTGCTACTTCAAGGATTGAGCTGTTTGTAATTGTCCCGTCTCTCTCAGGAGACTGCAAAGTGCAAACCAACACAAGATCCATATGAGTAGAGGAATATCCTGTTCATATCGTTTGATCAGTATGACGCAAGACCACCGCCTGAGAGAACACACAGCGAACATGAGACAATGGACACGCCCAGTTCTATAGGAGAGCGATAAATCTTCGCGTACGTCCTCCGGAATCGAATCGGGGTCAGCAGAGTTGCGAGTCAGAAACACTGCCACTGAGCCGTATTCCAGGGGGTCGTTTCACAATCCTAACAAATTACAAATTAACAATTTACAAATAACAAATAAAAGATTACAAATGCTTGTAAACTGTGATTCACAATGCTATCTTATTAATTTGTTAAGTTTGACGAACTTTACAAAATCAGCTAAAGAAATTTACAAATAAGCATTATTGGTTATACAATATCGCCAACGACAGTTTACAAAAATCGCTAAGGAGCAGAGCTAAAGTCACTGTATTTTTACCACTATCGATACATATGTTTATATTTTGTACTAAAATAGATTATTCTAAGCTTGCTGATTCATATTTCACCAACAGAAAATATAAAGTATTGTTAAAAAATTAAAAGTATTTAGATTTTCATATATTTGCGACAATGGAGTTTCATGTGATGTGATTGGATGAGTATACCAATACGTCTGTTACTTAAATGACCAAGTTAGCGCCAAATTTAGTCAAATAAGTAAATAACAGATTTGGTCACGCACAAATATGCAATTGATATAATCATTTATTACAATGTCTACCACAAAATCAGGTTCATTTTTGTGTTGATCCATCAGTATTTATTAATGTTGCATCCATAACCTCACAAACATTAGTGATCCCAGCAGCAAGCATAAAAATTCTGTGCTTCAGTAAATAGCACTTTGGTGATCAAAAACCTGCCTCGAATTTAACTTTTTTAACATCAACTTTTGCACACTGATATCTTAGAAATTCCATGCTTATCTGCTAGCACACGGAACTGACAGCTAGTATACACCAATGGAAAACAACACAATTCTCGGTTTGAGGTTAGGGCACCACTTTTCCATTTTGGATATTGGATGTGATGTCCCATATCTTGTAGGAGAGATTCCAGCGAAACGGGACTCGAAACGACTTCAGAATATCGCGTAAGTAGAGTCGTTATTGTATTATTGAATTATTAATTTTTGGTGGAGGGTACTTCTTTTTTTTTTTTTAAGTCCGAGTATTTGTTAAATACAGTCTTAGTATATACATACTTACGCGGTATTCTGAAGTACAGCGCGGGACTCATTCGAAACATTTCATGAAATTCATTACAATGATACAAACGTGTTATTAATTCTTGGCCGAAAAATTTTACGTATACGTCTTTGTTTGATTAGGCCTACATTCAATATTTTCGTCTGAGTCATTAGAACTACTTAATAACATCAAAACTGGTTTAGTTTCATTCTTAATATTACCCAGTTACTCAAAAATTAATTTAATAAATATATCTTTATTGTATTTATTCAGAATTTGTTGCAATATCAAACTTTACACATCTCAGAGATATTGTAGAAAATGTGCAGACTTTACAAATAAAGTTTACACATTTGTAAAATTACCCTTCATTGTGAAACAGAATACTTGTAAAGTGCGCAAAATTTAATTTGTAAAGTGGTGTAGTGGATTCTCTTTTATTATCTTCGGGATTATGGGTGGGGTCCTTTGACCCAAGGAGACGAAATAACGTAGAGTAGAATTTTTAAGTTGAGTAAATAAATGTAAGATGGTTTATTCTGGTATTTAATCCTGATACGTCTGTCACAGGTTTACAGACGTACCTCACACAAGCAATGATATAACAAGAAGACATATTCCGCTTTACACGGATATTTATAGACTAACTCTCAAAGTCACTCAAGGATTAAATCAAAGTACAATTCTGATGAAATAGTGTCAAAAGTTTCGTGGAGGTCTTTCGAGAGTTTTCCATCAATAGCTGATGCAACATACCGATTCAGTATCATCATTGTCTTTGGCTCAGTGTTCGATAATACGCTGGAAGAATGATTGAATTTCGTAAGTAGAAGTTTGCATAATATCACAGTAAAGATTTGATTTCTTTTGTAAAGTTCAACATTACAAACGAAGGTTGTGAAACATAAAGTTAACAATTTACAAGCAAAGTTCACAATTTACAAGCAAAGTTCACAATTTACAAAGATTGTAAACATTGTGAAACAGAAGAGGAATAATGATGGCATGATATTTTATTTGTTTCATTACTATTAACGTGCTATATCATTATGATGTCCCACGTGCTGATGTTTAATTCACGACGATCTGGGCTCCCTTCTTCTAGCTCTGATCCTACTCCCACAACGGTCCTGACTAAAGAGATGTACACAAAAAAATCAGGAAGAAGGGGAAAAAAAGCCGTTAATATTCAAACAGGTCAATCACAGTAATTAATCTCAAACGCAAATAAAAGCAATGAATGCATTTAATCTCGACTTCATAGTATGAGTATATAAATACAAACACAATCTCGAGAAAAACTAACAAACACTGAAGCGTCAGCGCCATCTAGCAGAAAAAAGAAAAGATAAACAGACGCAAGCCAGATGCGCGCTCTCAGAAGAAAATAAAAGAAACAAGGAAGAATGAAATCAGAGAAAAGTAAGAGGACCGGAAAAGGAAAAGGGATAGTGACATAAACAATACGCCATAATACATAATCTCATACATGCTAACCAATCTTTGTGCAGCGAATAATAGGTTAGCACAAATTAATACAAATAATATTCTTATTTAAAATGTAAGTACAATAAATATATTTATGTTTACTTACATTTAAAATACGCAATGCCGGTTGGCAATGCAGTGCAAGGCGAGCTCTTCTTAGGCAGATCTATCTGAAGGTTCATGGGTTTGAATCTCACCTCAGGCATAGAGAAAACGAATATCCTTCCGTAATGTTCTGTCCTCTATGTGTCTTAGTGCAGGCCCCTATTTTGATCTGCACACCCCAGGTCTGGGGAAGTACGCATAAGTGTCGGTGTTTTGTGTGAATGGTTCATACAATCGTCCCTTCTCATACTGACATTGCTAATTCTTACAACAGGCTGAGGTTAAACAAAACCAAAAAATGGATATATTTGAAATAATTTTGGCACTGGGATTATTATTTATTTATTATTTACTTATCTATTTACTTATTTCTTACCTCACTACAAATTTATTTATTTATTTATTTATTTATTTAATTTTTATTTACTTATTTAGTTACTCATTCCTTTCCTACTCGTTTGTTTAATTTTTGTTCGATTACTATTGTTTCTTTCTTTCTTTATTCTTTTTTTTTTGTTAATTTGTTTTCTTATCTGTTAAATACTTTTATATTTCTCTAATTTTTTCTTTATTTCCTTGTTTTTTTATCTGTTTGTTAATTTATTTGTTCTTTCTTTCTATGTTTATTATTGTTTGATTCTTTCTTTTTATTTGTTTGTTTAATTGTTTCTTAGTTAGATTGTTTATTTGTAGCTATGTTTGTTAGTTATTCTATTTTCTTATTTATTTCTATATTTATGCGTTCTCTGTCTGCTTGTTTGTCTGTTTGTGGTATTCTTTATTGCTTGCTTGCTTGTATGTGTCCTTGCTTGTTTGCTTTGTTTGCTTGCTTGTTTCTTTATTTGCTAGTTTGTTTGCGTGTTTATTTGTTTCCTTGGTTGTTTCTTAATTTGTTTGCTTATTTATTTATGTATTTAGGCCTATGTATGATTTATTTTTATTATTTATTTAGTCGTTTATTTGATTAGTTCCTTACGTATTGATTTGTTTACTTAGTGATTTATATATTTACTTATTAAATAATTTATTTATTGTCTTATTTATTCATGTATCTATTCATTAATTTTATCATTCATTCATTTTTATTCACTTATTCATGTATTTAGTCATATTTATTTACCTATTAATCCATTCATCCATTTATTTATCCATTTAATTGTCTATTTATTTATTTGTTGATTGATTAATTAATTAATTTATTTATTTAGTATTTCTATATTTATTATTTATTTATTCTTCTTCTTCCGGTTTCATGACTGCTGACGCCGTCTTCCGGAAACCAAACGCCAAACCTCCCTATCCATCCACTGCTCTGGTTTAAAATTCCTTGAAGTCATGGCAGTCTGTACCCCTTCTATCCCCGTCTTTGCTGGATGACCTCTTTTCCTTCTTTCTGTCGGTATCCATTCCATAATTTGTCGTGATAATCGTTCCTCCGTCATTCTCTTTACATGTCCATACCATTGTAGTCTTTTCTTCTCTATAACGTCAATAATGTCTGGTTCTTCCTCTACTTTCATAGTTTCTTTTATCTGTCTATTTTTTACGCTTTCTTTTCTTGAGTTCCCTGCTGATCTTCCTAAAACATCCATTTCTGTAGCCAAAATTGTATTTTGTTCCCTTGTAGAAATTTGCCATACTTCTGCGCCATAGGTAAGAATGCTTTGAATTACTGTTTTATAAATGTACAGTTTCCTGTTTCTTGTGATATGTTTCTTCCACCAAAGAGAATTTAGAGCATTAATTGTTTTCTTTGTTTCGGAAATTCTATGTTCAATTTCTGTATTACTTTTTCCAAATTGATCTGTTTTCGTCCCTAAATATATACATTCCATACTTGGTTCTATAATTTCTCCAGTGTTTAGTTGCAATGGTTCTATCTCCTCACCATTTTACTTATTTATTTGTTTACTTATTTATTTATTTATTTATTTATTTATTTATTTATTTATTTATTTACCTACCTACCTATTTATTTAGTTATTTATTTATTTATTTAAAGTTCGAAGTTTTAAACCAGGGGGTAGCTCAGTTGCAGAGCAACTGGTTATGGGTCCCTGTGAGAACCAAAACTAGAGCATTGGTATATTCCATCCAGGCTAACTGGGATCGGTCCTCGGATAGATTGTGATGGAATATGTAGTGGACAAATAACATGTTGAAGAGGGTTTCTTCGGTGTACTCCCGTTTCCGTCCATCATTCCACTAAAACACTCCACCTTACTCAAATGTCATGCCATCTGCAATAATAAAAATAGATTGGGTGAAATCTTGGGGGTAGCATGGGCTTCCCATGCTGATATGAGAAGGCCGTGGGGCTCCTAAACCTGAGACTTACCAGGCTACTCGTCTACGGATGAGACTTGCCTCTATGAGGACAGCCAAGATGTACCACCTGTCAGCATCAAATTGACGAAAGCCAAGCATATAACTATCGGACTTTGATAATCATCGCATATAAATTGCGCTTAATGGCTCAAAACATGCTTAATATTGTGAGGATCCGTTCTGGGTCCAGTTCACAAAGAGCCAATCGAAGACAAACTAGCTACGGACTGGAAGACCGTGGGTTGACCGTGGGTTCGATCCATTGCGGCAGCGGGATTCGTTGCCAAAAGTTTCAAAACGGCCACGAGGTTCAATCAACCTCCTATCAAATTGAGTACCATAACGATTCGGGTGTAAAAGACAGTCGCAGCGTGGTGACGACCACATTACTTCATTCTAGTACCTCGATGGCTCCAAAACACCTTCATGGCATGTAAAGGGGTGACTCCATCAAACGTAAGCTATATCATCCGGAAATATTTCGGAGTTAATTTTATTTGCCATTATTGAAGAGAAGAAGGGCATCCAAATGTGATTGTCGGGATTATATTATAATATTGCACTTGTACAAATTAAATATTAAATAATAATAATGATAACAAAATAACGATAATAATATAACAATAATATAATAAATAATATTAGTATTCTTATTGCTGTTATACCGTTATTAATATTATTATAATTATTTCTAGCAGGTAGCAGGTGAGAATCCTCTTTGAGGCAGTCTCATCAAGGGTGTAGCGTCCCTTCCTTTGCGAGCTTCAGGTCACACTGACCCGGTGTGTAGTACCTGATCGAAGGGTTCCTTGCACAGGGTGACGTGTGAAGACCTCAACGAACATGAGAAAATGTGCGGAAGAGGCACCCATTCTCCTGGGGACAAATTTGTAGATCCATCTCCGGGGTAACAAGGAGAAAGCCCTTAACGATCTGTGAGAGAGCGGATGAGGCAGCCCTTCAATTGGGGTTAGTACAATTGAAGGCTATGATGACTAGCCTTAAGATGGCAATCCCATCACTCGTCTTACTCTGCGGAACGCCAGTAACGTACCCAGAGGACATTTTATTACTAAAAGTCTCATAGATGGAAACAGGATTGATCAAACGTTGACGACCGCAGCAAGAAACAGGAATAAAGATTTAGGTAGAAACGAAATAATTAAAATAGGAGTTTGGAACCACAGAGGTATCACAAATAAAGAAACTGAGCTAGAAGACGAACTAGAAAAAATGAATGTAGATGTTGCCGTAATTCCAGAAACCAAAAAGAAATTAAAGGGATCAATTGAATTAGAAAAGTATATAATGATATATGAGGGTGTACCGCGAAATAAAAGAGCAGCGGCTGGAATAGCAATCTTAATAAGAAGAAATTGGAAAAATAGAATACAAAGTTATGAATATATTAATGAAAGAATAATAAAAATACGACTAAGAACAGCAAGAAATTACATCACAATAGTAGGAGTTTATAATCCAGGAGAAGGTAAATTAGAGGAGTGTATAGAAATTTATGAAAATCTACAGAACCATATCAATAAAGTCAATCCCAACGACTATTTAATAGTAGCTGGAGATTTAAATGCCAGAGTAGGCAATAAACCTATAAAACATGTAATGGGTAAACACGGAGAAATAACGCAGAACAAAAATGGAAAACTTCTAATAGATTTCTGTAATTTTAATAATTTGAGCATAGCAAATACATTCTTTCCTCACCGAGACATACATAAATATACCTGGTGTGCAAGAGGTCAAAGAAGCATAATATATTTTATTTTATTTTATTGGGTTATTTTACGACGCTGTATCAACATCTAGGTTATTTAGCGTCTGAATGATATGAAGGTGATAATGCCGGTGAAATGAGTCCGGGGCCCAGCACCGTAAGTTACCCAGCATTTGCACGTATTGGGTTGAGGGAAAACCCCGGAAAAAACCTCAACCAGGTAACTTGCCCCGACCGGGATTCGAACCCAGGCCACCTGGTTTCACAGCCAGACGCGCTGACCGTTACTCCACAGGTGTGGACAGCATAATAGATTACACTATAGCTAACGAGAAGTGCTCTAATCTAATACTTGATACAAGGGTATATAGAGGCTGTGATATTGGTTCAGATCACTATCTTCTAATTATCAAGATAGCAATTCCAGCTAAATGGAAAAGAAATAAAACAAGAAAGGTGACAGGTATAACTAATATTGAAACCTTTAAGGTACACCTACTACAAGACGATTCTATTAGAGATCTATATCAGCAACGATTAAATTTATATTTAAAACAGAAACCTATTAGTAGAATTATTAATGAAGAATGGGAAGAATTAAAAGGTACAATATTGCAGGCTGCCTCGGAGTCACTTGGTACAAGAAATAAAAGTTACAATAAAAAATGATTAAAAGTCTGGAATGACGATATAGCAAAACTTGTCAAAGATAAGAAAGATGCATATCTAAAATACTTGAATCTGAAAACGGATGAAAATTTAATTGAATATAAGAAACTAAGCGCCATTGTACGCCGAGAAGTACGTAAAATAAAAAGAACCTCGTGGGAAAAATATATCAGCGACATTGAACACGATGTACATGGTCGACAAGATAAAGTTTATAAGATTTTAAAACACCTAAATAACCAGACTAGAGATAACCTGAAACTAAACTTAATACCACAAGAAGAATGGACATCCTATTTTAAAGATCACTGGACACAAGAAACAGATGAAGAAATAGTTTCGACATTAATAGATGAAAATGTAGATCCAATTTCCTTTGAAGAATTAGAAACCACTATTAACAATAGTAAGAATAAGAAAACTCCGAGTGTTGATAATATTAATAATGAATTAATGAAATATGCATGAATTCAATTAAAATATGGTCTATTAGATTTGTTAAACATGTGTTGGAAATCTGGTCATATCCCAGAAGAATAGAGAATGGCAAAAATTTATCCAGTTTATAAAAAAGGAGACCGTCAAAACTGTGAAAATTACAGGGGTATAAGTGTTTTGGGGATTTGTTATAAAATTTATGCATCGATAGTAAAATCTCGTTTTAAAGTAATAATGCAAAAAATATTATCCTAGAACCTCAAAATGGATTTAGGAAAGGCAGATCCTGTTCCGATTGTATTTTTACTATTAACCAGATATTTGAGAAACATAGAGAATATAATATACCAACTTTTATACTGTTTGTAGACCTTGAAAAGGCCTTTGATAAAGTTAATAGAAATAAATTATGGAATATCACGAAACAGAAAGGAGTACCTCAACTTTTAATAACTGTAATAAGAAGTTTGTATGTAGAAAACAAGATATTGGTTGAAACTGGAACGAGACATAAAAATGATATAACGGCAACCATAAATAGATGTGTAAGACAGGGATGTCCACTTTCTCCTTCTCTCTTTAATGTTTATATTGACGATGCCATATTTCATTGGCAGACAAATTTAGATTCACATTTTAAAATACAAGAACAAATATTAGATACGTTACTTTTTGCTGACGACCAGGTTCTCATTTCTAGCTCAGAAAATGATTTACAGAAGGCCACATTTCAACTAAATAATATTCTTAAAAATTATAATCTTAATATGTCAACAAAGAAAACTAACGTTTTAGCTTTTAAAGGGCCAGATACCTTACGAGCAAAAATTATTTTGGATGGGAAACCTATTGAGCAAGTAAATAATTTTAACTATCTAGGCTGTAATATCTCCTATTTTAAGAAGGAAGATCTTTTTAATAAACTTAGTAAATTTAATTTTATATGTGGCACAATAAAGAGATCCCTGAAATACACTAGAAGAGAAACCAAACTAAAATTCTATAAAGTTATGGCTGTACCTATATTGCTGTATGGTAGTGAATTTTGGACTTTAAACAAGAAAGAAGAAAAAACTATAGAAGCAGCTGAAATGAGGTTTTTACGTAGTGTAGCCGGTTGCACACTTTTGGATAAAAGAAAAAGTGAAGATATCAGGAATGAATTAAATATTTTTAAACTGATGAATAAAATAGAGCAATATAGGAACAATTGGAAGGAGCATGTTCAGAGTATGAAACCAGGCAGAATACCAAAAATCATTTTAGATTATAATCCAAGGGGTAGAAGAAGTGTTGGTAGGCCAAAGAAGAGATGGATACAACTTTTTAATTGAAATGTATGAGACCGGAACGAGCCTAAATGGCTTAAGCCGTGAAATGTTGATGATGATGATAATTGTTTCTAATACTATTGCTACTCCTGCTGCTGCTACTACTACTATTACTACTAGTATTGCTTTTGCTGCTACTACTACTGCTATTACTGCTGTTACTACTACTAATCCTGCTGATGCTAAGCTTACTAATACTACTGCTGCTGCCCATGCTACTATTACTGCTGCTGCTACTAATACTGCTACTGCTACTACTAGTACTACTGCTATTACTGTTGCTACTACTACTAATTGCTCCTATTGATACTATTGCTGCTGTTATTACTGTCTATTACTACTACTGCTGCTACTAATACTACCGTTGCTACTACTAAGCTTACTGCTACTACTGTTGCTACTACTACTATTACTACTACTTCTGTTACTACTATTGCTGCTTCTACTACTAATACTGCTACTACTGCTGCTGCTACTACTACTACTACTACTGCTGGTTGCTGGTACTACTACTACCACTACTGTTGCTGCTACTACTGCTGCTACTACTATTACTGCTACTACTTTCCTGCTATGCTTCTACTACAACTGCTACTACTGCTGCTACTACTATTACTGCTACTACTTTCCTGCTATGCTTCTACTACAACTGCTACTACTGCTGCTACTACTATTACTGCTACTACTTTCCTGCTATGCTTCTACTACAACTGCTACTACTGCTGCTACTACTATTACTGCTACTACTTTCCTGCTATGCTTCTACTACAACTGCTACTACTGCTGCTACTACTATTACTGCTACTACTTTCCTGCTATGCTTCTACTACAACTGCTACTACTGCTGCTACTACTATTACTGCTACTACTTTCCTGCTATGCTTCTACTACAACTGCTACTACTGCTGCTACTACTATTACTGCTACTACTTTCCTGCTATGCTTCTACTACAACTGCTACTACTGCTGCTACTAATACTACCGTTGCTACTACTAAGCTTACTGCTACTACTGTTGCTACTACTACTATTACTACTACTTCTGTTACTACTATTGCTGCTTCTACTACTAATACTGCTACTACTGCTGCTGCTACTACTACTACTACTGCTGGTTGCTGGTACTACTACTACCACTACTGTTGCTGCTACTACTGCTGCTACTACTATTACTGCTACTACTTTCCTGCTATGCTTCTACTACAACTGCTACTACTGCTGCTACTACTATTACTGCTACTACTTTCCTGCTATGCTTCTACTACAACTGCTACTACTGCTGCTACTACTATTACTGCTACTACTTTCCTGCTATGCTTCTACTACAACTGCTACTACTGCTGCTACTACTATTACTGCTACTACTTTCCTGCTATGCTTCTACTACAACTGCTACTACTGCTGCTACTAATACTACCGTTGCTACTACTAAGCTTACTGCTACTACTGTTGCTACTACTACTATTACTACTACTTCTGTTACTACTATTGCTGCTTCTACTACTAATACTGCTACTACTGCTGCTGCTACTACTACTACTACTGCTGGTTGCTGGTACTACTACTACCACTACTGTTGCTGCTACTACTGCTGCTACTACTATTACTGCTACTACTTTCCTGCTATGCTTCTACTACAACTGCTACTACTGCTGCTACTACTATTACTGCTACTACTTTCCTGCTATGCTTCTACTACAACTGCTACTACTGCTGCTGCTACTACTACTGTTACTATTGTTTCTACTCCACTACAACTACTGCTACTACTACTGTTGCTGCTAATACTACTACTGCTATTGGTATTACTGCTGCTACTGCTACTGCTGCTCCTACTACTATTACTGCTACTACTACTACTCCTGCTGCTGCTACTAGTATTACTGATGCTGCTGATAGTTCTAGTGCTACTACTACTATTACTACTACTGCTGCTACTACTCATAATACTACTACTACTGCTGCTGCTGCTGATACTACTACTGTTACATATGATAAATTTTTGAACTTCGTTCAGTGTCATGTCTAATCCGACAAGGAGATAATGTACCATTTTGGTGTTGTAAGATTTAGGTCCATTAAAGTGGCTCGGATATATACTGTAGTTTCACATTTCATGCCCATTTTATTTCTCAAAACTGACTTTTTCTTCTCTCTATACTTATTTTTATACAAAGTATTTATGTAACAAAATGTTGTCTGTCTATAAAGATGATTTATTATTATATTAGTTTAATTCGAGAAACTTAATGTCCACCAATGTCAATATCCGTACACAAGAAGGAATGATAATCTGGAAACATGTTGGAAGCAGAAAAATTAAATCAGTTATTAGACAACTTTAAGATATATGGATCGTATGCAGAGCTGTAGAGGAATGTGGAAAAGAGAGAATATTGGAGAATGCTGGATTTTGCAGTGAAGGACCTGCTATAGTATCTTCAGGAGGCAGTTTCTTCTTAGCCAGAATTCGAGTCAATTTATTTTGCTCTTCCTTATCTGTTTCAGTATTATTCTTTCTTCAGCTACTTTTTCTAGCACAGCTTCAATCTTATTTTGTCTCTTCATTTCATACTCGCACCATTTTGCTCCATATCCACATTTAAAATCCTTAGACTATAATCGTTTCTATTGACTTCGTCGTAATGTCAATGATTCTGCCCCATACAATGCTACACAAAGCATTTCCTTAGTCCTTTTTCCAGAGGTCCACACAAGATGCTCTTTTTTCTATTAAAATTTTTCTTTGCCATTGCTATCCTTTTGACTTCCTACCAGCAGCTCATGTTACTATTTAGGCCTATAGTACACCCCAAGTACAGTGCTCGGCATAGCCAAGTTACTTAATACTGATCTTTGTGACATGTCATATTTTTGTGCTAATCGACGTGAAGAGTTCTTAGGACTTAGCTATAGGCCTATTTTTTCCACAACATCTCCAAGATTCTCCGATATGATTATTTCATTGACAAAGGGGGGGCATTATTTTCAACGTATTCTTTGATATAAGGTAAGACCAAGTTAACGTTTTCTTATTACCTCTTACCGAAGTATTATTTGTACGAGATTATACGCCTAAATCACAGACATTGTTAACCGCTTATAATGCCGCTAAGCATGGTGATCATTAGACTACATAGAACGGCAGACGACTATGACCCTCAACTTGTGGTTTATGAATGGATTCGGATTCCTCAAACATGCGTTGCGGAGTATTACTGAAACGTAAATTGGACCTTATTCAACACCATACATTCATCGAAACCGATTTTGCATCTTTAATCCTAGCAAAACTACAGGAGATATTCGCTCGTTGTTACTGACTTTATTTGCACCTAAAACTTCTTCTCACTAGGTATGGAATGTAACTTAGGAAATGACCGTTACATAAATATGCAACTGTCTCTACCCAATACTACCCGCAAATGAAAAAAAAAACACAAAAAATAGTGCGTATACCGTTGGATAAAGAAGAAATGAACGGTCGGTGCCAGTTGAGCCTGAGCGAGCTGGCAACTCCAGCAAAGATATACACCATAATATAGCTACGCACCGGTCGACAGGTGATGCCACCCACACGTAGTTCTATGGAAAGATATGCATCACAGAAAATCTATGGACATTACGATTTTTTTAGTATGTCTCTCGTATTATTCATGTGTTGTAGTGAGTAGTCAAACCCATGTATATGTGTTACTGAAATTTGTCTCTGACATTGAAAACAGCATAAAAGTGTCAAAATATAGACGTTGTCTGAATTTGAAGAAATTTAAGAATTATAGCCGATAATATTTCGTAATATAGGCCTACTCGATATCAAAATTTGTCTCAAGAATGTGAAGAAAATGAAGAAAACATAACAAAGTACAGTCGTTGTCGGATATTATATTAAGAGACTGAGTAACGTACTTAATTTCATTTATTAATTTGTTATTCATTCATTATTTTGTTATCCATTCATTCATTCATTCATTCATTCATTCATTCATTCATTCATTCATTCATTCATTCATTTGTTACCCATTCGATCATTCTTATCCATTCATTAATTTGTTTTTCTTTCATTTAATTAGGCCTGCTTAGTTAAGGCCATCAGGCCTTCTCTGCCACTGCACCAGAAATGTAATACAACTACAATCTATTACAGTCCTCAATATTATCCATTCCCTCCCACCGAACATCCTCATATTCATCTTCTTTCACTGTGGCTGTTCCTCGACTTTGGAATTCCCTACCGAGTAATGTCAGGGACTGTCAGACATCAAATCAATTTAAGAATAGGCTAACAAGATATTTTTCTAACAATTATTGTCAACAATAATAGGTGTTTCAGGTTTCTCAATGTTTAATGGTTATATATATCACAGATAAATATCTAAATTATCTCATTATTATTATTATTACTATTATTATTACCCTATTATTATTATTATTATTATTATTATTATTATTATTATTATCATTATTATTATAACTATTTCTTACCAGTGTTTATTATTGTCACACTAACATTAGTTATCCAATTTTCATTATTTACTTTCATGTTGTTTTATGATCTAGATATTAATGTAATAACTATGTAAGCAAATGTATTTAATTAGAATTAGAGTCTGGCTGGGCGGAAGAGAAGGCCTACTGTCCTTAGCTCTGCCAAATTAAATAAATAAATAAATAATAATAATAATAATAATAATAATAATAAAAATTATTATTATTATTATTATTATTATTATCATCATCATCATCATGCAAATTAATCTAATATAGTAACATGTGACAAAACGAAAATGATATAAGAAAAACAACTGCACATACAAGTATAAATTTCAAAATAATACAAATTAGTCCTAAGGAAGGATACAGTGAAAATAAAGCAGATACAATAGATATAGATAAAAATAACAGTATTTTCCATAGCTCGATAAATGCATTCTCGCTGTAGTGCGTAAAGGAACTAAAGCTGCATCTACACAGTTCAATTTTTCATGCGCGTATGCATGCAATCTGGGAAGGATATTGAAGGAATCAAGTTTAAAATGTACGTTCAATTAAGTTGCATGAAGATTTTGTGTCTACATGGTGCGCCGTTTTGAACGTCGTCTTCAATGCGTAAATACATTAATTAATATTAAATATCATTATTGCATTCATTGCTTGAATGCGTAAAGTTGAAAGAAAAGTTTAACCGTGTAGATGCATATTAATGGATTCATGCTCAGACAGTTGGCGACACTGACACAAAAGAACGACCATGCGATAAATTTATAGCGATAAATCTAGCTGCAAAAATTATCGCGATGTCTGACTGTGATCGGTCAGAATTCAAAATTTCATTACACTTCATTAGTCGAAAATGGAATGACGCCATATAAACGAAATAATTACAGTAATTTTTATCTATGAATTGAAAACATGCATGAATTTTATTTGTGTCAAAAGTGATTTGTGGTGGGAAATATAGCATATTCTCTAATACGGTACATTCTAAAATAGGCTATATGTAATTTTATGTGTGCTGGTTAAAGTGCAAGAAAACTGCAATATGGGCAAAGCTTTCGGCGGCTAAAGAACAAACGGTTTCTGCACGCCTCCGACAGACGTGGGCGCTTGGATGTATGACTAAGTTATGTATCCGCCTTTAGATAAAATAAATTAATATTACTTGACTATACAGAGAGCTCCTTTGCATACCTGTCCTACTCCAATCTCTAAGCAACAAAATATGTTGGCGGGCGGCGAGTGGTCATACACCAGCGTACGGACAACTTTGTACACGCTTCCCTACGCAGACCAGTTCCAATCCACCCTTTACCGCTTAGATTCCTCGCGATGGGTGCTCCTCAATACCGTAATTAAGCGACAGAACACCACTACCTGTGACCCGTCTCTATAGAAACTCTCTGTAAAACGCCATTTCATTGACGATGGGTTACTCACTCTTAACAGTAATTTTCTGATTTATATATATGTAAGTCCGTGTATTTGAACTTCAACCATTTCAGTATTCCCATTCGTTTTAGAAATTTAGAATACCTTTCCATGATGAAGAGGTGCATACAAATGTATGTTCACTTACATTTATTGCAACCATATAACCGCAGATGTCACATACTGTAATTATGTTACCAATAATACATCAAAATTACGTGGTCGAGTCTCCATTAATAGGCCCTACATAAAATCTTTTGCTGTGAAGGGAAAATGGTGAATCATCAAGGCGAACATTCATTCATTCATTCATTCATTCATTCATTCATTCATTCATTCATTCATTTTATACCGTAGATCTTACATTACAAAATTCGTCTCAAAAGTAAGTTGGAAGACGTTTATCTGAAGACCAGAAAGCTCAGAGAATGGCTAATGAATTGTGTCCCGTCATTCTTCCAACAATATGCCATTGCCGGCCAAGACTATGTTGAATTTGTCACTGGTAACGAGACATGGTTTCAACATCACACCCCAGAAAGGAAAAAGACAAGCATGGAGTGGAAGCATCGAGATTCCCCTCAAACCAAGATATTCAAGGTCGTGAAGTCGGCTGGCATAGTGATAGCTACAGTCTTCTGCGATCAGAAACGTATTATGTTGCTGGTCGATTTCTTGGAGCAGAGAGCAAAAATTAATGCAGCTGCATACGGTACTTTACCTGTGAAATGCTGGCTCAACGGTCAAAATACCATATTTTACGACAGTGGTATCCAGAAATTTGTCTCACGCTTATACAATGCCTCAATCGTCATGAGAAGCCTCAAACACGTGTAACAATAATTCGGAATCAATTTTTGCACTCTGCTATTATATAGCTACGATATGGAATTTAGTACATTTTAAGTTCTCGTAACAGATTTCAAATCTCTACACACTTTGTTCAAGAGTAACACTGCGAAGGTTGGGAATGACATTCGTTTCTGCAGTACTTAAATTTCTGGAAACAAATTAATTTTGCTTACGTCACAAAGATCTCTCCGTAGTTATTTGATTTCATTCAAATCACTTTCTCCGAGAGCTTCATTCATTTACGTTTTACAGACAGCTCGCTGGTATTCCATTAGATTCTTTTCTTTCCATTCAACAATAGCTTCAAACGTAGAAAGTTCGTTATGTTTGTCGAAGTAATCGATTGCAATTTTCGAAATTGAAGCTGAATCCAATACGAACGATGAAAGTGTCAAGTCGAAATATGGAAGTCTGAATAATCACAGATATTTTTCTATTGTCATTTTACCTCTTTTCTTTATTACATTTTTCACTGTGTGTCTCTGAATTCCCTATACTATTCATAGGTTTTTAAACATAATTTCTGAATTCACTTCTAGCCTAGTAGAGATTAAGTCGTTAGTTTCAAAGTTGTACCTTGATTTGGAATACAGAGACGTAGATGGAAAAGAAACATAAAAATGAAATTGCTGACATTTACTTCTCTGTATTTTATAGATGTAGGCACTCTTCGAACATGAAACTTTTCTTTCTCTGACTACATTTCGCCGCAATGCACAGTGGGCAATAATCTCAATATAACTGAAATATATATATAATTTTCAATATCACTGAAGTTGGTGTTTCTACTCAGTAAGTACAAACCCAGATGTCTGTACTTCGGAAATGAGCTACACAAAAAAGTATTCGGAAATAACAACAGTAAATACATAGCCGAATTTGACGATTGATAAACACTCGGGCGGTCTGCACTCAGTTGTACGTTGGAGCGATGCTAGGGAAGATCGTTCTGAATGTTTTTTAAATTTCACGTGGAAAGTCTGCCCAAAGGTTTTTTGGTTTATATAAAGTTTAATTAATTTACTTCATGTTAATATTGTAATAGTAATGTTCGAAATTACTGAATTGAAAATTATATTTTCCGTCATGAATTTCATTTTTATAGTGGGATTTTAAAAAATCGACACTTACTCGCACGGAATTTTTGTGTTTTAATGTAGTCCAATAATATTCATATAATGATATTGAAGAGTTTTTCTTCTATTCTTCTACAGCATTAATTCAAATAGCTCTTTAGTAGTCACCGAAGGCCTCTTTTGCTGGCCATCATCTAAAATAAAACAAGAAAAAAAATATTTCGAAAAAAAAAACGCTCGTTTGCAGTTAAGCCGAAATATGGGATTTAAAGCCCAAATGTTGTTTTGTATTTCGGAAAAATTACTTGCGCGGAAGTGTCGACTTTTTTAAATCTCGGTATAAAAATGAACTTCACGGAGGAAAATTTAATTGTCAATTCAGTAATTTCGAACATTATTATATTACAGTATGAACATGGAATAAATTAATTAAACTTTATATAAATCGGAACTACATGCCTTTAGGCAGAAGTTCACATGGAATATAAGAAAATATACAGAATGACCTTCTTTTGCATCGCTCCGAACACTGGGTGCGGAACGCCCAAGTGTTTATCAATCTTCAACTTCCGCTATATATTTACTGTTGTTAATCTTTCCGAATACCTTTTTGTGTAGCGCATTTCTGAAGTACAGACATCTGGGTTTGTACTTACAGAGTAGAATGACCAACTTGTAAAATCATGTATTTTTCGAGCTAGTTTGAGATTCTGGCCCACTGTGTAAAAGGACAACCGTAACGAATGAATGAATTTGTGAGTGGATGTTACATTCAGCTTATATCGGTAATGTTGATCTGTCTCAATAATGACAGCGGTTACGTCCACTCTCAGAATATCACGCAATGGAACACTGAAAATCCTTCTTCCATGCATGAAGTTTCTCTTTACGATCAGAAAGTCAAGGGTAATTGGTCCCATTTTCTTTCTTCCTTTACATTCAACTGACAAAACTCCACTCTACCTACAACCGTTATGTCGTTACAAGCATTAGTAAAAGTGTCTGGTGATTGCGTAATTAGTCGCCGACTTCGCCAGTTACTTCTCCGGATTTAATTTATGTTTTTTATACAGGATGATTCAAGAGGATTTACCGTCATTTACGGAGCTTATTTCCGAAGAGATTCTGAGCAAAAAAATGTCATATAAACATGGATCCTATTCCCGTTATTTACAGAGATACGTTTCGTTATTGTAACGCATTGCTGTGAACGCGTGATCTTGGTCAGCGTGCAGCCAGCAGCCAGCAGCCAGCGGGAGCGCTACGGCAATCAAAGATAGCCGTATGCGATGAATGCCGTTCACAAGCGTGCGGCCAAGTGTACTAAAGAGGACGGCGACATGTTTTTAATGTTTTGTAAATTCTCCAAGACTGTAAATTAGGATACAAAATTGAACTGCAAATAATTAAGCCGATGGAGTGGTGTGATTTGTAATAATTGTTGTGATAAATGCGTAAGAATAATGTAATTTTCTAGTTAAAAAAAAAGATGTCTGTACGAAACAACTAAGGAGTTCACAGCATATTTTTAACATCATAGTGCTTGCCAATTAAAGAAATGATACTTCTGAATGGTTCATTCTCTATTTGTATTATTCTTTACCTTCAAACTTATATATAAAAAAAAATTACAAACAACTTTAAATTAGTTTAACTCTGACAATATTGAGATTAGGAACTATGTTTATATGGCTTTTTTGCTCAAAATTTGTTCCTAAATAAGCTCCGTAAAGGACGGTAAACTCTTGTGAATTACTCTGTATATGGGCGAATTTAAAACAGAAAGTGTAGATTAGGGCCGGCAAGGAATACTTCCCGCTTTGGCAATACAAAACTGGAGCGTGCCCGTATGGGAACATAGCTGAGTAGCTGAGGTATCTGCAGCACTCTGTGGTGACGTGTAGTAGAGCTGTACAATTATGCTGTACATTAGCGGCGTGACGGTAGAAGGTCATGCTTATTTCTTATCAGTACTACCACTGCTTGTGTGATTGCAAATAATTGTAACTAATAAAATAGGCAGTAAGCTAACTAGAAAAATAAACTAAACACATTGAAAGACACTCTTTCAGCTTTCCCAATGACGGGACTGCCTCATTGGACAAAGCATAATAAACATGTTGAGTGAAAACAAAAACAGACCACAAAAGAGAAATGAGGGGAACGAACAAAAGGGAAAATTAAGTACAGGAAAGATAATAGCATGCATATAACAGGCCTAAACATACTAAACAAACAGATTAGACATTCGAGGAAAAGTATCCCTTTTTAGGAAACAAAGTACGATGGTATTTTAAAATGGCAAGTGATCCTCTGATAGCGGCAAGGGAAACATCACGAATGAAGTCGTTGTTCAGCTGGAACTTCTTGCAGAAACTGGCAAAGAGGCGAGGTATTGTGCCCCTAGCGCCAACCATTAGCCCAACTACTTCAATGGAGGTGAGGTGATATTTCTCCAAATAGAATGGAACTGTGAGCTCATAAATTCTGCATTTTTCTGCGTGGACGTCAGCGGGCTGTTGTTCCTGTGCCTCGAACCTGACTGTCGGGTCGATAATGTAGGCGGATGTAGAGCCTGGTGGAATGGCAAGCATGTCAATTCGCCGACAGGATATCTCTTGAGAGATGCCATGGACTTCTTCGTGCACAGTGAGACCTTTCTTCCTCAAAGCTTCGGCAATCATGGACCTGATTCTGTGATGTCTAGAGTTCCGCAGTGTCTCGCTGAAAGGACAGGCACCCAAAACGTGGCCAAGAGTTTCAATCTCACTGACGCAACGACGACAGTGGTTTCCGTCTCGGGACCTTCCTGGTATAGCACGCAGCGGACAAACATTAGCTGTCATTTTAAGAGCTTGTCTCCATTCACTGCTAGTGAGGCGATCAGGTTGTCGGATCCATTTATTGGCAGGAGTGAACTCCTTATAGAGGATGACGCCTTTCCCTTTCTGATTTAAAGAGCACCAAGATTGAAATGCTCGCTCCCTGAGCTCTTGTCTCAGCTTTTTCACTAACCAACTAATAATAACTAACCAAGTTTATTCTACTCATATTAAATTGTAATACTATTTACTATGCTTGAGTAGTGGTAGTAGTAGTAATAATAATAGTAGTAGTAGTAGTAGTAGTAGTAGTAGTGGTAGTGGTAGTAATAGTAGTGGTCGTGGTAGTAGTAATAGTAGTAACAATATTAATAAAATTATAGTAAACAAATCGCAGTTTTTACGCTAAATATCTTGTCAAAGAAAATAACATTATCACAGTTTGTAAATCTAAAACTTTATAAACAACATAAGTTTAGCTAGCAAAGAAGCACATTATTGTGAAAATAACGTAAAAGAAACGAATACATAAAGTTCATACACGCCAACATTGAAAATTAGAATACAAAATAATACATACATCTTATTTAAATAATAATAATAATAATAATAATAATAATAATAATAATAATAATAATAATAACAGATTTACAAAGGTCTTAAATTTGTTTTTTTTTTTTCCTACTCTCTTTTCACATTATTTTCAAAAGATGATGTAATGGACTTTGATGCAGCAAGCCTCTCTACAGCTCTTGACCTACGAAGTGCAATCCATTACATTTGCTCCTAATTTGTCTACATTCTTTTCGTGCTCGATATTATGCTTCAGGATCGAACTTTAGACTGTTAAATAATTAAATACAAATTGAAACAATACCATTTAGCCTTACGTCCTCACTTAGTACAGTGAGTAAATTCATCCTTTCATCACTAACGATGTCTTTATATTTTTCAAAATGAAACACATCATAATGCTGCTTTAAATTATATTTTTTTGCACCTAACATGTTTTTACAAATAAGATACTGTACATCTCCCTACTTTGATCCTTTAAAAAATTCTAATAATTTCCAGTCATTGTTAAACTCTGTTCCAGGTTTTTGCTTTGCGACATCCATGGTATGGAGATACACGTAGTACCTACGTAGTTCACCCCTGATCTTTACGAAACGAATTGCCTACTTTCCATTTCACCGCTACCTTAGATAGGGTAGCAGTCCTCCCCGCGAGGGAACAAACATGATTTCACTTGCCCGTATGGGTAGAACGCTCATACGGGAAGCCAATTGCCAGCCCTGGTGTAGATCAACAATCTCGAAGTTCTGGAGAATGAAATCTGGCGAGTGCTGAGTGATACGAATATTAAAAAGAAATAGAGCGAGAGAGTGCAGAAGGTGTTTCAGAATTTTCTGCACTGATGTGAATCTTACATCTAGAAAGGTGAACATCAGTTTGAACTTATGCTCCGATAAAAAATGATATCAACATAAAGTTTTCTTATTACCTCTTACCTGCACATTATTTGAATCGGTAATCTTATAAACTACGTAACTCCACTTTTTTTTTCATAGCATTGATTTTCTGTTTTAATGCATTCATTATACATAGTTGCATAGTTCTGTATAGAAAGAACGCAACTTTCGGCTATTATCTTGCATATAGTGCCAGTGAAAGATCGTGTTAAGTTTAGAACCAATGAAACTCCTGTACTTTCGTTGTTTCTATTCTTAACTTTTCTCTCAGCTTTGGCTGACCACAAGTTGATACATCTTTACTTATGAGATACTTGAGCAGAAAATAAAGTACTCCTTTCTTAATCCAACTGTAAAGAAAGTTGCCGAAGCAGAACTCATGGTACACAGAAGGCATCCTTAGAAATTTTGCAATATTCTACAAGATTCTATAAAGCTGTGTGTGAAGAGAGAGGACCTTGCAGTTTTCAGTTTTGATTATGTGCAAAACAGCTCCTTGCCCACGATTACTGTCCATGAATAATTTTTTTTTCCGACAGCTTACCCTCAATGTTTTTTAAATACACAATTTAAAAGCTGAGGAGGGTCATTTTTACATCTATGATGAAACTAAAGAAAGCAAGGACTCAAATGAAATCTTGTCTTTCCTCCTACATTATATAGACAAAGATGTCAGAGAACTGCATTTATTTTCAGATAGTTGCAGGGCCAGAATACGAACCATACTGTAATGCGATTCTTATTGGCACTGATAGAAACAGAACATATGAATGTGATCAAGCATTTCTTACCATTATGAGGACATTCTTTCTACTCAGTGACCGGGATTTCGGAGTGGTGAAAATGTTTCTGGCAAAACAAGACAAGATTTTTCTCGCAAAGAAAGTTTGTGAAATAATAGTAAAATCAAATCCCTCCCGAAAGCTCTACTATGTGACTATTGTGGACACTGACCTTACAATGATCTTCAAAGGTAGGTGGCCTCATCTTTTTAAAATGATAGTTAATGTTTTAGAAAGTGAACATGTTCCAAGAGACAAGCGTACTTCATTTCAAATAAGTACTATCAGATATTTTAAGTATACAAAAGATTTCCCTGAAACTGTAACAACAGCACCGTTTACTGGAACAATTATGAGCACACATTCATTCTCCGAGGCACTGGTAAACTGAATATAACTTTGCTACAAACTAGGGCTTACAGGTATGAACTGAAACTAATTGATGCTAAAGTGAGTGACTAAAAGAAAATCTTGCAATATGTACCTGAAGAACAGAAATCATATTATAGTGATATTTTGGAAAATAATTAATAAAAGTAGTGTGTTATTTTGTGTTGAACGCTAATGTAAACCTAAATTGTATTGAATTAATTTTCATACACAAATTCTCTTTTATGTATAAAAAATTAGAGCATTCGTGTCAAATATGTAATAATTTCAAATAATTTTGATCAGTAATTGACAGTTACGATGTAAAAAGTATCATTAGTAACAGTTCTTTTTATTAACTTCTTATTTGTAATCTGGAATTTAATGAAACTACAACATAAGACAAACATTTTGTCTGATATTTTGTGTTAAGATTAGAAACAACGTAATCCTGAACTTTTGGGCTTAAATTTAATACATTATATATTATATTTTGTATTTGCATTATATGTTAAATAAAATCTGTTAAAAATGTTCTTTAAATATGCAAAAATTCCACTGAAGTAGCTACCTGCATATTTCCTTAAATTAGTTTTTTGTCATTTGTGAAAAATTTATGTTAGTAGAGTTACGTTGTTTCATTTATACTGCACTATAGGCCTAAATCACCGCCATTCACTGCCGATTCCTTATTTCCGTGCGAGAGAGGAGTCGGATGTTCCAACTAAACTCGAGCTGCGACCCCTTATAATGCCGGTAACTTGTATAGCCTATACCTTGCACTATATTTGAAGCTGTTCATTTGTTCCATTGCTCATTCGAACTCTGACATTAATATTTTGTAATCTTTTTCTGATAACTATGGTCTTCGTCTTGATTGCATTTATCTCAAAGCTGTTCGTAGTATGGAATTTATAGTTGAAAAGAGTAGGCTATGAGTATTCAGAACATCAATACCTAATAAAGCATATTTTTCTCGCGTACTACGTAAGAAAGGGTGTTTTGAAATTGTAAATCTGAAATTTCACTTCTTT
Organism: Periplaneta americana; assembly: GCF_040183065.1. Lineage (NCBI taxonomy): Eukaryota > Metazoa > Arthropoda > Insecta > Blattodea > Blattidae > Periplaneta > Periplaneta americana. The sequence continues at coordinate 31,692,581 of NC_091133.1, read as the reverse complement.
TCCACTATAATATATTTTTCTTTATCTCTAGATACAGTATGTGTTTTAGTAAGTGCACGTGTATTTCGTAATTGCCTATCCCTGCTAATCCAGTAAAGACTGAAGATTAAGACGATGATAATGATGACTGTTATGATCTGCCATGTGTTTTCCATTCCCCAGATTAGCCGCATGCAATGCGACTCGATAATGATGAACTAGTTTCGTGCAGATAACGTGTTGCTGAAGTGAATCGTTGTGGACGCCATTGCAAGCTCTTGGTATCGATCTGGAAAGCGTTGTGTTTCCCTCGAGGGCTGGGTAACAATGCAAAGATGCGAATTTGTTGACAATGAAACGTTGAACGATAAGGATGAATCGCTCTTGAAAATTCCCGGAGGTGAATGCACTTCCAGTCCCCGTCTCGGCAACCGTTAGAAATGTCTGCTTGTAGGAAGATTGTTTATTGATTTGTGTTCAACGATATTCTCTTGAATGTATAGATTGTTACTTTTATTTTACACACTTCATTCAAATGCGATGCAAGTTTGCCTGTGTTATATCAATTGTACTTTTTCACTCTATATAATAACACGATTGCAGTACCGTACATATTTTACAGGCTTTTTTCTACTCTTTTTATTTTTTTGTAATAATTCCAACACTGTTGTCACAGTTTATTTATTGATTACTTATTTTTAGTAGGTTATTTTACGGCGCTGTATCAACACCTTAGGTTATTTAGCGTCTGAATGAAATGAAGGTGATAATGCCGGTGAAATTAGTCCGGAGGTCAGTACGGATGGTTACCCAGCATTTGACGGAAAACCCAGAAAAAAACCTCAACCAGATAACTTTCCTCGACCAGGATTCGAACCCGGGTCACAGTTTAAAATGTAACTAGAAAAGCATGTTTTACTCCACGAAATCTGTCACTGAGAAGTTTCTAGATTGATGTTGACAATGTTTTTATCTTTAATAATAATAATAATAATAATAATAATAATAATTATTATTATTATTATTATTATTATTATTATAACAATAATAACAATAATAATAATAATGGCTTTATTTAACCTGGCAGAGTTAAGGCCGTAAGGCCTTCTCTTACACTCAACCAGGATTAAAACTTGCTTACATAGTTGAACATAAAACTGGATCGGAATTAAGTAATTACATACTGATACAATTTAGGTACATAATGAGATCAAAAGAGGTAGTTACATAAAAATTTACCTCATAAAATAAAAATAAACATAGTGGAATACATAATAATGTTGTTAGAATCAAATACGAATCACGTAAAAACAGAAGCCGATTAGTATTTTAGTAATAATTTTCTTGTGTTAGAGTAACCCTTTCTTTGTACCAGGAAAATATAACAGTCTATCTTTGATTAATTATTCTGAAGCTGTCACTATTATTTCAACTATATCTTTTGTATCTGCTTTATTTTCATTGTATCGTTCCTTAGGACTAATTTGTATTATTTTGAATTTATACTTGTATGTGCAGTTGTTTTTTTTAAATTATTTTCGTTTTGTCACATGCTACTATATTAGATTAATTTGCATGATGATGATAATGGATTGTAGTTGTATTACATTTCTGGTGCAGTGGCTGAGAAGGCCTGATGGCCCTAACTAAGTAATTAAATGAAAGAAAAACAAATTAATGAATGGATAAGAATGATCGAATGGGAAACAAATGAATGAATGAATGAATGAATGGATAACAAAATAATGAATGAATAACAAATTAATAAATAAAATTAATTATGTTACTCAGTCTCTTAATATAATATCCGACGACTGTACTTTGTTATGTTTTCTTCATTTTCTTCACATTCTTGAGACAAATTTTGATACCGAGTATATTACGAAATATTGTCGGCTATAATTCTTAAATTTCTTCAAATTCAGACAACGTCTATATTTTGACACTTTTATGCTGTTTTCAATGTCGGAGACAAATTTCAGTAACACATATAGGCTACATGGGTTTGACTACTCACTACAACATATGAATAGTACGAGAGACATACTGAAAAAATGTCCATAGATTTTCTGTGACGCATATCTTTCCATAGAACTACGTGTGGGTGGGATCACCTGTCGACCGGTGCGCAGCTATTAGAGACCTGCAAAACTGCGCACACAACCGGTTTAGATTCGACCGGTCGGAGCTACAACCGGCTAGGATGAACATCGGACCGATTACTCGGTTGTCGAGCGGTTACGCCTGATGTATTGCAGAGTAGACAGAACATCAGGCGCACTTACATAAAACTAAAGTTTTTCGAGTACACAACCGGAGTAACAAGGAAATTTACGTTGTCTTGTTGAAAAAAAGTGTTTGCAAGCATTCTTACAGTTCATTCGACATGGTAACTCTCATATTTTCTTTATTATTCTGAACTTGCAGTAACTTTATAAGTATCGTTTATATTTTAAACTTTTAGAGTTTTACTAATGAAAGTTGTTTATAGATATGTTAAACAATGTTATAGTTTTTCACAGAACAAGACGTGCACAAGCCATGTATATTTTTCTTACCAATAAACGCTATATAGCTGGCTTTTTTATACCAGTGTTAAACAGTATACGTCATAACTTCATCATTTGATTACGTTGTAACTCTTTCTCGTCACATATTGACTGAATCTTGTTCGATTTGTATAACCCAATAATCGATATTACATAATTTCATGTAATATCGCGAATTATTTAGAACACAAATCTCACACAGAAAAAATTGTAAGGAGGAAGAAAATACGATCTCCAAATAACACCAGGTACATTTCATCATACAATAACTCTTTAACATTTTCTCAGTAGGCTATACAAACAGAGTAATAATATTGAAGGATATTTATTTTGTTGAATTACAAAAATATGTTTGCTTCAAATAGGAATACAAATAATTTGACACTTCAATACATTTATTTTTGTATTTCGAACTTGCAGCAATTTGACTAGTAACAAATAAATGAACAATGGACACAGTGACATCGAAAGAAATAGACGTAATGTATAATGTGAAATATCATAATTTAAACATATTCAAAAATATAATTACAATTCGTTATAAAACAAAATAGGAAATAATTACATAAGTCCATTATGACGTTTGTACTTCAAACTAAAAAAACTGTATAGGGGTACCTCTAAAACAATAGTTGCATGCTTTTTAATTATTCTAAGCAGTTGCAATATTATTTATTAAGAAATCACTTTAAAAAGATAAACAGTAATGTTATTTTCAACAATACGATTACTTTGGCTCCCAATGGTTGTTGTTCTGTATAGAAAAGATCTACTTCAGAGAAAACAAGTGTCATTCAAAGAACTATTTTATTACACACGTGCTAATATCAACTATTTGATGTTCACAATTATCATTAGGGACTATTATCATAGACTATATGATCAGAGTTGATTTCTTGTGTTTATGTATTAATAAATCAGTTTTACTAGTCTAAAGTTACGCTCGGTGGAAACACTTATTCATGGAATGGCCAATATTCGTTTCACAAGTGTTGCTAGAGAGGCTAGAGTTGTTTGGTGATCTTTCCACCAATGTAGTATGTAGAAATCAAATAAGCATAATGTATAATATGAGATATAATAATTAAATAAATCCAAAATAGAATTACAATTAATCACAAAACATAAACTTAAATAATTATTAACTCTAAATGCATTCCTCCAAAACAGTAGCTATTCATATACAGGGTAGAAATGAAATAACACTGCAGATTGTACGGGGCGATAAGGTTCACTTAAATGAATGGAAAACCTATATGACGTTTTGTGATTAAATGCACGGTTATTAGAAAATTTAGTCGGAAGTTTCAGCAGTCTGGCAACATCGCCGCTAGTTGCACACTACTTTTTCTTCTTGTAATACGATGTAAGACGTCAACGAACTCAGGTCTGTCTCCCTAGGTCAAGCATGTCAAAGTGGGCCATAGATAGTATTTCTGTCATAGCTGTGGTTGGACTTTTCTTCAGTGGCCTGATGATAGACAACTCGCTGAGCGTTCGATTGCTCGAAAATTAGTTGCTAGACTCTAGTCATAGTAAACATACCAAAAGCATTGGTTGTAGTATGTTTCAGAAGATATAAAGTTGTTTCCGTTTTAGTTTTACTATTGACTGATTTTACTGTTTTTTTAAGTGTGTCATTATTGTAATATTATAATTCAGTTTTCTAGTACAAGCAAAAATTACAACCTTGGTAATTTGTGGATACCGAAAGTTTTTTTCGTGCAATTTACGCTTTACAACGTCTGTAGTTTCACGCTGCATGCTGTTTGTTCCTCTTGATGATCCGCAGCTATAATATCTGGATGGTTCACTGTGATCTTCCTTTTATACGCCAGAGCCGTCCCCCACAGAGAGATCGAATCAACTCGAATACACGTTAAACCGAATACTGAGGCAGTACGCAAGCAGATGTACTTCGCATACTGCCTATAACGTCAGGCGTTCAGTAGCGCTATGTAGGGTTTCTTCGGTTACAACCGGTTTTGCAGGACTCTAGTAGCTATATTATGGTGCATATCTTTGCTGAAGTTGCCAGCTCGCTCAGGCTCAACTGGCACCGACCGTTCATTTCTTCTTTATCCAACGGTATACGCACTATTTTTTGTGTTTTTTCATTTGCGAGTAGTATTGGGGAGAAAGAGTTGCATATTTATGTAACGGTCATTTCCTAAGTTACATTCCATACCTAGTGAGAAGAAAGGCGTAGTTTTAGGTGAAAAATAAAGTCAGTAACTATGAGCGAGTATCTCCTGTAGTTTTGCTAGGATTAAAGATGCAACATCGGTTTCGATGAATGTGTGGTGTTGAATAAGGTCCAATTCACGTTTCAGTAATGCTCCGCAACGAATGATTGAAGAATCCGAATCCATTCATAAACTACAAGTTAAGGGTCATAGTCGTGTGCCGTTCTATGTAGTTTAATGATTACCATGCTGGCCTCTAATCCTAGGATTGCTGGTTCAAACCCGGACGTGGGTTATGGATTTTGAAGTGCAATAAAATCCTTAATAATGCTTTCTCTGCGAGGGAAGTACGAGTATACCTATGGATCCTGTGTCATAGGTTTACACCTGTTCCTGTAGAGGAGACATTAATTCTGACCCAGGTTAAATTTCGAAGTTGAATAATCTCTACAGTTGAAAACATTCTAAAACGAATTACTACCGCATATAGCTCTGCTTAATACAAGAGCTGCTTGGTGCTGTTATGACAGCGAGTTCTAAAAGACTGAGGCTGCTGCCAGCAGAGATGTCTATAGTATGGGAAATACTCAGTACTTACGGATACGATTCTAGTGTGCCAATTGTTTGGCCTTCGAATTCACCCAATCTTAACCCATCCTTCAACTTTACGCATTCAAGCAATGAATGCAATAATGATATTTAATATTAATTAATGTATTTACGCATTGAAGACGACGTTCAAAACGGCGCACATGTAGACACAAAATCATTATGCAACTTAATTGAACGTACATTTTAAACTTGATTCCTTCAATATTCTTCCCAGATTGCATGCATACGCGCATGAAAAATTTAACTGTGTAGATGCAGCTTTAGTTCCTTTACACACTATAGCGAGAATGCGTTTATAGAGCTATGGAAAATACTTTCCTGTAACACGGAGTCACGGTCGAAATGAGGCATAGTTAACATTGGCCCCACTCCCACAGGTAACCTAACCTAATTTAGCCTATCAAATTTGTATTACGTGAATGAAATTAAACAATTAATAGAAAGTCAAATGTTCAAATTTATGTAACATCAGCGCATATCAAACCCAAAGACCTTGTATAGTATTATATAGAAGGTCTTTGATCAAATTGCCTTCCGTGGAATAATAAAATTTGTGTTTTAATTATCTGTACAGAAATGTGTAGCAACATATTACTCGCTGTAATGAGAAGACATAAGCATTGCTAGCTGTCTTCACACATATTATATAGTTCATAATTCTCGGCGTAGAGTATAACGTAACGATGAAGTGCTAAATAAAGTGCGAAATCCTCTTCCACATCTACCTCTTCATCTTCTAAATCCATGTCCATTGTAGGCTATCTGAAGAAAATTACACTACTTCATTCAGATTTGATAACTGCGTTTTCAACAATTTTTCATTCAATTATTATATTAATTAGGTTACTTGTAATTATATAATAAAATGTTTAAATCAAATTATGATTTCAGCTCATAATGAAAATGTATTTCTGTTATAATAAAAAGAGAAACAGCGCAGTATATGTAATTAACATTGTTAAACCTGTATTTCGCTTTTCGCAATTTGCATCCTCAATAACATCCAACTTCTTTATTACAGTAATCGATATTCATCTATTTCAACTTCACAATGTCTGAATAGGTTAAGTATTCGTAAATATGCTCTTATTAACATTTTGTTAGTGAATTTTAGGGATATGTTATTTACATTTTTATTTTATTCACGAAATAGTCTTAATAAATGTCGCTCGTGGATTTATCGGGAAATCTCAGATCTCTCGTGACATTACTACAGATAATTCGTGTTTCTTTATCTCCCTACAATTAGTTAAGCTGATAAGCACTTTCTATTCAGATATATCTTCTTTCTAGTTACCCTTATCCTGTCCAACAGGTTGATATCCTTGTCATGAGACATAGCTTAAGAACATCGTTCGTGTAGGGCAGACTTGGCTAATTTCGTGATACTAAGGTTTTGGTGCAAGAATAAGTTTCAAATTAAAAAGGAGTGTTTTTAATGCTTTTAATATACGTACATTATTAGGGTACAGGAATTTTCATATCAGAATTTTTACCTCAAATAAATTTATACTATAGTTACAAACAAGCAATACAAACATACAAATTAATAATTTTTCACTCTATAAGAGTTGGTGTAATTTTTAGATAGTACAAGGGTATTTTCGTGATAGTCTTTAAATTCAAAATATTTCGGCATATTCAGTCAAATTTCAAATTCCTCAGTCAGATTCATACCTACAACCCAAGCAATTAAAATTCTTTGGTATTTTGAAAAGCCTTGACATGTTTTATGAAACTACTGATCACAACTGACGCATTGAATCTATTTTTCACCATGCTTATCGTCCTCGAAATTTCCTGAGCAAGATGGCAACAAATCATTAGGCTTATCATTCGGCTTTTCTTTAGCACATATCTATCATCCTGAAGATGATAATGTTTCGTTGTCTTTCTGTTTTAACTCACTAGGGAGGCTGTAAATGTCATCGTCTTTCGTTCCTTTCTGGTTCTCGACGAACTTGCCAAGAAATAGACGAGGTTTCGCTGAAGCAGTTTTCCTTTATTTAAGACACAATCAATTGCCTCTTTCATGTCATTTATATTGTATTTGCACAATATATCAGAGATCCTATTAATACACACACAAATATTTTACGTTTCATGTAGAGTGAATCGGGGGGAGATGTTTACCGGAGGAAGATGCTTATTTATTTTTAGTTTCACATTCTTCCAAAAGAGAATGCCACGCGCATGTCTTCATGATCACTGAGACAGTTGAATGTCTATAGAGTTAAAGCTAATTCATTTTGCCGCTTGTTCTTGTTGTGGGAAGAAGAAAAGCAAAAAAACAGCTCATTTTTCTGCTATAAAATAATTTCAAAGGTATGTTAAAATTTTAATACATCCTTGAATTCATAATAACTGTCAAACCTTTGTAATGGATATTGTAGTATAGATTCTAAAGTTTGTATTGTTAACAACCAACGACCTTGTTCCGCCATCTTAGGTTGCGCTACAACACTAGGCATCTTACCCCGATACTTGGGGAAGATGATAATTTTTTTCGAGGTAAGATGGCAACTTGTTGCAAGAGTTTTATTTTTTGTTTTATTGCAGGGAATGTATAACATTACGTAATATCCTCTGAAAGAAGTCAGTGGATTGAGGATAGTCTTAAACTTGCGATGGAACATGTTATAACAGAGAGTATTAACTCAGTTTTAGAGCATCGTAGGCAAACGGGATTCTTTACTGTACCCTTAAACGCCACCTAAAAAGAACGATGACAAAAAATGTACTGGATTGAATTCATTGTGTGCAAGAATTGATTTCACGAGTCTTGCACACGGAATAAAATCTGTGCAATGACTGTGTTGCTAAATAGTGATAAACGAGTGAAAAATTGTCCATGAGTTTTAGATTAAGTCAATTTTGTTATATACATATATCAAATCAAGTTCAGGTAAAATACATATATCAGTAAATGTGTTAATTGCATTTGCCATCTTACCCGACTATCGGGGAAAGATGCCTACATTGCAGGCAAGAAGAAAATCTGTATCTAGAAACAAAGTAAATAATGTTTTCTGTTTTGTACCAAAAATATAGTTTCAAAGTACCTTCCAGACTTCGATATTGCAATATGAAATTCAAAACTAAATGAACAGTAACTTAAATTTTCAATCAAAGAAAAAGTCAGGCATCTTCCCCCGATCCACTCTATTCGATATTTCTTACAGCATAGAGTGTTGTTATAGTATACATATAAAAAGTTAAGAGAGAAAAAATGACTTCGTGGAATGAGAAAAACTTTAAGAAAATAACCTCCCAAGATAAGAATCTGTTAGCTGATCAGTGCATTGATAAGGATATATTTTACACCGAGAAGTACACAATGTCAGGACTTACCATTGAAAACAATTTGGACCACAAAACGCGGAAAAAATTCTTCCTTTAACTAAGGAAATCGGATTGTGTATTCACTAGCAAATTCAAAGCTATAGATCTCACAACTCGTCAAGTAGTTTCCAAAAAATCTACTCCTATCACTGCAAGAGCGAAGTGAACAAAGTCTATGTTATAGTATATTTTCTACCATTTATATTATATCATCATAATTATATTTTTCGCAGGTATAATTTCGTAGTAAATTTAAAAAGAAATATCACGAAATTATGCGTGTCACGAAATTAGCCGAGTTTGCCTATGTGTGTTCGAGGCTTTCACCTTCTCAAAAGTCCTAATTCAGTCTTTCTATGTGGCTCTGTGTTATAGAGCGAATATATTATTTTCTGCAGACGTGAATTCGACTTCTGGCGTTAACTAGAGTGATTCTTGTGACGTAAATATCGATGGAAGTGGATTTGGGTTTCCTTGTTTCCAGCAATATTATTACAAATTACAGTCAATTATTATCCTTTGTGGCCGGAGGGAAAAAGACCTTTGGGAAGGCCGAGAAGTGGATGGGTAAAGTGGATTTGAGGGAGGTGGGATATGATGGTAGAGACTGAATTAATCTTGCTCAGGGTAGGGACGGATGGCGGGCTAATTAGAGGGCGGCAATGAACCTCCAGGCTCTCTAAAAGCCATATGTGTTACTCTTCGTTTCATATCGTTATTTTTTATTAATCTCTTTTTATAATGCTGCATATGCCATAAAATCACAGAGGACGGAGACGGCGAGCAAAACACTTCTTATTTTGCCTTGTTTAAAACTGTAGCTGTGGTCCGCTGTGTAGGTTGGGGACGCCTGGATCGTGATCGCTGTCCTCTCTCCAGTGTTCATCTTTTGGTGATAGTATCTGTGTGAACATCTCAGTTGTATATCTGTGGCCAAAACATATGATGATATGGCTTCTCGCGAAGATGAGTCTGAGTTCAATAAAGAGCTGTATGTCACTTATTGCAAAATATAGCCTAGCTGAAGCAGCTACTTCTTTCACTATTGTCGTGCAAGTTGCAGGTTTACAAGGCGAATAAACTGCTCGCGGAATTGTCATTAGCAGGATGTCTACCGGTTAACGAAAGTAAGAAAGAATTTAAGAAATAATTGGTAACGAAAGTAACGAATTTCAAATACTCGAATGGTCGTGAATCACGAAATTACGCATATTGTTCTGCTTCACTTATTTAATTTTGGCGCCACTGCTACAGTGGTCGGCTGTTAGAGATTATACAGGGTGGGAGGTAAGGTAGTACATTCATTGACAGGAGCCATAGAACTCATTATTTACAGTAAGTTTTGTCAAATAAAAAAAATTATAGGACTTACGGATAATGAGATAATTGCAAGTGTTTCGAAAGCGCTAACGGCAAATTGCAAGATGTCTCAACGTCGCATAAGTAGTACCCCACACCCCATGCACTCAGCGACTTGAAGGGGATGGTTTAAGTTCAACTACCTCTCACCGTGTATCTTGCAGCAGGTGAGGGGAGGACGGCAGGATACAATTAATGTACTGAGCTTCGATGCAATACTTCGCGAGCTAATCTGGGGATAAATCTTCACACAAAAATGACCTACGTAAACTCTGTATAGGAACGTAGCTGTTATTTGTTTAGTTTGTGTAATTTAATATCAGAAATGTAAATTAATGACCCGGATGAACAAAATAGCTCGTATCCGGACGCAGTTCAACAATGAATGCAGAATTATCAACTTACAATGCAATACACTAACAATTCAATACCTGGTATGACGTAATAATTTTAATGTAAGCAAGAAATACGTACAGCAATAACAAGAAATAACAAGAAAATCATGAAATTATGTCCAAATTAGTGAAAACACTTAGGATTGAAATTTCAGTTACAATTAATGAAAAAATAAAACTGATGTAACTTTGTGAACAATATGTAATTAACATTACAGTTTGTTGTTTTACGAATCACTAATCCTGGGCGTTAATAATGAAATAAAGAGTAATAAACTCTGTAAACTACATTCCACTCACATCTTATAGGTACTGTTCAAAATGTCCACCATCAGCGTGCGTGCAGCTTTCACATCTTCTAGTCCAATTATGGCGAACTCTGGCCAGTAGATCTTCACTGTTCCCAATTTCTTCCGCGGCCTGGATCATGTCTAAGTCCTCATGATTTGTGAACTCTGGCATCTCGTAGTTTTGAAATAAACTAAACTGTATCGTTGTACGTCCAACTGCACACTAATGCAATGTAAACATCACAACAGCTGATCAGTTGCGAGTACTAGGCCAACTGTCTGCCGTCCGGAAAGCGATGCAGATTGTGTACGTGACCCGACAATCAATGTTTCCAATCTTTCTTCAATCCATTAATTCGAAATATATGAAGTTTGTAATTAAAATACTGCTGCAACGTGAACATAATAAACGTTCTCTTCGTTGTTATACAAGAAATTAAACCATATTTTAACCTCTTCCCTTACTATATATTTTGCTAGTTTTGTGAAAAAAAAAGTGTAATATTTTTTTATTTTCGTAAAGAGGTCATTTAATATTGCAGAATCACTGTACATCACTAATTTTCTTACATACTTAAAAAATCACTATGAAATAGACAATGGGACTCAAACGAGTTAACTCGGGTTAATAAATTTTGACACATGTTAGCAACCCGAGTTAACTCGGGTTAATCAGGGAAGTGGTTAAACAGTATTCGTAAAATTCGCGATCGAAATTTCGGCATTAAAGTATTATTCCTTGAAAACCTCGCAAAAATGAGCAAAATGGTATTATACTTTTTTGTTCGTTATATTTTAAGGAATCACATCCTACAATTAATGTACTACCTTACCTTCTACCCTGTATATGCGAGTCTATTGCAGTCAAGAAAACTGGGAGAAAAGTTGGCTGCGATTCCATTGCACTGAAGATCATAGAACTTAAGTAGCATATCGTAAGATGAATGAAATGTGATTAATGCTTTCTATTCGTGCTTATGGGTTACGGTAATAGTTACATTATTGTCGTTTAGTCAATTGTCCGAAGACAGATCTGAACCGCATAAGTGATTTTTTTTTTTTTTTTTTGCAATTCATTTTGAGGGAATTTTCAGATAAGTCTTTGAAATTCAATTAAGTGGACTTATTATTATACGTCAGTGACTTAACATGCCATATACAAGGTACAATTTCTTTATATTACATAATTTAATGTTCGTATTAACGTTTTCATTGCTCTTGATTGCGACGTCATCAGATACGTTTGTTGTTTTACAAATTACAATATGTTAACCTCTTTTTCTGCAAAGCATTTGAATATCAATGTCAATAGAGTTAAAAACTTAAAGATTAAAAGTACAAGATTATATATATATATATATATATATATATATATATATATATATATATATATATTTTACAAGCCCTCATTTATTTGTTTGTGGTCATATTAAAATTATTATATGATTAAAATGAAAATATTGATATCTTAAATACATGAAGACTTGTTTACATCAATGTTGATGTGCTAACTAAATATGAGAATTATTATGTATTTAGTAATATAAATAACTCTTCATGTGAATATAGTTTAAGATTTATTTTTTATGTTTTCTTCCGTTTAATGGTAGTGGCGTAGTGTGTGGCCAGATGTTTTCTATTTAGTGGCAGTGGCGTAGTATTTGGATATCATCAAAATATTCATAGCTCAAATGCAAAGATAATTTTGTGCTAATTTCATTATTAAGACATTCATTATTAAACATTAAAACATTATATATATATATATATATATATATATATATATATATATATATACAGTATATTCAATTAAGTAATAAAGGTTTTATTGAACGTGTGAATGGACTTACATATCTTACACGATGATCTTCTATCTAGAATGAGTGTAGTAGAATAGTGTGTGGCCAGAAGTTTTCCACACTGAAATTGAATATTATGATTGTTTATTTAAATATTATTAAAATACATATATAATGATTTAAAATAATTCGTTTATAATATTCTGTCTCGAAAATATAAAGTGAAAAATTTATAATAACAATATTTTATGATATTTTGATATAACGAAAATATTCAAGTTGAGAAATAAAAGGTATAAATATTTTGTTTGTGCAAGATTAATTATTACAATTATAAAACAATGTACGAACTCACAACCTCAGGTACGTGGGTCAGACATCTTACGACTGGGCCACACACAGCTCGTAAGGTTGACTATATTGTAGACGGCTGACTTTCAATTAAGAGGGACCACAGCAATGCCTTAAAATGCAGTGGGTTTACACGAGTGAACCGCGCGATAGAACTTCGCATTTCTATCGACCAAGATTCGGCCCATTCTTCTTGCCGTTAAGTGTACATATCAGCCAGAATCTCAATTAGAGAGTAAAGTTTGGACACTTAATTCCTATATCGAGAGATCTGCTCGATTTCTAATACACCTGTACCAGAATAGGACAAGAGGTTTGTATTGGAGTTTTCAGAATGTGAAACTTGTAGTGCTTAAGGAATAACCAATTCTCCTGATTCTCGAGTGGCATTGTCGTTTGATGTAACTGGATTGTGGGAAGAAGTAGAATCTGTGATTATTCTAAGCCATTAAATATAACTTATCTCCTTATCTCATACAAATGGACACTAATTCTTGCACTGAAACGTCTGCTCGATTAGTTAAGTCTCTATTGTAAATACGATGAGAAGGTTTTCCTGAGTTTAGGTTTCATTATCGATCTTTCATTACCACATCATTTCTGTTTTGTGATTGAATTATCAGTTTTGATGCAAATTTGAAGTTAAGACCTTAGAGGTACGGAACTTTTAATTTAGGACGTTGGGCTTCCGTATGTGTGAAGACGTTGAGAATTTTCGCAATTAATGGAATGGATCCTCGCTCTGAAGTTGATTTTATGTTTACGTTTAAACTTGAACTGGGAATGTGGTCACAGAATTTTAACTCATACTAGACGAATAATTAAACTTACCGTGAGTTCATTCAACCTTCTGCCCAACGGTAATGCATCACGTTCCGTCAGGAGGCATCTGGCAGAAACAGTACACTGACAAAGTGAGGTCGCGGTCTGCAAATGCGATATTTAAAGATATCTATACCAAGTTGTAGGGGTTTGAAGGGTGAAGTTTCAGGCGTTATACGGTCAGTTATTAATAAAAATATTTTATAAAGTAGCGATATCAGATTTCATTATCATATTCCAGCTGCACTTTTTATAGCTCGTGCTGTTAGCCTCAAGGATAGAGTACGGTATTCGCTTTCCACACTAGTAACTCGGGTTTGATTTCTGGCGTGTTCAAGCAAGGGAAATTTGTGGTGGAAAACGAAGGTGTTTAGTGGTAAGTTTACGTGGATACATATCTGTTTCCCCTACCGACATCCCACCATTGCAATTAATAATTATCATATGGTGCTATGTAGATAGCTTCTCATTGTGCATCGAGGTAACGCTGCAGTGGGAAAAAAATCTTCTGTTGCGGTACATCACTCCTAGAGGGAATCGGTTAGGGCAGCGGTGGCGAAAATGCTATCTTACGCCGAGCCACTGTGTAAGCTGCAACGTGCATAGCACCTATGGAGGGAGGCGGACACCCGAAGGGGAATTGAAGCAACTGTCTGACATTAACGGTTTTTCATTTTCCTTACGTCAAGCACTTAAATAAAATTATATACAGTACAAGGTTACTAACTAACGTTTAGTATGTGTAACGAAGAAAGAAATTAACAAAAAACCATAGGACACATTATCACAACCTAAAATTAATTGTCTTCAGAATGTCTCTGCGGCAGAGTTTCAAAATCAGGAATTATGTCGCTTACTGCCAGTCGTAGTTGATCATGAAGGTATTTGTCTGTCAGTCGTGATCTAAATTTGATTTTTACTGTTTTCATTGTTGAAAATAATTTTTCACAAACGTAAGTTGTAGCGAACATGGCTTCAACAGAGCAAGCGAAAGAACGAAGCTTCAAATATTTATTTTTTGCCAAAGATTTGAAAAGTTCAACATTTGTCAAGTCCTTACATCTAGCTTTCATTTAACATCACATTGTAAATATGTGAATTTAAATTGAAGATCTAACCGCATTATTCGTACATCTGCTGAAAAAGGATCGACGTACAGCGATGATGATGATGATAATAATAATAATAATAATAATAATAATAATAATAATAATAATAATAATAATAATAACAACACTTAACCTTTTAATGTTTCATCAGTAACATGTAGTAACTTATAATGCCGTTTTATGTTATACAACCGTTTTCCTAGTAATACTTGTGAATAAATTATACATTTAATATTCTCATCATATTGTCAGCAAAAAATGCATCCTCCCATCCTACTTGAAACTTTCGTTTTTATAGAGGTACATGGTTTCGAAAGAGACATTGCGACGATACGCCACTCGCAGGTCAGAGACAAATATACATGGAACGGAGTTTGACTCCAGTGAGTAAGAGGGTGGGGGTTGTACGTAGGAAGCAAGGGAAATGCACTGCGAGCCACAATGTGCTCGTGAGTCGCATTTTCGCCGCGGCTGGGTTAGGGGAATGACGTGAAGTCCAGTACCCATCATTGGCTAAAAAGTACTTGTTTGATAGACGCTAGGGTAGCTGATCAGATAACGTTGTGTGCTTGTGAGCATAAGGTTTCGGATTCATATCTCCGAACTTCAACTTTTAAATTCTTTATATTGATTTTTCTCTTGTATTGAATACCTTTACACGGTAATGATATTGACATTTTGTTGCTGAATTTCACATTATGACAATATATTTATAGCTTATATCACTGAACGAGACTGATAACTAGACTGAGGACATTTAGGCACTAAATAAATGAAATAGGCAGCTTTAAAAGGTACCAAAACTTAAAAATATGCAATATAAATCGAGTGCTAAATTTTTAATGAATATCACACAACACGGAAAATCGAGCAATTGACTTTATAAAGCTACATTACAATGAATAACCATACATTTTTCCAACTTCTCTAGTTTAAAATGATGTCTTCTGTCAGAATGTTTCTAAATTGAGAGAAGGTCCTCTAAAACTCACACGAAGTGATGGGGCAGTACTTCAAAAAGCTAAAGTCACTCGTGTATACTCTGCCACAGAAGAGGGTTCCGAAATTCCCTCATTCATTGGTCATACAAGTAGATACAATACCTTTTTTGTTAATTGAATGGAGAATAAAATATTCGACAAGAAAGGAAAAGGAAAACCGAGAAGGAAATACATCGAAGACATGCTGACTAGAATGAAGTGCAATTTAGAATAACAGCCGAGGAAAGAGAAGCATGACTAAAGCGAAAAGGTCAAGCCTTTGCAATTGATTTATTGATTGATGTGATTGTTTGATTGATTTGTTTGATTCACTGATTCACTTGACTTGATTTTGATGTGATTGAATTTGATTTGATTAATCGGTTGATTGATTTGGCTGACTAACCTGGTTCATCTATCTGACTGAATAATTGACCTTACTGACTGACTGACCTGACTGACCTGACCGACATGGCTGACTGATCTGGCCTGACTGACTGATCTGACTGGCTGACTAACTGACTGACCTGATTGACATGACTGACTGATCTGACTGGTCTGACTGGCTGACTGGCTGACTGACTGATCTGACTGACTGACTTGACTGACATGACTGACTGATCTGACTGGCCTGACTGACTGACTGACTGACTGGCTGGCTGACTGACTGGCTGGCTGACTGACTGGCTGGCTGATCTGACTGACTGACTTGACTGGCATGACTGACTGATCTGACTGGCCTGACTGACTGACTGAATGACTGAATGACTGACTGACTGACTGGCCTACCTGACTGACCTGACCGACATGACTGACTGATCTGACTGGCCTGACTGACTGACTGATTGACCTGGTTGACCTGCTTGACTGACCTCTCTAGCCTGTCTGACCTGACCGACCGACCGAACGACTTAAATGATTTGATTGATTAGTTGAATTGATAATTGACAAATTATTACTTTTAAGCTGTGGAAAGACAAATATTGGAATGGTTTATAAAATCTTTTTGTAATCTAATTATCTATAAAAAAAATAGAATTTCATTTTAAATTGTTCCAGAAAAATGCCTTCAGCCGAATATCCGCGGTCTATTAATGGCTTAAATTGCAGGTTGTGATGAAGATGTCAACCTACAAATAAACTTCATGATATTCTCTGAGAATGAGGACAGAGCATTGATTTTGCCTTCAGTGCTCAGACTCCATTTACTAGAACTAGTTCTATTTCTATATGGAATCTGTTTAGATAGCGTCACTATTGAACGAAACTAGGAGAGGCCTTTACTGTTCTCATATCAACCCAGTAGCGGCACGGTTGTGGATGTCTGATGACGTTACCAGCCAATTCAGCTCCGGAACGTCAATCATGCAAGATATTCGAAAATTAATGAAAAGAACTAATGTAGTAACAAAGGCATTATTAGCATACCGCTGCGATTCTGTGAAATCGACGACATATTGCCATTGTGTAGTGAATCGTTCCAAAATCCAGACAGATTAAAGGGCGAGCGAACGTTTTATGTCGCACAACGCCGCTTGCTCCCTATCTTCAATTGCAGATTGAATGAGGTTAGCTCCATGCAGGACGTCGGTGATTGATCACTCTACCTGTAGCCGGAGAACACTAATTGGTTCATCAAACGTGGACGACTCGAGTACATCCGTTCACGAAACTGCGAGCTTGTTCGCTTGGTCCTTTTTATCCTCAGCTGAGCTTTTAGAACTAGCCGCACTCTTAATTGACCTACATAATGATATTCGCTATGAAATATAATAAATCATACACAATTTTGCGCAGTGAAATGGATTTATATGTTTATTTATATTTTTAGCTGGTTATTTAACGACGCTGTATCAATTACTAGGTTTATTTGTTGATGGAATGGAGTTAGTATTACTGTATACTAAAATAAGTTACGTAGCTACTAACAAACTGTACAATCAATACTTTTGAGAGAATATGCTGTCTTTAAAAACAATCTTATTTTTAAATTCATTCTTCATTCATTTCTGTCCAAATACTTCCTTATTTACAAATGGCTTTTAAGGAACCCGCAGGTTTATTGCCGCCCTTACACAAGCCCGCCATCGGTCTCTATCCTGTTCAAGATTAATCCATTTTAATATTATCCTCCCATTTATGTCTCGGCCTACCCAAAAGTCTTTTCCCTGCGGTCTCCCAACTAACACTCTATATGCATTCCTGGATTCGCCCATAAGTGCTACATGCCCTGCCCATCTCAAACGTCTGGATTTAATGATCCTAATTATGTCAGGTGAAGAATACAATGCGTGCAGTTCTGCTTTGTGTAACTTTTCTATTCTCCTGTAACGTCATCCCTTTTAGCCCCATTGTTACTGTTGCTCCAAGGTTTTTTAATTTTTCCACCTCTTCGAAGGATAAATCTTCAATTTTTATCTTTCCATTTCGTACAATATTCTGGCCACGAGACATAATCATATACTTTGTCTTTTCGGGATTTACTTCCAATCCTATCGCATTACTTGCTTCAAGTAAAATTTTCGTGTTTTTCTTAACAGTTTGTGGATTTTGTCCTAACATATTCATGTCATCCGCATAGACAAGAAGCTGATGTAACCCGTTAAATTCTAAACCCTCTCTGTTATCCTGAACTTTCCTAATGGCATATTCTAGAGCAAAGTTAAAAAGTAAAGGTGATGGTGCATCTCCTTGCTTTAGCTTCTGTCCAAATACTTAAAAAACGTTCTTGAAATCATGAAGAGCAGAACATTATGTTACTGATCACCTGCGCAGTCACCTACCGTCGGTGAAATTAATAAGATCGAAGGTGATTAGGAGGATAAGGAGAAAAACTCAGAAAAATGTACAGCAATAAGATGATCATCCACGCTACTGACCTGAGGGACTTGTTTCGTGCAAGAGTTTGTTAACTAGGGTTACAGGTGAATGGTAGGTCCGTTTTGTTTGAAATTAGTTTAGGATTAAGATCTTATGCTTCGGCAGTGTAGTGAAATAGTCTTATCCTTGTTCAGTGATGCATTTGGTCTCAAATTTTGCCATATTTTAAATTCATATATACATACACACAGGTGATTCAAAAGAATTAGTAGGCTATACACAGAGTGGACATAAAGTCTCGACCCATTTTCATGAAATAATGGTTATTCAGACACGACTTATATAGGGGATATTGTAATGGTATGTACATATGTACAGTAATTCATCGCAACTCAACATGACCACCATCTATTTTAAAGAATTGTGTCCAACGTTCGAATATTGACCTAAAGACATTCGCAAGCATGTCGCCAGAAATCGCTAAAGTTGCTTCTCGAATATGATTCTTTAGGTCCTGTAGATCTCTTACTTTGGTTCTGTATACTTGTGGTTTGATAAACCCACAGGCAAAAAAAAAAAAACTACGGGCGTCAAATCAGGCAAACGTAGAGGCCATACTCTTAGTAAACCTCTGCCAATCCATCTGTTGGGAAAGCATTGGTTGACATACGTTCATACATCTATCGCAAAATGAGGGGGTGCTCCATCTTGCTGAAGACAATCGTGTCAATAATGCCATCCTCCTGTAGCTGTGATTCCAGAAATTATTCCAGCATGTCCAGGTAACTGTTACCTGTAATGGTAGTTTCTGTAAACAAGAAAGGGCCTTAAACAGTGGTTTATATCAACCCCGACCCCACATTCACTTTAGGCGAGTCTCTTTGTCATTAACAGGTATGGTATGGTGGCTCTGTAACCCATATGCGACAATTGGATTTGTTAACTATACTACAAGTGTGGAACGTGACCTCATCACTAAACAGGATATGATTCAAGACGTGTTCATTGTTTACAGCCTCAATTAAATCATAAAAAACTGTCTTACGAGCTGCATAATTTTCGTCGTCTGTTTGTGCAACATATGAATGTGATAAGGTCGCTTTTCCAATGTAAACTTCAAAACACTTGATCTTGGAACATCTAACTGGTTACTTAAACAACTACTCGATGCTTGAGAGCTTCCCTTGATAGCTTCTCGAATACGTTCCACAGTCTGCTCGGACACAGAAGATTTACCAGTATATTGCTCATCGGCGACATTTCTTGTCCTGTGGAATTTATTGACAAGGAGTCGAATATTTGCATGTTTTGGCGCCGGTTTTCGGAATTTATGTACAACCCCTGCTGCATCTGTGTATATGTTAAACTGCGCAATCTGGCACCGACAATGGCTACTGTTCTTCAATACTCAGCATACTAGTAGATTAGTCTGAAGTAAATAATAAATTCCAACGTCAACTGAGAAATGCTTCGAGACTTTATGCTCACTCTTTATTTTAGGAATTGGTAGTGTGGACTATTCTGAGCAAAAATACGTCATATAAATAATGTGTCCAATTTTCAATAGTGCCAGCTAGGAAATGACAAAGCTAAAGCTTGAAATCTACTGTCAGTCAATTAGTGTGTAAATTATAGCGAAATTGAAGAGAAGCTGTAATATTGTAGCGATAGAACTTTATATCCAGTTACAATTTATTTTAAATTTTTAAGATTTTAAAGCAACAGGTTAATTTTACATTATTTTTTATGTAACATGTCCCGCGCCGTGGCGTCGTGGTCTAAGGCATCCTGCCTAGGACTCGCGTTACGGAATGCGCGCTGGTTCGAGTCCTTATGGGGGAAAATTTTTTTTCATGAAATTTCGGCCAGTGTATGGGACCGGTACCCACCCAGAATCGTGATGCACTTGGGGAGCTACGATAGGTAGCGAAATCCGGTTGCGAAAGCCAGCTATAACGGCTGGGAGGATCATCGTGCTAACCACACGATACCTCCATTCTGGTTGGATGATCGTCCACCTCTGCCGGCTGGTCGGTCTGAGCCCTTCACGGGCTGTAGCGCCACGGATTATTTATTATTTATATTTATCTAACATTAGGCACTTCACTAGTATTTTTGTAGGCCTACTATTTTAATTGTTCTTACACATAATTACATGCTTTCACACCGGTTTTCAAATTACGTTATTTTGAAAGTTATTTTTCGTCATACTCACTTCCAAATCCTCTTATTGAGATTCTGGCTGATATGTGCATCTATTAGACAGTACTTCTCACTTGACGATATGTGTCAGAGGAAGAACAATATTGTTTGTATATATCTGAAGTCTGACTAGTGTAATATGTAGCTAGTAGGCGATGGATGGAATGGAGGGAGAAAGGAACTGGCCACACAACCCCATTATCTCCTGGCATAGTTACCTCATAAGCAGTACTTTCTTGGTATCACTTGTGAGGTTCAGACCTGTCTTTGGACAGTTGACTAAACAACTCATTTCCAAAGTTGTATTCCTACTAAAATGACATTTTATAACAAATATTTTTATATGCAGACGAACCTGATAATAACTTACCTGCCGGCACACTTCTATATTATAACTTTCTCTTCTACAGAAGGCGTATAGCTTTTAAATACTCTATAAATGGACTATGACATTGCCAAAACTGACGAGCCGTCAATTATTTTTCCTTCGACGTTGATGAAACGATTCACATTTTAACGAGACGCTAGAAAATTGACAGTTCTTAATTTGACGCATGTCAAACAAAATATGACGAACATTGGCGTAACCGGCGACTAATGGAGTAGGCGAGCTTACATAGATAACGTTGTAAATGTTCCTTCTGACAGAAGTCTTAGGTTGTTTAAAAAACATTTACACAACCAAAATTTATATCACAAACGAAGTTCGAGAAATAACCCATCTCATCTACGGAAACATAGCTAAAATTTAATAATTGGTTACTAACTACAATTGGTATAACTGACACCCATTTTCGGTTTGTGTCAGCAGAATCATATTTGAGACCAGCGAGACTACGAATCGATGTGTTTCCATTCCTTTCCATCAGAGTTCTGCCCAATCGATTTCGAAGTTAAAATTATTAATGAGAATTCAGAAAGTGAGTGATGGTGAATCTCGATATATAATTTTATTTTTTCTTTCTCAAGTTGGTGCGAACAATGTGCAGGTATTATTTCTACTGCCTGGATGAAGAGATTTATCTTTATCTAAGATGTAGCTGCCGTCTCACACACCGCCATATAATGGCACTTTACAGCACATTAATACCGCTAGAAAAGCAATGGTTTAACTCGAAAGCATTCAAAGTACAGTAGTGGCAAAAAAACCAGACCGACCCTTGTAGCTGAGTTTAGAGCCTTATTTACTCCAGAGCACGATAGATTGGTAACTAAGACTTTCGTGGTTCGAATCCTGCCTGGGAAGGAAACTTTCTGTTCCTTATTCAAATTTATTCCCAATACTTTTTGATTGCTGATAAAATTCATGTTCTGGGAATAATAAGTTAATTAAGTAGTAAAATATCACTGCAATCGAAAAGTATTGGGAATAAATTTGAATAAGGAACAAAAAAAGTTTCCTTCCCAGGCAGGATTCGAACCACGAAAGTCTTAGTTACCAGTCTATAGTGCTCTGGAGTGAACAAGGCTCTGAAATCAGCTACAAGGGTCGGTCCGGTTTTCTTGCCACTACTGTACATCTCAACCTAGCAACTCCGCCGAGCAGAAAGCTTAATTTAAATCGGTGCTTTTCTAATGGTGACGATGATGCAGGGAAGTGCAATGAGTGGCGACATTTGAAACGACACTTGATGCCCAGGCCAAGAGACGGACTTGAACCACATGTTGTCCACACCTGTGGAGTAACGGTCAGAGCGTCTGGCCGCGAAACCAGGTGGCCCGGGTTCGAATCCCGGTTGGGGCAAGTTACCTGGTTGAGGTTTTTTCCGGGATTTTCCCTCAACCCTATACGAGCAAATGCTGGGCAACTTTCGGTGTTGGACCCCGGACTCATTTCACCGGCATTATCACCTTCATATCATTCAGACGCTAAATAACCTGAGATGTTGATACAGCGTCGTAAAATAACCTAATAAAATAAAATAAAAAAATATAAAATAAAATGAACCACATGTTTCCGTGGGCATAAATAAATAATGCAAACGTCTTTCTTCATATCTTAGAAGAAATATTTCAACAGATGTTTTTAAGATGTGCGTGCAAAATAATTCTTGTGTTTAATTATAGAGAACAATAGAAAGTAAGATTTTGAGAGAGAACACTATTAATGCAGATTTGTCATATGATAGGCCACTCACTTTCCACTACCATTGGGTCTTTAACCTAGTCATTTGGCGTATTTGAATGCATTTGTAGAGAGACAATAACAGAAAGGTGTTGCAAATGAATAGAATTGTTTCAGACGTTAAGAAAAAAATACTAACTTTATAAACATTATTCCTGTCAATCTTTCATTGTCATTAAATAGCTTTGACATGAAAGTCATTAGCCACAAAACAACTTCTTTTACAGGAAAGGATTTTTAAAGTTGGGTACAATCTTTAAATCAGGAAATGCATTATAATCGTCAAAAATATTTACATAAATGTGTTGTTTTGGTGTCCATGTTATAATTTAAGATATAGAAGATGATATATTATAAATATTTTATATCAATATTACATATTTTAATAAATAATAGTAAAACCAATATACAAAAAGGGAGATAAATGTACTATTGCTAATTACAGACCCATATCATTATTAACAACATTTTCAAAAGTGTTTGAGAAAGTTATGTATAATAGATTATATCATTACCTGGAGTCCAACAATATATTAGTTTTAGAACAGTTTGGATTTAGAAAACAAAAATCGACAGAGAATGCTGCTTTTAGTTTGGTGGATGAAATACTAAATTCATTAAATTCGAAACTACATGTAGGTGGGATTTTTTGTGACTTGGCTAAAGCATTTGATTGTGTAGACCATAGTATATTAGTAAAAAAATTGAAGTTTTATGGTATTAAAGATGAGATGTTGGGTTGGTTTACATCGTACTTATCAAATAGAAAACAAAAAGTAGAAATAAATGTACCAAATAGTCATAAAGTTACTTATTCAGAATTTAGAAATATTAAACATGGTGTTCCGCATTGGTCAATTTTAGGTCCATTGTTGTTTCTAGTTTATATTAATGATTTAGTCTTGACCATAAACTATTCATCCCATGTAATTTTATTTGCAGATGATACAAGTGTAATTATTTCAAGCAAACAATACGATCATTTTATAAACACTTCTAATACAATGCTGAATCTAATGAATGAATGGTTCCATGCAAATAAATTAGCACTTAATGTTGATAAAACCAGTGCAGTCAAATTTAGTACACACAATAGTGCTCAGGTTTCCTACAGTATTCGATTAAATGGAACTCATCTCAAAGAATCTATAAGCACAAAGTTTCTTGGTTTGGAATTGGATAATCACTTGAACTGGAAAACGCATATAGAATGTATTACTCGTAAATTGAGCTCTGCCTGTTATGCATTAAGATCCTTATCTACTATTGGTGATATAAACTTACTTAAAATGTCATACTTTGCATATTTTCACTCTGTAATGAAATATGGATTAATATTCTGGGGTAACTCGTCTGAAGCTAAACACGTTTTTGTTTTACAAAAGAAAGCTATAAGAATAATGGCCGGTGTGCATAAAAGGACCTCATGTAAAAATATTTTCCGAAACTTAGAAATCTTGACTTTACCTTGTGAATACATTCTTTCCCTAATGATGCTGTATATTAAGAACCAAGATAAATTCAGTACTAATGAAGACATTCATCATTTTAATACAAGACATAAATCAGATCTTCATCTACCCTCTGTTAGTCTAAGCTGTTTTAAAAAAGGAGTTCGCTATTCATGTATAACAGTCTTCAATGCACTGCCTAATTATCTTAAAGATTTGAAGAACAACGAGAAAAGGTTCAGAAAAGCATTAACCAAATTTCTACATACTCATACCTTCTACACAATTGATGAATTGTTTATGCTTGTGAATTGAATTATTCTACTTAAATGACATGTACAATTTTATATAGCTCAACTAAAATATGTTTTTATATTGACTTAATCTGTTTAGCATAACTGATGAATTGTATGTACTGTAAATTGAATAGTATACTGTATAGGTCAACTGATGAATTGTTTAAGCTTATAAATTGAATTAATCTACTTCATATGAATTGTATAGCTTAACGAAAATAAGTTTGTAAATTGAACTAATTTGATTGTATATGTTTGTATAGTTCGGCTGATGAATTGTATATGTTCTTAAAATGATTACTAGTCTGTGTAGCTCTACTGATGAATTGTATGTAGACCTACTGTAAATTGAATGGTAATATGTATTGCTCAACTGATGAATTATTTATGATTATAAATTGAATTAATCTACTTGATATTAATTGCACAAATTTGTATAGCTTAATGAAAGTATGCTACTTTGTATTGTATATATTTGTATAGTTTTGGCCGATGAATTGTATATGCTTTAAATTGAATAGTAATCTATATAGCTCTACTGATAAATTGTTTGTGTTTGTAATTTGAAGTAGTTTGCATGATATGTATTATCAATTTCTGTATATCACAACTGGTTGAATTGTTTATGCCTTAAATTTAATTAAATTGTTTTGTATTATAATATAGCTCAACTTATGAATGATCGTTTGCGTTTGTAAATTTAATAATCTCATTGGCTATGTATTGTATACTTTTAGTAGAGCCATCGATGTAGCTCAGTCGGCAGACTCGCTGGGCTGCTGATCCGGAGCTGCGTTCGGGCTTGGGTTGGATCCCCCTTTGGACTTTGGTTTCTTCGGAGGTTTTCCCCAGCCGTGGGACTGAAGCCGGATGGTCTATGGCGAGTCCTTGGCATCAACCCCTTTGATTTGATTACCCCCTTTGATTTGATTACCTGGTTGGGTTTTTCCGAGGTTTCCCCCACCGAAAAGGCAAATGCCGGGTAATATTTTGGCGAATCCTCGGACCTCATCTCATCTCACTACATCTCGCCAAAATGTAAAAAAAAATGTAAAAAAATTGTACAAAATTGTAAAAATTGTAGAAAATTACTAAATTGTAAAACTATAAAAATTTGTAAAAATTGTAATTGTAATATTGTAAAATGTTGACATGTTCCACATCTTAAAGCTTCATTGCTCATGTAAGATCTATGGAATAAAATAAATGAATGAAATGAATGAATGAATGAATGAATGTATCGTTTTGTGGCTTGTGATTATGTCTGGCGCTCTGGGTTTAATTTTCGTTAGTATACAATGCTCGAGTAATGTGATAAATAAAGACACAAAATTAGAAAAAATAAAGTTATAATCTATAATACGGCTTTCAGTATCCAATTAAAGTAGTTAATTCGTGCTTTCAACAAAGTTCTCATTATCATCTGCTTCAAGAGACAAGAAAAAAAAACCGATTAGCATTTTGAATATACTTCAAAAGCGATTTTAAATCTTTCAGTTTATTTTTATTTATTTTTAACTTGATTTTTGGTATTTCACTCAAAGACTGAATGGAAACATGTCCCATGGCACCTGTATGTTCACCTCCGTTTCATCCAGAGTTCTTAAACTGTGAAATCTTCAAATGGAATTTTGACAGTCTGCGACAGATGGACCGGATCATTGCCACTTGGTTACAATATTGCTTTTTAGGCATTCAATTTCCTTAAAATCTCCTCTCTTCATTTTCGTTATCACAAACGGTGGTTTCTTAACAGTGCAATAACACTGATCCGGTCATTGCTCCTTCTTTTGCACCTTGCTGTAGAGCAACTTTTCATATTTTTGTTCTTTCTTTCTACTGCTAGGATGTTTGGATGAGGGGGGGGTCACTTAATTTTCCTGCGCCTTTGGAATATTCTATTAACGAACAAACATAACCTATTTTAACGGAGGGATAATCCCAAATCTCAATAAGAATTGTGGGATTTATAAAATATGTGTTAAGGACACACAAACTAGGTACAATAGCATCTAGTTTCAACATTTATATGCGTATTAAGATAAAGATTTGAAAATGAGCCAGTCAATTTTAATTAATGACTTTTTAAAGAACTTACAGTATGTAAAGCTGTTCGATATGTTGCAAGACATAGTCGTAAGCCACTGGAAGTTATGTCAACCAGATTACTGCTCATTTAAGCTGTTCGATATGTTGCAAGACATAGTCGTAAGCCACTGGAAGTTATGTCAACCAGATTACTGCTCATTTACATCTACCTCTTCAGATTCCGAATCAGATTTACTTGTTTCAAGATTCCACGAACTACCACTCTCTACAAAATCTTCTGCCACTCCAAAATCTTGATTTTCTTCAGATACAGACAACAATTTTTCTTGAGCTGCCGCCATTTTTTGTGTCTATTACTGTATCTACCGCAGATAATAACAATTACTTATAAATACTTTTCAAATCACAGGGTTTAGATACATCAGTTGGAAATGTAATGTAACAACAGTAAAACTAAAAAACGCACAGAGTTGGTTTATGACTACCTCTGACGGAATTCTTTATATGTTATTCATTGTCAGAACAGTCTTCCTTCAATGTCTACCGTCACTCTAACTTGAAGTGTTGTGGGCGTAGGGCTTTTCGCCGTAAGACTAACAATAAATTCGAGGCATAACAAAAGAATAGCAGTATGGACTCGTGTCACTAACTGCAATTTTGTAATTTTTTAATTAATGAGAAGGATCCGAATAAAGAAGGTGGCATTTCTTTCATTAATGTCTATGAAAAGAATCCTTTGTACTATGTTATCTTCATTCTTCGCCCTTTTCGTAGAACTTTGCATCATCGCTTCTGAGTTACAGACCAAGAACTGAAAATTATGAATGCTTTCAAAATGATACTATCCTTAAAAGCAATACCACAAATCAACTTCCTCGAAAAAATCAAATATCTTAACCTAAAATGTAGGATATTTGATCTACTATCCACAATATAAAGTTATTATATTTAATTCGACTTAAATTCCGTACAATACAATTAGATTCTTATTGCTTTATATTGACTTGTTTGTTGGTTAAATTATAAAGACGAGCGCGATGTTACAGTATGTTAGCAGTCTTTCTCTCAATTGTTTGTATGTACGTTTTGTTTTCAGTTCCACTGCGTCCCAACGCCCACTGCTTTTCATCGAAACAGCCGCTTGCTGTGTTCATAGCCAGAAAATCTGTCAGGTTCATATTGTGTTCGTACGGAGCCGTTTTTTCAGTGTTTGTTCAGCTTGTTTAACCATACTGCAATCAGTTACAATGGAGTTTTATGAACTGCAATTGTCAATATTTTATCAAACGAACTCTGTATCACGGGAGCCTCGATCCCTGAAAATTTAGTACCATTCTCACCAAAATAATCATTATCATCACTACTGAATACTTTTTTTAGCATAAAAATTATTACATGACTCCCATTAGATCATGTTTACGGCATTGAAGCTTACGCCTTTAGCGCTGACATTATTTCAAACTTCGCTCGCTTATTGGAGATGATTTAATTTTTCTTGTCGAGTTTTAGAATTTTAAACTGTCTATAATGCTAGTTCCAAGTTGGTAGTTCAACAGACTTCCTGAGTCTTCGTAATCCATCTAAAGGTCCATGGCACTATTCACAAGAAACAATTATTTCTGTACCTTTTATACGTAGTACACTTAATTTTGTAACGAGCTCAACAGAGTAGATGACCCTTTAAGTCGTACCAATTTACTCTGATATTGAAACCTATGTGCAGTTCCGCAGCGTTGAAGATGATAAGCTCTAACACATTATGGAATATCAAACGTCTACTTCTACTTCGGTCAACGCCAGGGAATGGATAGAGTTCGCGGAATGAAAAGCTCCCGCTCTAGCATTGAACTAATAATTGGTGAAAGTAATGAAGTGTCTGTACTAACCTTCTTAAGAAATGCAGGAGGTCCCTCTACCAACATCAAAATACTTTTATGCAAGACTTAAAAGATTCATATGTACACGAGTCGGTTTCTCACCAGTGATACTCCGAATGTTATTCCTCATTTTATCTTGAGTTACTCAATAGTATTGGTATTCTGCTCGTACATTTTCCCTTCAAGTATCACCATAAATGAAAGTCACATGTCGACAAATCTGGTGACCGTGGTGGCCACAAGCCTTCGCTCACAGTCCGCTCAGCAGTAAACATCTCAAGAACAGCGGTAACTGATCTCTCAGATTGTGTGACATGATGCCCCATCCTGCTCAAAGAAGGAGTAATAATTACGCTCCTCTTCTTGTAGTTGGGGATAGAACTTGTCCAAGAAGACTACGTAGATTGTGGTGTTCAAGAATATTGGACAGATAATGTGTTTGGTACACCACTAACCGATCTTTAGTGGTATAGTAGTTGTTCGTATATTAGGTTACGCTGTTTCTTTTTTCCATGTTTTAGAAGTTTACATATCCCGACAGATGAAACCAAGCCTCGCTGTTCATTATATACATTCAAGCAACCATCTGTGACCACATCCAACAACCAGCGGCAGAATTTTACACGTATTTTTTTAACTGGCTCCTTCATTGAATTTCAAAGCCATCAACATATGTCCGCAAGTTCTGCTGAGCCAGTTTAGTGGTGGACTTTCGAGGACTAGTCATAATTTCATTCATTTGCGTCGTAAATTGAGGCGCTTTGTTATTTGATACATTTGAAACGGATCGAGTTGCTTGCAATTTTCCCGCCAAATCTTGAATACTGCTTTTCACTGGTATTGGACGAAGCGGAAATTTGCTATATAAAATTTCCCGTACATCCTTAATAGAGCTGGCACCTGTGTAAGCCACTATAACGAATACCCGCTTTGGTATTGTATAATATGTCATGTTTAATTTCTTAATTTTTTTACTTGGTTATTTAACGGCGTTGTATTAACTACGAGGTTATTTAACGTCGATGCAATTGGTGATAGCGAGAAGATATCTGGCGAGATGAGGCCGAGCATTCGCCATAGATTATCTGACATTTGGCTTATGGTTGGGGAAAACCTCGGAAAAACCCAACCAGTTAATCAGCCAAAGCGGGAATCGAACCCGCTTCGGAACCCAACTTCGGATCGGCAGGCAAGCGCCTTAGCCGACTGAGCTACGCTGGTGGCTTGTCATGTTTATTCACAACACTATGCACAATATAGCACAACACTACTACGGTTGAAAATTCTCAGTGCTACCTACTTTATAATTAAACAATTGACAGTTACAAGGAAGCGAACAAAATAATAAGTAAAAGCTAAGAAATAATAGTAATATGTAGTAAATACAAGTGCTTGACAAGATGAGACTGGCCGGTTATTCGTGCCATTACACAATGATATATAATGACTGAGCTACCAGAAGGATCAACCAATGCTTAGTTTTCGTTTACTGAAGTACATATGGGATCACACGAGTTTATCTTTTTAAGATAATTTATATAAGAACTGAATACTGGACGGATCAGACAACAGAAGTCCGGTTGTACAAGCAACACACACTGAACTGCGGAACGGATTAGTAAACGATGTAGTTTTGCTGAAGTTTTTCATACAAGCACAGAAGTTCGGAATGCATCAAACAACTTTAGTTTTCAGAATATTTCTAAAACTCGTTGCCTTGCGAATATCTTGCTTTCGCGTTTGCGGACATGTAGCTATCCAGCCAAGATTTTCGGATACACAAGGGAGCGAAAATGAAGAAGCGCCAGGAAGGGTTCAATTTTAGGTTTTATTCCAGGTCGACGCCTGAGAAGAGAGGATGATTAAGTGCTGTGGAGGGAGACGCGCTAGGAGAAAGCAATCTGTGCCTTGTGAAGGGTATTATCGCAGCTTTGCTCTGGAGACCGATGGAAAAGCTCCACGGATATGATAGTATACCTCGTCTCGTTAATTCTCTTCTTCATATATGCAGTAAAGTAATGGAACTATTTGAAAAAATGTTAAGATTAAATGATAGATTTATTTTTAGCTGAGTTCATTGTCATTGCGGACATAATTGGACACCTTTGATAGATACTGTATATAATCAAAAATTTAATCAATGTAACACTATGACACAATCTAATTTTATCGTATGTACAAAGCTAAATACTTTTATGAGTCTTAAATGCTTTGAAACAAATATACAGTATGAATCGTTTGTACTATTTTGTGGAGTAACTTCATACTTAACTAGAATTTATATTTTAAAACTTGTAAATAAAATTATTGTACACTAAACACTTCTACGGAATGGGTTCTACGATGCAAGAAAGGAGTAATTCTTAAGACGTCATAGTCGCAAAGCATAATAAAATTATTTTAATAGTTAAGAAATTTATTTTCTTTGAAGATTTGAGATTTTACTACTTTAAACTAGTTTATACTCGGCTGCTTTCCTTAGCGCGATGATGTGAAACGCACTGCTTCTTACAGTCAGATCGATTCACCTTGTTTGGATATAATGCTAAATTGCAGTGATGTGTCCTTTTCAGTTTGTGGTTACATTCTCTTCTCGTTCACAAAGAAACTATCTCCATTTTCTTAACAGTAGGATTCTCCAGAAAAGGTGTAATTATGTTGGACTTGTATTTCATAAAGTAACATTTTCGCTACACTCTTAGCATACCTGTGCACATAATGTGCCTATATATGTGTAACATATACTAGTTCATAAAAACTGTTTCGATCAAAGGTTACTGTAATAATATTTGCACTTTTTTCTTCGCCTTTCAAGTTCCTCCTATCCTTCGGAAAACAATCACGTTTCACAGATACAACGCTGTCCAGTGTTGTACAGGAGAAGCAGCCACCATTCTTTTGGATGTGTTGTGTTTTTGTCTTATCAGCTCTTATATCAGCTACGTAAGTCAACATAGAGCGTAATTCTGCTTTATATACCTTCACTTTAGTATCCTTTCTTAGATGTTTGTTTCCCATATTATCGATAAATTATTTATATGACCCGATATTATTGCTGCCTTATTTTCTTCATATAAAATAATTTCATTTTTAATGATACCCAGGCATAATTTCCATCCCAGGTTTTTGAACATCCTAACTTGTTCGGCCATTTTTCTTGTAATTCTAGCTTATACAGGGTCTGATAATTATAGTTTCCCATTTTCAAAATACAATAACTGTTATATTGTTTAAAGGAATTACAAACCATGGACACTGTTAGGTATGTTATATTCTTGTATTTACAGATTATTACCTTATGTTATGAAAATTACATCCTTAAGATGCCCAACATTAGCGTCAATACATTGTTGTAATCTTCTTTGTACACTAGTCATTGCTCTCTAAAAAAGTGTCTGGCGTGACATCAGCAATTTCCTCACGAATTGCATTTTTGAGGCTGTTGATATCAGGGAGTCTTCGAACGTAGATCTTAACCTTCAGATACTTCCACAAAAAGAAGTCTGGTGCAGTAAGACCTGGAGATACGAAGGGTCATTAACTGTCACTGAACCTGGAGAGACGTAGCCCAGGGAAAGCAGCACGCTCAATGTTCCAGTTACAACGTACCAACTAGCCAGGAAAAGTGTTGTCAGCGTGTCATTGTAACGTTCAGAGTTGACGGTAACCGCAGCACCATTATTGTCCTTGAAGAAGTAGGGACCGATAATTCCTTGCGCTGCAATAGCACACTACACAACAACCTTAGGACTGTGAAGTGGACGTTCGTGGATTAGAAATGAATTTTGAGGAGCCCGTTGTGGCAGAAATCTGTTTCGTCACTCATGATCAGGCGCCTGTCAATGTCAAAGTCATTGGTAAACAACTGTAACATCTGTTGGCAACAACGAATGCCCAAAGCTTTGCTTGCGGCTGTTAATTTCTGTGTAACCTGCAGTTTATATGGATGGAAATGCAAATCAACATGCAAAATTCTTTGCATGCTTTTATCCGACACATTCAGAATTCGGAAATACCTTGTCCTGAACGACACGGACTCCTCTACAAAACCATTGTCACACATTCAATATTTTCAATTGCCTGTGCTGTTTGCGTATGAACACGAGGTTTGTTTTCATCAGATCCGATTTCATGCCACTGGCTCACCGATTATTATTTTTCGTGACGGTGCAGTTCCACGTTGTCGATTATCGCAAAATATCCGCCGAAACTCGCGCTGTACAGCCACAATTGACTTGCTTGATTAATAATGTTCTACGCAGAAAATGCGCTTCTACAAAGGCCAATGTTCCGCTGCTAACTAAATCCAAGGCCATGCCAGACCCAATCACAATGATCAAAGCCTCTACCCTTAAATTACGCATACATAATTACGAACTTAAAATGGAAAGAATTTAAATGTATGACTCTGTATCTTATATGTAGTGTAAGCAGAGTTAACAATTTGATTTTTGTAGTTCTTAACTTCCCTCTTCTCATGTAACCTAAGCCATGATAACTTCTCGAAGGAAGGTGAGATATGATCAGAGTATCGAACATTACTAATGAAGCGAACGCACGCGTTATGAACACGCTGTAGTTTCTGAGAGGAATCAATCCTGAGATCACTGAACAAAACGTCGCAATAATTGAAGTGAGGTAGAAAGAGTGTCTGTACTAGCGTCTGTTTTAATTTAAATGGACAATGGTACATTCTTTTTAATGAATGGGGAGTAGAGAATGCCTTCTTACATGTATATTTAATATGTGTATCCCAATTGAGAATAGATTCGAAATGCATTCCGAAGTTTTTACGGTACAGCTAAACGGGATGATTGTTTTATTCAGTTTCACAGGTGGAATATTCAGGTCGTTGACATCAGGAATTAATCTGTGGTTCGCGAACAGAATAGCCTGTGATTTACATGCGTTTAGGTTAAGTCAAAATTGTTGAGACCAGGAACAGATTGAATCAAGATCTTTATTAAGACTATTAATGCTGCCATTTAGTGCATCAGAACGGGCTGAACGTTGTCTGCATATATTTGATATCTACAGTGCTTAAATTATTTAGAAATTCCATTTATATAAATAGAGAAGAGGAAGAGGCCTCATGCTAAACCCTGAGGAACTCCTGTGTCTGCAGTATGCCAGGATGAGAAACGATTATTAGATATAACACGCTGCTGGCGGCCAGTAAGGTAGGAGTGCATCCAGATGATAGCACTATCACAAAGATGTAGCGTTTGTAGTTTAGTCACTAGTAGATCGAATCAATGGCTTTGCTATAATCCAATAAAACTAGTACAGTTGCCTGTCGTTTATTCATGGCTGCGTGTATGTCCTCATTAACATTCAACAAAGCAGTACAAGTGCCATGGCCATTTCTGTATCCTGATTGTAAAGGCTCTAAAAGATTAAATTCGATTAGATAATCTAACAACTGCTTATGAATGGTGCGTTCCAGGACTTCAGATGAAACAGGAAGAATGCAGATTGGCTTATAGTCTTTGGTAGAAGTAGGTTAATTTGCTTTAGGAAGTAAACGTACCAAAGCTATTTTCCAGAGTTGTGGATAAGCAGACGTGATAATTGAAGAATTGAAAATAGTCTATGGGTTATTACGGGAAGCACGACATCGAATAACTTATTGATAAAGACTATGCTTATGTTATCAGTGCCTTGTGCTTTAGATTTAATGCTTTTAAGAGCCCTCCTTGCTTCAGAATCAGTAAAGTACGAGAAGAAAATTTTCTCTCGAGAAGGAGGAGGATTAGCTGGGAGAGTATTAATTGTATTTAGTTTTTGACTGTTTTTCAGGTCGTATAGTGGAAGGTGAGGTAAAGTATTCATAGAGTTTATCAAGTGGTATGTTTATAACTTCCGTTTCTGATGCTTTCTTCCCTACTCCCATATCACGTAAGTTATTCCAAAGACACCGCGGGGGAATGGACGTGTCGACGAGACTCAGTGCGTGACAGCGTTTAGCATTTCTAATGCTTTGTGTGTTCTGTTTCTAAGTTCTTTATAGTTGTTAAAGTTTTCAGCAGATTTGTTGTATCTGTACTTCCGGAAAGCAGCGTCACGTGACGTCAAAAGATTACGAATACTGTCATTCAGCCATGGGGCGGATCGGTGGGTGGCACATCTCTTCTTTAAAGGTGCATGTTTGTAGAATAATTGTATTACCATGTCATTTTAAAGGTGGCAACTTTTTCGTCAACTGTGATTAAATATAAAATAATAGGCCATGGCATTTGTAGGCGTCAGAAGTTAGTTGGTTAGTAGTGTTTTTACTTCATAAATAATAGTCCTAAGTAATTATCTTTACATTTATAATGTATTCAGATTAAATGGTAACTTAGATAAGTATCAATAACAGTATTTCGCATTAGTATTATTATTATTATTATTATTATTATTATTATTATTATTATTATTATTATTATTATTATTATTATTATTACTACTACTACTACTTATGCGCTGGTATTAATTGTAGATCTGTTTGAGTGGAAGAGAAGACCTTAAGGCCTTAACTCTGCCAGGTAAAATAAAATAAATTATTATTATTATTATTATTATTATTATTATTATTATTATTATTATAATATTCACTCAGTGTCTTGAATTCGTTTCTGATCATTAACATCACTAATATCACGATCGTTATCATAACTGTTGCTCATCATAATAGTTATTGTCTTCACTGTTATTATCATTATAACTATCATTAACACCAGTATTTTGTTTTTAACCTAGTCAACATCGTCATCGCAATTATTATTAGTATCTTAATCATAGGTGAGGAGGGAGAAGCCTACAAAATTGGTCCGATTTTGTAAAAGACCCGTGCACTGGATTTAAAGACAAATTCTGATAGTGTAATGCATTTATATGTATAATTACTGAATAAATCCACATCTATCTTTCGTTCATTCACTACCGGTACCATCATCATCATCATCATCATCATCATCATCATCATCATCAAGCTTCCATGGAGTTGACCCGTTCCGATCTCATGTTAGAGGCAGAGAAGTCTCTACAGTGGTCTTCCAGGGTTTCTTGTATCCGGCGGGATGTCATTTTTTTAGTAATCTACGATATCTACATTCTATTGACATGTTACATTCACTTTAAACATATTTTAAATTATAAATCAAAGACTGATGTCATTCTCAATTCTCCCAAAGCTTCTGTATTTGTTTTGTAGCATTGTTGATTAAAAATATTTCCATATCTATTGAAAGAATTATTCAGAGCATAATCTGCTTATTTCAAATTTACATTGTGTTTTTAGAAATTTATAAAAAATAATTTTATGGCATGATAATAGAAAATTTATGCACTACGATAAAAAGTGTGGATTGCGTGTTATGAATAAATACTTTTAAATATTTATTTAAAAATATAAAATACGAAAATATTTATTTTATCTGTGAAGTTGTGTCCAGTATTTTTAACTAATTCAAGGGCGCCTATGTTCATACAAAAGATACTTATTTGCATAAAAATCTGCTCCCTGGTTATCAACAAGTAATTATGGCAGATGGAATAAAAAGAGAAACTCTAGACCAAGAGCTGCTGAGTCCACCTGCAACCGTAACTGAATTTTAAACGAATTCATATTCTTCGAAGTGCCCTATATCGGCCTCCAAACTCCATTCGAAGGCAAATTTATTTGCATTTCCACCCTGACGAGACTAGTGACTCAGTAAACAAAATAAAGGAAGACTTGAATTCTATTTCACTGTGGGCACACAAATTTGGATTAAGGTTAAATCCAGAGAAATCGCAAGCAATCGTAATGGGACATAATCGTCTACGAAGCACTCTTGATAGTAGTACTATACCACATATAATGTTGAATGGGATTATTGTTAAATACAGTGAAACAGTTAAAAATCTTGGCATTTTTATGGATAGCGATCTAAATTGGAACACTCAAGTAACACACATTTGCAAAAAAATATTTTCTCAACTTCACTCCTTTTCCATATGAAAGAATTTCTACCACTTAGTCTAAAAAAGAATATTGAGACTCTTGTAATGCCCCATTTTGATTATTGCGATTCCTTGCTAACTAATGTAAATTCAATCTTAGCTGAGAGACTACAACGTGTTCATAATGTGTGCATACGATTCATCTGCAACACTCGTAAATTTGATCATATAACACCTTCCCTCCAGTTACATTCATGGGTGCGTCTGAAGGAACGAAGAACAATACATTCACTGTCTCTTCTGTTTAGAATCATGCATACTTCTACTTCGAATTATCTGTTTTCGCGCTTTCAATTTCTTACAACTCTTCGAAACCGACATCAAGCACTTTTACTCATCTTCCTATACTGTAGAAATACCTCGCCTCTGGAATTCGTTACCTAATGATGTCAGGGACTCCCGGACTTTATCACAATTCAAAACTAAATTCGAAAATGTTGTCTTAGTTATTGTTTTTAGGTATTGCTAGAAGAATTTATTTGTGTTTTTTTCTTATTTAATCTAGATTAAAATTGTAAGTTTCTTGTTTATGTTAGTTAATTAGTTAGGATACAATTAATTATGATACTTAATCACTCATTTAAAGTTTTTGTGACTGCAACCTGTGTATATTTTGTGTGGCTTATCTTTGTTTATAGTGTTTTTTCTCTCTCTCTCTCTTTATTTTTTGTGTCGCTTTATTTTGTATATAGTGTATTTTTTTCTCTTTTTACTTATATTATTGTATTTGTATTCGTGGTGTTGTGGAAGAGAAAGCCTCATGGCCTTAACTACACCAGAATAAATAAATAATTGAGTTAGGAGAAAATATAATTTGTAGCCCGAAGTAGGGCACTTTCAATAGGGTGAATTCGTTTCAAACACAGTTACGATTATAGGTAGGCCTACTTAACGGATCTTGTTTCAGTTTTCCTAGGCACATACTGTACATGGACTTTTGGGTTTTGATGATCACTGCCGACACCATTAATACGAGGTTAATTAAAGAAGTAAGGTAACAAGAGCTCTCACGAGTGACATATTCCTCCTCTTGTTCGAATTATCCTCCAGGGCCCTAGCAATATACCACAACTCGTCGACTTGTTGAGGTGTATGGTGCGAAACGGCGCTTATCGTGGGAGGGACTGGATCGTCCTGGATCGTCCTCCCTATAGCTCCGATCTGGCACCCAGTGATTTCCATCTCTTCGGGCCGTTCAAGAAGCACCTGGGTGATAAGCGATTCAACACCGTTACGGTAGTTCAGCAAACTGTCACGATGTTGGTTCAGGGACGCAAATTTCTTCTATGTCGGCATCGATGTCTTGCCTACCATTGAAACCAGTGTTTGGACATACGTGGTGACTATGTTGAAAAGCAATGCGTACCAATGTCCTACTACTGTGTATCGGTATATCTGCCTGTGAAACAAAATTTGTCCATGTTACCTTACTTTTTGAAGCATCGTCATATTATCATTATCATTACTTTTTTGTTATCTTAGTAGATGTTTATATTATAATCATGACGATTAATATTGCAGTTAGCACAATCTTCACCACTGTTGTAATGATTGTCACTGTACTGTGATTATTATAATTTTGTAACAGTTATCAAAATTATTTCATAATAATAACAAATAATATTTATCATTATTGAATATATTTTATACTGATATAATAAGGTCTATTCTTTTATCATTATCATTACCGACATTATTATTATTATTATTATTATTATTATTATTATTATTATTATTAACAATTAAGAGAAATAATATTAAGTGCAATAAATCTGCACGTAAGTACATATTTTCCAAAATGGAGTAATGATAATAGTTTCCCATCAATTTCGCGTAGATTCCTCGTAGGATAGGTGTTCACCTGTTCTCTGAGCAGATCGCCGTGGGTCTTTAAACACCAGTAAAGTAAGACGTACAGGAGATATAATGAGGAAGTGCTGTTGCAAGTTTAAGTGTCTCGGGGCTTGGAAATTCCTTCACGGTATTGTAGGTACAGACCGGCTCTTTTATCAGGAAGTGACAAGCTCCCTTGAGAGCTTATCACACGCCACGTGATGATGCAAGTTCTTTTATTAGATCTTCACCTTTAAATAGGAAAAGGTCGCGGGCAGAAGAGCGTACGGGACTGGATTGTTTGGAGGCATCTGCCCACGCAGCATGCGAACGCCGCGAAAATCTTTTGCTTGGGGGAAATTGGTTGACGCGTTATATTCTCTTGGTTGGTAATTAGGATGTAACAAAATCTCCCTAGCGTAAGGATGAAATTAATTTGCTTGCACAGCTTCACTGCATGTTGTTTGCAGTGCATAACGACCCAAACACAGAGATAGCTGCGGATTGTTTCCGTAGCTGGTACAGAAGCGCTTGTGTTCACTGCTGGTTACAACTCGTCACGAAGTACCGAAATCGACCGCAGATTAGCAAGCTATTCAGGCGGTCATCGATCCAATCCCTACCGTGAATTGACTTTCCATTCTTATTGTCCAGTAATCGAAATTTGCGTAGCCCAAGCATAGGTTTATTGTTCTCTTCGACTTTAATTTACATTGTACCTAAGAACTGATAAGAGGTAGGGTTTAATTAACTATCCTAGTGAAGATAGAATAAGGAGTGGAAGGTCTTCTATGACAATCCTTTTAAGGGACGAATCCTTAGCATAATATGAATGGAGAAGAACTGTATACCATTTTGTTCCTTAGCGCTTGGAATTCACAGAAACGATTATTTTACATGGGAATTATTATTTTTTTTTATTCCAGTATCATTTAAACCAGTTAGAAGTGCACAATTTATAAACTGCTTTCCATCAGGGTTCTCAGTTATAACAAATATTTTGTATAATGTTTCTGTCAAGTTTACGTTTTAAGAGTACGCCTATTTTAATAACTATTGTATATATTACAGATACTATTGTCTCATAAATAATTCATGATTTGGAGAAACATTTTCGTTGGAGTATATTGACAGGGTGCGAATTAACGGAGGATGGAGGGAATTTCTCTTCTTTTGGAAAGTTATCCCCCTCTCATAAATTCATATTAACATCCCTGCGAGGGATAATTTCTATCTTCACAAAATATAATGGTTATAATACGAGTAATTACTTTATAATGTATAAAGTAAGTAAAGAAAATAATATTGTTGTATTATATCAACGGCAAGCTGACAACAATCAACAACTTAGGAATTACACATCTTATCTTAAGCCTGCTCATGGATATAATTATTATTATGATCAAGATGCAAGACAAGCAACTCAGTTCGACCAAGCGTTGAGCTGTATCGAATGAGATCGAGGTCTCCTCTGTTGCCATCAGTTTGTGTGTAATAAGATAAGAGGAGCGATGCAATTGATGCAATACGTAAATACATTTAGTTCTGAAAAATTCCGATACGGTTGTATAGGTCTGGCAAGCAGGGAATACCGACGGAAAGAATGCGAATGAAACAATGAGATAAGAAAGAGAGGGCGACAGGAAAGGTCACGAGATAACTTGAATAATATTCAAGAGTACAGTCGGAAGAGAAATGACATCGATAGAATCAGTCGCGTTGTTATTGTTACATTACGACTTTAGTTTCTTTCATTGCACGTGAATACGTGTCTGTATTGCACGGTATTATTATTTCATTCGTAGACATATGTTGCGCTTTTAATTGCCTTCGAATTTTTCTCTTGCTACGTTCTTTATTTTCACAACGATGTCCTCATCTGTTCATCTTCTTGGAAGAGACAGTACTTCCATCGGCCCGTACCTCTCGCCCCTCGGCGTGCCTACATACATTCGTCAAAACGGACAGCAACGCCACCATTGCTTTTCGGTAATCGTTCCTTGCGCGAGCTATATGCTTGTACTGTTCAGCTTTGTTGTGAATATAGCTTTCGTTCGATACGTGTCACCTAATCACCTTAGGGTGCGCCACTCGGTCCCTTTTTGTTACATGAGAAGCCAGTATCGACTTTGTTACGTTATCTGAGTCTGACTGAGTGACTTGAAGTTCTATTGTTTTAATATAGTACTAACAGCAATCGAACATCTGGCCATTCGTCATCCATACTTGTAACAGTTTCACTTGCAAAATAGTGTAATTTTGATTAGTTTCAAAATGATACGGCAAAAAAATTTGAAAGATTTTCTTGTGAAAAGTATAAATACGCCAAATAACGCAGAAGCGGATTCATAGTGCAATGACGGGTTACAGCTTACAATTGACAAGAATAATAAAGGCATTGGAAAATGTGAATTTGAAGCAGGCGATGAGAAACAAAGTGCTAGTAAAATGCCTGATAGTGCTAGTGACGTAGAACAGGATTCACAGTGCAGTGGCGGAGTACAACTCACGAGTGACAATAATAATAAAGGGAATGAAAAATGTGAATTTGAAGCTGACAATGAGAAACAAAGTGCAAGTAAAGTGTCTGATTAGTGCTAGTGTAATTTAATAGATTCTTGCATAGAGAAATCGCTACTTAACAAATGGAAATGTACGCGTCCTTGTCTAGTGCAAAAGATTCGGGAGAAGTTATATGCACATTTTGCTCCGATATTCAAAACTTGGAGGTTTAAAAAATGCATATTGAGAATGCATTTATTCTGGGCTTAATAGCTAAAAACAGTAAAAAACTGAATATAAAATATCTAACCATGGTAGAAGTATATTCCATAAGATAAAGTGCACTGAAATTATAGAAGAACGGGAGAAAGAGAGACTGAATAACTCCACAGAGATAGGTTTTAGAGTTTGGGAAGTAACGGCTCCAAATTTGCATACTTAATGCAAGAACAATGATTCAGAAAATTCAGCAATATGTGCTTTGCAAAAATTAAATGACAGCAGTGTTGCATTCTGATCATACTTATGCGAATATTATTAGTTTCATTTCAGAAAAAATCTCTGCAAAACTTTCAAAATACATTACCGAAACAGGTTGTATGTTTAGTGTAATAGTTGATGAAAACACCACGGTATGAAATAAATCCTGTTTGATTTTTTTATTTACGGTGCATGTTCGACGAACAGCCATGCAATTATTTTTTTTATATCATTGAACTATCAGACTGGTGAAGGTTTGGCTGAAAGTATTTGCATGTGTTTTATACGGCATGGCATAAGTGAAGAGCATTTACGATTTGAATTTGCTTCAGATGGCGCAGTTAACCTTCAAGCACATATAAAGGATCTACAACTATCTTGAAAGTAAGTTCAATCGAAATAGGTATGCTTGTAATTCACTGGATGAATCATAAACCGAAACTTCCTGTAAGTGATGTCATAAATGCTCAGTCCGCTCCGCTTCATTTTAAATCATTTATGGATTCCCTGTACACACTCTTTTCAACTAATGCCAAGAATGAAAGGGATTTGTCTAAGGTTGCTACAAATCTCGGTACTGAGTTCAGGAAAATAGGTAGATGTTTTGACATTCGTTTGGTTGCTTCTACTTGCATTACTGTTAGTGCTGAGATGACAAGCTATCCTGCATTAGAAGAATTCTTGCATATGAGAAGCGTAAATGTTAGCTGTTCTTCTAAATTACGAGCAAAATACAATGGTTTATGCATAAAAATGAAAACATGGGGGTTTATATTGAAGCTTGGCTTATTCAGAAACTGCTTGGAAACTTTTCAACGATTTTCTTTGTATCTCCAATCAAGATCATCAAGTACTATCATAGTCATACCGAAATTAATACATATGTCAAAACACTTTCGCCAATGAAAGAGAGTTCCAGTATTCATTTTAAATTAGCCGAGGAGGATATATTTCGAAAAAAAAAAATGTTAAGAAAGAGCCCAT
Source organism: Periplaneta americana (assembly GCF_040183065.1). NCBI lineage: Eukaryota > Metazoa > Arthropoda > Insecta > Blattodea > Blattidae > Periplaneta > Periplaneta americana. Next base: position 31,650,203 of record NC_091133.1, on the reverse strand, counting down.
CAGTGCATCCTCTGAAACTGAGAAGTTGCAGTTTTCAAAATTCCGTCTTCAGTTTTGTCAAGGCTTGGTTGACAATATCAATTCAAGATTTTCTGACAGCAACGGGTTTTCAACCACTGTGAGGTGCTAAATCAACAGCGGTGGCCTACCAATGATTCAGAGTTGATTTTATATGGTGACAATGACGTAAAAACTCTTTGTGAAACATTATACACAGCTTCTTTAGGAGACAACTTAATTCCACAGATAAATCGAGAATACAGAATGTTTAATGAAATGAAGAACGCAACTGCACTACGCAATCATTTAAAAGATCTTATTGAAAGGGTTAAAATAATTTATGTCTCATCATCAGAATGTGAACGAGATTTCAGTAACTTACAATGAACAGTACTTTAACAAAAATCAGGAATAGAATGCATATTGAAACACTTTCATCTGCGATGTTCATTGCAATTAATGGTATGTGTTTAGATGATTTCTCTGCAAAAATTATGCCCCTATGTGGATAAAGGAAGGTCGGCATTCTGCAAGTGATCCAGCTTACAGGAAAGAAGCAAGACAGTCTTCAACTTATTCAAGTCAACTATTTTTAAAAGTGTCTTCTAGTCGTGATACAGAAGTGAGTTTATTCATTACTTTATTACTCTTACTTCCATTACTTACATTTTATCACAGTAATGTAAACAATAATAATAATAATAATAATAGTTTTATTTATATTCTTTATCTAGAATTCTAGCACTTCTCATCAGAAATCTTAATTCGTGCCCTGTGTATTGTGACAAGAAATTGGTCTAATCTTCAAAGTAAAGATGAAAAATACAAAAGTAAAATTTGATTTTCCGTCTCTGACTTATTTATTAAAATGTCAACAAAGTTATTTTTGCTAATACAGCTTATTACACGTGAACGTTTTCGCCCCTTGTTATGGGCATCATCAGACAACTGTGTGGATATCTATCATTCAAATTCAAAGTAAAGGTCATTATAATCTATGTTCTTGACTTTGAGCCGCCTTTAAGCGAGATTGTCATCCCGAGACAGTACCAATTTCTGCTTTTTGATGCGAAGAATTCATTTGAACAGATTCTAGTTTTGGAAATTTCTTCGACGCAGGAAGTGGGCCGTGGATCGAAACATAAGAGATCTGAAGTGCAAGCTCAGGATTGTTGCCAGTTGTGGTAACAGGGTTTCTCCGAATGCTTTGATTTTCCATGGCTGTTCGAGCGGTATCAGGTCTCGCATTTTCTTGTTGTAAGAGAATTATATTTCGATTGACCAATACCGTGTATCTATTTCAAAATTTCATGAACTCGTTCTAGTTGTTGAGAATAAAGTTCCGCACTGACTGCACGTCCGTTTGAAATAAACACTCAGTGAATCACACTTTCAAATTTCCACCAGACACGTAACATTACTTTGGGACCGAACCGATTTTGTTTATCGACGGCTTTTCCAGGCTGACGGGGATCGAATCACTGTTTGAGGTGTCAGGGGAAAGTAGTATCCCATTTTTCATTATGTGTGAAACTTCTCATTACAAATCTATCCTCCACGGGATTAGCGATAAGTTACGACAGATATCCACTCTGCGTTGAGCCTGTTCAGATGTCAATTCATGAGGTAAATATTTACAACTGCTATATAATTTTCTAGTCTTGTATTATATCTTTTGGACCATCAATATTCTGAAACCTTTGAGTACTTTTTTGTTGATTTTTCTTCCAAAACTCTACATAAATTCTCAATATTCCATGCCTTGGGTACTCCATGACGTAAATCATTAATGTCTCTTTCTCCATTATTGAAACGCTGGAACCATTGCTGTGCCACACGCTTACTAACGACACCTTCACCCTAGACTTCACATATTCTTCGATCCGAGGCAGGAGATTTATAATCTTCTTTTCAGTGACGCTTTAGAAAGACTATAATCTCAAACATTATTACCTCCACTTCATGTTCTTTGTATTAAGAATTGGCGAGTGTCATATGCTCACAATGCGCAATTATAACCACATCCTCCTGCAAATTGCATTGCACAACTAAATAAAATCATTAAAATTAATTTACGAAACACCAAACTTGAAAAACCGACATTACTTTTCAGATGCCCTAATAATAAATCACTTCAAGTAATTGATGTTTGGCCATGCTGTTAACAAAATGTATACGCGTGTTTCAACCTGTGGCCTGCCTGAGTAGAGCTGAGACGAGACGTTATGGCACCAACCTGCGCAAAGTTTTAAATTGCCGGCCAGCAGGGTAGAGGAGTGGGGGTTGTTTGGGTTACGGTTCTCAAGCTCAGAACGGCAGGCATATCCGTTTCATCTCTTTTCTAAAAACATTCGTCTTACCTCAGTAGCACCACTTTCCTACTCAAGAGTCCGAAGGTACCTAATGGAATTACGCCCGCTATTACATCTTTATATTCTTATTCTCCGACCGAATCAGACGACTGACCTGTGCTGGAATCAGATGTCCCTTAGTTTATGGAAATGTTCTCCAAAATACTGTCCATCACGTGCTCACTTTCAATGTAATTGTTCTCTACTTTCTTCACATAATCATGCACTGATATCCATTCTTGGAAGAAGCGATTGCAGAGTCGGCCTCTGCTTATACGTAGCGTAGAAATTATAGAGGAGTCTTCTTAGGACTTCCTCATCAAAACTGTCTAAAGCTGCAACAGTCTTCTTCAGCTGTGATTTTTCCGGACTGGAGAAAGTATCTGCTGTTCCTGCCTCAATATTTTTCCCTCTTCCCTGATTCTTGCCAAGGTTCGCTTTGAAATTCAAGTGGCAGCCAGTACCCTTACACACACGCTTTTCAATGGAATTGGTATTCCATTTACAGCCTCTTCTGACATGAATTTCCATACAGTGTATGCTATTTCATGTTCTTGACTATGAACTACTCTATGATTTCACACCTTAGACAATGCCATAATGAGGGCGCTCAGAAGGACAATGTTTTCAGTATTAGCAATAGCGGTAGTAGCAGAACGATCTGAACACTCGGAATGCTAGTAACCAACTAACCCAACACCCCTCCAGTTGAGTGTGAGGGCGAGTCCAAGCAAACGAACTAAAATGCGTCCCTCGAGCCGGTGCCATAACTTCTCATCCGGACTCTACTGGAGGGGACGTAAGGGCAATTATGAAACATGTCTGATGTTGACATTAACTACATACTGCCAACACCATTGTGGAGAATGTGTGTTTTCATGCGTTGAAATTGCTACTGAAGTTATTGCGATGTGCAATTATTTCAAGAAACAAAGTCGATATCTCACTAAATAAAAATAAATAATGCATAATGATAAATAAAAATTATGTTACTTATATCTTAAGGATTTATCCTGCGAAATTACAGTTATTGAACACCTTGCACTCTGTTTACTGTAACATGTAGAAAAGACCTGCAAAATTAAGGGCCATAATAACTTTTCTAAAACTTTATACTACATGTAGAGTTTCTTGGGGTGCTGAAACGAAAAGTGAGCACAGATTTTCTCTATCACGTACCATGTTTCCGCAACATGCATTGGCACATTTATAAAATTGAATGTAGCGTTATTGAATTTAATATGGAGAAGTGATGAAGTGAACATGTCCTGTGGTAAATATTAAAGTTATATATTACAAAAACTATTAGGTTGTCATAATTAACAACAACAATTTAGTCAAATGCATTATACCGCCTTTTTCTCTTCATGGTGAAGTTGCATTTGTTGCTTTCCTCTTGTGTGAGGTTCAAGACATGTTCTTCGTGACCAATGCTTTTGCTCGCGATGACTGCTTCTTGTTCTGCTGTCCCATTCACAGAGGGAATATGGAAGCTTAGTGTACCCAATCCGTTGACCAAGAAGCATGTACAGCTCTCTCAGATCTCCACAGATCATTCAGTTATTATCTTTACATTTTATTTGTGTAAGAACCAGTTCAAGATTCTCATAAGGTGTACCGAATGATGAACAGGGAACGAAGCAACTTTTTGTCATTATGAAAAAGCACTGATCACTATCTTCAGATGTTTTTTTGGAGAAATCGATAAATGTCTCCATCCACTTCGAACTGGACATTAAACTTTTATATGAAACCAGGAATGCAACTACGGTATACTAAGGCACCCTCTTGTGAAAAGTAGCAAGTAAATTTCTCTTCTCTACTCCTGTACCAATGAAGAAATGTTCTGGTGTCAGCAAATTCATTACTGGAGCATAAGAGCTTAGCCTTTTCCTACGATAATCTTAAATCTCTTATTAAAGCATTGAGTTCAAACTGGTAAACTCTTCAGAGCGAGCGAACGAACAAATAAATAAATAAATAAATAAATAAATAACAAATGAATTCTTGTATTTGCCGCAATGAAAATCTTCTATTCAACCAGTTCTCCGCCAAAATTAACAAACGATGTTACAAACTTTTATTTTCTACACACGTCACAGGAAATGCTTATAATAATTTCGTTGTCAAATAAATTCCGTAACGTTTGAAAGGTGTGCACGACATTTTGGAGCATTTGTGGCTAACATTAATTTTATGGTATTAATTTACTGCATTGCAGTGTGTTATATTTTTATTTTGAACAATCATTTAAGGAGTGTAAATACAATTCAGCGTCACATTCTGTGGAAATCGTGAAATATTCATTGCCCGTGCACAAATATGAAGTGCTTAAATAAATAAAGCCCCATTTCATTCACATAACAGAGAACAATGAAACCGGAGCTTGGTCAACAGTTTGTGAGAATTTCCTATTGAAGAACTGTCGTGATTTTGATATTAAAGCTCATGGTTGCACGTAGGCCTACCGTACACGAGAGAGATGGTCACAATAAGCGATGGGATTCTGAAACTTCACAGCTATATATTTATAGATTGACAATTATTATTGAGTTCCATCTCATTGTTTTTGTCTTTCAGAGTTTGAAGAAGAGGGATTAATAAGAAGAATTTTAATGTAGACTATTATTTTTTGGTAATGTTGAATATGTAAATGTGGATAATATACATATTACGAATGAATTTACAAATACAAATACATAGGCTACCTGATTATTATTATACAAAAGGATATTATTAGAGAAGAGTAGAATAACTTTAATTTAAACACAGATAAATAAATAACTTACGCGTAGTAATAATATATAAATAAATTGAAATTAATAATAAAAGCAGAAAAGACGAAGTTATAGTAGCCTATCTTCCAAATGAGCAGAGCTCGTGTTCGGAGATGAAGTACTCGTACAAAAAATATCTTATAACTGACATGTAATGTAAAGAAAAGGCAATGAATTGTTGTACCCCATAATTGAAGACCAAAACAATGTTGGAATGGTTCGAAAGATTAAATTTATTTTTCTCGTAAAATAGTTAACATTAGCATCACCAAGGCGAGGGAATTTTTGTATGGTTTTGTTGTAATGTCTTGAGTCTAAATTTTCATTATGTTTTATTCCTCTAGTAGTTTTATACCTTGGTTCCCTTAACGCTGTTATGTCATTCCGTCTAGTGCAATAATTGTGACATCAAGTTAGATGATTTTTCCCGAATTTTATAAAATTAATGTAATTAAATGATTCATTTCTTCTACCCAAAGGCAAATCTTTCATTGCAAACCCAGCATTCTCTAATCTTTCCTATTTTCTGCCTTCCTTCTTCCCACCGCATATGATCCACAAACCTTAATGTGTATCATCTGATATCTTCTTCTACCCCAATTTTTCTCCTATTCAATATTCCTTCTCATGTATTCTTCCACAAACAGTTTCTTCTCACCATTGACCGAACCAATTCCTTTTCCTCCTCCTGATCAGTTTCAGCATCATTCTTTCTTTCTTCACCTACTCCTTCCAACATATATTCATTTCTTATTTTGTCTGTCCATTTCACACGCTCCATTCTTCTCCATATCCACATTTAAAATGCTTCTATATGCATCTATTCACTTCGTCGCAATGTCTATGCCACAGTCCACACAAAGTACTTTACTACTGTAGTCTCTTCTTTTAGTTCTTTTTCTAGAGGTCCGCAGTATATAATAACATAAAATATATAGGCCTAATATTGGTTTATTTCCAACACTTTAAATTCTGTAAAGATGAAATTGGTAAGATAAAGTAAATATTTATTGAAACAAATTTTTATAATTCGTTTTCGAAGTAAAATTATTGGCTTAAATGTATTTTTAGAGTTTTTAGTTGGTTATTTAACGACTCTATATCAACAACGAGGTTATTTAACGTCGATGAAATTGATAATAACGAGATGATATTTGACTAGATGAGGCCGATGATTCGCCATACATATTCCTTACGTAAGTAGATTCTTTTAAGATAGGACAAATACAGTTTTTATAATTTGTACTGATATTACAATTTTCATTAAATTTATTTCTTTTGGTGTAAAATCAATAGGTATTGCATATGTTTTCTGATATTTAGTGATAACAGATTTACATCCTACGAATGTTTAATAATATGTATACCTAAATTCGCATTGTCATTTAATTCTGACCAAGGTACACTGCTAAAGATAACAAATTTATTGTCAGCATATGAAAACAAAGAGCCTTTCTAGTTTTGCGAAGTTAATATTCAAGAAATCATTAACATGTATTAAAAATAAAATAGGGCCTAATATAGTTCCTTCTGATATTCCTGTATCCAAATTTTTAGTGTAACTGATTTTACAATCTAATTTGGTTGTTTATATGTTTGTAAAATAGGACTGAAAAAATTAGAACATTGTCTCTGATACCAATTTGATCATTCTTATTTATTAATAAGTATTTTATGGTTAACCGTACCAAATAATTTTTTAAATCTACAAATATGCTAAATCATTTATTTCCACTATCTCATTCTTTCATAATTTCTTGTGTGACTTCGAAATTCCAACATTGGTACCTACTCTGTTTAGAAGCCAAATTGATTGTTATGTAATATATCATATTTATTTACATAATTTATTTTTTTATTAATGTACTTCCCTAAAATTTCAGCAAGTTCCGACAGGAGATATAAGTATTTGTCTATAATAGTCATATCGTATTTTTGCCAGATTTATAAATATGCATTACTACGGCTTGTTTCAGTCCATATGGAAAGATGTCATATGGAAGAGAAAACATACTTTATAAGTAAAGGAATTGGCTTTGCTATACAGGGTAAAAGGGGTGTAAATGTATTAATTTTAAGAACAGTATCTTTAGGTTGTAGGTAACCTGATAGTCAAATGTCATTTTGGTACTTGAGTAACGGTTTAGGCGGAAAAAAATAATTTGTGTTTGAAGTCTGATTCCCATTAATGGTGAAACTATTGGGTATTAAGACGTGTGAATGGTAAGATATCAACAGGAAGAAGTCAAAAAGATATTTCTTTGTCATTTCATCGAAAAATATTTCATTTGTGTAATAACTACTGTCACCAATCAACCCGCAACAGTGTACTTCCGAATGGATTGCTCCATGGTTTGCCGTAGTTCGCAAGGAAAGTCCCTACGCCTTCCTGGAATCTATGCAGCTCAGCTCACAAATTATTTTCGTATTTTTTAAAACAATGTTTTCTGCTTGTAGGTATGAAATTCTAATAATAAAATGGTAGATTGCCAAAGGTTTTGGTACCTACTTTCTTTTTCTTGTTAGAAGGGAGGTAACATCCCACGCACTATGACCTGAGGTCTATTGTACACCCCCCGATATGGGAAGAGTTGCGTGCCCATCGATCCTCTACGCGCACCGACCTAACCACTTCACCCCCTTAACGACCGGTCCCTACAGCCAATAGAGTTCATGTACCACTCCTGCTTCGGCAACCCCCCCCAAGGCTCGCTTAACGGTCCGAGGCAGAAGTCCTCCCCCGAGAAGGTCTGTCTCGGGTTCCGTTGCAGAAGCTATATATTATCACATGGATACAACCCACGGAGGTCGGTCGAGAGAGCCAGCAGCTTCAGAGGGCCGCCTGTAGAGCGATCTGAAAACCATAAGAAGTAACGGCATGATGAATGAAGGAATGATAGAGGAGGAAAGGAAGTGGCGAAGATGAGTGGGGTTCCAATCGCCTGAAAAAAGTTAACTGATATTCATCCATGGGAGTGAGGGAGGGAAAAAAAACAAAAAAGTCACCCAGGCAACTCGTCCCAACCGGGAATCGAACCCGGACCCGCAAGGTTCGGAGTTAGACTCGCTAACCCCTCAGCCACAACGGTGGACTGGTACCTAAGTTACTTATTAAAATATATTTACATCAGTATTTTACTACGAAATATCAAATGTTTACAAATCATGATTTCTTAGTTACAACACTATTTTACTGGGAGTGCGATTTATATGCGAATCACATAACAACGGCTGCTGAATATCCTGCTCGATCTCAGACTATTGAATATTACAGATTAAGTAGAAGTTAATGTAGGCGAAATGAGTCCGAAGTCCAACTCCGAAAGTTACCCTGCAATTCTGCTGCAAATGCTTGAGGGGAGAAAGCCCCAAGCAGGTAACTTGTTCCAGCCAGGATTTGAACACTGGCTCGCTTGTTTCACGGTCAAGTATGCTAACCGTTACTCCACATCGGTGCAATATTACAGTTATTACCAGGGAAAGGATTTATATGTAAATACATATTTACTTATAAAGCTAATATAATTTATATTTTGCATTATCTTTATGTTTCACAATGTGTAGGGTTGAAAAATCCTACTTTTATTTTCCATATTTTTCCATATTTTAGAGTTTAGTACATATTTTCGTTAATTTCCATATATTTTCCATATTTCATATAAAACAGTCCATATTATATTAGGTTTAACAATAAAACAAAACAAAATTCCATTAACTTTTAAAAATACATTTCAACAATAGAGATTTAAACACATGTTCAGTAATCCCTTTAACATCAGAGTTATTTGAAAATTAGCAGTCCTATCAACAATGGGAAAGTAAGTTACAAAACTGTATTAATTTAATTTAAAATTTTTAACAGACTTCAGTTGTGCAGCTCAACAGTTAAATGCCAGTCAGAGTACACATAGGTTCAGTTTTGTAAATCATACTATAAAGACGGTAAATATGCCAAAAGTACGTCATTCAGTCAATTTAAAATCAAAACTAACAAGTTACATTTCAGAATTTAAAGAAGATGGTTTATCAACTGACAATAAAATATTATTTTGTAATTTGTGTCAGTGTGCAGTATCATCTACACAAAAGTTCCTGGTGCAACAACACATTACAACTAGTAAACATCAGGCCAACAAACAACTAAATTCCAAGCAGAGACAATTGTTTTTAACACAACCAACAACATCGAATGTAAGATCTGAGTTTAACATCGACCTGTGCCGTTCTCTCATCTCTGCTGATATTCCTCTCTACAAACTAAAGAATAAGGTCTTCAGGGAATTCCTTGAAAAATATACTCAACATACAATCCCGGATGAGTCAACACTTAGGAAGACGTATGCTCCATCCATCTACGATGAGACAATACAGAAGATAAGAGATGAAATTAAAGATAGTTCAATTTGGGTTTCCATTGATGAGACTCCCGACAAAGAAGGTAGACTTGTTGGTAATGTAGTTATCGGTTTGTTAAGTGAACAATATTCTGAACGAATTCTTTTACATTGTGATGTTCTAGAAAAGTGCAATAACAAAACTATAGTTAAACTGTTCAACGAAGCTATGGGTATCCTGTGGCCAAAGGGTATTATGTACGATAATGTGTTATTCTTTATTAGCGATGCTGCCCCTTATATGGTCAAAGCTGGACAAGCATTATCTGTTGTATATCCTAAATTGACTCATTTTACTTGTGTGGCGCATGCATTTCATCGTGTGGCAGAAGTGGTCAGAGACAATTTCCCTAAAGTAGATTTGTTGATTTCATCAGTGAAAAAAGTATTTCTCAAAGCTCCCAGTAGAGTTAACGTGTTGAAAGAAATGTACCCTGAAATTCCATTGCCACCAAAGCCAATTTTAACTAGATGGGGTACATGGCTAGAAGCAGTTGAATATTATGCCGAACATATAGACTCTATTAACAATGTTCTCCTTGCATTGGACTCTGAAGATGCAGTCTCAATTGATACTGCGAAAACAGTTACCTGTGACACAAGTGTGAAGAATGACTTAGCTCACATTCAGCATACATTTTCATGCATCATAAAAACGCTCAAAAGTCTCCAAAATAGGCACCTTTCACTATCTGAAAGTTTTGAAATTATAAATAGTACTGTGGAACAACTGAATCGTGGTAGAGGTAAAGTTGCAGATGCAGTAAGAGCTAAGGTGGACACTGTACTTTCAAAAAACCCTGGATATGAAGAACTACAAAAGGTTGTTGCTGTGATGAGTGGTGAATCAACAGTGAAGATTAACTTGGACTTATCCCCAGCAGACATTGTGAAATTGAATTATGTACCAGTTACTTCTTGTGACGTCGAACGCTCTTTTAGTCAGTATAAATCTATCCTCAGAGACAATAGAAGAAGATTCACTTTTCAGCACTTGAAAGAAATGTTTGTAACCTATTGTTATGGTAACAGACAATAAAAATTGTGTTTTGTTGAAACTACATTGGAAGATAAGGTACGTCCATTATATTTTTTGTTTAGTTTGATTAAAATGTACCAATATTTAACGTACATAGTCATTTTTTTATAATTTTAAGTCCATATTTAATTCCATATTTTGGTAAAAATCCATATTTAATTCCATATTTTGGTAAAAATAACTACATATATATTTACATATTTCATATATTTTTAGTCCATATAAATCCGTTCCCTGGTTATTACCATAGCTGTAAACGATCACGCTACTATATACGTACTATGAGATTTATCATGCGACACCAAAGGAATGTGGCGATTACGGGCTACAAGAATTCATATGTCATTTCCCAGATACAGGATGATTCAGGTCCTTTGCAACAAACTCTGGTGATCGATAGATCTCACAATGAGGATCATTTTTCGTAAACAACCCATGGTCTCCGATGCCTCGTGTAGGAGCTGCGTGACATGGAAGAAAATACAGGTTTTAGTGACATTTACAGTTAATTATGAAACGAATTATTCATTTCTTTCAAGTACCCTTTCGGGGCAAGTTACAAGTGTTCTGTCATTTTGCTGCCCGTTTAAATGGAGCGCTCTTTGAAACACGCTTCCGCTGTTCATGGAGGATCTACCCATCACGATATGAGGGGACATGTGGTTCACCATTATATCCCAACGCACTTCAACCTGGTTGTACCAGCACATCTGAACAACATCTACGGGGAGCAATGGATAGGGAGAGCCAGACCTGTTACATGGCCAGCGTGATCATCCGACTTCACGCCCTTAATCTTTTTTTTTTTTTTCTTTTGGAACATGTGAAGTAATACACCACTCGAATTGACACCAGAGAGGAACCGACTGTGCGAGTATTAGCTGCTTTTGATCAAATCCGACACAGACCGATAACCACTGCTATGACGGTGTAATGAATGTAAACAAGTTCAGGGTAGACACTTTGAACACCTGTATCTTGTCAGCAAACATACTTGAAAAATAATTCATTTCATAATTGTTAATGTCACAAAAAATCTATCTTTATTCCTATTTCACTTAGCATCTAAATGAGGCATCGGAGAACATGGGTTGTTTTACGAAAAATGATCTTCGTTGCGGGATCTATTGATTATCAGAGTTTGTTTCTGATATCTTTAATCACCCAGTATATTACGTTGTAGTAATTTATTTTTGTTTCAAAATTTTTGCTCACTATTTAAAAGAATATACAGATGTACATTGTCGTTATTGTCATAAGAGAAGTAAAACTTGATGAAATATGCTCTGTGTTTCAGTCTGACTTCAGCATTTGCATTTGAAAATAGTATATGAGTATTTCTTAGTATTCGGAGAATGAAGGACAGGCCCTCAGAGAATAGTAATAAGAATCTGAAAGTTTCCTCCACTGTGTAAGCCTACCTGTCGCATTATATAATTCGTAACAACTGAGAAGTTCGCTTTCACAAATATAGTTACATAGGATTCCTTTTGTTGGAACGGATCATCTTGGAATATGATAGCGGCGAGTGCTTCCACAGAAGCCGACGTGCCTTGAATTGTTTCGAGTTTGTAGATTTCTTTTAACAGTAAGACTCAGGAAGACACAAAAATATAAAATAACATATTCTAGCACTTCCAGAAGGACAAAATAATAAATCACTATCTCAGTAAAGTTTGAAAAAATACAGATAATTAAATTCTTAGACATGGCATATACCTTAAAAAATGATACTTCACTTCATCTGTACAATATGTGAGTTTCTTTTAGTAGGCCCAAATCGTTTAGCAAGCTTCCGCCAGGTAGATGTTGTAAGTGTGTTATTGTTAATGTACCGTCCGACGGAGTGATTATATCGCAGGGTCGTCGAAACGGAGGAAATCACGTGAGAGTTACGTACTTAACGGGACCATTTTGATTAAATTATTTTAAACAGTTTTATAATATTACGTAGAATTCTAATTCCGTACAGCAAATATTTTCAGGAAAAAGCCTAGCATCTCAGTCACTAGCCTTTACAGAGTGGTCAACAGAAACGGGTGGGGAAAACCGAGATGCGACATAACCACTCGGTTGGAGAGTGCGGGATACATTGCCTTCACTCTAACTTCTAGAGCTAGGACTTTGATAGAATTACATCTTTTTTCTAGTAAGTCAGAAACATAGCTGCTCTAGTATTTATACGTTATGTAATAAACTGAGTGTTTTAAGACATATTTGTTAGAGCATTTTTTTGCCTGTTTCAACTCATAAAATCATTTTTTTGTTTTATTCAGTCATTTCTGGGGTATTTGCATTTCATTTTGCCCAAAAATCCCCATTATTTCTGTAAAATGTTTATTTCCTTTGATATTTTCTCTACATATTTTGTCCATTAATACCTATTATTTTGTATAGTATTTTAATCGCTTTTTCTAAAAAAATATTGTCATTTTAACGTAGTATATCCCATGTAATGAATCAGTCCAACCACCCATTCAATATAGACTCCCCTATACCTGCTAGTTCCGGATAAGAGTAACCGCAAGGCTGCCTGCCCATTCCACCACAAGGCGGCTATTCTTTCTTTGTATTTGTAACGGTATTAGCTTACGACCAGCGACTTCTTAAACTCCAGACTTTTTCAATAAACTTGTCTTCTATTGTGCATATTGAAAGAGAAACTCACCCCCACTTTTGTAGGGGCGGACAAATAAAAATTTCAACTTAACTCTTAGTATTGTCTGCAGGCTAAAAGGTGGTGTACTAAATTCAGAGTGTATTATGCCGAAAATAAAATTATATACCGAGGTGAAATTGAAACAATATATATCGCATTACGGTGAAAAAGTTTTTGGTACAGATGGAATAGTGTTTTATTGTCAGCTCTGCAGTGTGAAAGTGACAGCAAAAAAGGAATTCACCGTAGAACAACATGTGAATTGCGATAAACACAAGCGCGGACTTCAAAGTCTTCAGGAGGAAAAAATATGCACCAAGTATTTCTGGATCAGTGTTCATCAAATCATTCACAGTTTTACAAGGACTTATGTGAAGCCTTCATTAGTGCCAACATTCCATTGAGTAAACTGAGCAACGTCAAACTACGAGAATTCATGGAAAATAACGCTGGAAAAAATCTACCAGACTCTTCCAGTAAACGAAAAAATTACGTTTATGGCAAATATCCGACAAGCTGTTCATGGAGAGAAAATAAGGGTGCCGATGGATGAAACCATCGATTCAATGGGACGATTTGTAAACAATTTAGTGATTGGAACAATGGAGGAACAAAGATAGGGTTCAACATTTCCGTTGAACAGTGAGTGTCTTGAGAAAGTGAACTATTCCACAATCTGTAAACATTTTTGAGAACTTGAAAAGTCAATGAATTTACTATGGCCAGGCGAAATGAAACACAGCGATGTACTTTTGTTTGTGACTGATGCTGCACCATATATGGTGAAAGCAGGTAATTCCCTTAGGGCCCTCTACTCGAAAATGGTGTACTTGACATGCCTTTTGCTCATGCATGTCACAGAGTCTCAGAAGAAGTGGGAAGTCAGTTTACGATGGTAGACCAACGTATCGGCAATGTAAAGAAAGTGTTTGTGAAGGCACCGTCGAGTAGCATTCTTCAAGGCCTTGGCCCCCGGAGTACCAATACCTACCCTCATGAGGTGGGGAACTTGGATTGAAGCCTGTGTATATTACAGGGAATATTTCAAGAGTGTAGAAGAGGTAGTATATTCTTTCGATAGTGGTGATGCCGCTTCCATCAGGATTGTACAGAAACTCTTTTCTGACTCAGAGTTTGAAGGTAAACTCTGTTACATTAGATTCAATTGTGGTTTTCTATCGTCTACAATAACTTCTTTCGAGAAGTCTGGTGTCAAAGTGGTTGAACAATAGCGTTAGTGAAAAATGTTGTGAACAAGTTAGAGGGTGTTTCTGGACATATTGGATCTTGCATAAATGAAAAATTAAGAAAGTTTTAAATAAGAATGTAGGCTATGCAATGATGTGCTCCATATCAAGATAGATAGATAGATAGATAGATAGATAGATAGACAGACAGACAGACAGACAGACAGACAGACAGACAGATTCGTTCCATAATATTCTTACATTTGCTTCAAAGCATAGAATAAAGAACATGTCCAATTTTTACGTTTAACAATAAAATGCAATACATATAAAATGCAAATATGAAATATGTACAGAATTAATACCTTAATAACAATAATATTTTATACAATGAAATATATTTACCATTTAATAGTATTATAATATTTACACAGTACTGTGAAATGTCAAGAATTCATCTACAGGATAGAAAGTGTGAGATATTAAATAATTTTTTAGTTTTACCTTAAATAATGCAGGGTTTTGGCTATGATTCTTAATGTCTTCAAGAAGACTATTGAACATTTTTATCGCCGTGTAACGTACTTCCCTTTGAAAGCATGATAAATTTGATGATGGCGTATGAAAATCATTCCTTCTGCGGGTATTTATACTATATATGGCTGAGTTAGTTGGAAAATTTTCTTTATTACATAAGAGGAAATTTATTGTAGAGTATATGTATTGATTTGTTAAGGTTAGAATCTCTCATTTTTTTTTAAATGATTACATGATTCTCTATGCTCCAACTATTATTCTAATGGCTCTTTTTGTAATAAGAATATATTTTTACTATCTGCGGAATTTCCCCAAAATGTTATTCCGTAGGACATAATGGAATGAAAATAGGCTAAATATATTGTCTTTAAGATACTGCTGTTTAGAAATTGTTGTAACGACCTAATTGCGAAGCATGCTGAGCTACGTTTGGGGGTTATTTCTTTGATATGATTTTTCCAATTGTATTATTAATATACAAACCAAGAAATTTGGTTGTTGATGTTTCTAGTAGAGGTATGTTGTTGATAGTTGTGTCCATTGTTTCAGAGATTAAATTTGAAGTGGCTTTAAATTGAATTATGTTAGTTTTATTAATGTTTAATGCTAGTTTATTGGTTCTGTCTGGAGACAATTGACTGTGATTTACTGGTCAGTGACATTGCATATTTTAAGTATGTACCTATTGTTTCAGTTGAGGTACAAAGGACATTATCTATGTACAAGATTTCATTAGCTGACATTCGTCAGAGTTTCAATTTTTAAAATTTACATAAGGTGTTTATTGTACACTGCAAACACGCAAGTGCTCAGTAAGTGCAATGTAACATGAACTACATGGAAAGTACGTCAGGTAAAATAATTAAAGTATACTACTTAGAAAGTTATGTAAAATAAATAAACTTGAATGTTGGTACTAGAATTTAATTTAATTACTAATCTAAATATTAAGGGGACACTCAACTTAAAAATTGGAGAAAAAGTGTCATAGAAATGAAAAATTAAATTTCTACACTAATTTATGTTACAGAACTAAATCAATACGCAGAATTCTTCCCCTATTCATTGAGAAGTCACAGTCAGATGCACAAAGCCAAAAAAATAAAAAATGTTAATTAAAAGTGATACTTCAATTAATGATTGATTGAAATGAATAGGGGAAGAATTCTGCGTATTGATTTAGTTCTGTCACGTAAATTAGTGTAGAAATTTAATTTTTCATTTCTATGACACTTTTTCTCCAATTTTTAAGTTGAGTGTCCCCTTAAGTAGCACAAAACCTCTTTTCCTACTAAGTCAATTTTAGAATGTAAGATTAATTTTTAGGCACTTTTTTTAGATTTTTAGGTCATAAATGCGCTGTTTTAGGACATTTTTTTTAATGATTTTTAGGTCATCAAAATCCTAGCCCTACTAACTTCCAATGCTCCCAGTTCACTGTGTCCACTGCTTTCTTGTGTTGTCATTTTATAGTATGGTGTTTCTTTTTTCTTACTTTGTACGGAGGAGCGACTGAAGGCTTGCCCTACAGTCTGAAGCTTATTGTGCTTACCACTCCTATTCTGTGAATGATTGGGTAGCAGAACGGTCGCGCTCTTGTACAAGTAGGGTCTACATCACGCCGCACCGTGAACTGGACCTGGGCTATTGTGTGGATGATGATGATGATGATATGTGAATTAATGATGGCGAAATGAATCCAGGTTCAACGCCGGAAATTAGCCAGCAATTCTGCTAGAGTTGGTTGAGGAAAAACCCCAAGCAGGTAACTTCTCCCTTTCATGATTTGAACCAGGGCTCGCTCGTTTCACGGCCAGACGCACTAACCGTTACTCCATAGCGGTAGACTATAGTATGGTGTTACTGTTATAATAGATTTCTGTCAGTGTGTCCCTTTCTACCACTTTTACAATTCGTTCATTTTAATAATAATAATAATAATAATAATAATAATAATAATAATAATAATAATAATAATGACACGTATATTCTACAGTGCAACAGTATAATTACCCCAGAAGTTAAAATTAAATGTATAAAATAACCATAAAATGAGTAATTATACACAGTACAGAAACATATTATAAAATACTTTGTATGAATCAGTAGTTCTCGAAAAGCACTCCTAGAAACTATATTGAGATAAATAAATAATAACCACATGCTTAGCTCAGTTGGTAGGCACGTATGCTTGCTGAGCCGGAGCTTTGCTCGGACGTGGGTTTTTAACTGCGAGGTCATTGCACGACTATCGACATTGTTGATATAGCCTTTAGGATTGTTACCATGTATCGACATGTCTGTGAATAATATGCTATCTAGCCATCTTGGCCTGAGCATAATAGTTATTAAAACTTTCATCATCTTCCGGATTTGTATATGCTTGACTTCGATATTTGTTTGTGTATGAATTCATTGAACATGACTTTGGATTTATTGAAACTATTTAATCCTATCTTCAAGCCTTCTGTACATAATTCTTGGATCGTTGATTATTTGGCATTATGAGGTTAGTTACTGCGAGAGAGATTCAAGAAGTAACCTTAATAATTGTTTTATTAATTGAATATGTACAATGAGACTACAAACACTGAATCACTTTTAATATACAGGGAAATAATTTTATTTTTACTTCAATTTTTATTGTACCTGAGTTTTTTAGTGTACTTCACTCCCACCCCTTCTACTAATGAAGTTCAACCGGCCTCCACACAGGTCCAAGACCGCATATACAGTCATAGTAGCCTTACGGTCATAGTAAAGAGTACGTTCCAAAAATATGCTCGAGCTTTCCAGTGACGAAAGAGCTTTCAATATTGCATCATTTTCCATTTGCCTACGTCGCATCCCGGTTTCGCTCAAGTGCTTCTATTCGCCTCTCTGTAAATGCTAGTGGCTGGGCTGTCTTAGCTCTTTTCTGGGAACATTAATTTCTGTTAGGAATTCGAAGTCTACGTAATATTATACCCATACAATTGTTTAAAATAACTTAAATAAAAGGGGCCTCGTTAAGTAATTAACTGTCACTTGATTTCCTCCCTTTCTACGACGCTGCGACGTAACCACTTGGACGGACAGTAGATAGCGTGTCTGAGTAATTTTATCTTTTCGAATCGGGCAGAAGTGAAGATTGAATTTACACTACGTAAGGTACTCTTGTATAGAGTAGGTACAGAATTATTTCAACATGAGTTACTGATACGAAGTACGAACCTGGTAATTGGAATTACGTACAATAGTCTATAGTGCGATAATATGCACATTAGAACTGAAGCCTGTATCGAAATGAACGGCCACCATTTTCAAAAATATGTTTAAATATCCATATTATGATTATTTTTCAATTTAACTTCATTCTCTATATTGTACGCTAATGTGCTGTACACAGTATAATGTACAGTACACTGCATAATGAATAGGTCCGAATGGATAGCTCAGTTCGTGAGTAAAAATACTTATTGTTAATACAGTACTATATTTTGATTAAGCAAAAACCTAATGAAAATTATCGAACTCGAAATCGCGATATTTCCTAGTTTACGTAAATGGATGAACTACTTTTCTGCTCTCCTATACCTAGTAAAGTGATTTGTTTGTATATTACGCCAGTATCATCGAACTCCAGTCGTGGAAGGAGGTAGAAACGGCGTTTCAGGGTCTTAATCGTTGATCCAAAGGTATAGCCAGGTTAATATTAGAAATGTTAGTAAAAATAAAATTATGTCTCTGTAGTATAACAGGAACCCTTGCATTGAACGTAGTTCAGACTATGTTGAAAAGTAATAAAGTGTTTGTAGTCTTATTGTACAAATTCAATTAATAGAACTTTAAGGTTACTTTTTACTCTCCCTCGTATATAGTCCCCAAGACGAAGATTAAATATTATCCACTTATATTTATTCCTTTTTTTTCTCTCAAGCTAAACATTTTTAAGCTGCATTAAGCATTGTAATATACAATAATTTAGGTAATGTTGTGTTACCCTGTCTAACGCCCATTTTATCTCTTTTGTTATCTTCTTTAAATACGCTTTTCGTACTGCAAAGGAATTTTACAATGTAACATTTGTTCCAATAGAATTTCTGCACATGTAAAGGATAAAACTAAAATTATTTCAATCATTTAATATTATAGTATACTGCTCTCTTAATTGACTGATCATTTTGGGAATTCAATCAATGGCTTTTCCAAAACAAGATATAAAAAATTTAATATAAAACAACTTTTACCTCGAAAACGAGCAAGATTGTATTAAAACTTTTTTTCTAATATCTCAAAAAATAACCCCCTGAAATTAATGATATTACTACTGTTTACTCCATATAAGTGCATTTTACATTTTATGTTTCCACGATCGCATGTGAACACTGCCGCTTCAGCTCTAACTCCGCGAGCGAGGAAAAATGAAATACGTGCACTATGTATAAAGTTAGGATACATTTCAAAGTGTCTTATATACATTCAATTGTTTTAAGTTGCAAAAGTACGTTATTAGTAGATTAGTCTGCATGACTTCTCAAAATTAAATTCAAAATATGAAACAGATTATTACGTAAGCATATTTACGAGTGTTAATTTTTGCGCAGTTTCAAATTTTTACATATTTATATAAACTAACTACAGAATAGGGACCGATGGCGTGCTTATGTGAGGGCGGCAATGAACCTCCGATTTCCTTAACAGCCAGAAGTCAGTAAGTAAGTTTTGTTTATGTATTATTATACTCCATGTTTTAATGTCTATTTCAATTGCACTTGATTTTAAAAATACTTGAATTACCACTTGCATACATATGTCTTAATATTTTGTGTCTCACTGTACCCACTACTCCCCTAAGCATTAGACATTCCAAATTTAAAATCATTTACAAATATTGAATACAGGTTTAGCTTCAGTTTTTGTACAATAAATAAATTTAATGTTGTTCCGTCACTTACATAACATATCATACAAGTTATAAAACCTTTATATTATATATTTAATTGTTGGTATTAACGTTTTAGTTACTGCATGCGACATCATCAGATACCATAATTTGTATTCATAATGAAGTAACCTCTGTTTTTTGTATATACCCTTGATTTCAAAAGTTAAAAGCTTAAACTAACATACATAAACAGATATAAAATTACAAAACTTCATGATTTAAAACAAAGTAAAATTTTTGGGATAATATCATCCTAATATACTAAATATGAAGACTTGTTTACAATATAGATCTAACTGTTGTGTCATACAAATTTACTGTGAGTATATTGAAGTAACTATTTGAGCCTAATATTTATATTGATGAGTTTATGTCGATTCACAGGTAAAATGAATTGTAAACTTCAGTTTTTGTAATATAAAATAGTTTTGTACAATTTTCAGTCTATCGCTTATCTAAGTGTGAAAGCAGAAATAAATTCTGTTACATAAATTAAAATATTATATTAATTATCACGAATATTCTCGACTTTGCATATAAGTCATCTTCAGGTGATATAGTTAGATGACAGATACAATTGAGCAGGTGAAAGTTGTACAGTTATAAAACATATAAGTAATTTAAACCATGCATGCTCATTTCAAAGCAAAGAGTGATTATGAGTCAGAGCATCATACATAGTGTTGGATTAAAACAATCAGATAAAATAAACAATCAAATGAGTAAGGCTACAATAGGAATAATTATTTGTTGTATCAAATATAGCAATTTGTATGCCAATGTTTAAAAATTAAAATTGTTTAAAATAGACTGGAGGCTCAGATGGCATATTATGTCCATTTGTGATACAATGTTCAACATGGTGAATTCTATGAGGAGTGGATATTATATTGTATTTTCCCAGTCTCTCGCAGCAATGAGAGGCATTAATATACTTATATGTTTTATCAGTCTACCGCTTTCACCTATGTTCAATTGTGTCAGCTAACTATATCACCTGAAGATGACTTATATGAAAAGTCGAAAATATTCGTGATACTTAATATAATATTTTAATTGGTGTAACAGAATTTATTTCTGCTTTCACACTTAGATAAGTGACAGACTGAAAATTGTAAAAACTATTTTATATTACAATTTGAACTCATTTGAATTTTCAACATGACATTTAAATTCAGTTTTTGTGTTTATTTTACGAATATCTTTCTATTCTTTTCATATTTTCCTTAAAAAGTTTCTTTAAAAAAACGTATTGGCATGTAAGTAAACTGTTTTAATATTATTGAATTTCTAAAATGTTAATCAGACTCAAACTGTTTTATGGGTAAACAGTGGGACCTACTCCTACTTTACCACGATCCTCTCAAAAATAAATTTAGTAAGAAATAAATTTCTATTGCTTCTAACTCAGCTTCATGTCCATAAGCACGGGGATGATTGGAAATTTACTTGAGTGAAACTTCTTTGACACGTCTCTTCGGTAAGAGCCGTCCGCTAACAGGCTACACACTACGGCTGGACCAATCATAATTTCTGTATCGCGATAGAAGAAATATACTGTATCTACAAACACTGAACGGGTGCTGAATTTAAAATAAGAGCAAAGGAAATGGCCACATACGGCCAGAATGACATGTGCTCTGGCTCTTGTTCAAATTGCACGTGCAGTCACTCCGTCTTCGGTCGGACAAGTTACGGCACATAAAACTCGGATCACTGTATAAAAAGAAAACTGCATTCTGCTACTGTTCTATACGTTCTCCTTCTACAAATTTATGGAACTACCCTTTGGGAGTAGAAATATTGCCATATATTTACTTCTCAACGTACACTGCACCCGAAGGTAAACAAACATTAACGCAAACGGGGCTCTATTTTAAAAGGTTTCTCTTGTATGCAAGGATCAAATGGAATTGTTCATGCAACATTATGTTAACTAGAGTAGCCTATTTTCGTCATCCAAAATTTAAATAATGAGCATTAACTTATATTCTTCGTATCGTGATATTACAACTAAAATCAACTAACAAGGAGAGGACACGCTCTGTATATCACGGAATTAAATAAGATTTTGTGAAATGAAAGTATAAGACGTAGTGTTTAAAGTCATACCTGGTATGAGTGGCCAATGACCCCTCGTTTTGAAAATATTGGCTATTGTTTGTGACATACTTCCGTTAGGTGCCTAATAGGGAAGCATTAGATTGTGTAACGGCGTAGCTCGTCTGTTTCGATGCTGAGTTGTTATCCAGGCAACGTGAGTTCGAATTCTAATGCCTTCTCATTTTTTAAAGCTTGATATTATTATTATTATTATTATTATTATTATTATTATTATTATTATTATTATTATTATTATTATTATTATTATATTTTTTTAATTCACTTTCAGTTGTCAGCTCCTATATTCAAAGCTATGTTGAAATATGCGTGGTATGCATCAAAATTAACAAACGAATGAGAAGTGTTTGTGAATGTGAAGGATGTCTGTTTCGCAGCAGAAGTGCGGAGAAATGTGTGTGACTTTGGACAACCTTCTTTAACTTGCTGTGCATGGTGCAGGAAATATGTATGTTTAGTGTGTTTTTATGACATTTATCATAATGAATCGGGTACAAAATGAAGTGGAATAGCTGCTACAGAAACAGAAGAGACACCAGTAACACATCTTACCTGCCTGCATGAGCAATATTTCATTCTTTAGCCTTTACAATACAATGTTAGTTAATTAGTAATTTGTTTAAAACATGATGAAGCGTTCAATACAATGAGAAATATGATATATGTAAATAGATAACTGTGATCACAATATTAATCATTATTAAAAGAAAAAAAATATATAGAACCAGTTAAGATTCGAACTCAGGATTCCTAGATAACAACTCAGCACCCAATCATATGGGCTACGTTGTTACACAGTGTAATTCTTCCCTATTAGGCACCTAACGGAAGTATATCACAAACAATAGCCAATATTTCCAAAACGATGGGTCATTGGCCACCCATACCAGGTATGACTTTAAACAGTACGTCTTGTACTTTAATCTCACACAATCGTATTCCATTCGGTGATATACAGATCGTGTTCTCTCCTTGTAAGACATTACAAGTGTTAAAAAAAATTTGGGTTATTATGAAATTGTAATTAGTATATTGATCATTTACGTGTAGTAGTTGAGACATTTCGTGAACTTCTTTCTTCATACAATTATTTTTCCTATACCACCACAATTTCTGGTGTCACTACTGCCGCTACTATTAGGCTGCTATAAATATCAATGTTCCTGTTAAAACATCTTGATAGATAAACGAAGACATACTAGTATAGTAGACATTCGAACCTTCAGGGGGACAGACTGTAATTCTGATCATTATTTGGTAATTGGAGAATTAAGAGAAAGACTATCAGTAGCCAAGCGAATACAGCAACAAGTTAATATTTCGAAATTAAAGGACGAGGAAACTAAGCAACATTATCAGGACGAAAATTCAAACAGATTTGTTGCTTTAGGAAGTTCCGACGAAGGTGAGAATAAGTTAGATGTTAATAGCGTGTGGGGAAATATCAGAGGTAATATTAAAGTTGCAGCTGAGCAGAGCATAGGTTATTATGAAACTAAGAAAAAGAAACCGTGGTTTGATGAAGATTGTTGAATGGTAGTAGAAAGAAGAAAACAGGCAACATTGATATTCTTACAGGATCCAGTTGAGGCGAAGCTGAGAGACCTTAGATTCGATTCCCGGTGTCGGAACCAATTTTTCTCCAATAATAGGTACCTATAGTATGACTACTCATAGTCATTGATTATTCGATGAGGACGGCGAGGCCCCATATATATAAATATAGGTATATTATGATCCATATGTGTGTTGTTATGGAAGTTAGGCAAGCGACACGAGCAGCATACAAGAGAACCATAGGAACACGGGCCAGCGCGTAATACCTGTAGTAACCAATTTTTTCATTACTGAATTCGTCTGTATGCATTAAAGTCGTTGTTTTGTGCTCTATCTGACTGACAAACAACAACAAACATTAAAACAGCGTCAAACTAGAAATCACATATAGAACTGAAAGAAATGAAGTATGACGTAATATATTCCACAGATGGATGGATGAATGAATGAATGAATGAATGAATGAATGAATGAATGAATGAATGAATGAATGATTGAATGAATGAGTGAATGAATGAATGAGTGAATGAATGAATTTTGTAAAATATTTAAAATTGTTATCTAAACAAATCAGTCTATGATAATGGCTCACAAGACAGTATTTTCGAAGATAAAGGATTCTGCTCCCTTCTCCATGCATTAAGACAATTGAAGGTCACCTCTTAAAAAGTCATGGAATATACAAATTCTCGTCGACCTGGTTGGCAAGTTGGTAAAGCGCTGGCCTTCTATGCCCAAGGTTGCGGGTTCGATCCCGGGCCAGGTCGATGGCATTTAAGTGTGCTTAAATGCTACAGGCTCATGTCAGTAGATTTACTGGTATGTAAAAGAACTCCTGCGGGACGAAATTCCGGCACATCCGGCGACGCTGATGTAACCTCTGCAGTTGCGAGCGTCGTTAAATAAAACATAACATTTAACATTTACAAATTCTCTAACAGCATGCAAGTCGTCGAGTGGCATAATGATCGAAACATTTACCGTAAAAGAAAATAATGTGAACGTGGTTCCTAGGTTACATAAAACAGTCTATCTTTGAAGTAAGCAAAAACGAAAAGAATACCAAATACATATCATGGGTTCATCCAGACAAGCAACTGTATTCTCCAAGACTTCTGGATAAGTACGATGCGATAGAAATTTCTGGAAGTGAAGTGTGGGACTCAGACTGATGTCAAGAAAATACATCTAACAATGAAGAATTGACAGTTTTTATGTAATTAATTAATATTAATAAGTAATTAATAATTTTATAATGTAACAGCAGTTTATTTGCTTGATTATGTAAGAATAAAAAGCGATACAATTTTCCAGAAGAATGTTCTGGTTTGAAAACTCTAAAAACTGGGTAATGAGTTCCATATTAACACAAGTACATCAATTTTAATCCCCCCCCCATGAATCTTACGTGCGTTCTTTCTCTCTTATTAAATTAAATACCTCCGTAGAATAATGTTGCATAATCCATTTTTAAGGCAAAAAATGTTCCATATCGCATCTCTGTTGAAGCTGTAGCAGCAGAATATCGAATTCTTTAGCGTGGAAGATATTATAATACTATGAAATTGGCAGTCCCTAAAATAATGTTGCACGTGACGAGAAACATGGCACGCGTAAACAACATTTCTCTAGCGTGCAGCTCATTAAAATCATCTTAATAAAGCAAGACGTCTGACGGTAAACATACAGAAGTGGAGGGAAGTTAAAAACAAAGTGCTTAGGAACAGCGAGTAGGAATATAAAACACGAAATATAAAACGAAATAACATTATAGTACCTGGGAAGAGGCTTCCGAATGAAGTAAGTATATAAATATTGCATATCCAACATGGTACATTATTATGTAATTAACTTATATGTATTTGCAAATAAAGATTTCAGGTATAACTCCCTGTAAAGTTGATTTGAATAATTTCGAGGGAAAAATTGTTCCGGGGCCGGGCATCGAACCTGGGACCTTTGGTTTAACGTACCAACGCTTTACCAACTGAGCTACCCGGAAACTCTACCCGACACCGATCCAATTCTTCCATCTATTTACATGTATTTGTTTTTATTACCTTTTATAACTTTAAATATGTAATGTGTTAATTCTTCTGGCATTGTGAGGTGTTTGTTTTAAAAATAAGTGTACCACTTTGCAAACACGTCCATTTAGAATATTTTACTCTACTGATTACCCAGCCTCACTTTCATATATTATATGCTTACATGTGGATTACTTCGTTATTTTCATTGCAGTGAAGATAGTGAATTTAAATTATTTTTCAATGTAATTCAGGCAAAACGAAAGTGTTTGTAATGCTATTTTATAACTTATTACTTTAATCAGAATATTATTCATTCTTGAATACACTCTTTTAACACTTCGGAAAATGACGAACACTACGTAGAAAATAATCAGCCGGTTATTTACAGTAAAGCAGTTATCACTTAGGTCTATTCAGTGAATGAATACAGTATTAATAACATGTTTGTATGGTAGGGATACAGTGTCACATTACTGATACCCTACTACACTTGAAACACTGGATTTGGATATGCAACATTCTTATCACTTTGAAGTATGTAATATAGCTACATAGTAATTCATAATGTGAGCTGTTGATATGTGATATTATTCGTACAATAGAAATTAAACAATCTAAAATTATTTTTGCCGCATATTTGTAGGTATATACTGAATTATATTGTTTATACTGTCTCCTGTAAAGTAGATCAAACGAATTATGCAACATTATTCTGGGAATGTATTCAATTAAATCTTCAAATATATCACCAAAAATATCGATTTTCTCAAAACTAATCCCCCTAGACTTCTGCAGTTATGAATTCGTGGCTTCAATCGAAGAATGATTTTTTTAAATTTCTAGAAGTGTCATTGTTGACCACATATTGGAGTATAAGAACCGAAACTATGTTCTGGAAGATCGAAAACAATGATAGTAGATACATCGAAAGTCTCAGTCTGAGATACCTAGCGAACTTTGGCCAGGCCAATAAAAGGTTCCTTTCTATGTGCTGTTTAATATTGTAAGGGGGGGGGGGCCTAACTCTCTAGGTGTATATCGGGAATAGAATATCATGAGGCCCAAGAAACAATAGTGAGTTAATAGTGACTGCACAAAATAGAATTCACTTGCACATTTAATAAGAGTACTTTGAACTTACAAATAAATATACAAATCTGAAATAATATATATATATAACTTCAACATTAATACACTCTGCGATTCACGCACTAAACCCCAGTTTACAATTAACATTAACTAGTGTAAAATGGAATTCACATAGACTCAGTGGCGGTGCGTCAATAAGAGCACAAGAGCACGTGAACACCTTGTTGCCATTAATGCACGACTAGTTTTATTATTTAATACCGTATTGACGTAGTGGGGATGTATAATATCAGAATCGAGTATTTTAAACTTCCCGCATCTTGCATAAAAGTCTTATGTAAACTTGGCAACATCCGTCCACGTACAAGCCGTGCTCTTTTCAAGAAGGTTACAGGAATTTCACGCATGCGCGAGAGAAAATTGTCTTTCGCTGGCCGCTTATGACTCGTCAAGAGCACAAAGCGTTAAGTGAACAGTGAATCTATCCTACAGATGTAAGGTGCATCGATGCCTATCGTTCACGTGCTATATCTGGAGGAGAACATTTAATAAGTCTGTATTTTAGCCTGCAGGTGTCAGCATCTCACTGTCGGAACGTTTACTTTATGTGGATGTGTGTACAGTGCTGCTACGAGAGTGTAGTTTGTGAATTACTATACATCAGTGTTAGCATAATAGCATAGTTTGGCTTTCAAACACGTGCTGGCTGAATGTGATAGTAGTATGAATTTAAGTATCTATATGGTGGTGTATATTATTTAAGAATAATATTTACTGGCATGTATTTATAGTAATCAATCTATGCAAATGAGATTACAGTACTGGTATAGGTTATAGTGTATCAGTGTGTTGTGTATCAAAATATATTACTGAACACACGCTTTTGTAAATAACGGCATTATGGTATGTATTAATTTTTAACAAACGTAAACAATAAACTCTGTTCAAGTAATTTTGAACAGTAAAAAACTATTTTATTATTATTATTATTATTATTATTATTAGTAATATTATTATTATTTATTATTATTATTATTATTATATGTTGTTTTGAATTTATATATGGTTTTTTCGTTAGTGAAACATTGGAATCATGACATTTCATATTAGGCTAAACGTATGATTTCAAATTCTCTTCGATTTTGGAACAGAAAATTGTGAGCACACACAATATTTTATCACGAGCCGCCACTGCATAGACTCTTACAATGCCTTACAAAGAGTGCCCTAGTAAAACAACGAAAAGGGACATAATAATAGCCAATGCAAAAAAAAACAAGTAACGATATATGCCTTGAAACCCACCCTGAATAAATAGGAAGAGAAGTAATCAAAGATAACACGCCCAATACATAAAACAGAATAAAATACCCAGCGGAAGCTAATAATGCGAAGGATGACTGGAGAGTAAATACCAATTAGCCCGAGGATGCACCACTAAGCCGAAGAAATGGGGTGGTCACTCAACTCCTAGTAGAACGAAAATGAAGGCTCCAGCTGATTACGTGGATCCTTCGCTTAGCGGAGAAATAGTTAAATAGCAAATACTACGGCATGAGCCGCTACCATGATGATAATCGGCGATGCTGGTAGAAGATGGATAGTGCTGATACGACAGAAGAAAGGATCTTGCTGTCTCCAGTAGAGATAGGATAAACTGTTCTTTTTAAGAAACAGTTTCGACTGTAACTGTACTGTTAAGACTACAGTAGTAATTACAATTCAAAATGAATCGATTTTAGTAAAAATAACACATATATCCCGGAGACTTTAATAACAACAAGACATTAGCCAATAATATTTTCGCGGTATAATAATAATTAACACTATGTTTAGGCACCATGAACATATTCTCCATCAATTTGAGGCTAATAATAATAATTAATGGCACATTTATTAGGGAATTTGATTCGTACAATTAAATTGCGCGGTCCTACATAGGCTACTGTTGCACGAAGGCAGTGTGGAACATCGCTATTATGTCTACTTTCGATTGGAGGTCGATGATATCGCTAAACGTGGTTTTTGCAGACAGCAAAGAACAGGAAAACTATTTAGAAATTGAACTGTTCATCTCTTGGAACCATGTGGAACGTTGAAGTGATCACTGGAGCAGTGTAACACTCTTGGAACAGTTGGAACAGGTTATGTCACGAAACTGTTTCGATACGAAACAGTTTCAATTGTGGAAGAGTTTCAAAAAAACTGTTCCAGCTTCTTTTTACCCATCTCTAGTCTCCAGTCATAAAACCGGATAAGGCGCCATTCCCTAGCGATACAAGGGAGATCTCCAAGACCGCACCGGATACGGGAAGTATACAGATGACCGATACAAAGGATTACTAGCAAGGCAATTTACTTCTTGGCTGGTAGAAATTACGACGTAAAATGTGGATAATCAACCCACATATGAAGATGGAAAATCCTCACGAAGTGTAGAAGAGTCCAGCACCAAATACGCCATTAACGTAGATTGCTCCGCGTTATAGGCGCCAGCCGCCAAGTCAGATCCAGACAGCACCCATCGGTAACACGGCGTCTTGTAACCAAGGTCCTCTCGTCGTGGCGTCACCAAGGGCGTCTCCAGCAGAGCGTTCCTGGCCTCCAGAGTCATTCCAACCGATTTGCCGTCGTCTCCGAGTCCCTCCAACAGACACATGTGGAGTAACGGTTAACGTGTCTGGCCGAGAAACCAGGTGGCCCGGGTTCTGTTCACGGTCGGGGAAAGTTACCTGGTTGAGGTTTTTTCCGGGGTTTTCTCTCAACCCAATATGAGCAAATGCTGGCTAACTTTCGGTGCTGGACTCCGGACTCGTTTCACCGGCATTATCACCTTATCTCATTCAGACGCTAAATAACCTAAGATGTTGATAAAGTGTCGTAAAATAACCTACTAAAAGAAGAGACTGCCCGTCAACTTCAAGTCAATCCGCGCAACTGTGAACAACCCGGAAATCCGACCGTTAGAATATGAATGCCCCACTGGGACGCCAGATCTCAAAGGAAGAAGAAAGAACTCACCTGATTGGCAAGAAACAGGTCAACTAGCGCACTCTATACCAAATACAGTGATAAAAAATAACAACATTACAATGCACTCTAACAACATATAAAGAAACTAAAGGATCAAATCTGCAGTGCTTGGGAAAAGTGACATGTCAGTTTCCACAAACCTTGTTTAATAATTAATTTATTGACAACTTACAGAACATCTGCTCGCTTGGAAAAAGAGACATAAGTATTCGTCCCATTTCAATAATACATACAGAAAAAAATCAAATCGACATAAACCAGTGTAAGTTGTCAATAAATTATCAAAAATGGTTTTTGGAAACTGACTTATGTCACTTTTCCCAGGCACTACAGAAATGTAAGAGCATGTGAAGTACTGAAGCGTCCGAAAGATGTCAGGGGAAGGAAAAATACATATAGTGGTGCACAGCACCACAATATATTTCGAAGATCCCATGACAGTCAGTCGACAAATAAGTGTGAAGTTGCAGACAGAGGCACCCGACTGTCTCTCAGATAGTGTCGAACAACAAAATACATCATTTTACCGCTAAGTGACAATTCATTGGCCTTAGTGAATTATGAGTTTCCTTTATGTCCCTCACGCTGTGTGAACTGCTAAGATTTGTGAATAATTTGACTCGCTTAGTCGCTATGGAAGGGAGTTAAGTTCCGTGCAGTCCTTAACACCCAATAAAAAAAATCTTGAGCGCGATATCTCTTAGCGAACCGATACCGAACA
Source organism: Periplaneta americana (assembly GCF_040183065.1). NCBI lineage: Eukaryota > Metazoa > Arthropoda > Insecta > Blattodea > Blattidae > Periplaneta > Periplaneta americana. The sequence goes on along the minus strand of NC_091133.1, from coordinate 31,619,781 downwards.
GAAAGCTGCTGGCCTTACGCCCACATGTCCCAGATGAACAGTTATCAAATCAGTGCTGAGGTATCTTGTGTTTCCCAGAAGTTATAGCTGTTCACGGAACCGGATTTTCGCTACTCTCTATAGCTCCTCAAATTGACCACAATGGAGAGTGGACACCGATCCCATACACGGGCTTAAATTTAAATTCCTTTTCTCATGAAGATGTCCAAGATGTGTTAGACCACGACGCTACGGCACAGGACTCATGATAATCGAGAATTTCTTCCATGCTGTTAGCGTGATTGGAACAGATACGAGTATTTCACGGTTTATTATACAACAGCGAGTTTTATTTACACTTCTCACTAACTCTGCTCAACAAGATCATAGAAGTTTGCAGAGTACGTTTTAGTTGTTTGTTCTTAATCGTCTTAACTATGCATAACCTTATTACAAAATTGAGAGAGACTGGTAGAGTATAATACAAAAGGGTAAGGCGAGACGAATCAGGATAATGGCATAACACTTTGCGTGGAACGTTTCGTAGTAAAGTTCTTAATTTTGTATCTATTTTTATAGTAACTTAATACCTATTAGTAATAGCGATGAGTGATTTTCGAAGTAATTTTGAGAATATGGTTGTGAGATGCACAAAGCGGTAGTGTAGCTGCGAATAGTGAAAGTCTCGTACGTGTGCGCTACCCTTGAAGAGATAAATCCCTATGAATATGCCTGGGAATGGTATAGATTACAGGTAAAATGCGAAATATTTACATAAAAATTTAATGTATATGTATTCTTATTAGAGGACCTCGCCGTCCTCTATTGAATATTGTGTAATCAATGACTTTGTGTAGTCATCATGTAGATACTTATCAATGGAGAAAAATTCGTTCCGGCACCGGAAATCGTACCCAGGATCCTCGGCTTGCAGCGCTTCATGCTCTTATCATCTGAACTATGCCCAGACCCGATCCACAGTGTCGGCCGAACTCTTCTGCTTTGTATCGTCGATCGGTACTGTGGAGCGGGTCTCGGCATAGCTCAGATGGTAAGAATACTCATTGCGTCAAGCTGTGGGTCCTGGGTTCGATTCCCGGTGCCAGAAGAAATTATTCTTCATTAATAAATAAATAAAAATTTAGGCTGTTCCATTGTATAACTCAAAGTATTGAAAAGTGACGTGAAGTTAACTTGGTGTCTCTTGTTCAGAGACAGTGTCATGAATCTATGAGGCTTGTCTTCCGAAGGAAGAAAAGCTAAACGTATTCAAAGTTTGTTCAGTGTCTTAAAGTTGTCATCGATAAATCTAAGGCACGGGTGTTATCGAAGGTTCTGATGTAATTTAACAGAAATAGAAGAAAATTTACAGTAGAGGGACTGTTTCATAATTAGTAAAGCACCATTAAATGCATTAAAATTGACAAAATGTCACTACACTGTCTCCGAAAACAGATTATCAATTTACTACAAGCAAATAACATTTTGCACGGACATTTCGCCCTCTCCATAATCGCTGTCATTTGGTCCACACGTTTCTCTCGCCTAAACGATATTAATTCCTTTCGGTTCAAAAGCTGGAAGTTGATGAATAAGGACTTTTATTGCCTCAAAAATTTCAGTCTTTTATAGGGTTTGAACATGTGAACCTGAAACCTAATATCAAGTGGTGTAACCACCGACAACCACATATGTCAAAGAAATGTTATCTCTTAGTGGAATATAAATATTATGCAGTCTATTCATCCATTTAGTAAACAATATTCAAGAAGCGTATTTTTTACTTGGTTATTTAACCACGCTGTATAAACTACTAAGTTGTTTAGCGTCGATGGAATTGGTGATCGAGGGATGAGATGAGGCCGAGGATTCACCATAGATTACCTGACATTCGCCCTACGATTGTGTAAAACCTTGGGGGAAAAAACCCAACCAGGTAATCAACCCAAGCGGGAATCGAGAAGCGTATTACGAAGCTTTGAATTCGGGACGGCACTGCAAGATAAGAATAAGTTTTCGTTAAAGAATATTACGTCGGTTCAGGTTTATGAAATATATTCAGGTTATTAAAAACTTGTACTTCTGTTACCTCATTTCGTGTAAATGAAACAGATGCTGTTATTAAATTATAGCTTATAATGTTCCTAGGGACAAAGTTAATATTTACAAAGTTTCACAATGACATTTCTGAGTTGGAAACTTCTCAGTAAGTTTTAATTGCACCAGATAGACTAGAAGTTAATCTAAAATGAACGAGTTTATCGCACATCTTGTAATGCCTCAAAGAATAATCAACATCAGCATCATCATTCATTATCATCATCATCATCATCATCATCATCAAATATTAGACTCGATAATATTACATTAAAATCAGCCATTGTCATGTATTTAAGGGCAAAGGCTGTTATAAGAAGGAGGCTAACGTTGGCAGTTCCTGTTAACCACTTCTGAAAACTCAACCTTACGCAGCTTTCTTCATCGACCTCTCCCATTGTACCGTAGGCTGCTGAAAATACTTCTACATTTCAGTCTCCCATATGGTTACCTGTTTTCCTACTCTGTGTGCTTTATTCTTGTGTCCCAGGTAATAATTCTGTGTCTCCATATACTGAAGTTCCTGCGTGCCATATGCTTTGCCTATCTCTTACATCAGTCTTTCGATAGTGATTAATCATTGCGAACGAGAGCTATTTTTTGCCCGCTGCGCGCGCTCGGAGATCTTTTACGTGTAAACATTGCTAAAGGATGTATAGATCTTAGAACACATGACGGAACTGAAGCGCTTAACGCTTTCAAGGAAGAGTGGAAGATACAATATTTATACTTTGAACATGGTGATGAAGTCCAGTGTTTGTTGTGTAAAAAAAATATCATTTGCAAAAAGGCAACATAAAACGGCTTTATGAGACACAACATGAAAAAAATATATAGTCATTATTCAGGAGAAGAGAGAAATAAATCCATTTCGGAATTGACATCGAAGGTAAATTAATTTACATTTTGGACACTAGATTGTATCTAGATTCCTTTTATTTCTTTATTTTAAATGTATTGTTGATGTTTTATTTGTTGCTTCTTTCTGGATATTTACTTTTATTAGACTACGTGTTTCTTTAATTTAGAAGTAATATATTCTCTTTGAGTGCACTTTAACTTATACTATTACTAAGCTCAAAATGCTAATTCACTTTTATTCCAATAACTATTTTCAGAATTTTGAGCAAATATGAACTAAACATTTTGAAAACTTTGATGCAAGAAGCTTTTTAGTAACGTCAATATAAAAATACTTAAAAATATAATTTCAAAACTATTAGACCTAATTGCACTAAATTTTGTACAGATGGTATTATTATAGATCTGTTTATATAGTTTAAATTTCACAAATTTTGGCCGAAATTGTGAAAGTTTTTAAAGTCATACATATCCCCTTAAATGATTGACCCCAAAAATTAAGATGGCTTTCAATAGAGATCACACACGTCGAGCAGGTAGACCCTATTAGTTTCTCCTAACCAATGAAGTGAAGTATTTACATAATAAATAATTGCTTTTAACAATAAAATGGTTTACATACAATTAACGTTTCCTATTTCTCTTTTTGTTCCTAAAAAACCCTTCCCTTTGCGATTTGTTTATATATGTACATGTATATTAAATAACTGAGTAATTAGCCCTATTACATAGCCAGAAATTTAGTAACGCAAGTTATTGTAATAATTGCTGCCTTTATTCGCTGCATGTGCGTGTACTGTACATCCCTGTTGTCTACGTTACGACGCTACGTAGTGGATGCGCTATGCGCTCGTGATCAAGGTCGAGCTCTTCTACCATGATTGGGAGCTAATATCGTCTCATCCCTGTCTTACATAGTGTCCTGTCGAAGACAGCTGTGTCTTGGACGCTTGTTTTATTTTCTGCCTCTCTGGTTCCGTACTCGGGATTTCAAATTGATGCCTAGAACTTCTCTATCTTTCGCTATCGAACCGTTATTGCTCCTTTATCTCATCTTAAAGTCTAAATCTGCGAGCTCTAAAGAAGAGTTGGAAAGACGCATATGTTCAATACGCCTATATACATATATTGATATATGAGGTCTTGCCATCCTCAATGATACAATGAGGAGAGTTCGGCCGGCAACGTGGATCGTGTCCTGGTATAGGTCAGTTGGAAAGAGCGCTCAGCGCGCATAGCTGATAGGTTCCGAGTTCGAATCCCGGTGCCGGAACGATTTTTTCTCAAATTAATAGATATTCATTACACCTCTTTTTAGGTTCATAATGTAAGTTGTTTTGCCACAAAATAAAATTACTTTTAGACTCCAGAATTTTCACAGTGCTGTAGGAAATTGTCCTAATACGGCACATACTATTAGAAGATTCATACGTTAACTATAGTTCATTGTCCAATTTTTCAGTAATAACTATTATATTTTATGCTCGACCATGCCGAAATGTAGTAATTATACACCTGGTAGCAGTCCTTTAATGCATGTCATTAAAGTACACCTATTCATTAAAGTTCAGGTTTTCGATTATTCTCGGATATGCAATCGAAAGACAACTAGGGAAACGTCACGGAGGCTGGAAGTCCAATACTGTCGCAGAAGGTTATGTTCTGTTACTATAATAATTAGCGTTAATTGTAAATAATATTCAAATAAATTCAATTTGTCATCTCGTTTTTCAATTCTAAATCAATTTCCAGGTTATATCAAAATTAATGTTCATGTTATTCTCTAGATTATATCAATGACAATGACACATTCGTTCCTCGGAAAAAATCAATACTTTCGCGTCTGCGCACATCTCACAATTTAGGTCAGTTCCGCTCCTGACTTACATAACCATAACATGAATACTTATGAATAATTTCAAGTTAGAAATATGGTCGAGCATAAAAAGCCGTATGAAACTTGCCTATAATGGTAATTAAGACGCTCGTATGAAAATTATGAAACTCGCTTGAGCTCGTTTCATAAACAAACATACTCGCGTCTTAATTACTACCATTATAGGCTCGTTGTATAATGTACTATTATGCTATTCTTTACGAGTTTTCTTCTTTGTGAATGTTCTTAAACTTACTTCTATATTACATTCCTTTGCCGATTCCATTTGTGACATAATTCTATCACAGACGTGAATGACAGTGCTGTGTCGATCACAAACCGTGAATTAAATAATCTGTTTTACAATATAATTATTTTATAATATTCGTCATTCACGTGCATCGCGTCTTCCATAAAAAAGTTACAGGATCGTTTGCTTACCAACCCTATGTATTTATCTCCCAATTTGCCTTCTCATTATACAGAACCAGAAACAAAGTTTGAGCAACCTAATTTTACAGAGTTCCAGACGCAACGCATTGCGCATGTGCAGTAAACAAGATACCCTAAATGTGTGTTACTTGTGGCAGTCTTGCGAAGCTTGTTGCCTACATAGAGAAGGACTGCGACCAAGACTCCACTCATTTTTGAATTCCGTATCTGTACATATCAGCCAGAACCTGAATCAAAAGTACAAATTCTCTACCGTGATAACAAGCAACTAAAGAAATCAAAGTTATAATTTGTACATAATACTAACGCCAAGTAAACCTAATATCATACTAGAAGGACAGCTGTATGTTTGAACTGTAGTGAAGTTCCAGTGCGTTAGGGATGAGTTCAAAGCCAGCTGCCTATCGTAGTTTATGCTATAAAAGTTATGTGCAGAATTCGCATGGACTGTGTGATATTGTTTAAAAATATTACCATGGCAACAGAAGGGCCTACTTATAAGAAAAGAAAATAATTTACCATCCCTTCTTAATCGCTTTCGAATGAACAACTATGGTTTTATAATGTGATGCAGAAAGCAACCTGACTACACATCTTAAGGCTTGTAACTACCCAAGCAACATTTCCGAACATGGGTTTCTTATTGATATTGTTCATATTTATCACCTCTATTACCTTGAAAGTTTGTAAGGAAGTTACTGGAACACTCTGTACGTTTTCTTGAATAAGATCATAAAACTGTATGTTAGTGACTCCAGAAAAACATTTTGATCAGACAAATTTTAGCATAGTCTACATAATATGCCTGCAATCCAAAAGTTAATAATAAAACGTTTCAGGTTAAAATATCAGAACGAATTAGTTTTTGAATTAAACACAACATCGTACAGGAAATGCGCATATCATTATCTTTATTGTTCTGTGAAAACTTCCTCACGTCTTGGGTTTCTGCCATCATGGAGAATTGCTCCGAATCAACAGACATAATACGGTTCGTTCTCTCATCGCATCTTCAATCCGTCAGAATGCTTCCTATGAGGTTTATGAGGAGGTTGGTTGCGTCTCTAGACGTGCTGATATCATCATAATTGATCGGCAGAAGGATAAGGATGTCATTCTTGATCCCACAATCCGTTTCGAGATGCATGAGCAACAGCCACAAGAGGTGTGTCGTGAAAAACAAGTCATATATTATGAGCGTTGTTGTCAGCATCTTGGAGCACAATACCACATCACACATTGGACAGTTTTTGGACTCATGTTCGGTGCCCGTGGCACGATCCCACGAGAAACTTTAAATCAACTTAAACAATTTAAAATTTCTGATGCCATAGGATCTCATGTGTTAAAACCATCCTTAGCTATAATTAATAATCATTTGTACCCAACAAACTTTTATTGTGAATGATTTCCTATGTTTTCGTATCATTTATCTTAATATTTTCTTTTTCCTTTCAAATTGTCACACAATTGGTTTTAATGATTATTCTTTATGAATTGATTAGTAGGCCGATCTATTCGAAGCCTTATTTAGGGCGGCTTTATTTTGTAAAAGATTAATAATAATCGAAATAAAATTGTGCTTCCAATTGAGACCTTCTATAGACAAACATTTTAGGATTAATGGATAACTATATACATTAACTTGTATAACTAACGTATCCTTCTCTCTTACGGGGATGTATTAGCAAAGAAGGCCTGTATTTCTTGCAAATGTTTTTTCTTTATAAACAAAATAAATATCCACAAAGCAATCGCTTCTCTCCACAAACAACTTAAAACCCAGTGAAAACAATAGTATGGTGCCAATCATTGTGATAATGGACTACCTGTTTGTGAGTCAGTTGTGAACACCAATTTTGTAATGCATGGCGAATGTCCATTATTCATGTTTCCTCTCGCTTGTAAATTATTGCAAGAGATTAAATTAAATGAAAGCTGCAGCATGGAATTTTATGGCGAATAAATGGATATTGGAATATGCCTCTGTAATTTGGTCACCCACTTGCAAATCACATAGTAATCAAATTTAAAAAATTCAAAAACGATTCTCTAGATATCTGTATTTTAGAAGATATCATTGTTCGGCCCTCCATAACAAAATTTCGTACAACAATCTACTTGCTGAATTTAATTTAATGTCTCTTGGAAGTCGTAGATTATTTGCTGAGTAACTTTTATTATATAAAATGTTCAACGGTCTACTGGATAATAGCGAAATATTATCACAAATCCAGATTAACACTAGAACATCACATTTAAGAAATCGTCAATTGTTATATTATAAAAAACCAAACACTTCATCACATAAAAATTCACCAGTGTTAAAAATGTGTTCAAATTTCAAGGAAATATGTAAAACATGGGATCTAGATTTCTGCATTTCTTACATGGAATACAAACATTTTCTTATTAATATGCTGAAGGTAGTTGATTTTATATAATATTGCTATTTGTTACTCCATAATTTTCCAATTACAGCTACATTTTACATTTTTGGCTATGATATCTATACTTAATTATTTTTCATTTATTTTGCTTCGTATCTTTCATTTATATCTATATCTGTGTCTTTTATTTAAATAGTATCTATTTGTCTTTTCTTTTTTTTTTTCCTTTTCTCATTTTCCATTTTAATTTGTATTTACACTTGTATCCTGCATTTGTATCTGTTTCATCTCTTTTTTCATGTTATATGCAATTCAATGTTTTTTAAACGAATATCTGTACTGTCTATTAATTGGGGCTTTGCCCTGTTATAGGCATAAATAAATAAATAAATAGCATTTATTAAAATCGCACTTTTTTAAATTAAAGAGTCGGAAGCCTTATTTTTCAGATTATAAAAGTGTGTGTGTTTTTCTTCTTCTTCTTCTTCTTCTTCTTCTTCTTCTTCTTTTGTAGTTCAACAAATACTAAATCATAACAATTCTGTATTTCTTATACATGATACTTTAGAAAATAAACTACTAACAACATCATTGACAAAATCATAAGGCGTAAAACTCATGCTGAGAAAGTAAGTGATTAAGAAGATACCATAAGTTATACTTATCCGGTCCAGTCTCGATCTCGTGTTACATTTAAAATGGATCTCCTATATCTGAAAACTCAGAGTTGACATAAAGTATAGACTAAATTGAGAGTTTTGAAGGTTAAATTCGTAGGACACGTGATTGTTGTTGACAAGAGACCGAGTAAAGAGAGAGCCTGGCTTTTAGAAGGGGGAGGCGCTCCCTAGGGAAGAGGGTGAAAACTCAGGTCTCTTATCCCAATCCGTTAATGGAGGCGATGGCAGCTTCTGTTCCGAATAAAAGCTGACGTCAATAAATTTCTTTTACAGCATTGATGATGTGCGACCTGTCATATCCCACTGCATCATCGGTGCCTGCCTTGATGTTCTTCGAAGCTACTTTTTGGCTTCAAAAATTTCATTTCGTGCAATATATTATATACTTAAATAACTGTAGCTCAGTTGGTAGAGCAGCTGGCTACTGACTGGAAGGTCCGGGGTTCGATCCCAGGTGGTGACAGGATTTTTTCTCGTTGCCAAACTTTCAGAAGGCCCCGAGGTTCACTCAGCCTCCTATAAAATTGAGTACCGGGTCTTTCCCGGGGGTAAAAGGCGGTCAGAGCGTGGTGCCGACCACACCACCTCATTCTAGTCCCGAGGTCATGGAAAGCATGGGGCTCTACCTCCATGCCCCCCAAGTGCCTTCATGGTATGTTACGGGGATACCTTTACCTTTTTTTAACTGTAACAACTATCTCATACCTAGAGATGGTAGATTTTCTCAATCACAATTAATGCGAAATGTGCTCAATGCTGTGAAAATAAATAATTTTATGTTTAAAAGCGTGTTAAGTATATTAGTGTAGTTTTTTAAACCGCGATATAATGCGAAAATGAAGTAAAAAAATACGACATGTGTGTATTTCTGCGAAATAACAGCGAAATTACATTTTATGAGACTTTTTGTGTTTTTGTAAAAATAAAAAGTCAGAATCCATCTAAAGGTCCCGCCAAGTGAAGGCGCTTAAATTTTTTTCAAATAATTTGGTCACCCTGTTTGTTGGATTCGCTACCAGTGCCTGTTCTTCAGCCTTAGCCTTTCCTAATAATGGAGCTGATACAAAACTCCAAAAAGTTGTATGTTGCAACATCTATGATACATTTAAAAAGTCATACTAAAATCATTGAATAATTCTTGTGATTATTCCTAAAGACACAATAACTTCTTTTGGGAGTCGTGATCTTCAAGCCTGGACACCCCTATTGACACGAGAATAGCCTCTTCCAGGCAGCCGCATCACCTCCAGTGTTACTGATGGCCTGAATTGCTTATCCTCCCAAGACCAATTCCAGAGCGTTTTATTTCATTGCTCCCTGTATTTTATACGTACTAAAACGGAGGGCAAACGGGAAACGAGCAAATGAAATATTCCTACTTCCTTCGTAAAGCGGCGAAGCGGACATTGCTATGTAGTCTGTTGAGACCTTAATATTCACCAGGGAATGTAATTCATTATATCCATCATCAGAAAGTACAAAGATATCTTAAGCAGTTTCTCACATTTTGTAATACATACTCAATAACAGCTGCACTGTGTTTAATTAACCTTCAAGCTTAGATGCAGATCATGTATCGCAGCTTTAAGAGATAACATTGAAATGCATAAAAGGTGCAAAAGGATTTACACAAATGAGATTACTGGATCTCGAATCCGCAATTGTAACCATGTCCTTGTTATACCCTAATTATACAAGAAAAGCTTTAAGATTTTGCAAAAATCGGTTTATAGGTTTTCACTAAAATGAAAATTTTCATCACCGTTGGTAACAAAACAGTGACTTTAGGCGTACCACCTGTATATCTACTTAGCGTACATTTTCGACGTCTGCTTTAAAGTAAAAGTTTACAAAAGTGCCATGTTTTTCTCCATACCGACAACGGCTGGATTTAAGTTAATTTTAAGTGAAGTTTGTACATATCTTTACACCCTAATCCTCTGTTTGATTCAGTTTTATATTCGGCGCACATTTCTTAAAGTACTTTACTTTTATGTAATAATCTAATTACACTTTTTATACATGTTTCTGTAATGACTAAGAATACCTTTATTTTCAAATGTACTTTCATAGACAAGGTTTTGATTGTAAATATACATTTCAATAACTTTAGGACAAAAAAATATTCTGTTTTTATAGTTGCTTCAGGATCGTAGTTCCTAGATCTCCCGAGGTTCGCGAGTACCCATACAGGAGTCGGCAAAGGAGACAAATAAATAGGCTAATTCAGGTCTTCAGGAAACAGTATTATTTTTAAAATAGGGAGAAGATGCAGTTTAAAATATAAAAATTTGGAAATTTGGGTAAAAAGAGTGGACTGAGATAATTTTGACCACTTCCCTGCCATGATTTATTAACCGTTACTTCCGGAAAACAATTGATAAATCAGGTTATCTTTGTGGTTGAGTCACTTAGAGTAAGTGCAGTTATCTCTCATAAATTATTTCCTCACCCAAGATGAACAGCACAATTTATTGAATGATGAATCCTATTGCTGTTATACAATGAACCACGTACTGAGCAAGCAATAAACGTATCAAATTAGCAACATACACGCAGCTCAACTGCGCACGAAGTCGGTTGTCAGCTAGCATAACTCGCGGCGACCGAACTCAACTACACTTGGGGAACACAGTTCGACCAGTTTCGGCCTATTTCGATCAAATTAACCGGCAGACACCCGACATCTTTAGTCATTCCGATCTAAAGTTTTCAATCTCTACCTCCTTCTTGCCACCCGTTTTCCTTTTGCTTTTACAATATGTTTGCCAAGTCGCTTTCCTTGATCTCTCAGGCAATACTCATTGGGATTCTCGACATGACCGAACTGCCAACCAGGAAGGAAAAAGCATTCTTTTGTCATCATAACTACAGTTGTGATTCCTCAGTATTTTTAATTGCGATTTGTAAGAATATTATCAATTTATTATAGGCTCTATTTATTGTGTTTATTAAAATGCCTCATCTCATATTTTTTAAAGTATCTTGTATTATATACATTACTTATTAGTATATTTCTTAATATATTATACTAGTGGCTTGTGCAGCAAATGCTACAAACTAAGTTCATTACAATTTAAATTAAAATTTTTCAAATTTATTTCCAATGAAGAATACCAGACATTTTGGAAGTCCCTATCCTAAGCAAGATTAATCCAGTCTCTACCATCATATCCCACCTTTCTCAAATCGATTTTAATATCATTCTCCCAATCTACGTCTGCCTCCCTCAAGGTTTTTTCCCTTCAGGTGTTCCAATTAACACTCTACACCATTTCTAGATTAACCCATACGTGCTACATGCTCTGCCATCTCAAATGTCTGGATTTAATGTTCCTAATTATGTTAGGTGAAGAATAAAATGCGTGTAGTTCTGCGTTGTTAACTTTCTTCATTCTCCTATGACTTCATCCCTTTTAGCCCTAAATATTTTCCCAAGCATCTTATTTTCGAACATCCTTAATCTCTGTTCCTCTCTCAAAGTGAAAATCCAAGTTTCACAACTATAAAGAACAACCGGTAGCATAACTGTTTCATAAATTCTAACTTTCAGCTTTAAATATCTATACCATACCGCCATTACATATATGGAAAAGACCCATACCACTTGACTAATAACTATAAAAATATTTCACTTTAATAACAATATTGTTATCTTACGTAAGTTTTGCATATATTACTATATAGCTGTCACTCAGTAAATATTATAGAAAGAAGATCTAACTTCAGATATTCTCTAAGCCTTATATAATCCCAAAAGGTTTCACTTTCATATCATCAATAAAGCATTAATTTGTATAATTGGTGACAAATACATCATGGCATTCAGTATAATAATATTTCACTTTTAATGGTAATAATGTAATAATGTTTTGTAGTTTTTAATATCCAATACACAGAGAGCTGTACTCAGAAAATTACACAGCAGAGAATTTTGTTTTTAGTAAGTCTTGAAGTTTTTAATAAACAATATTACAGAAACGTTCAGAAAAAGTTACACAAATGAAGCTCGACATATTATTGGCATTATGTCAGCCATCTGAACTCTAAATATGTTAGCAATTCTGCAGGTCATAGCCTTCGTGTGATATTGTTTATTGTAGTGTGTTTGTGTTTTGTTTTGTTTTATTCTGAAAGAGCCATTACCTATTTCTCAAAACTGACAAAGATGGATTTTGGAAACTAGGAATGTAGGAAAATTGACATGTCACTAAAAATTACTATTTTTCTGAAAAACTTTGGGTTCCAAGCTTCAAAATGAGGGCTCATTTATTAAAATCCGTTCAGCCGTTTTCCCGTAATTTCCATTACCAGTTCATTATATATATATATATATATATATATATATATATATATATATATATATATATATATATAGATGAGTAATTGTACATATATAGATATGGGCCTACATTATATATCGGAGTGATTGTATTGAATTTTTCGGCAGTGTAGCCACTTCTTCAATTTGAAAATTTGGAAACTATGACTGCATGATTTTTCTTTTATCATATGATTTTATGTTAAATAATTATAAAGTTTGCGTCTTTCTTTTTTGTATTAAATTTGCATGTTCTAAAATTGTTCCTCCAAACAAATTACATCAGTTTTCAATAATAACTATGTTCAATTTGCACCATTTCTTGTTGAAATAAGCCGTAGATTGAATATCAGATTTCACTATTCATCCAAACTTTCTAAATCTGATTCTGAAATGGCTCCCGGTGCTACCATGTATTAATTTATAATAAAATAGAATCTGAATTAAAAATTCTTTATGAAATGGAAAACTTCATTTTCTTACAACACTATATCAGCAGAGGTAATGAAAAGAGTATTTTCAACTGGTTATTACGTTATCAATCACTTTGTAGATTGAAGTCCCATACTACGAAGCGCAGAATTCGATCTCCAACATATACTTCATCGGTTGCGTTCACACTCGGCCGTTTGTTGACTGCTCTGAGAACTCGAACACCCGCCGGGCTGGTGTCCACATCAAAGTTAATCGAAATCCATTCAGCAGTCACAAAGATGAAGCCAGCAAAGAAGAGGGTGCGGTGTCTATTTACTCTCCATACACTTGGGATAAAGCAGTGAAGAAAACGTGCACGTTTCATTCAGCGAATAGTAAATATTGCGAATATGAGTTGTAGGCATAACTCAGTGACACAATTTAACCTCTCTACTAGAGAAGGGGATTATTTCTGTTTTTTTTTATTTGTCATTTCATTCATGTACGGAGTATAAACAAAAAGTATTATTATGCTGAAATGTGTATTTGCGGGAAAATCTTGATATATTCTCCAGATATGTGGTGTATTTTAGTACGAGTAGGTCCAGGGGAAGTCTGATTTATGTTATTACCTGTTTTGCGAATAATGTTTAAGTGATTTTGTTGAGATAATCTTTGGCTATAAAGTCATTATTAGTGAGTGTATGGATTTTATTTAAAAAATCACATTATTTCTGCTCTGTTTATTGAGGGTGGCTATGATACCTCTTTCAACGTGCATTGGTGGTTAAAATCGAAACAGAGATGCCTTTCTATATGTGTGCTTTTCCTGTCCACTTTCATAGAGAGAATTCGTTGGTCTTTCATTGATAATACCTATAGGAATGGAACAACTTAGAGTTATTTACCACATCCCGGATTATTTTATTCAGTTTCATTATTGATTCATACAAATATTTACGAACAGGATACTGTCTTCCTACTTCACACAATTAACCTGTATTAAACGCTTTTGTTGCATTCATTTGTATATTATTTGTTGAAAACCAAAAAATTCTGGACTCATTTCTTACATTTCTCCTCAGTCGTAATGTCAGTCGATAGTCAGTCAAGTGCATTTAGATTGTTGTATCAAACCCAACAAGCTGGTAAACGTCTCTTTCCATTTATTTCTTTGTTGCATCTTTCTTTCTTTCTTTCTTTCTTTCTTTCTTTCTTTCTTACCTAAAGACGGAGATAGAACTAACTTCTAAACGTCATTTCTTCACCAGCATTGGGAAACTTCCAAACTACACATGTTTCTGGATTCTGTTGCTTAATATTTTATCCGGATTCGATGCACAGAAAATATGAGTTCAGTAGAAAGTTAGTGTATTTTTATTTTATATAAAAAACACAGAAATACACAACTACAAGTATCATGGGACGATTTTTTTGTACTCTGTGGAATAAACTTTTCGCAAAAAATTACATAATTTGGGATTGCTGAGCAGGTAAAAGCAGCATTTTTCACAGTTTTTGTTAAGTGGATTATATTTGCGATTAAATTTAAATTTAAAACATTTTTATGCGGAATGAACCAATGAAGTTAAATATTAAGAAGGTAGGATTCTGGTAGAAAGGCTCAACATGAACTGCTAATATATTGTATTATTCTTATAACGTACATTGTAGATGCCTGCTTTCTAAAATAAAATAAATAAGAACAGAAATTAATACACTGCAGTTTTACATAAATTATTGCAGAATAAATCACATACATCTATTTAAGACAGACAATAATAAGGCGAATGAAATATTTTAAATATATGAATTAAGGAATTGGCTTTTTATGTGTAATGCAGAAAACAAAAGTTTACTGTATTTTCTTAGATTAAATTGTGTCATTGATGTATGTCTTTTAAAAAGCAATAATTAACTACAACAGTCATATATTATCATTCCTCTATGTGATCAAAGAACTAGATTATTACAAAACATGTCAGATCTGTAGTGACAAAGTATTATCAACATTGTGGCACTCATTTCTTATTTTTATTTTGCGGCTTGACACTTTTGCTTTGTATTCTGGTTTGTATAGCGTATTTGACGATTTCAATATGATGTTTTATTTTGGTTTCTGTTCTGCTTCTCTTCACCCTAATCTCTGTATTGTGCTCTTATTTTGTGTTTTAGGTTTTACTTGGTTTGATGTGTTTGATGCTCCTTTTTGGCTTTCTGTTGTGTTTATGTTTCTTCATATTTATTCTGTTTATTTTTCTTCGTGTTTTTATTTTCACCATCGTGTTGTCTTGTATTTTGTTTTGATTCCTGTGCTTTTATATTCCATCCTGTCTCCTAATTTGTTTTATTATTCTGTGTCTGTCTTGTGTTCTGTCTTGTATTTTCGTTTTGTTTCCCTTATATTGGATAGTTTTAGCTTTCTGTGCTGCACTTTTCTTTTCTTTTCTTTTGTATGAGTTATTCTTTTACTTATGTGACTTTTCTTTCATTCTCTGAATTACGTGTTGTTTTTCCTTTGATCTTTTAGTTTTATTTGCTTACTGTCTTCTTTGTGCCTTTCTATTTACGTCCCGTTTTGTGTCTCGTTTTTGTCGGCATTACATTCTTTTTTCTCCTATATCTTGCGTTCCTTCTTGGTGTGTGTTGTTCAGAATGAGTGTTTGCGACATGTGCAGGGACATCATTTTATTTTTACTAACATTTCTAATATTAACCTGGCTATACCTTTGGATCAACGATTAAGAACCGGAAACACCGTTTGCTACCCCCTTCCACGACTGTAGTTTGATGATACTGGCGTAATATACAAACAAATCACTTTACTAGGTATAGGAGGGTAGGAAAGTAGGTCATCCATTTACGTAAACTAGGAAATATCACGATTTTGAGTTTGATAATTTTCATTAGGTTTTTGTTTAATCAAAATAAAGTACAGTATTAACATTAAGTGTTTTTACTCACGAACTGAGCTGTCCATGCGGGCGTATTCATTGTGCAGTGTATATTACACTGTCCACAGCACATTAGCGTACAAAATAGAGAATGAAGTTAAATTGAAAAATAATCATAATATGGATATTTAAACACATTTTGAAAATGGTGGTCGTTCATTTCGATACAGGCTTCAGTTCTAATGTGCATATTATGGCACTGTAGACTATTGTACGTAATTCCAATTACCAGGTTCGTACTTCGTACCAGTAACTCATGTTGAAATACTTCTGTACCTACTCTATAAAAGAGACCGTATGTACAGTAAATTCAATCTTCACTTCTGCCCGATCCGAAAAGATAAAATTACTCAGAAATGCTATCTACTGTCCGTCCAAGTGCTTACGTCGCAGCGTCGTATAAAGTGAGGAAATCACTTGACAGTTAATTACTTAACGAGGCCCTTTTATTTAAGTTATTTTAAACAATTGTATGGGTATAATATTACGTAGACGTCCAATTCCTAACAGAAATTAATGTTCCCAGAAAAGAGCTAAGACAGCCCAGCCACTAGCATTTACAGAGAGGCGAACAGAAGCAGGTGGGGGAAATCGGGATGAGACGTAGGCAAATAGAAAATATGCAATATTGAAAACTCTTTCGTTACTGGAAAACGTGAACATATTTTTGGAACATACTGTTTACAATGACCGTAAGGCTACTATGACTGTATATGCGGTCTTGGATCTGAGTGGAGAACGGTTGAACTTCATTAGTAGAAGGGGTGGGAGTGAAGTACATTAAAAAACTCAGGTACAATAAAAATTGAAGTAAAAATAAAATGATGTCCCTGTATAAACGATATGGTAGTAACTGTGTTTTCCCCTTTAAGAACTTGAAAATATCACGGAACACATACCATAGAGGAGTAGATTAGTCGTGTTGTTTAATACCAACGCGAGTCTTATATGCTGAAGAAAATGTGTTTTCTGAACTTGGTAGGATTAGGTCTACAATCTTCTTTGTTTCTTAGTGTCTCCTAGAATCAATAACAAAGAGCTTCTAATTTGTTCTACCTCGTAAGGAATGCTTCCGTCTGCAGCTCTGAATTTATATTGGTCGGAGTGAGATTTCACATGTACTAGCGGTTGTAAAATCAATATTAGTTTTTCGGTGAATCCTACTTCTAGTTGTGAACTCCTGCTACCTCACCGCACGTTGTTAGAACTGTGTTCCGCTACTGAATCTGTCATTATCACAGCTCTCATCTTTAATAGAACATGTCGCGTCTGGCCATATTGACACAGTTAAAATGTAAACGAGTGGAGAGGTATGGAGAGAAATTTGTGCCCAACGTATGTCCGCTCCCTCTTCATAAAGCTACTCTGTTTATAGAGGATATTCTAAATGCGCTCTGCGTGTCCGAAGCTATAAAACAATCGGCCAAGTAGTCGATGTACAATAATATCAGCATTTGCCGGATGACTATGGACAGATAAATGGAAAAATCCACCGGATAATCTGCACAATTTCGGAATGTTTTCCCCTAGTTAAATTCAAATATAGGGTTATGGACTACAAAGATGTACCACTATATCATTTCATTTAATAGTAGTAGTATTTATTTAACCTGGTAGAGATAAGGCTACCAGGCCTTCTCTTCCCCTCTACCAGGGAACTACAACTACAATATGAAGAATACAGTTACAATTTTAATTAAAATTAATATTAAATTTACAATTAAAATTACAATAAAAATCAAAGTATTGAAAGATTACCTGATTAATAAAGACTAGACAATTTATTGTAATACTTAAGGACAAAGAAAGATTTTATTTACTGAAATACAAATTAAACCTAGATTAGTGAAATTATATAGTGATGAAATTACCTGATAATGCTAGAATAAGATAACTATTTACTAGAAACCATGTCTGAACGAGTCTCAATTGCTGACCAAATGACTAGTAAGTTTGCGTTTGAATTAAATTTTATTTCGACAGTTCCTGATGCTAACAGGTAGCGAATCCCAGAGTCTTGGCACGGATGTTGTGAAAGAGGATGAGTATGAGGAGGTGCGATGAAATGGTAATGTTAATATTGTTTCATGGTGAGAGCGTATGTTCAGATTAAGGTGGGAAGAAAGGTAAGAGAAGCGAGACGACAGGTACGAAGGAATAGAAGAGTTCAAGATTTTGAAGAGAAGGAGATGTGAATGCAAATGTCTTCTTTTATCTAGTCTAAGCCAACCTATTGATTCCAGGGATGGGTAATGTGATCATATTTACTTACAGGGATGGGTAATGTGATCATATTTACTTACATTGCATACAAAACGTACACACGAATTATGAGCACGCTAAAGTTTCGTTTTGTTTGCGCTGGAAAGGTCAGTCAGTAAAATGTCGATGATTTATCCTTTTAGGATATAGACAATATAATATACTTTTCTGCAGATTTCTGTGATTTGCATGTCCCAGTTGATATTATTATCCATGTGAATGCAAAGACTTTTTACTGAACAACTGAAAGAAATATGCACTCTACTTAGTTTAACGGGAGAAATGTCAATTGTTTTACAGCGTCGGTTTGCCGTTTGTGTCCTAATATAATCGCTTATGTCTTTACAGGATTGATTTTAAGATGCAGTTCTTTGTTCATGTCGCAATCTTCGTTCAGTTTGTCTATAGCGTAGTTTACTCGGTTTAAGCGGGAAGAGATGTAGTATTGAAGGTCGTCAGCATACAAGTGATAGTTGCAATATCTCACAAGAAGTGATGTTGTACCATTGACAAATGTTGTGAACAACAGTGGTCCTAGTACCGATCCCTGTGGTACACCAGAAGTTATGTTAAGCCAGGAAGAAACTTCGGTTCGCAGATAAAACACATTGTTGTCTTTCCTGTCAGTAGGTTTCGAACCAACTCACAGCAGTTTCTGACAAATGCATATTTCTAATTTCACAAATGAGCAGGTCAAATTTACATAGTTTAAAGTTTTGCTAAGGTCAAGTATTGTCACTTTATTAGAGTCAATTGCTTCACGAATGTTTTTGGTCACATTAAGTAGAGCAGTGCTTGTATTGTGTCCAGCTCTGAAACCTGACTGATACTTGTTCGTTCATGTAGTACGTAAGTTGTAAATGTACGCTTGTTTACAGAGCTTTTGATATGGCTGGCAGGATGCTTATTGGTCTATAGTCGTTCGGGTGGGAACTTTGACTTTTGGAAGAGGAAGAACGAATGCTTATGTACATATTTTAGGGAAAATTGCAGTGATTAAAAAACTATTCAATATGTGTATAATTGTAGGTATTACTATGTATTATATTTTCCGCATGAGTAATATGTTAATATTGTCCGGGCCTTGGGCTTTCGTCTTGATGCGTCAATAGGAGTGACATCGGTGAAATAGTATTTGTCTCGAATTCGAGGAGCTGATTCAGGCAAACCTGTGTTTTGTTTTGTTGCGTCGTCTAAGGTGGGGTCCTTTACATAGTGTTCATTCAAGTGGTCAATTTATTCGTCCGTTTGTTAATTTACTCGTAGATTTATTTATTTACTCGAATATTTACTCCTTCACATGTCCGTTTTTCATTCATCTGGACGTTTATTCGTTCACTCGACCGATGATTCATTCAGTCGACCGGTGGTTCATTCACTCGACCGATTTTTCAATTACTCGACCGATTATTCATTCACTCGACCGATTTTTCAATTACTCGACTGATTATTCATTCACTCGACCATTCGTTTACACACTTTGTGTTAATTCAATCGTTCATCTAATTTTCTTAATTTACCCAATTAACTCAATTATGTTGTTCAGTTTTATTTTCTTTCTCTTTTTTCATTTATTATCCTGTTCATTCACTCATTTCATTTATTTTTCTCTACATTTACTCGTTCATCGTTTGTTAATTCACTAGTTCAATTATTTTTGTTCAGTTTCTCTTTTATCTAGTTATTTGTTCTTTACCCCGTTCATTTGTTTGTTCTATGCCTCTTTCCTTCACTCTTTTGATCTATCATTTGTCCACTGCTTCATTTACGGTTCGATCCACTATTTGTCCTTTCCTTCACTCGATCGTTCCAACAATCTTTCATCATTCATTCGTAAATTCGATACTAATTTCTCAAATCACATTTTTACTTTGTTATTCCATAAACTTATGAATCCATTTATCTATCTGTGCGCTCACTATAACTCTGGGATAAGTAGGAAACTGTGCTACTAAGGAAAGCCGTAGAAAACATACGGCATTAGAAGCTGTATAAAATCAGTCACTTTTTTCATCGCCTTATCATTCATATGCAATACGACAGAATAAGATAAATTAATGCTTTCACGTGAAGCCCAAGCTTGCGGATTTGACAATGCCATTGTTAAGAGTGGAATTAATGGTAATCCTTTCGGTGTAGTACACGTACATAGAAAGATAAATGTGCGTACCATGCTCACAATTGTCCACATTGTCCTGCTGACCTCACTGACCTTCTATTGTAATCGTGTCCATATTGAATATTATGGCACGCTATTTTGTCAGTCTGTTTCCTTATTGTTCGTACAAATGCTACAGTATAAAACATTCAGCGATCGCTCCTATTAATAGCGCCACCAATAGTGGGTGTTAATTCATAAAGGTTACAAGCATGAACATTAACATTGTTTTTTTTTTTTTTTTTTTTTTTTTTTTTTTTTTTTTTTTTTTTTTTTGTTAACGCAATAATGTGAAGAGAGGAAGAAGCATAAAGGATATAAAATACTGCGTTTATGTTACAAACTTGTTACCAATATTTTCAGTTATTGGAAAGGCATAACACTAATGAAATATCTGCATCGTTGTTAGAAACAACGGTCATTTAGAAATAAAAGCACCACTTCATTCACAAAATAACATAGTTTTTGTAAAAGAAACGATTCATTTCAAACGTTTCAGTTACAGTTCTGTACAGCATTCAGAAGAAACCCAAAATATTCACTAATATTTTGGATTTACAACCTAAATCACTTACATCATACTGTACTGATACTGATTGGCCAGGACATTTTTTTCTGTCCTGGGAATGCTCTCTCTCATTTTTTCAACAGTTTCTAAGTGAAGAAAGCTCACAGAGCTCACATCTCGAAACACTAAGGGCCGATTGTACAAACCATTTAATCTTAGATCAGAGGTTAAATTGATCCTCGTTCTAGCTCAACTTGGAATTTTGTGTTGTATAAAGTCTAATCTGAGAGTAATTTGTCTTTAACTGAAGTCAACTTTGACTGAAGAAATTTCTCCGATTAAGTTAGATGATCCAAGTTCAGTTATTTCTTTTCTGTTTGATATATACGAGTGGCAGATTGTCCAAATAGAATAACCATTATTATTAATATTAATAGATATGGTAGGTACATTTATATATATATATATATATATATATATATATATATATATATATATATATATATATATATACAGGGAGTTTCAAAAATACGGGGCATAATTTCAGGTATGTATTTTCCACATGTAGACAATCAAAATAGTTCATTACAACATGTGTCCGGAAATGCTTCTTTTCCGAGTTATGGCCTTTACAACATTGAAATTCACCGGAACGTTTTTCTTTCCGCAGGTCGTTGTCATTACAGAAGATGTTCAAAATGTCCACCTCCTGCTTGAATACAGACCTCACATCGATGTCTCATTGACCTGCGAACACGATCCCAAACTCCAGGAGTATTGCGTATGTCCTCAGAACATGCCACAATTCGATTCCGAAGGGATTCCAAATCAGGCACCGGAGGCGAATAAACCAATGATTTTAAATGGCCCCACAAGTAGAAATCGAGAGGGTTCAGATCAGGTGAGCGTGGAGGCCAAGCAATTGGGCCACCTCTACCTATCCATCGATCAGGAAACCTTCGATCCAAGTACCGGCGAGCCGTACGACTGAAGTATGCAGGAGCGCCATCATACAAGATGTGAATGTGTTGACGATTGATCAGTGGAGTGTCTTCTAAAACATGAGGTAGCCTATGGTGTTTTCCAGGAAGTTTGTGTACGCCTGCCCCGTAAGTCTGTTTACAAGTACATGGGGTCCAACTAATCGATCACCAATGATACCGGCCCACATGTTGAGGGAGAACCGCACCTGGTGATGAGATGGAACAGTTGCACGTGGATTTTCATACGCCCATACATGCTGATTGTGGAAATTTGTTATGCCATCTCGTGTGAACTGTGCTTCATCTGTAAATAATACTAAGGCAGGAAAGTTCGGATTTACACCACACTGCTGCAAGAACCACTGACAGAACCTAACTCGTGCAGGGTAATCTGCTAGTGACAAGGCCTGTACACGTTGCAAATGACGATAAGGATACAATTGATACTCTTTCGACAGTCTCCAGACAGTCGTATGAGGAACACTGACTTGCAACGCTACCCTTCGTGTGCTGATAGAAGGAGTCATGTTCACAGCCTCCAGAATCTCCTCCTGTACTTCTGGAGTTGTAGATCTTGGTCGTCCCCTTCCCAAACCAGGAGAGTTAAATTTTCCATACTCGCACAGACGGTAATGGAGACGTACAAATGTCTTCCGATCTGGACATTGTCGCTGTGGGTACCTCTCCTGGTACAAACGACGAGCCAGCGCAGCATTGCCGTCCGCCTTACCGTACATGAAGTGTATCTCTGCCAGCTCTTGATTTGAATACATGTTGCACAGTCTAACGCCTACACAACACTGAATGTAACCTTCGCCTCGGAATGAACTGTCAGAGTTCCCTCTTAATGTCTCCTTTGACGGCAACGACTTGCGGAAAAAAAAACGTTCCGGTGAATTTCAATGTTGTGAAGGTCATAACTCGGAAATAAAGCATTTCCGAACACATGTTGTAATGAACTATTTTGATTGTCTACATGTGGGAAATACATACCTGAAATTATGCCCCGTATTTTTGAAACACTCTGTATATATATATATATATATATATATATATATATATATATATATATATATATATATATATATATATATTCAATTTCTTGCCTTTCTACACAAACATTCTTATATTTTATAAGGCTTTATCTTGTTCAGCAGTATCAAATAACATAACCTATAATTATATTATGTTTATAACAACCATTAATGATTAATGGATATGATAGGTACATTCATAAATTTTCAATTAATTGTATTACTAAACGAAAATTGTCGTTTTATAAAGCTTTATTATATTTAGCAGTATCAAACACCATAACATGATAGCAATTTGGAGAACGGTCGACCTTCTTCTAATTGTCGGCCATTATTTACAATGCACAAAACAAACTAGTTTCTCCAACAGAGTGTACGGAAAGTCGCCAAAATGTAATTGGAAAGTCGCTAGATTTCTTATTATCAACAAAGAAAGATTAAATTTTGTCACTATGGGGTGCTAAAAAGGTAGCTAAATCCCTATTTAAGAAATATAAAAATTAAAAGAAATTGTCGTTGAAAACGAGTTAAAGTCGCTAAATTGGCGACACTGAACAAACCTCTACAACATGGTCCGCGCATCACATACTTCGCCTGTTTATGCGATGTTGCCATATCCTTTTCACGTGAACTTAGATTGCATTTGAACCAAGGTAATTTGATCGCAGAAAAATTTTATACAATAGAAGAAGTATCTGAACTCGGTTCACTTTCCGATCTTCGATCAAAGTTGATCTTTAGTCACGGAGTTTTGTACAATTGGGCCTTTGTGTTGCAGAATTTCTTATGGTATCAAAACTGTCGAAATGTCGCTGAAAATCTCCATTCACATTACAAAAGTCCAACACAAGTGAGTTAAGAAGAAAGGAGCTACATCTCTTCACAAAGATATATCGATTAAACATATCATTTCAACGGGATTAAATTGGCATCAATCTAAAAAAAATTCTCTTAAAACAGTTAGTTTTACGCTACACTAAATTACTATTTTTTGAGAGAATGTTAGAATTTTCGAAAAATTCATAGAATTAGCAACGTTATGATCAAATTAAAAGATTTCTCAGTTTTTAAAACCCTAAATATTGGCAGAATATCTTAACGCCATATAGACAGAGATTTAGAGTATCTTGTGCTGACATTATTCACAACCTATGTCTGATGACAATACACGATAAGGCATACTATACCAAGAAGGGTAGATATATGAACCTTTAATATAGTCTCAACGTGAAACGCGTTGTATCGGTGGAAGAGAAATCCTACTAAACTGTTATTGCTTCATATTAAGCCGATTACGCACACAGTCTTGTATCATTCGATAGACGATTATCTGATGATGACGTTTGTAACGTTTTTTAACAGATTTTTTTTAATTTGTGGCACGTGATATGCCTGTTTAAATAAGTTCCAGATCTATTATGGACCCTTTGCAATTGATTCCATACCTTACAGTCCGTTCGCTCATTTGATCACCAGGTGGCATCCTAATACAGCACCGTGTTAGTTGGTAACCTTCCCTCCTTGCCTTAATAATGGCAAACGGCATGTGCGCGCGTAGACATGTGCATAGGTATGATTAAGAAAGAATTTTTACAATATAAAGGAAAAGTGATAAAGACCTATTAATATTAATAATATGATAATAATTGTAATTTATAATCACTAGTCTTTAATTAGGTAGAGAGTCAAGTCAGCCAAATATTACATTTTTATACCTATACAACTTACATTCACTTTGTTCAATTTCTCTTAGCTCTACTTTATATTGTGTTACTCTATATTGTAACTGTTAAACAGTTTACTAAGAAGTTTATTATACACTGACTATACCCATGCGCTTCGCTGCACTTGTTAGAAATAAATATTGACTTAAATGTAAATACAGTTTTGTAATTATTTAGTCAGTAATAGCTTTTTGTATGTTGTAAAGTCGTTTACTTCTCAATCATTTTGAAAGTTGTATTTAAAACTATGAATTTAATTTGTTATTATCATGCACTACTTTCTGGAATTGTTCGGTCAATTCTGCTTTTAAGATAATTGGTCAGTGTCTCAAATTAAATATACTTATAGGAATTGAAGGCTCTTACTCTCAGCTGGAAGAATATTTTCAATTAAATAATAAGCCTATGCTTGAACGTTAGTTAAATGATCGCGTAGAATTGACTTTATGCATTTCCTTTGCACCAAAATATGTTACTTGATATAAGGTGTTGTACTCTCTTATATTATTTAAAAAGTGTGTTGATAACGGATGTACTCCGATAAGTAAAATTTTTAATTGGTTGTGGGGGCTCTTGAATCTCAAGAGGAACAACTTTTACAATAGCATAACTTAATCCGTTTGGCTCATTACCCCATTTTTTGCATTGCATTTATTGCATAGTTCATTCGTTTTATTTATTTTAACAATTCGAATGAGTATAGTCAATATTTCGATCATAATATAATGCTAAACCAACGTACTATTACTGCATATTAAATCAATACACTCGTTATTCATTAATTCTCTGAGATGAAAATGAATGTGGTACATACATGTTATTTTAAGAAACGCAGGAAACGAATATGGGTAAATTAGGAGCGCAAGAACACTATTTCGTGACACTTCGTCAAATAACTTTGTTTCAGAGAGCTCAGAGGTAAAATACTAATGATTCTTCCATATGTGCTGTATTTTTGGAACTGAGAATATAATTACTCATTTTTAAGACAAAACTCTTAAAAATACTATTACGTTCTGTCGACAAAACGAAACTGAAGGGTATAAAATTATAATATTTTATGTGGATCAAATAAGATATAAATAATCAAGTAATATAATATTGTGACAGAATATCAAGTATTCTGTGCGTAAGAATCTATTTTAATCTTACCTGTCCTCGATTCACTCAGGAGTTACCGTAATAGCACATAACATTATGTCTATCTCGAAAAACTACACATTTTAATGGTGAAATAATAATTATATAAATCAGTTAAATAGCTTCCGAGATTACCTTATAGAAACATTCTCTGAATGTTAACACTGATAAATATTTATATATTCCCATCATACAATTATATTCGTATGAAATAGTGTCAAATAAATAGCTTCCGTTTGTTGTTGTGCAAGGCCCCTTATAGATGAAATCATTTGTTTTTATTTCATTATAACGTATTAGTCTGAGGCAGCGCTGATAAAACGCATTTCAATTTTAAAACTCGTTTATCACGTTAATTATCAGTCCTATCAACATTTTGTGTAGAGGAAAACTTATCGGAAATCGTTCTTAAAGAAACTTTTGTTGTTGTAATAGTTTTCATAAAAATCAATAATAAGCGCGATATTGCGATTTATTTAATTCAGTCCCCCTTATAACTCTCCATTTAAATAAAGCATTTTTAATGCTATATAACCTAAAATCTAAGTTATAACGAACTTAATTTATAGTCCTATTTCCATATAGCCTAAATCGGTTCAGCCATTATCACGTGAAAAGGTAACAAACATCCAGACAGACAGACGGACACATACACACAAACGAAAATTTCAAATTTCGATTTTTGATCTCAGAACGGTTAATTATACATGTTGACACCAATTATTTTTGAAGAAGCGAAAATTACCAGAAAATTTTTGGTTACAGACTTATTATTAGTACACATAATTTAAAAAATATATATATATTTCCCTTCAACTCCTCTTTTAAAGTAAATATCGTGTGTAGGGCTCTAGCAAATATTGATATTTTTAGGCACTGCATTGTCAGATAGTCTCGTTGTGACTGATGATAGCAAGATAATATTTTTTTTGCATTTTATGTGTGTTTTTGTTGTTAACAGCAAATTTTCAACCAAACGTCGAATTTTGAAACAGAACTAAGTAACATAGGCCTGCTTTACTCGTCATCTTCGTCACTGTCTCTCACATCAATCCCGAATCTCTCCTATGTAGTATCTCTGTCATGGTTGGTATAACTTACTCGTATTTTCGTTCAATATTGACTGTGTGTTCAACGCACGATGACCAAAGCTCAGTATTTATTGTCTCCGCTACATTTTTTGATGGCTGGCCCACACTAGCACTAAGAATAAGGGTACATTGTTTTTCTTGACATACAATTTTTGTCAAGCCCAATAGTCTACATTTTATATAAAACATAATTTAATATAGAGAACTAAATATTTACGTAATGTAGGCACTTCTCCTAATATATATTTAATAGAAATTGATATTTATTTATTGTAATCTATATACTCTTACACTATAACACAAAAGTATTTATATAGAAAAGGGGAACTTCTATATAAGTGCAAACTGCACTAAATGAAAATACACCGACAAAGAGCATATTATGGTTTGCGCATTGTACTTTGGGCGACATAGTCTACTAACAATAAGAATTCCAACCCTCAATACTTAATTATAGCCGCGACGCTGTTATTTCCGGCGTGACTCCTCCTCTTTGCTTACGTCTTAGGAAGTCAAAGCTCTATAAAGTCTAGGTAGGTAGTATCGTTCGCCATTTTTGTTCCTTCGTTGCCGAGCTACTAGACGAGGGATCTATTTGCCACACCGTTAAATATTATCATAATAAATCAAACGCACTGTAATTCAGCAAATAATTGAGCGGCAAATAATGTCCTTGTGTCCTTTTTGCGAACGCAAACGAAAGAGCCAAAATGGCGGGCGATTATATTAAGTATTTATCGAGCCTTAGGAAATGCTTAACGTCTTCATCAGCGATTCACAAGACGCACACGTTTAAATGTAGCCGACCTGCAACGTGATTGGGTGCCGGAAATTAGAGCGACGGGACTATAGTTTATTATTACAGTAGCACGCTTCAAAGATTTTCCGATCGCTTCGATAATACTTGACGATCAAATGACCGAGGCAAATATAGGCTAGTATGGTCTGTTGACCATATTCATCTTACTATCGGTAATCTCCAGAATCGTCTTAAACTTTCTCGACGTGGGAGACCCCTTGAAGTCAACCAGGGTTGAGCTGATGAAGACAAAGTCACAACTTGAAGTTCCAGAAGTAGATAGATAGTTTATTTGCAAAATTTGGTATGTTACAATCATCACATATGGACGAGTTATTCTCTATGAAGCTGTTACTTCAACAGAATGACACAGAATAACAAGTCATAAACAAATTTCAATACATTTTATAACATTCTGAATAAGTGTGGCTGAGGGAGGAGCTAGTGGTCATGTGCATAAAGGGCCGTGTGGATAGCCATACGTCCGAGTAATTAACCGTATTTGGTTATGGAGTAGTCAATTTCAAGAAATAACGAAATTGTGTCCTGAGCTTTTATTCTCACTCTGTACTCAGAAAAGTGCGTGATCATGGCATGTGGACAGGTCACAGGTCATAGTGTAGGAAAGGATGACTCTTCTGTCGTTTGTAACAGGACGTACAAGTTTATGCTAAAAAGGGATAAATAAAGATACAGGATGTACTATATTACAGGAACAAGAGACATCGCTGATAAAAAAAGTATGACACAAGTACCATAATGTCTATGGGTGTGTAGGCAATTATCATTAGACAGACTTATGTCACTGTGCTTGGACTTCTTCCATTTCTGGCTATGAATATAGAGAACGGTTAGCATTGTTTGAGTTCGAATTCGGGGCCATCAGAGCGCGCCCCCTTGGGCCCCGTTCACACGGTGCGGGAATTTCTCGGAACGGGCATTTATTCGAATCGATTTTGTGAGTACTGCAGGGTATACATCGTTCGATTTTTTCCCGTACATAATGCAATTTAAGTTACATACAGGGAAAAAAATTGAACCATGTGTACACTGCTGTCTGCCCGAAATCGAATCGAATAAATGCCCGTTTTAAGAAATTCCGCCACAGTGTGAACGGGCCCTTACTTTGAGAGTTCAGGCATAATTACTAAGGAGCGGATTCCTATGTAATTAAATATTCTTTTTACTTGTGATAAAACACAATTAACAAAGTTAAAAATTCCGAACATGAAGTTTCAAGTTTAAAACCCGAATTTTATTTCACATAAAAACACATATTTTCACAAAAAAATTATGTAAATACATATTTTTAGGAAATCTATTATAAACATATAGATCTTGGAGTTTTTTTACTTAAATAATTTTTTACAAGAACTTTTAAATATTTTAAAACTAAATCAATTATATCACTCGAAGTACTTTATCTTTTGCTTCGTGTTTCTAAGCGTTATTTGGTGTATCCGTGATCCATTTTCATAACAGTATCGCCTCAAGTTCTGAGAACTGCTAGGCAGCATATCAGTGTTATTATTAGAGAATAAATTAGCGTGGACAAGGAGGAGAGATCTTGTAACACATAATTAGGAATGTTTATTGTTGCTGAAGATGATTTCATTCCACGCTTTGTTTGTGAAACACAACATATAAGAGATGGGTATGAACATTATTTAATTTAAACAAATCTATCGCCTCTCGCTTATGTCTATCAAGTAAGGCAATATATCTTGTTGTGATTCCCTGTTATCGGGCTTTGTTAATCGATATCCTTCAAGATATACTGAAATATGGTTATTTAAAACATTATTTGGCTTTCCTATTAGCAAATTTAAGCTTTTTGTGTGACACCATAAAAAACTCGAAACATGCAAAAACCTGTTGTCTGAAACAGGGAGGTGCGTGCCGTGGAAATTAAACTAGACTCGCTACCAGGTTCAGAAGCACAATTACTAAGGTACAAATTCCAGAATGTGTTTGGGAAAAACAGTGGATATAAAAAAATGTGTAAAGTTGCTCAAATATTGGAGGATGTGCCTGTAGGTGAAATTGACGGTGTATGTGTTTGTGATATTCCTCTCTTTAAATATGAAAGTCTGACGTCGTGTGATGTGGAAAGATCGTTTACACAGTATAAGTCGTTGTTCACAGATAATCGGTATGCATTTGTGATGGAGAATTTGGAGATGACCTTTGTTGTTCACTGCAATTCTCGGCTAACTACTGGCATTCAAGTGTGGTTGTTGAGTACCTAGTAACATTTTTTTTTCAAGCTAAGTAAGGTATTTTTGTCATATTTAAAAAAAGATTTTTTTTTTATTTTTAGCAAATATTTTCGTACTTTTTAGCACATAAAAAATAAATATATTTAAATTTTTAGCACATAAAATCCGCTCCCTAATAATCACTGAGTACAGACACAGAGAGACGCTGAGTAACGCCAGTATTTTAGAGTTTGTTAGTGACTTGACGTGGAAGGGCCTGTTCACACGATGCGGGAATTTCTGGAAACGGGCATTCATTCGAATCGATTTCGTGAGGACAGCAGTGTATACACGGTTTGATTTCTCCTGTATATAACTGTTGTCCACAAGATATCGATCGGAATAAATGCCCATTTCGATAAATTCCCGCACCGTATAAACGGGACCCTTACTCATTTCTGTGTTAGAATAGTTAACATTGTATATTTAGTTGAGAATTTATTCGTGAGTTGGCGTGTTACTTAATGATTTTTAATATTATTATCATTGTTCGTAAATTATATTGTTCATTGGAATTTTATATATGAAGGTATATGGAAACGAAATCGTGCAGAATAAGAGTAAGGTGATTCGCAAGAAATATCCTGGTAATAGAAATCCTTTTTCAGGTTGCGAAACTGTTCAACTTGTTGAAAAATTACGACAAACAGGATTCCTTAACGACAAAAGCCTGTCACCAGACTCAGAGTTCTTAAGGAAGAAAAATTAGATGAAATAGGTGAACAACTATAACATACCCCAAAATCACCTCTCCGTCAACTTGCTCAGGAAACACGCTTTTCAAAATCCTCGGCAAACATTTCCACTAATATGTTTAAATTAAAATCCTATAAATTGCAGTGGCTCACGAACTGCTATCGCGAGGCCACGCGAGTAGAGTTCAATTTTGCAACTGGATGCTGGAGAGTTTTCTTGATAGAGTAGATTCTGAATTAAACATATTTTCGGATGAAGCATGGTTCTAATTACATGGCCACGCCATTTCACAATACAACCGACACTAGAGCGCAGAAAACCACCGCTTATGCATGAAATTCTATTGCATGATGAAAAGATTCGTATTTGGTATAGTTTGAATTCACACAAAATAAAGGGGCTATATTTGTAAAGCTACTATCAATGCTGCAAGATATCAAGCACAAATATTGACATTTTTTTCGAGCATTTAACAGACATTGCATGCCAACTGCCGTTCTTTCAGC
The DNA here is from genome assembly GCF_040183065.1 of Periplaneta americana. Taxonomy (NCBI): domain Eukaryota; kingdom Metazoa; phylum Arthropoda; class Insecta; order Blattodea; family Blattidae; genus Periplaneta; species Periplaneta americana. The sequence continues at coordinate 31,588,597 of NC_091133.1, read as the reverse complement.
AGGATTGAGATAATACACATAGGCCTATTACTTAAGAATCACTCATCTAATTTCTGACAATTTTCGGATTGGGTTATCAGCATTGGTTGTCGTCCTCGTAGCCCCGATCTCAATCCGTGTGAGGAAACTTAAAAGATTTTTCTTCTAGAATAACTCTCATACAATAGAGCAACTAGAAAGAAATTTCAGCCGAGAATTTATTTAAACACAGGTGAGGAATTTATACGTGTTAAACAGAATTTTCTACGCAGATGTACGGAATGTGTCGCAGTCGAGGGACATCGTTTTGAACAATTCTTGTAACAGAGGTAAGGAGTCATTATTATCAGCTTCAAATCACAATTTATGTTTTCAGTAGCAAAATGTTACAATGCGCGCTATATTAGCGGCGATGTTGGCTCCCTTTTCTTATAAACTATTTGAGTTCCGTTTGTAACTTATCCAACATTATGCAAATCAAGATTTCAGGTATAACTCCCTGTAAAGTTGATTTGAATAATTTCGAGGGAAAAATTGTTCCGGAGCAGGGTATCGAACCCGGGACCTTTGGTTTAACGTACCAACGCTCTACCACTGAGCTACCGGGTTAGAGTTCCCGAGTAGCTCAGTGGTAGAGCGTTGGTACGTTAAACCAAATGTCCCGGGTTCGATACCCGGCTCCGGAACAATTTTTCCCTCGAAATTATTCAAATCAACTTTACAGGGAGTTATACCTGAAATCTTGATTTGCATAATACACGTCACTGTTCGTTAACAGAAAACCACGACTTAAGTCACACGGAGTTAGTGTGCACTCGAAGTTGTTGCTTGACGGTTGTCAGCCCACTTTGAGGTCTGTGGATATAGAGGGAAAAATTGGATCGGTGTCGGTTAGAGTTCCCGAGTAGCTCAGTGGTAGAGCGTTGGTACGTTAAACCAAAGGTCCCGGGTTCGATACCCGGCTCCGGAACAATTTTTCCCTCGAAATTATTCAAATCAACTTTACAGGGAGTTATACCTGAAATCTTGATTTGCATAATACACGTCACTGTTCGTTAACAGAAAACCACGACTTAAGTCACACGGAGTTAGTGTGCACTCGAAGTTGTTGCTTGACGGTTGTCAGCCCACTTTGAGGTCTGTGGATATAGAGGGAAAAATTGGATCGGTGTCGGTTAGAGTTCCCGAGTAGCTCAGTGGTAGAGCGTTGGTACGTTAAACCAAAGGTCCCGGGTTCGATACCCGGCTCCGGAACAATTTTTCCCTCGAAATTATTCAAATCAACTTTACAGGGAGTTATACCTGAAATCTTGATTTGCATAATACACGTCACTGTTCGTTAACAGAAAGCCACAACTTAAGTCACACGGAGTTAGTGTGCACTCGAAGTTGTTGCTTGACGGTTGTCAGCCCACTTTGAGGTCTGTGGATATAGAGGGAAAAATTGGATCGGTGTCGGTTAGAGTTCCCGAGTAGCTCAGTGGTAGAGCGTTGGTACGTTAAACCAAAGGTCCCGGGTTCGATACCCGGCTCCGGAACAATTTTTCCCTCGAAATTATTATCCAACATTAATTTATCAAATACAAAGTATTGTCACATATGAAAGGACGAACTTTTTCGACTTTATAAAGTTTTTAATGTTGAGTGGGATCACTTAAGAACACGATGTTATTGCAGGCTATAGCATTTTATATATTACATGTTGTTTAGGTATGTTTTATGCATCTCAAAAGTATGAATCATTAGTAGGGGGCGGGTTTTAGCATATTTGCATATTTTATTCCTGAGTTGAAAATCATATGCTACCATTGTATAAATGCATTTTAAGTTTTTTGTGAACAAAGGTCAAGATTTTATAGTGTTGTCACATATATTTTTTTCAGCTTTTAGCGCATATGAACGCATATATTGTAATTTTTTATCTATCTGGTGCTCAAAATTCAAATTATGGTTTATTTAACGACGCTCGCAACTGCCAAGGTTATATCAGCGTCGCCGGTATGTCGGAATTTTGTCCCGCAAGAGTTCTTTTACATGCCAATAAATCTTCTGACATAAGCCTGTCGCATTTAAGCACACTTAAATGCCATCGACCTGGGCCGGGATCGAACCCGCAACCTCGAACTCAGAAGGCCAGCGCTATACCCTCTGTATCTGGTGCTTAAACCGAGATATTAAGAATATGAAAAATCACAAAACTGGAATACAGAAGAAACACAGACATTGAAACACAGTACATTAGGCCTAGATAGGCTATATTTTATTTGATTCAATCTGATATTTCGTTGTTTTAGTGCAATTCCGCGGTAATCAACAAAGTACTTCATAATGAAATACACTGCTGTCTCTGTGCAAATATATAATATAGGGATGAAATGTGAGATTGAAACAACAGATAATCAAAGCAAAAACCTACATACGATTTTGACAGTTGTCACGAGAATGCTGCAATATGATAGGCGCTAAAATTGCAGGAAGTGTTGATAGATTTCTTTGAGCTCGCTAAATTCGCATTTCCCCGCCTGTCAACAGTAATATAGGCCCGAGAATTCAATTTTCTGACTTCTACTTGCCGACGCACGTGGCAAATGAGAATATTTCGTTGTATTGTGGTGGCAAGTCAGAGAAAATTCGATAGTGTGTAAAGTGAATTGTATTTTAGAAAAATATGCTACAAGTGTACTGCTTAAGCAGTGGGTTGAATAACATTCAACTTTAGAAACTAATGGTGTCTCAGTATTCTTGTGTATAACAGAAAAACCGTCGACAAAAGTAATTTGCTTAAAATAAAATAAGATTTTCTTTTACTTTAACAGTGTATATTTCGTTATTTTAGTGCATATATCATCGTTTCAAGTGCATACGTGCCTGCATATTTTGTCGTATTTAGTGCAAAAGAAGCCGCCTCCTACCATGAGCAGCTTTAATATATATATATATATATATATATATATACATATATTGAAACACTGATAAAATTTAAATTCAATATTTGAAACTTTAAAATTATAGCGATGCTGATGAACATTTTAAATATGCAATATATATGAGCAAGTGAACAATAAAATATATTTTAGAATAAAAATTAAATTATAAGTGCGTTCTCTTAGCGTATGTAAATATGCTACATGATTATATGTCTACATCTATGCTTATGCATTAAACGGAGCTTGTAGCACTAACGAATCAGGGACATGAAAATATTCATAAATCTGAAAATAATAAGAATTTTGTGTTTAAGAACTAATCTGATATGATATTGGGTTATAGATCGTTCTGAGGGTACTTATTTCTGTTCCAACAGGAGAATGTCGCAAGTAGAAAGCCTAATCATACACTGATCGTTTGTGCTTTACATGGAATGGATTTCAATAGCGGAACGGACTGTTACCAGCAGAGATTGTCGCTTATCAACATATTATTTATTTATCCGGTATAAAGGGTTATTTATATTTGCGAGAATTATATTAAGTAATGGGACCTTTATATTGTAATATTTAACGATATATTATTCTTCTGCAGTATTTATAATTTTTTGTCGTTGATTATTTTCAGGATTCTGAGGGTAGGCCTATCATTAATATTAGTTCCATAAGATGGGTAGCGAATTTCGACTTTTTGCGATAGTTCTTAAAACCAGCAACATGTTCTATATATCTAGTCTTAAAATGTCTTTTAGTTCGGCCAATATATGTTTTTCCACAATTTTTTCAGTCAAGGTTATAAATATCCCTCCCTTAAAAATCCGTTCATGTCTTGTAATGTATTATGCAACGGATTATTTTGTTTATTTTTTAAGGCCACACAACTCCTTTTTTATTGTTAAGTTTGTTGTTTATTTTGACAAAATAAATCACTGAACTCCATTTTTTAGCTTTTTATTAACAATCTTGGGTTGGAGGGTGGTTTGCGATGTTATGCTGTAAAGTTCTTTTTCGTTTTCTTATGACATTGACTATTGTCTGTTTACTGAAACCATTTTCTATGGCCAGTTTTAAGATGTAATTGTATCCTCTTTTATAATTGTTTTCCGAAAGAGGTGTATTCAGCAATCTGTCTATTAAAAATTATATTTACAGAGTTTTTGTGAAAAAGGTGCAGAGATGCTTCATGTATCATGCGCATAGTAATGATAGATTTACGGTATATATTGAATGTGATCTTTGAACTTTTTATTGAAATGTTTAGACCTAACAAATTTATAGAATTATTTTTTTTCCATTTTCAGTTTTAAATTTCAAATTAGGGTGCAAAAGTTGAAAGTATTAATCAAGTCTGTAGCAATCATGCTACGATTTTCATAATTACCAAAGTATTTAATAGTATAGGCCTACTGTTGTTTCAATTTCTTGCTGGAATACTTCAGCAATTAGGTCGGAAAGGATATTCTATGTTACTCCTTTGGTTTGTTGATAGATCTTATTATTGAAAGCAAAATAATTTTGTTTTAAAATTGTATTGAGTAAAAGTTGTGTTCGGAAATTTATGTTATTATCATTTTTTAATGTTGTCAGGCTGTTAATTGAGCCGTTCAGTGCAGAAGTGGTGTAAGTCAAAAATGGGTAATGAGGGTTAAAGTAAACATTCTGTAAAATACAGCGCAAAGTAGCAATTAATATTCACTTTATTTAAACTGTTAGTAGTCAGTGGATAGCACGGAGGACATATTAATTGTTACTTTGCGCTGTATTTTACAGAATTTTTACTTTAAACCTCATTACCCAATTTTTACTTACACTATTTCTGCTCTGAACGGCTCAATTATTATACGTATGGTTTCATCTGTGCATAGGTTCTCAACGTTCATGGATATTAATTTTAATTTGCTGTTGATCTTTAGATTTTTAGATTATTTATAAGCTGCTTGGTTTTCATTAATGTATATTTGTTTTATAATTGGAGGGTTTGTTTTAGATATTAATGTAGAATTTTTTTAATTTTATGGTTTGGAGTTTGTGTACTATTCACTATAGCCTTATAGATATGACTGTTTTATGTGCTTTTGTTGAGTTTTCAATATCGGAATACTGGAATTTTGTGTGATGTATTTGTGTATACTATTTTGCTTAATAATATCTGGGACATATTTCAAGGTTTGCTTTATTTGCACTTGATAATTAACCGTTGGGTCAGATTGTAGTTCAATAATATGATTACTTGTAATAAAATAATTGGTTTTTCTAATAGGCTATAATCTGCTTTTTGCATCAAAACTACAGAGTTTTTTATCATTTTTATCCCCTTTAACTTAGACAATGTCATTTTGTTTTAGTTTTCTGTTTAGTTTTACTGTGTTCTTATTTTCTAGTTTTATGTTTTAAATTGGGTTTTCGTGCTTGGGTCGTGCATGTCTTCATTAATTATCTAAACAATTTTTTATTTTTATGATCACTATTCTGTATTAAGTTTTCGGTTTCCGTAAGAATTATATCTAAAGTTCGGGATTTATCCTGTGGTGGAAAGTTAAATTAGTAGTCCCTTTCGAGGATGCTAGTTTCTTCGTGAGTGAACTGTACATTAGTTAAATAGATTGTTCTATTTTGTGCCTTATTAGTAGAAGATTCGTTTATTGTCAGTGGGTGATTATTGCTCAACATGTTTCATTTCTTATTTAGGGTAAATAATGAACATGTGCATTCTACCGGTCTTATTATACGGCTATCAAACGTGGAATTTAACAAAGAAGCAAGTCAAGGAATTAGAATCTGTCAAAGAAGTATGGAAAGAAAACATTTTGGCATAACTTTGAAAGACAGAATATAGAACCACGAAATAAGGAAGAGAACAGGATTAAAAGAGTCGCGACTACAGGAAGCTGCTTAAAATGGATGTTGGCAGAACACATCATGAGACAACACCCCAGTATATGGACACATAGAGCGACTGTTTGGGATCCCAGGACCGGAAAGAGGAACGCCGGCAGGCAGAGGACCCGTTGGACACACGAACTCAGGAGGACCTTCGGCAGCCGGTGAACCACGACAGCGAGAGGCAGAAGAACATGGCATCAAATAGTGTAAATAGCTATCAGGACAATAAATTAGGCTGATCTTTCCCGGACTGGCTAACCGGGACTGCAGAAACTAGCTCCCTTTCAAACGAAAGAAGCCCTTGCCCAGTAGGGATGTACACGGAAATAATTGTCATTGTAATTTTTTCCAATTATATTATTAATTCTTTCATTGCATGTGTTGTATATTATTTCCCAATATGTGCCAATAGGTTTAAAGGACTGAAGATGTAATTCATATAATTTATTATTAAGTATTTCTTTCTTTTGTGACGTTCGTTACGCCACTGCCGACTATTTTCTCCTTTTTCTATTTGCCTTTCCCGTTTTATGTTATTTTATTTTTCCTAGTTAGCTATATTCAGGTCTTATTAGTAACTCAGTTTTTTGTCCTTACAGTTCACCCTCCTAACGATTCTATAGTTTTCTGTAAGATAGCGCTAACTTCGTAGTCTGGGTTAACGAGATTTTATTTATTTTGTTTATTCGGTTTGAGGCTATCTTTCTAATTGATTGTATTTAAATGTTAACGACTTTTTCCCTCTCCATCCGCCGTGTGGCTGATGAGTGAAAGTTTGGAGTCAGTTGGCTGGAGGCATCCGGAGTGGAAGGCGTGGCTGGTCTTGAGGATCGAGCTATGACTGCAGTCTACAAGTTGAAGAACAGATTCCTGGGCATAGAATGCGATCGCCATCATTCTGTACAACCGCCAACACCGAGACCGGCGTGGCGTTACGTCGACAATCTTTGATGATATTGTGGGGTGTAACTTCATCACTTTGTATTACTACGACGGACGAAGTGGACTTCGTAAGCATTTGTGTTTCCGTATTTTTTTCGGGGTGTTTTCTTTAGCAGGTACTTGTAGTGTCTGCGGTTGAAGTGCAGCTTTATATTACAGCGTATTCCGAATCTCACCGGTCCGGTGGAATCAATGACGTCACGTTGCAGCGAAATAAGGAACAAAACTGCTGGAAGGATCGATGGCTGTCATGGCGACTGTACAAGTTGTTGTCTGTACTGCGCTAGCAAAATTTTGCGAAATTTTCGTACTCCCATCTCGTTCAAAGAAAAGAGAGCATAAACAATTTATTTCTTGAACCGGTAGTAATAACTGGTCCGTTGACATGTTCGCTCATAAGCCATTAACATATTGTTTTTACGTTGTGCTCATTACAAACACTACAGCAGAACTAAAGCAGAACACATCGCCATGACACAACAGTGCACGATGTTATTCGTCTGCTAATTCCCGCCCTATACAAGAACCAATCAGATTCACCGGTGCGACACCGGTGGAGCATCAATGACGTCATCGGTGGAATTCGGAACACCGTGATGCCATCGGATTGCTCACCGGTGAGATTCGGAATACGCTCGTAGTTACGACTGCATCTCCTTTCGGGATCTGCCTTGATCTAAACTTCAGACTTAATCAGTGTGTTTCTCGCCCTGGCCCGGCAGTATTGTCGTTTAGACACTGTGGATTGCAAAATGTGTGCAAATGTGTACATATGTTTGACTGACAAGCAAACATTCTGATGTGGGCAGATAATAAAAGTTAATTTTTTTCTTTCACCGTGTTAATAATGTCAAAAGACTTCCTTACACAAATTTTGGCCACTCGACCACAATTACGAGAGACTTTTTTTTTCTTGGTTCTTTAACGGCGCTGTATCAACTACGAGGTTATTTAGCGTCGATGGAATTGGTGATAGCGAAGTGATATTTGGCGAAATGAGGCCGAGGATTCGCCATAGATTACCTGACATTTTCGTTACGGGCGGGGAAAACCTCGGGAAAAACCCAACGAGGTAATCAGCCCAAGCGGGAATCGAACCCGCGCCCGAGTGTAACTATGGATCGGAGGCAAGCGCCTTAACCGACCGAGCTACGCCGGTGGCACGAGGGACGTAAAAGAAGAAGTTCGCCAGGGGCCATTAACAAAAAGAAAACACAATTTCATAGGAAGAACTTATTGGAACATACACAGCAATTGTTGAACTATTTTTCAACATATTCCTCACCGGAATTAAAACACTTGTCATATGGGATCGACAAAGAGGTGCTGTCAAACGCTGGTTCCGATCCTAGGCGGCTGACTTCTACGACAAAAATTGATCCTATGGTATGACAAATGTGTCAATTCCATTGGGAGATATGTTGACAAATAGCGCAACAATTGTTGTATGTGTTTCAATAAATCTTCCCATGCAATTGTGCTTTCTTTCTATAAACGGCCCCAGAATCACTTTCTGGACGGCTTCGTAATTGCGGTTGAATGGGCAAAATTTTTATAAGCACTTTTTGACATTATCAGCATGGTGGAAGAAAAAAAAATAACTTTTTTATCTACCTCATCAAAATGTTTGCTTGTGAGTGGGTGGGTGTGTGGATTGAGTGGTTTAACTCCAGTTTGCTCACGCTAGCTAAAGGTTGTTTTTTGTAGTGTAGGCCTTCACGGCCGGAGTCTATAGATCTAGATTCATTTTCCGGGCTGAGAGGCCGTGGTCTGTTGGTTGGTTTTCTACCAGACGTTTCGTCTGCAACTGCGGCAGACATCTTCAGTGGAGTGCATTCGTGGTTGCAAAACTCTTCTCGGCGTAGAAAAAATAGTATTACCTCCAAAGTAGTAATTTAATTTACTGGAGGATCGAACGCCACATTATTCTCGTCAAGACTAGCGAATCACTCATACAGATCTAGCGTAACGGAGAAAAAATACAATTTATATCATTCTAATATGGCATACATTACGTCTTGGTGTGAGTAGACTAAATCATTTTCAGTTACCTCCCGGGTGACTCTACATCAGCGGTGACCAAAGCGGGTGTCATGATTACATCGTGAAATCATAGACATTCAAACGGATACGAGGAGTTTCCTGTACATACTGTGTGTTTCATTCACGTACTGAAGGCAAGCAGTATCATGTCGCTCTACAAACTCTGTCTCTACAAGCAGTAAGAGGTGGTTTCGTGAAGAATGAGAAGGAGAACTTTTTTGTTGTTCTGTCGGACAATTATATGTTTACTTTGCTGAACAGGTCAATTAAGAGTATATAGAAACATTAATTGCCACGCTTAATAATGCATTATTATTATTATTATTATTATTATTATTATTATTATTATTATTATTATTATTATTATTCTTATTATTATTATTATTTGGTAGAGCAGCTGGCTACGGAGTGGAAGGCCAACGAAGTGTTAAACGCCAGGAATTGACATGTCTTAAGTCATAGCCAGGAAGAGAAAGACGAGATAAATAAATGTAAGAAAGCCAGCTACCTAATGGGGTTTGAAATATCTCGTGCTCTAAAGTCTTTTAATAGAACAGATTTTCTCAAAAGAGTAATGATTAAATTAGCTTAAATAACTTTTCCATAAAAAGTTTTTAATTTTGAAAAACTACGAATTTCTTGACAAAGTATCGAGGGAAGAATTTAGAAAATTCCTGATTATATTCAAGACGATGTTAAAAAAAAAGCATCAGGTTTCATTTGTATTCCGTACGTCGTATAGTATTATACAAATCCAGAAATATGGATCTTGACTTCAGGTTCCTGAAGTTGATTACTGATGGAACCGCATCAAATATGCAGTTGATGGAACCGCATCAAATATGCAGTTGAAGGAACTGCATCAAATATGCGTTCTAATGTCGCACGTCGGTGCAATTGCTGATAGCAATATTTCGAAAAGGGTTTGCCATGATATTACCTACCATTCGCCTTCCAGTTGATAACCTTAGAAGAAATCCAATCATTAAATTAGCCCATCGAGATTCAAACCGATGTCCGAACGCAACATCGAAGTACAAGTCCAGCACGTAACTTCCATAAGCTCACTATTAAATTTGAGATAATCTGTATAGTGTGGAACCGCAAGAGCAGCCTTCGTCCATGAACTGAAAACTAGAAGCTGTTCCCCACTCGTATTCCGAATGTTGTTGTTTTCTAATGCCAGGCGTTTGACAATAAAGTCATTTGACCTCTTGCACTCCAATATTTTTCAAAGATACTATCATGGTCAGCCACTGAAGCACAGATTTTGAGGTGTTCCGAATCCATTTCTTGGTTTGAGTTGCACAATGGGCAGTTAGGGGACTGATATATTCCAATTCTATGCAGGTGTTTGGCCAAACAATCATGGCCTTTCCCAATCAAAATGCAGCTACAGACGATTTTCGTGGTAAATCGGGAATTAACTGTGGATTATGATGCAGAGAGTATTCCGAATGTAAATTGGAAACATTTAATAGCAATTAATTTTAACAATTTATTATTATTACTACTACTACTACTACTACTACTACTACTACAACTACTACTACTTCCTTCACACTAATAAATAAAGCAGATACCAATTCTCAACTTCTTATGTAGGCCTATTTTATGCCGAAAATTTCGAAAAGCTGGCACATTTATGATTAATTTTCAGTATATTGTACTGTCTGCCTATAGCCTGTACTATAATCCCAGTTCAATAGCACTATTTTCTTAGACATATACATAATGAATACACGTGTAAATTAATTTATAAACATAAACTGCACAATGCACTAGACCGACAAAACACTTGACTTAATAAACTGGAGACATTTATATTGGAACATGTATTGCGTTTCTTTTCTTGTATGTAATCTATCAGTTGTGTCATAAGTCTAGTAGTCTATGTTTATACGGATAAATGTATTAAGGATTTGGCTGGTTTTAATGAGGGGGTTGTAACGAATTAGACTATAAGCTCGTAACATAGGAGTTGGAGCAGTTAAGCCAATCGATATTTGAGATTTCGTAGAAGAAACGGATTTTTAAAAACTGACCTCTAATAACGTAGTAAATTTTCAAGTGAGATGTACTGCCTGATAATAGATATATACCGTACATATCAGTCAGAACCAGAATCAGAAGTACGTTTAACAATAAATAATACCTAACTTCAGTTGAAATGTACACTCGGAATGAAATATAAAACTAAATAGCTTATACTGTGAACTCATTATCACATTTTTAATTTTGGCATCGTATTGTGATACTATATTGTACAGGGAGTAACTACATTTTCCATACTTCTAGCCACTACAAGAGAGATAATAACAGTTACAGTTTCAGTACGTACTGTGATTATTGAAACGGTAACTCCCGACCGAAAGCAAGATATTATTACGAAGCTATACTTACTAACAAATGGCTTTTACGAAACCCGGAGGTTCATTGCCGCCCTCACATAAGCTCGGCATCGGTCCCTATCCTGAAGAAAATTAATCCAGTCTCTACTATTATATCCCACCTTTCTCAAATATATTTTTATATTATCTTCCCATCTACGTCTCGGCCTCCCCAAAGATCTTTATCCCTCCGGCCTCCAACTAACACTCTATATGCATTTCTGGATTCGTCCGTACATGCTACATGCCCTGCCCATCTCAAACGTATGGATTTAATATTCATCATTATGTCAGGAGATGAGTACAATGGTGCAGTTCTACATTGTGTAACTTTCTCCATTCTCCTGTAACCTCATCCCTACGAAGCTACACTAATAAAAAATGACAAAAGTTTTCCGTTACGTGAAATAAAATTATTGCGTTCTTTAGAGTTCATTTAATTATTTTTAAAAGTGCATACATTTTACCGTTCTACGCTAGCGGAAGTAGAGTGGAAGCGGCAGTGCATAGCGCAGCTGCCCACAAGTGAGCGTAGAAAGATGAAATGTGTGCACTGTACTTTATTATTCTGTTCATGTGTCACAATAACTTCTGTGTATAGCTACCACCGACATTGGGGTTACACATCGTGCGTCACTGTCAGATCTTACATTGATGTCGGGGAAAGTGTATCGAAATTCAATGTCACCAACTTGCGGTAGGTTTCAAATTCAGACTAGCATGAACTAGGAGTGTTAAGTTTACAGTTTGTAAGTAGCATGCATGCTAGGACCTATGTCGGGCATTTCAGTACTGAAAGGTTGCAGAAGAATTTACTACCGGTATATGAATACAGTCTTTCTTGTGTTACAAACTATAATTATGTGTTGTACGTGAAGTCCAATTTCAATGAGAGCTGTCTTAACGACGTTTTCACATTCGAAAACTTTTTCTCGAAACACAGGAAGAAACGATTTCAGAATCGATCTTCACTTTCACATAACATAGCCTACTACTATGGATAAGCATTTTACGACATTTTCATTAAAACAGTTTCGAGTTACAACAACCTATTTTTTCTAGCCCGCGGTTTTCCTAGTGAGAATAAAGAAACCGCTGTTTCTGCTTTAACACTTCTCCCATTCTTCTAATGTCTCAAATACACCGTGTCCGTGCTAGAAGTATCAAAAATAAAAAAAACTGACTTAAACTTGAGAGTAATTAACTGAAAATTTGTTTTAATATTATATAAAACTCTCCAAGTTTACATCCAGTTCAGTATCTCAATGTGAGTACCTCTTGTTGCTCTGCAAATGTTCAAACGATATTCCAATTCCCTCAAAGTGTTTTGCAACATTTGAGGTGTCATGCATTCAGTTGCTAACCTGATGCGTTGTCTTAATTTTAATAAATTTTGAATTGGATGTTGTTCATACACTAAACCCCAGGCGAAGAAATCCGACAGAGTCAAATCAGGAGACCTTGGTGGCTATGTTTTCGGTCCACCTCTTCCAATCCAACGACGAGAAAAATTTCTATGAATGAAACTGGTGGCATCATGGTGATAATGTGGTAAAGCACCGTCTTGTTGAAATGTTGATCCAAGGTGAATTTGAGGCACGGCGAAATTTTGTAGCATATGAAGGTAACTGTGCCCAATCACGGTTTTCTCCAAGAAGAATAATTGACCTATAATTGCTTTGTGCATTAACCCCATCCAAAAAATTAACTTTTTCCGTGTCTCTTTGGTGTTTCACTACAGCAAGAGGGTTCTCGGACCCTCAAATCCCGCGGTTGTGGCGGTTAACTTTACCGCAGAGATGGGATGTAGCTTCATCACTGAATACCATTTCGTCAAGATATGGAGGGTTTTCGTCAATGCGTTGTAGAATTATTACAGTCGTACAATTTTTGTCTTAATCTTCTATCGTTCCGTTGTTATTAGAAGAGAACTCTGGTAACAGATTTAAATTCAGCGATCCAATTCACACACCCCATTTTTTGCTGTGTTGCCAAATTTTACGTTCAATTAGAATCATTAGTGTAGACTGACTGTTAATAATTCAATGATAAATCATATCTTTTTTCTTTTCTTCAATTTTCTTGCGTTGTTGTATAGATTCCTAGCATTGTTGTTATAAAAATCAAATCTTAGAGAGTATATGCATTGTGCATTCAGCAAGCCGAAGCTCACACTTCACGTTTTGCTGTGGTTTCCTCATTTTACTTTCAATTAGAATGATTAATGTTGACTGTTAACAATTCGTGACATAAATTACAGTGATAAATCATATCTTTTTGTTTTCTTAAATTTTTGTTGCTTCGTTCTACAGATTCCTACCATTTTTGTTATAAAAATTAAATCTTGGAGAAGTTCCGCATCCTGTGCCAAACATATAATAATAAAATATCCTTCTGTTAATAAATTGTGAACAATTATTTCTTGATACCTTTAGCCCGGACACAGTGTATATAACTGGTATACCAGTGTCAACAGATGCTCTTTTGTTCCATTTAGAACTCCTTTTTTGCATGAACTTCATACATTTTGTGGTCTTCCATATCCGCAACTATTATAATTACATAACTTATGACGCGACAGAAAGACTTTTAGTGTCAATGATAACTATACTCAGACTGCAAGAAACTGACACCCTTTCGATTGCAGACGAGGACGAGACTAAAATTTGTCCTCGCACTGATATCAGATTCTTACCTTTCTGCAGCCACTACCATAAGTCTCTGTGCTACCTGAACAGACTGAAATGAAAAATATAATGCAATGAACTTACAACATAAAGTTATTTTATTTCATTGATTAAAATTCACGTTAACACTTTGTTTGTTAAAAACATAGAATTACTTAGTCACATGTTAAAAAGTGTTAAAATTTAAAAAAAAGTATATACCTTCGACAGACGGCCCGATTCGACGTGATGTTACGTCTTCATCAGTGTCTTTTGAATTACTGGTGATCTTGAATTCTGCGATGTGCATACCAATGAACAATGACAACTATACTGAAGAATTAAACACATTAAAATATAAAGCACAAGACAATGGATATAACCCTAACATAATAGACACACTAATAAAAAATACAAAACAAAAACAGAACAAACCAACACAAACACCACGCGAGAATAAATACATAACCTTAACATATCACAATACCAATACTCACAAAATTGCAACTTCATTCCGAAAACTAAAATACAAGATAGCATACAAAACAAATAACACAACACAGAAATATCTTAATAATCACATTAAACATTCAAATAAATATAATTCAACTGGAGTTTACAAACTAAAATGCAATAGTTGCCCACATTTTTACATAGGACAGACAGGAAGATCCTTTCACACAAGATATAATGAACATATTAAAGCTATAACCAAACCCTACATCACATCAAATTATGCAGAACACATTATCAACAATAATCATGACTACAGTAATATAGAAACAGATATGGAAATCTTACACATCACACCAAAAGGTTCACAGTTAAACATCTTAGAACAATACGAAATATATAAACATACAATAACATACCCCCAACATATACTTAATACACAATTACAGTTCAATACCAACACATTATTATAGGTCATAAAACACAAACAACCAGCCCCCACCATAACAGCAACATACCCCCATCCCTACAATCGACAAATGCACATCGCAGAATTCAAGATCACCAGTAGTTCAAAAGACACTGATGAAGACGTAACATCACGTCGAAATGGGCCGTCAGTCAAAAGTATATACCTTTTTAAAATTTGAACACATTTTAACGTGTGACTAAGTAATTTCATGTTTTATTTTATTTCCTTTAATGTACATCATTTACTATTTACGCCAGTGTAATTTTTTTAAGTATTCCTTATCGGCCAAAAAATGATGTTTTCTCCTAAAAATATCTCTTTATATAACTCGTTTAGTTACTCCGAGTAGAGCAATTCTTGTTATCCACACGGCTCTTCAACAAATGTGCGCCTTGTTTTTTGCAGGACGACGACTCCTGTGTCGGCGACGAGCCCTCGGACGAGTACGTGTGCAAGGCGGAGCAGTGCCGCCAAGCGGCCGGCCGGATCCTGGCGTCCATGAACTGGAGGACCGACCCGTGCCGTGACTTCTACAAGTTCGCATGCGGGGGCTGGTCCCCCGGGGCGGACGAGGCGCGACACAACTCCACCCGCAGCTACGGCCAGGGGCCCGAGCTCAGCTTCAACACGCTGCAGAAATACGTGGACCAGCAGATACAGCGTGAGTGTTGCCGTTACGTTTTATGATTCCCTATAATTTGCATACAAAATTGACCACCGGTTGAATGCCGCCTGTTACATGGGGCCATTCTTTCAACTTCACGCCAGCACGAATATATCACCTGAACCCGCTTTACAACGTAATAATTTTCAGTACAGGTTCATTTGAATAATACTCCACACATATTCGTATATACTGTAAATTTTATTACGCCATAAATTTTCATTTTACATTCTTCACAAGAAAATCGAAAGCTTAACATTTTCTCACAAGTATTATTTTCAAAAATATTTCCTCATAAAATAATGCAACACTTAATTTAAATTATATTCGTTTCTTCCAAACACAATAAACTAATCCGTTCTTTCCTTATTTTTTATTTAACTTTTCTTAACTAGCGGTTGATTAGACCTGATGGACTTCGTGCGTTTTCCCTCTTCAATTAGATGTTAGAGCGCTGATATGACATAGCGATAGAAGTATTTTTCCTTCGAGATTAGAGTCATTATTATCAATGCATTACGAGAAACACTCCAGCCTGAAGTCAGCGACGAATATTTCTTGGAACAATTTTTCAAGTCGTATAGTCCATATAGACTCACACACAGTATCAAGATTTCTGTTCTTACATTTGCCAAATGCTACTGAATCTGCTTTTAGTGGTTTATTTCACTACGCTTTATCAACATCTATGGATATCTAGCGTCAGAATGATATGAAGGTCATAATTCCAGCCAAATGAGTCCAGGATCCAGAGCCAAAAGTTACCCAGGATTTTCTCTTAATGGGTTGAGGGAAAACTGCGGAAAAACCTCAACCAGGTAACTTGTCTCAACTAGGATTTGAACTTGGCTGGTTTTTTCCGAGGTTTTCCCTCAACCCATTAAGAACAAATGGTGGATAACTTTCTCCACTGGACCTGAACTAATCTCGCTATCATGAGCTTCATTTCACTCGGACGCTCCATGTTTTAAAGCGACGAAACAATATGTAGTTATATAGGCGAGGGTGAGTGCTGCCTACAGAGGTAATTCGTATGGAGTTGTCACAATGCTTAATTCTGATTTTAGTACTAAAATACAGACGGTATGATATTAATCAGACGTTAGGGTATAACTTTCTCATGCAATATATTCCACAGTTTCTGTCTCTATCTATTGTATCAAATGTTTTCCTTAAATCTAAGAAAGCTATGTGCCAGTGTTATATTTTCTATGTTTTTTCTATTAGCTGAGTGAAAATAACTACAAAGTCTAAACATTACCTGATTTTTCTCAATTCATGATGCATCTCCAAAAGATATGCTTCAGCAATTGCACATAGTCGTCGAGATAAGTTTTATAGCATGTACAAAGTAGACTGATGCCTCGGTAATTTTTCTCATCAGTTCTGGTGCCTTTGTTAAAGACTGGCATTATAGTTCTCACTGCCATTCTTGAGGTAGTACATAAAAAATTAACCAACACATATTAAGAAAATCTAAAAATGTTCTAAGGGAAATCTCTGATGCATATTCTATTAACTCTATATTTAAGTTATTCAATCCTGGAGCTTTACGGTTTTTATGATTTCACAGATTCCATTAGTTCGTTCTTCAAATGAAATTAAATCCACATTCACATTACGTGTAATTTTTATTACGTCATTGGTATCTCCAAATCATATTTCTTTAAAGTAATTAAAAAACTCAATATTATAAAATAAAGTTGCAATAACCCAATATTTTTTCTCTCTTAACTTCCATAACCTCACAACTCCCACTCTCCGGACATGCCCAACTACCAGCTTTGTCTTCTTTGTTCAGTACTACATAATATTTAATGTAATAATATCTCTTCTTTCTGGTGGGGATGTTCTAACTATTGTCTTGCAATGTTCGAACATGAGAGGGACTACCAAGTTCTTACAAAATTCGCCTTATTAACATGAAGGGGTGGGAGTGGAGGACTATGAATATATTCATAACAAGGCCGAACAAATATGACAAGTCTTCTTCTACACAAAGAACATCGGCGCATATCGAACTTCACTATACTCCACAAACTTGAACATAGCGCCTATAATATACGACTCTAGTTCCTACAACTTGGGATTGAATTCAACGTACTAATCACCTTCTACCTTTATTAATATTTATTTACCAATATCCTAATTACAGTAGATATTCCTTCCCTCTCCAAAATTAATCATAAATAGCAGAAATTGTTTGCTTTTTATTTTCCTTAATCAATAAATAGATTAATCAAAATCACACTTAAAATACTCAGGTCTTTTTAATTAATCTTTGCGCTCTATTAGCTGTATTCTATTGATAGTTATTTGCTCGTATAATGTGCATCTTCAACGTCCTGAAATATCGTGCCTGGTCATTCCAATTGAAGTAGTGTCCGTCTGCAATTTCTATTCCCATTCTGAGTACCGTAAATTTAAGAGACCATGTATATAATATTGGCATCATTGTAATAAACCTTAGGTACGGTAGTTTCAATTTTTTATATGTAGAAGGAAATCTGATTTGACACATTAATATAATTAATTTATTTTAATACTTTAATAAATTATGGATCCATTTTTGTTGGCCATATTTTTAATGCCTTCCAAAGTAATTTTCTAGGTTCATTGTTATATCCCTTCTACAAATCTACCAAAAACAACCCAATCTGTTTTGATTTATCTTGACATTCCTTTAGTACTTTACCTTATTTTCTAAAAAAAATCTAAAGTTATCTTTCACTTCCCACTATGAATATAAAATAAATTAGGCTGTTCTTCCCAGACCAAAAATAGCATACTAGAATATGCGGAAAAATTTGAAATGTTGTATCCTATTAATTAATGAGCGGATGGTACATATCAATGAGCATGTCTTAGCTTTTCGGCTCTAAATGTTTATTTTCTTTTTAACAATATCTATTGCCAACAAAAGGATTAAAATTGAGGGCAGCTTAACTGGAGCTAGCTGTGTGTGCATTAAAAATGTGAATAAACTAGCTTTGAAACTTAATGAGCTACAAAGCAAAATATGAGGAGCTGTATTTTGATATATATTCACACTTCCGTTTTACCTTAACAAGTTTCCAATTTGCTGTTCATTAATTTCCCAAATACCCTCAATAATACATTTTAACACAAATTCAACTATAATTTTACTGACTTCCCGGTCTCATTTTTAAATATTGTAAAAATGTGCTCTATTTTATTTTAATATGTATTTGGTTCTTTCTTAATATTCCATTAAAACGCTTTGTTATTATGTTTTTCAATTTTATTCCCACCTTACTTTATAATATCCAAATTGGTCTTCATGCTTTATCAGTTTTCCTTTCTTTATTTCCATCTTCACTTCCTCTTCAGTGACCTCTACTTCATGTCATAACCTTTCATATTCCACAGAAAAAGCAATTCATTTCAAATAGATAGTGGTCTGATGTTCATCTTGCTCATCTGTATAGCCTAACATCATTTACTTTGAATGTGCATGCTGGGTTAATAACAATTAATGTAGCCTAATCTGTTATTAATCATAGTTCTTTCATAATATGTCATAAATACCATACCGGATATTATTATATAATCATCATTTTACCTCTGAACGAGATTCTGGCTGATGCGTACATCTATTATCAGATAGTTTATTTCACTTGACGATATGTGTCCGAAGAAGAACTTGTTTGTATATTATATACAATACATGTATGGACAATAAATATATATGTGAAGTTTGATTAGTGTAATACGTTACTAGAAAACAATGCAGCAATATAATTATGCAATCGAGGGGAAATAAACTGGACACCCTACCCCATTATCTTCTGATTTAGTTGCCTCGTGAGTGACACCTTCTTGGTATCGCTTTTGAGGTTCAAACCCGTCTTCGGACAGTTAACCAAAGAACATCATTTCGGAATAGTAAGAATAAAAAATAGTTCCTTTCTTTTTCCCAATCGATCTTCTATATGTATACAGAAAATAAAGAACGTTAATAATAATTAACAGTGAAAGTTGGCCTAATGCATGATTCCTTTCCAATGACGCGCTAACAAATGTCTATGGCGAAGAAACTTCAAACACTAATTAAATTAATAGAACATAAACATACTGTGTTAGGAACCAACGAAATACTTAGATGAGAAATTTTACAAATGATGAGCCTTCAGACTTCCTTCCCAATCTGATGACGTCTGTACCATCCTGCGATGTAGGATGATACGGATCGATCAATCTTTCTCCAATAAAAAAGAAATAGGATCTGGTAGAGAAGAAAGGAGCTTGTGCTTAGGAGGGATTAGAAGCTTAAGCGAAGGAAATGGAGAAAATGTCAAACGTTGAATTTCCTACATACAAACTGAGTATTACTATGAAACTGTGTGTGTCAGACGTGAACAGAACAAAGAGGGGCCCGAGAAATACACTAGCAATAGTAAGTTATAAACTGCTCAAAATTATAAACAGACATCGGATTCTAGGGCAAATGCCTATTTTGTTTCTTTAGGAGAAAAGTAAAAATAATTATTAATATTTGTGTTTCATGAAAATTGAAAGGTATTCAAAGAGTTTTATAGTGCCCTAAAATGCCCTAAAACGGTTATTAGAGCCTAATTTGTTAATATTCGCCTAAAAATGCCTAACTCACTGTACAGTTTCGCATTTTACTCTTACTTTTTATAATTTATACATGCATTCACTGCGAAATTTAAGGCATTTAAAAAGTGGAAAGTTTGCTTCACACCGGCCATGAAACCATTGATAAAGGAAACAAAATGTTTTGAATCTCACGACACTCGCAATAGATTTCACCGAATTTAACATGTTTGGAGGCATAAATGCCGACAAAGAACCAACCTTAGTTTTGAAGCAGGCAACAATCACAACATGTGCTGCTACCGATTCAGGGATATACTATACTATAAAAATGACTGTTTTCGGTCTGAAACCGATTAGCTGTACTGCCCTTCAGAGTGTCATAAAATCACAATTTTTGGAGAAAGAGTGTTTTTGAAATATTTATGAAAAGTCGTAAAACTGCGAATTAGTAGGGTAAACCGTTACAAAATATTTAAAAGAATGGCCCTCCTAGTGTTAACACTACCAGGAAATGCAACAATAAGTGGAACTTTGTATTTTTGTCCAATTGAATCTCAATAACAACGGTTCATTTGAATACTCGTTAACAGTTGGTCTTTCCCTCACCTTATTTGTGTTGAGAAGTTTTGAGCGGTAGGACGTTTTCCTGTGAAGTTTAACGCGATAATGCCGAAAAATATAAGTGCAAAATCTACATTGATCCGGCAATGGCTAACAGAAAATTCAGAATTCACTTATGATGGAAAAATAATATTCTGCAAGATTTGTAGCAAACAGGTATGTAACAATAGTTGAAATATATAAATTCTATTAATTTTAATGAGTAGGCCTATAATATTTATACATTGACTGAGCTATCCTGAGGTATACGTAATTCTTTTTAAGACCACTACACTTTAACCTTTTAAATTCCGATAGTTAAAGTATTTGCAGGTCATTAAAATTTTGATTGTTCGAATCCACTAACTTTGTGATAGAAATACTGCAATACAACAATTAGGATTTTATTTTAATTCAGTTTACTTTACATTTTTAGATTTCGCAAGAAAAGAAGTGCCACCTAAAGCAGCATGTGCAAGGAGCGGCTCATAAGGCTAAAGCTCAGCAGAAAAATCAACTGCAACAAACTTTACTAACACAGCCTACTTCATCCAATCTCAGCAGCAATTTCTATGCTGATTTAACCAGAGCGTTTGTTGCTGCTAACATTCCCTGGAATGCAATTGAAAATCCGGTTTTAAGACAGTTTTTACAAAAATACTGCAAACAAAATATCCCATCTGAGTCGACCCTAAGAAAAAATTACTTAGACAGAATATACAATGAAACTTTAGCTTCCATTCGGGAGGATATAGGTGATTCTTACATATGGGTCTCTGTGGATGAAACCTCAGATCCTATGAATAGGTATATAGCAAATATGGTAGTAGGAAAACTTAGTCCTGATGGACCTTCGATTCCACACCTCGTATGTGTTAAGGAACTTTCGAAAGTGAATAGCCAAGCCATTGCTTATTTTGTAAATAAAGGCCTAAAGTCTTTATACTCAGGTAATATAGACGATTCTAAAGTTCTGTTGTTTTGTACTGATGCTGCCTCATACATAGTTGCTGCAGCTCTACTTCTTAAAACATTTTATCCTAACCTCACGCATGTAACCTGTCTAGCACATGGCCTTCACAGGGTTTCTGATACAATCCGGAATGAATTTCCTCTTGTCAATTCGTTTATTTCTAACACAAAAAAATGTTTTTGTAAAGCCCCATCCAGGATTTCAATATTCAGAGAGAACTTTCCAGATATCCCACTCCCACCTCAGCCGGTTGTTACACGATGGGGAACCTGGATTCAGTCAATGGTGTATTATTCTAAGTATTTTAAAGAAGTGGTCACAGTTATTGATAAATTACCTGAAACTGATAGTGCAGCGTGTGTGAAAGCAATGAAAGATTGTCTGAATGACTCACGAGTGAAAAACGATATTGCCTACATAACATCAAACTTTTCTTTCATACCTGCAAGCATTGAACAATTAGAACGTGAAAAACAATCTCTTTGTAGCCAAATAGCAATAGTAAAGGAAGCTCAAGTGAACATACATTCTGCTTTGGGCGAAACTGGGAAAAAGTTAAAAATAAGTGGGACAACGTATTAAATAAGAATGTAGGATTTTCATTGTTGGAAAAAGTATCAAGAGTGATATCGGGGGAAAGTGTAAATGTTCCAGTAAGTATTGATGTTTCTATTGTACCTAATTTAAAATTTGTGCCTCTCGCATCAGTTTCGGTTGAAAGAAGTTTTTCTGCTTTCAAAATGATTCTCAGTGACAAAAGGCAAAGGTTAACTGTGGAGAATTTAGAAAAAAATTCTGGTGGTGTACTGTGCAGATAATTATAATAAAGTCTGAGCATGGAACTGAATTTCAATAACTTAAAATGAGTAATCTTGATATCAGTAATCATTATTTCATTAGTTTCAATATATTAAATTTGTGCAGCTCTGTTTATAAATATAATATAGTATTATTTTTTAATGTTTAAACGTACTTTTTTGTGCGTATTTTAGTGTATAACTAAAAATTTCAGTGAAAGAAATAAGTATGATACCTTGATGTGCCTAAAATGCCTATTTTCATTAAAATAGAGCCTAATTTTACAAATTTTGAGCTTATTTTAGGCGCCTAAAACTGCAATTTTTAGTGCCTAAAAATCCTATGTCTAATTATAAACATCATTATCGTCGAAAATATATAGGGCGACTTGCACAGGTGTAGACCTGAAAT
Source organism: Periplaneta americana (assembly GCF_040183065.1). Taxonomy (NCBI): domain Eukaryota; kingdom Metazoa; phylum Arthropoda; class Insecta; order Blattodea; family Blattidae; genus Periplaneta; species Periplaneta americana. Next base: position 31,565,815 of record NC_091133.1, on the reverse strand, counting down.
CAGTTTGTAGTGTGTGAGGAAATTTCACGTCATTAGAAGATGTAGGCCTATTAAATGTAACCGTCTATAGAAGACTACTGTACTGCTATTCTTGAAGGCATAAGTTCGAATCCCCGTTTCTTTATTCCTACTTTTTTCTTACTTTCTTATAAGGAAGTATCGTGATGTTACCAAATCAGTAATTGTTCAGAATCTTACGGAAATACATGTTTACAGCATCTCAGGTGCCGAAAAAATATATTTTGGCATGGCGTCTGCCCAACCGTACATCTGTTAGTCTATGGAAACTAATTTCTCCCACAAATATATACAGTATACTGTAGAATGATTCGTTTCCTAGTGATCCCGAAGTTATATTATAACTGTGATTCAATTTATATGGAAATTATGCACATGAAATATAGTAATAATTATTAGTAAAAGTTAGTACGCCTAAGGTTTTCCGTATATCACATAAAATAAAGAAACGAATGAAATTATCATTCCAAAATATGCACAGATCCCTATAGTATTTCGAAGATAAATGGAATAAGATCCACACCTACAGAACTACAGTATAACCTACGATATAACCGAAGTCCGGTGAGATTTGGAGTCCTAGCGTAATAATCACTACTGTAACTGTAGAGCTCTTCATTGTTATAGGATTACCAGAACTTGGCCTAATTCTGTTTGTTACTCTAATGTAACACAAAGCGAATTATAATATATATTAGTACCCACGTCCGGTTTGAATGCCAATTTTCGTAAATAGAATTGTAACATTAAAAATGATTGCTGGCCAGTTGAGAAAGGGAGGCAAAAGAGAACAAAAGATATAAGGAAGTTCCAAGACAAGAAATATTGATAAATTGAATTGTGAGTGTATGAATCGGAAAATGAAGACGGAAATGAAAATACAAATACTTGTAATAATGGAAAACGGAGACGTAGAATATAGTTTCAAAGAATATTATAAGAAAAACAGGTGCATACCTTTACTATTCTCCATAACCTTACGTACAACTACATGTAGATAGTGCGAGAAATGAAACAAGGATAACAAGAAGAATATAGAGAGAACAAAGGGAATAAACGATAACAAAGTGATAAAAAGGTAACAAGGGGACTAAAAAGAGAAAATGGAACTACAAAGGTAACAAGAGGAAATACAAAGAGAAAAAGTGGATTGCAAAGGGAATAAGAGGAAATACGAAGATAATAAAGGGTAAAGTAATGAGATCTAGTGATAAATCAAGGTGAACAAGGAACAGAGAAGGAGGACAATGAAGGGCTTATTTCTAAAGTGACATGATCCAAAATAAAATTAATGATTTTTCTTTTTTTCCTTTCATAAAATAGTTTATAAGTTCATCTTATAGCAAATATTTTAGTCTCAACACGTATTATATCCCATGGTAACAGATATCTCAAGTAGGTGTTTAATTGCAAAGTGACTTAACTCTAATGTGCATTTATTTCCAAAGCGTCTTATATCCATTCGAACAATCCGTTGGCTCTCTGGAAGTCACGTGATATGACACAGGGACATGGCTGCTTAAAGCTGGTAGTGGGTTAGTATTGGGGACTTATTGTGTTTTATAGTGGTAAATCAGGGCCATGGCTAACTTTGAAGAAGACGTAGAACATTAGTTTAGACGGAAAGCACGTACACCGTTCCACTGTATGAAATAGACATAAAATGCAGACATGTGCGAGTGTAGACTCCATTCCGAAAGTAGCATGTAAACATAATGATGACCAGAGACCGGAAGTTTAGGCATTATGACAGACAAAACGGCATTATAAATAGCTAAAATACGCAATAAAAGGCAATTATAAAAACCTTGCAGTAGATCCACAACCTTGCACTTTCCGCAAAGGGATTTCGGAAGCAAGAAAAACTTTACATAAGTCGAAAGCAAATTGAGATTTTCGACTCGATGTTGCAATTACTGTTGGAAGCAAAGAAATATTCTTCCCAGTAGCCTTGGAAAGTTCATTTTTGTGTTTGGTTGTACTGATATGTTGCGATATGAAATATTTAGCTATTTATAGCTACAACAACGTCGCCAAGAAAACTGAAAGAAAAATAACGTTAGATGCGCACTCATTGCTGCTTTGTCAAATAAACACAAGCGATAATTAAAACGCTTACTGTTATACATTTTTGCACGGCAGCACTCATTGTTGCAAAGAGAATATGAACTGACTGAAAGACAATAATATACATTCGGTGAAGTCACTTTTATTGTAGCGGTTATAGAAATAAATTAAAATATACCTGCAGGCAATTTTTAATAATAAGTTAATAAATAATAGATAAATAATCAAATAAAGGCAAAAAAACATTTATTTTGTAAATTAGGAATTTATATTAAGAAAGGCAGAAAAGTGCAACATAAAACTGTGACATTTCAATCACAAAAGTACAATTCGTACAGATTTACTTTCAAAATGAAGATAGATTTAACACATTTAAAAAGGCATTCTGCCAAAGTTCCGGTCCCTGATGCATTTTCAGCAGTGACTAAAAGAAAATGTCGAAAACTTCTGCCAACAATAAGGAATGAAGAACCAACATCTGCGCTTCTCGTGACACGGAATCAAAACTTCTGCTTAATTTGACGTTAAAAAGTAGTAACCAAGTGAATTTCCGGCCGAATAAATAAAGAATTTTCAATATTTGCTATAGAAGTTAGTAAGCTCCTAAAGATGCTCTACATTTGAGGTAAATCCTATAAAAAATTGTGACTAGCATCATTCGTTTTGAAATCACTCTGTATAAAGAAACTAGCACGGGGCAAGTTCGGCAGGGGTGATGAACTTGCCCTTAGTGAATCATTTTTCGGAAATAAATGGTAGCCCGTCATAGAGGCTAGACACAAGTATGCGAACAGAACAATGGTGTAGCTAAGAATTGCTTTTATCACTGAAATAATTGAATAAAATCTGGTATTTCATATTCAGCAACAAAAATGTCTTGCCCCTAGTTGGAGTGGAAAGAAATAACTACTTTCTTATAGTAGGTGGAAGCCTATTTGCAAATAGACTTCCACTTGCTTGGTTTGCTTTTCGATGGTTTGGTCCAGGATGAGTTCTTGCACTTAGGCTTGTTTTGGCGTTGGCCCATTGTGAACACTAAATATGCAATGATTATCAAAGTCAGACAGAGAGTCCGCTTGACATTCGTGCACCTGTTGGTGACAGGTGGGTCAACTTGTCTCAACCCTGATAGAGCCAGATTCTAGCCTCAAACGAGCACTTAATAATCCCTGGACCCAGAGACCCTAGTCTTTCCTATATCAGCATTGGAAACTCGTACTATCCCCAGGACTTCATCCCAGTGTATTTTCAACTATTGCAGATCAGCCATTATTTTATAACAGACATCTCATACTAAAACTAATGAAATAATTTTCGCCTGGTGTGAAAATAAAGTAATGTGTAGTGAAATATCTGAATATTTCATAGCTTAATGTGTTCACAGAATATTTGTGAAGCATTAATTTTCCTTCGGAATATGTACGATAAGACTTTCTTGTGTTAAATTCTAACGTATCTTGCTTACATGTTTCGACATGTTTATGGGTCATCCTCAGAACTGGTCGTTGTTGGTCTTGGCGCCTCTTGTTTTGTTTCCTGTGAGGGTGTGTTCGTGTGGTATAATTTAGAGTCAAAGAGTGTGTGTGTTCTGAAATTGAGTTGTATGTTGAGAATTTGGCTGGGGTGTGTTTTCGTGTGTCTGTATATTTCATATTGTTCTGGTCTGTTTAGTTTCTGGCTTTTTGGTTGGATGTATAGTACTCGTATTTCCATGTCTGTGTTAATGTCTCTGTGGGTCTGGTTAGCATTTGTTATGTGTTCTTCATATGTGGAGGTGTTTTGTAATATTGTTATGGTTTTGATGTGTTTTTTGTGCATTCCGAACAATGGTACACAGACTAAACATACCAATGAACCAACAGGATTACAACAAAGAGCTAAACATAATCAAATACATAGCACAAGAAAACGGATACAACCCTAACATAATAGACAACATAATACGTAAGACAAAACATAATCACAAAAAACATAAGAATACAACACAAACACAAGAACACAAAAAATACATCACACTAACATACGAAAACAAAAACACACACAAGATTGCAACCTCATTCAAGAAATTAAATTACAACATTGCATACAGAACAAATAACACTCTACAAAAACATCTCAGCACACAAACAAACAAATACAACCACACAGGCGTATACAAACTCAAATTTAACACCTGCAACAACTTCTACATATGACACAGAGGCAGATCATTTCAAACACATTACAAACAACATATCACAGCCATAACAAAATTACAAAACACCTCCACATATGCAGAACACATCACAAATGCTAACCACACCCACAGAGACTTCAACACAGACATGGAAATATTACACATCCAACCAAATAGCCAGAAACTAAACACACTAGAACAATATGAAATATACAGACACACGAAAACACACCCCAACAAAATTCTCAACACACAACTCAGTTTCATAACACACACACTCTTTGACTCTACATTATACCACAAGAACACACCCTCACAGGAACAAAACAAGAAGCGCCAAGATAAACAACGACAGTTCTGAGGATGACCCATAAATAGGTCGAAACATGTAAACAAGGTACGTTAGAATTTAACACAAGAAAGTCTTATCATACATATTCCGAAGTGATACAGTGTTAAAAGTTGTGTAATCAGGATGTATTAATTTTCCGTGTAAATAGAATAAAACATGTTTTATTTGTTAATTATCACATCCGTTATAGAAGATAACGTATTTTTTAAATCAAAATGAATAATCACATTCGTTACACCGTGAAAAATGAAGATGAAATTAAAATTTTCAGAGCAATAATGACGAAAATTCACGTTAGTCTAAGAAACACAGTAAGATGACAAGATGAGAATGGAACACAAAAAAAAAAATTACATTAAAAATAATAACTCCTAAAACTATGTACACGTCAAATGAGTTACAAAAGATTAGCTAAGATGATAAATAAAATTAAGGGAAGGTGGAGAGTGTTGTCGGAATGATAGAGGGAGGAAGTACCTCTAGAAAAACTCTCTGCAACGTCTCATTTTTCCATCACAAATTCTATCACGATGTATCCGGGGATCGAACTCGGGAAGCCTGGCGCTTGAACCATTGACGCGGCCTTTCTGTCATAGAATTTCAGCACAAAATGCCAGATCTTATTCTGGCTGCATGTGTTGTATTTGGATTCATTAAACTTACAAAGCAATGTTTACAAAAACGTGCGTCGTTAACTGCTCCAACATTTGTGTTGTTGCTACAAACACTAACGCTCCACAATACACATGGGACTATTTCAAGTTTGCCTTACAGCTCTTCAGGGAGGAGCATTTTTATACGGCAAAGACGGCGCTCCTACCCTCGTTCATAAATGCTTAAACCTCTACACCGAACAGACAGACATATATATACGTTATTCAGTGGAACGGAAATTGAGTCTGCGAGCAAGCTTGCAGTACTGTATACATCAGCCAAGTTCGATCACAAACAATGATGCACAAACCTATAAAAATAAAGACATTTTCCCGATACTGGATAATAGAAACTACAAAATCCACACCCTAATATACATACTGCATGTTAGGTCTGTGGATTCTTACTTCTTCAGTTGTCATTTTTAGACAAACATATGGTCATTTGATTTATCTATTCAAAATGAAACGTGATAAGCTTCGAAAAGAAAATGTACTAAGTCAACCATTTTTTTTTAAATTGGATTGCCATAATCTCTTTTATACTTCTGGGTATGATTTGTAGTGTGCGCATTCATTTTTCGACTGTATGCGTATTCATGTTTATGTGAATATGTACGCGTTCGTGTAAACTTATACACAGCACGAATGCACGCACACACACACATGGTGAACCGTAAGTAATGTAATTAATTTCAGGAGGCTATTCTTTGAGATATTTTGAACTATAAACTTTAATACAATTTTGTTCGTTTTTGCTTCCTTTTCGCGATAAATATTATTTTGTGTGAAACATTTCATAGCGTCTTTTGTGAAAGCCATTGATTTAATTCCCAATACGCTTCGTCAATTTAAGAGAGCAGTGCATTATGATAATAAATAATTAAAATAATTTTAATTTCGTCCTTTAAATGTGCAGAAATTTCATCTGAGCAAATGTAACTTTTCGTTCTGAAAAGGAGTTTAAAATGTTGTATTTGTTCGGATCAAATTTCTGCACATTTAAAGGACAAAATTAAAATTTTTAAATCATTTATTATTGTATTGTATTGTATTGTATTTATTAACAATCCATGGTATTCATACATTGCTTTACAGCTAGAATATGGAACAAGTAAAAAAACTTAATACTATTATAAAGTCTTAATTTATAGTCACAGTCTAGATGAAAAAAAAAAAAAAAAATATATATATATATATATATACAGACGAGATTTACAATATAGTCTATTAGTACAACACATAGTTTTAGTATCATTTTCATGAAGTGTTATTGAATGCCATGAATTCACCTACAGAATAGAAGGCATGAGAAATTAGGTACTTCTTTAATTTGGCTCTAAATAATTTTATGTTTTGAGTTTCATTTTTTATATCGATAGGGAGGCTATTAAAAATTTTTACTGCCATATAACGCACTCCTTTTTGATAGCATGATAGACTTGCCGATGGAGTATGAAAGTCATTTTTTTGACGTGTATTCATGCTATGAACTGTTGAATTAGTTAAAAAGTTTTCACGATTACATACGAGGAAGACTATTAATGAAAAGATGTACTGACAAGCCATGGGCATTATTTGTAGTTTTTTGAAAATAGTCCTACAAGATTCTCTAGATTTGGCACCTACTATTATTCTAATTACTCTTTTTTGTAATAGATATATACTGTTACTACTGTGGAATTTCCCCAGAATATTACTCTAAAACTCATTACCGAGTAGAAGTATGCAAAGTATATTGTTTTTAAGGTATTGATATTTACTATCTTTTGCATAGATCTAATAGCAAAACAAGCTGAATTTAGTTTGGGAGTAATTTCTTTAATATTATTTTTCCAATTTAATACATTATCGATTTTTAAGCCAAGAAATTTGGTTGTCGTTGTTTCTAATAGGGATCTGTTGTTAATTATTGCGCTAGAAATTTGCGAGGTTGAATTTGTACAGGATTTAAATTGAATTATGTTAGTTTTGTTACAATTTAATACCAATTTATTGACTGAGAACCAGTCACATATTTTGAAGAGAATTTCCTCTGTTGAAGATTGGAATGTGTTGGAGTTATTGGCTGTAATTACTATACTTGTGTCATCTGCAAATAATATGGGATGACCTACCTCTTTTATTAGGGGGGCAAGATCATTTATAAACACTAGAAAAAGTAGGGGACCTAATATCTTGGCATTCACATGGATAATAATCTCAACTGGGACATGCAAATCACAGAAACCTGCAGAAAAGTATATTCTATTATTCATGTACTAAAAAGGATAAATGTTCATCTTCCCTCTTGCTTAAAAAAGTCCCTTGTGCAGACCCTTGTATTTCCCTATTTTGACTATGCTGACATTTTTCTGACTGACCTTTCCAGCGACAACAAAATGAAACTTCAACGTGCTCATAATTTGTGTGTACGTTTTGTAAGCAATGTTCTTAAATATGATCATATTACCCCATCCCTGGAAGCAATAGGTTGGCTTAAACTAGATAAGAAAAGAAATTTACATTCACTTCTCTTTCTCTTCGAAATCTTGAACTCTTCTATTCCTTCGTACCTGTCGTCTCGCTTCACTTACCTTTCTTCCCACCACAATCTGAACACACGCTCTCGCCATGAAACAATACTAACAATACCATCCCATCGCACCTCCTCATACTCATCCTCTTTCACAATAGCCCTGCCAAGACTCTGGAATTCGTTACCTGCTAGCATCAGGGACTGTCGAAATAAAATTCAATTCAAACGCAAACTTACTAGGCACTTGGTCAGTAATTGAGACTCGTTCAGACATGGTTTCTTGTAAATAGTTCTTTTAATCTACCACAAAATATCTCAATATCCGGTAATTCCATCACTATAGAATTTTGTTATTGTAGGTTTAATTTGTAATTTAGTAAATACAAAAATATTCTTTGTTCTTAACTTCTATGATAAAATGTCTAGCTTTCATTAATCAGGTATTCTTGTCGTACTTTAATTTTTATTGTAATTGTAATTGTAAATTTAATATTAATTGTAATCTTATTGTTCATGTTATAGTTGTAATCCCCTGGTAGAGGGGCAGAGAAGGCCTGACGGCCTTATCTCTACCAGGTTAAATAAATAAATCTAAAAATCTAAATAAATATACTGTCGTACTACACTGCTGTCTTCAATTGACTGAGAGTATTTGGAATTAAATCAGTGACTTTCCCAAAACACGCTATGAAACGTTTCATATAAAACGATTTTTGTTTCGAAAAGGAAGCAAAAACGAGCAAAATTGTATTAAACTTCTTTCTTTCATATATCTTAAAGAATAATCCCCTAAAATGAATGACATTACTTACGATTCACTCTGTATATATGCGTGTTTGTGTGCGTGTATATGTAGAGATGTGTTTATGCATGTATGCAGATATACCGACTGTCTCTGAAACGCCAAATAGGCCACTCAAACACGCCATCAGGGGTGGGTAAATGCTTAACGACTTGAATACTTGAAAGAAGTTAATCTCAATTGAATATAACTTTCATATTCCCTGATACTTTTCCAAATGCATCCAACACAACAATGAGCCATGCCAGTATGGGCCTACTACAGTGTAACTTCAAGAAATGGACGTATCAGCAACACTGTGTACGTATATGTTTAAAAATAATAAATAAATAAATAAATCAAACTCACAAAATTGTACAAAAAATAAATACAATGAGAATATTAAGATTTTATTAATTTGTCCTACAGAATAACATCTGTAATATTGACAATTAATATTTGAGGAGAAAAATTCGCTCCGGCGCCGTGCATCAAACCTGGGTCCTTGGTTCTACCTACCATGCGTTCTGACCACTGAGCTACGCCGAATCCAATCCAGAATATTAAATACAATGAATTAGAAATATTATTTTATTTGGACCTATATAGGCCTATGTAAAATGTTTCATTATAGAATTGTTATTTTTCGTGACTTAAATTAGCTTTAATATAGCCACATTTGTCGTCATTATGTTGTTTTATTAATAATTAACTTATATAGTGACGACAATAGTGTAAGATATATAAGTTAAATTACTTCTAAAAAGATGTTCATTATATTTAAGGTCTATAATAAATATGAGTACAGAATCTTCAAATGTAAATGTTTTGATTATATCGTATTTATTTGTATTCCATGGTATTCATACATCGCTTCGTAGCTAGAATATGGAACATGTCAAAAATACCTGTTGTTAATTGTTGCGCTGGAATTATGTTAGTTTTGTTACAATTTAATACTAAATTATTGGCTGAGAACCAATCCATTTTTTGAGGAGAACTGCCTCTGTTGAAAATTGGAATACGTTGGAGTTATTGGCTGTAATTACTATACTAGTGCCATCTACAAGTAATAGCCCTATGGGATGACCTACATCTTTTGTTAGGATAACGAGACCATTTATACACACTATAAAAACTAAGGGACTTAAAATTGACCCGTGGAATTCCATTATTAATAATTCCCAATGTCAAGTCAGATTGCATATAGAGTGTTAGTTGGGAGGCCGGACGGAAAAAGATCTTTAGGGAGGCCGAGACGTAAATGGGAAGATAATATTAAAATGGATTTGAGGGAGGTGGGATTTGATGATAGAGAATGGATTAATTTTGCTCAGGATAGGGACCAATGGCGGGCTTATGTGAGGGTGGCAATGAACCTCCGGGTTCCTTAAAAGCCAGTAAGTAAGTAAGTAAGTAAGTCAAGTCAGATTTCATAGTGGCATTGATTTTGACTTTCTGTTTCCTGTCTATGAGATATGAGTGAAAGCATTGGTGTTCAACGCCCTTAATTCCATAATAATTTAATCTGTATAGGAGCATTTTATATTTTATGTAGTCAAATGCTTTGGACAAATCACAGAAAATTCTCTCAATTTGCCTCTAGAATAGTGTCAGTTAAATTAAATGTTGCATTTTTCGTTGATTTATTTTCCCTAAATCCAAACTTTTCTGAAACTAAAATGTTGCATCTTTCAAGATGATTGTATAATCTCTTATTTACTTTTTCATAAACTTTGGAGAAAACTGGTAACAAGATGTGAAAATTGTAAAAAAGTGCTTCTGAATTGATCAAGTAGGTGTATGATAAAGCTGTTTTGAAAAAGTAAATATGATATGTGGAATTTATATTTTATGTTACAATTATTAGCAAAATAAATAAATAAATGCTTACAGAAGGGTTTATGGTTTAAAATGGTTCTAACATGATACTGTTTTCATCCGCTTTATTTAAATTTTTTTTCTGAATGAGTTTTACATATATGGAAGTGAATTATAGTAAATCAGGAATAGATAAAAAAAAACTACGTAATGCAGCAGAAATAGATTTCGGGAGGCAATCTGAATAAAAATCAAGAATATAAAGAATATTTTTGTGGAAATTAGAGAAATAATAATTCTGGACCATACGATAACAGAGGATATGAGAACTAAACAGCTGATGCTACATAAACATGTTGAACAAAGAGATGAGAAACGTTTAGCGAAAAAAATTCTACATGGAGTTTTTCCCAGGTACTCTGGTTCTCCTGCGACATCTCAACAGTTCATCGTCACTAAATAAAGGGAAAAATAGTACCAAAACAACCTCTCTCTACGTGGTTAGCCTACAGGTGCTGTGCGTCTTTACTACATTACCTCTCCGCTGGAAGGCAGACATATAACTACGTCACAAAGTGCAGTGACGTTAGTACCTACCAGAGATCTGCATCGGACGTTTTCGCTCGAGCGCCAAGTAGTTCATAACATAATCCGATAGGTAGCGCACATGCATGAAGGGTAAAATTGTCACGAGCGATAAATCCTCGAATGGTATAAGCCGAGCGTTAGACATTCGTTCGTGTTACAGTGATGAACTGTGTAGTAACATCATAGATATTTATCATTTCAAAACTTTGCAGTGTTTAACTAACCTCTCCATGGTAAACTACAAAACTTGCTTTAAAATGTAATATAAATGTTGTAGGTAAACTTTTTTTTTTTTTTTTTCACACAGGAGCGATTTTGTTTTTGCCACATCTGACAGATGTTATTGGATGTAAATGTAATTATTATAAACGGAGAACACAATCACTATAATGCAAGAACTGTATCAAGTTTTCTAGTAATAATAATAATAATAATAATAATAATAATAATAATAATAATAATAATAATAATAATAATCTCTAATAATTAGTGTATCAATCTTTGTGTCTGTAACAGTTGTGCAATATGATTATTCGTTTTATTATATTTTCCGTGACGTTATCTCTGTACTAATATTGTTATTAATATACTGCTATATCAATAATATTTTGTAAAACGTTTCTACATTGTCGCAGTATATAGGCAGAACACCATGTATGGACCTATCATATTATATATGTGGTAAATCAAATACTGAATAATTATTAATTAGCAATAATAACTGTATATCAAAGTTTTTCATGCTATTTTATTTATAACTTCATGTTCCTGTTTTGGTACGTTCCATTGACTGTTCCATTAAATGTCTGTCATAAACGAGAAAATAAAGCCTTATTTTACCGTGTGAGCAAAACATAGGCCTATGTGTATCTTATCTGTCGCCTTCCATACAAGATAAGACATGTCGGTGAGATGACCTTGTATTGTGCTTCTATTTATCACGAGCGCATCACGACCGATCGTATTTCACTCGAGGGTGAGACACTCGACCGAATTCAAGCGAGCGATTTAACTCCAATGCAGCATTTTGGTACCTACAGTTTACATAACTAAAGTAATCAGTCAATGTTGATCAGTAGGTGAGGTAATAGAGCTGTTCTGTGTTGCATTAGTGCTCGTTATGCCAAAGACAAAATATATTTAAAATGATAGACTGAATTCAGTAAGACATGAATTGAGTGTTAAATATTTCAGTAATAGAGGCGATAAAACTACGGATGAACCTACTTCATGCATTTCAGAAATGCAGCTTCAAAAGCGAATTCCGTGTTAAATATGAATTCTGAGTTTAGCAAATATTTACGTACGGTACATTGGTGGCTCGTGCTTAATATCCCATTGAAAACTTTAGATGTTCAATTAAAATGGAAAAATCTATGTTTTCTAACAAATTTATCAACAAATTTAAATATTATCAAAATTAACTTCCAAAGTTTATCTAAAACTTTAAACTTCTGAAAGCATTCAATTTAGGATTGACGAAAGCTCTTGAAATTGTGGAAAAACTGTCGCATACCATTGTTGAGACAGAACCTGAACCGATTATTGAAAACGTGGCGAAAAACTTTTAATAGTGTTCTTCAAAGTAATTGTGGTTATTCTGAAAAATATTCCATAAGCAATTCTATGTTAATATTTAACAAAATTGAACACGATACAAATTTTAATGGTGTGCCCTATTTTAAATATGTGACTTCCCAATATGAACATTGTCTTGGTAACCGGAAGAACTTACATAGGGACAAGGATTCATTGTTTCCTTCTTTTAAAGTTAAGTAAAATACATTTATAAGTAAATATGGATTAATCACGTATATTGAACGTTTCAAATCGCAGGTATTAAATGTATTTTAAATATGACTGAGGAACAGGCTATAAAACACTATTAAATAAAAGCATGTCCTATGTCAATGTGCAGCTGTCAACATGAACAGGCTATAGCCAGGTACAGAGCACTATGCGTATCCAACTATGCTTCTACCATGCTTCAGCCAGTCGCCCGCACGTTGTGAACAAACTACAGTAAAGGAGACAAGACCTGTCCTGTGACCTTATCATGTGCCGTGACTATATCACGAATGGTTATGGAGGAGGAAGATAGGTTTTAGATGAACGTCCATGTCCAGGGATGGGCAGCTCGTGCTCACAAATTCCTAAAAAGCTTGAAAGGGAGAAAGACAGACGAAGCCATCCGCAGCAGTTACAAGTTGTTTGTAGTTTCGCTGCAAAGCAGTTCACTGCCGCGGTGCGCTCTGGCGGCTCATGCAGATGGTCGTGATATCTACTCCATGATTTGAATTTCAGAATGACGCATGGTATAATAATTATAGTAATTTTAGACGAACTGTACCTAAGCACACATAGCAAAATTATATTATTTCCTATCTTTGTAAATTAGTTTAGTACTGGAGACACAAACTGAATACAACATTTTCAAGAGTAATCTTTCTAATCTTCGATGTAGAAATTGCATTACTATACAACAAACATAGCTGCAACACTTATTTATTATTACACTATTTGTTAATGCCTTATTTTTTTAAACATAGAACGCGAGAATTTACAAGTGTTTATACATTAAAGAGTATTCCTCTTTCCTCAGAAAGGTAATAGTCTGTGTTCGGAAATAATCACAAATTCAAGGAAATATTTTGTACATGTCACGACAGAAGAAATAAACTTACTCTAAGCTCTTTCTGTATATTGAGAGCTCTTACACTTCTTTCTTTTATTAAACTCTGACTCAAGCACATAATGCGGAAGCAAAGAGTATATTTGGAAATTCTGACTTAGGCAACATTACGAACAGTTCGATTCCTGATTTTGTTGGAATTTGAATGGCGTGCTGTTCTGTAAATTTATCAATTCAAGCTATAAACTTTCAGAATCTTCTATCGGCTGTAAGCCAAAAGGATTTCAGAAAAATCTCGATATCTTTTCAATTGTCACTTTTTCCAAACTCACCAGTAAATTCTGCTGTAGGTCTTGAAGTAGAGTCTTATATTTTATAAGAAGATTTTCTTTCACTCTTCAAGCTAGTTTATAGTCAAAGAAAGTGAAGTTGTCTATGTTCTACATGATACTGCCACATTTCAAATTTATGCATAAATGCTCTTAGCTAGTCGATCATATGTCATGCACTTCTGTAACTCGCACGCACAACGTGCTAACGATATTTGATATCAGTCTCACCTTGTTGATATCCAGTTTTTATCTTTAGCTATTCTAAAGCATATCTAGACAATATTTCTTTACAAAATCCTTCACTGTGTTATTTGTAACATAAAATGTCGTGCGCAAGAAAGTGTAATATAACATAATACAAGCTTTACCTCCCTTCTTAATAAAAATAATCTTTCTCTTTCGACTCATCACTGAAGGGAAATGATCTGGGTATTACATTGTTTTTCACTTAAAACAAGCCGCCACTTACTGCAGAAGCGAGTAAAATTCTGTCTTGCAAGAACGGCATACATGCACTACAGCTAATACAGAGTCCGTTCTCGTTCTATCTGCACTGAGGTTGTGTTCACACTTTGAGAGCACGAGTTGCCCACCCATTTCCATGTCGGTAGATTCGTATAATGCTTATTAACCATCATGAAACAAACTCTCTTTAGCTCACATGCCAGGTTTCACCTCCTCATCTATAAGTCTGTGCGTACAACTTCACTTCTTTTCCGATCTCCAATTATCATCATCAATATCCATTAGGAGTGTAATGCAGATCCAAGGCCTATATGTCTATAGTATACCTATTCTGGATAATCTATGATCCACTTTGAAGAGTCGAGACAATGGCAAAATAAAATGCCTGCCAGTGTACAAAAAAGTTCTACAATCGAGGAACTGGCGAGAGGTAATCGGAGGAGGCAGAGGAAAAGCTGGATAGAGGGAGTCAAGAATGAGGTGCGGAGACGAGGTCCTGAACAAGACCAAAGGACGGATAGAGGAAGCTGGAGACTGGGTATCATAAGACTTCGAAAAATGTTGTGAAACCGATTACTGGGGGATATGGGATCGAAGACTAAGCAATCAGAAAGCAAGACAAGCAGAGGATAGTTGCTGGCGAATTTATATTCTAGAAGTAGGCTGTTGTAATTAAAAATTACAAAGAAAAGAAAAGAAACAAAAATACTACGTCGAAATGTCGCAAACAAATTTTTACTTATATGGATATTATGAATTATGAGTTTAGTGAGACCTCAACAAACCGTTAGGTCAAGTTTATTAGCTGAATCATGACGATGATGATGATGATGGTGATGATAGGACAATAATTACTTATAAGGGAACTAATTTCATGGGGATGCGCGAGATTATTTCGCAGTTAAGAGTTGCGCTGCAAGCCGAAAAGTCGCGGGTTCGATTTCCGGTAGCCCATACATTTTCTCCATTAATCCAATCTTTCCGGCTGCAATGTAGTCTTGGGAACACTAACAGAAATAAGTAGCTACCATGAGTACTTCCTTGGAAGTTAATGTGACAAGCACGTAGGACCAACATCCCTACTGGTACTCATGTCGATTATCTGTTAACCTTTCACTACTAAGTCTTAAAGCCTACACTAGATGTAACTATAGCTGACGTTTTCCGACCCTGAACCTAGAAGTTGACTCTTACACACTATTTATAAGAAGAGGAAGGAACATGAACAATACAGTTTAAGAGTACTGTGCCGAAACACACCAATGACAGCATAGTAAAAAATGTCGGACAACGCAGCCATGTGGGTTATGAACCAATAAGAATATCATTTCATTCGATAACCACTTAACCATACAATTCCTTAATTGAGTAAATTGTTTCAAAGACTTCGAACGATGAAATGCACTCAGAACTTATGAACTCAACTCAAAAGTTTCAAGTGTCATCTGGGTGATGGATGGAAATCAATTCCAGCTTGAAAGCTTTCGTACGATGATAGTCGCGTACGAACTATTAACCCGCCCTTAAGAACAAATGCACATAAAGCACTACCGGATATTTAGAAAACTCTATAAAATTAATTTTGATATTTTTAGAAAACCCACTTCCACCGACCATTCCATAAGTAGACCTAATAACTCTAATCATCCTGAAATACACAAGTTCAGTAAATTTAGGTTTCTCATGGATAGATTGCTATTGGTCCCTTTAAGCAAAACACTATTCAATAAAGAATATGCATATATTGTTAATTTAACGAGATCCAACGGTTTCAATAAGCAGGTAATAGACAAACTATTTCACAAACGTAAAAGCAAACTTTCGCACAACCAACACACCACACATATGGTAATCTCTTCTATTGCTAAAATGCCTCTCACCACGGCGAATAGACCGAGATTTTCCTTTACATCCACTTCATACAGTCTTCCAATACATTGAACGTCATAAAGAACAATCCTAGTCTTCAGTTTTATATATAATAATTTTAAACGATTTTAATTTCATAATTCAGGCACACTGGATGTGCCGCAATATATTGTATTATAATTATGTTCATTGGAAGGTTTTCTATCTGTATGTCAATTTTAATTTTAAGACTATGTACGCCATTCAACCATTTTATGTAAAGTATGCAAGGTCAGCCTATTTACTAGTGTTTTATAAGTGTGTTTAAATAATATTTTCAGCTAGTTCAAATATTTGTTTGTTAGAAAACTATCACCTGAAGATGACTTGAAAGTAAGTCGAAAATATTCGTGACGTATTTTAACATTGTATTTTGATGTAACAGAATCCATTTCTGCCATCTTAACATGATAAGTGATTGACTGAAAAATAAAAAACTAATTTATATGATATTATTTCACAAACTAATCTGAACTCAACATGACTTTTAAATTTAAAAAAGATCAGGTTAGCATGACGTACTTCGGTAAAGTTTCTAACCAACTCAGTAACTTATTTAAAAAAACATCGCATTGACGTAGCCTTTCGAACAAATAACAAACTAAATAATATCATTCCCAATAAACTCAATACCAATGATAAACATCAAAGCGGAGGCATATGCATGTTGCAATGCAAGAACTGTCCATATAAATATATAGGCCAGACCCGTAGAAACTTTAAGACTAGGTATAGCGAACATGTTGCTGACTTTAAACATAACAGGAGAAAAGTCCACACCTGTGGAGTAACGGTCAGCGCGTCTGGCTGCGAAACCAGGTGGCTCGGGTTCGAATCCCGGTCGGGGCAAGTTACCTGGTTGAGGTTTTTTCCGGGGTTTTCCTCAACCCAATACGAGCAAATGCTGGGTAACTTTCGGTGCTGGACCCCGGACTCATTTCACCGGCATTATCACCTTCATATCATTCAGACGCTAAATAACCTAGATGTTGATACAGCGTCGTAAAATAACCCAATAAAATAAAATAAAAAACAGGAAAAAATCTAAGTTCGCCACTCATCTAATCGAGAAGGGCCATGAATTAACTTACATAAAAGAGGCTTTGCACATTATTCTCCCCTTAAACAATAGTACATATATTAATGCAGCAGAAGACTTTCATATAGCCCGGGGCTGTAATTTAGGCATACCGCTTTTGAATGAACAAATCCCGAACTTGCGTAACCCGCTGTTCAAACCGAATACACACAACCCACGTGCATGCTTGTTAGCGTTTAACCAACCTTCCCCCCTTCCATCGTCAGCTGTTATCTAAGTTTAGTAAAATCTGTAAACGAAGCGCGCCCAACAGTTGTCTCTCTACCGCCATTGACCACGGAACTGCCATCACCACACACACGATAGTAAGTTTGATTATTATTGATTACTTATTATTTTCATAACCTAAGATAACGTGACTTAGACAAATTCATAATCATTTTATAACTCATTATACCCCGCTCTAATTAAACTATTTTACAAACATCACTTAGATTAATCACAACTGTTCCGTGCGCTTGCGTCCATAATTCGCTATGCGAAGTTTGTAACCAGATTTATATATTTTTATATTAAGCTTGTTAAAGATTCAACAGTATTAAGATTTGCATAAGTACATCTCATTGTTATTGTTTGTAACTTCCTCATTAATGTATGTATTATATTGATCCACATTTTGATACATTTTCATTCCGTATTACAAATGAATTATCTCCATTCAAAACATCATTGGAGCTTTGTCACAGATGGTTCAGCAAATTGCAACTCAGGACAACATTTTACATTTTAATATTTTATTGACCACAGCTTATGTAGCTTTTTATTTTATCCACATTTTAATTAATTTGAGTCCACAATTGTTTATAGTAGAGGCTCATAATTAACTCATTGTTCACATTGTACTACATAACACGCATGTACCAATCTAGCTTTATATGTTGTATTCTCAGGCATAATTTTCTGAAGATAGCTTATTCAAGCCGAAAACGTTCAAGCTAATAAAATGTGACAAGTATTTCAAGATTTAATATTTGTTAAGTAGATATGCATAGACTGACCCTGCTCATCCCTAATTCTTTAAGTAGGTTAAAAAAGCTCCATAAAACACTCAACAGGTCCTAAAATAATATGTAGAAGCACAGGAAATTGACGGAAATGGCGTTTAACTCTAATAAAGAACCGAAAACACTCGAGTAAATAATTCTAGTAAATAGAAGAATAACACAATTTACAGTCATTCACTTTGCATCGTTGTACAATCCTGTGTTCTATAGTCCATAGGGTTAATATCCTTTAGAAATTACAGAACTGGGCAGATGTGAACGATCATCCAACAAATACGGGGGTAAAGTGATGATCCCTCCCCCAGCCGTTATAACTGACTCATGAAACCGAATTTTGCTACCTGCTCTAGATTCCCAAATTCATCAGGATGTAAATTCTCTGTCATCCGTTGCTATGTCGTCCATCCACTTCGTCGTCCGGCATTCACGTGATTTCACAGGCCACGCCTTACTACAGGACGGTACGGAACATAGTTAACTATCCCTGCATCGTCTGCATAATTGATGCGGGTAAATTTGATAAGAAAGAATTTGTGAATATTTGAATAGTGCAGTAATTAAACCACGATTATAGTAGTTACAATCAGTATATTCTTAAACATTTTATATACACAAAGAGAATAAACTTAAAGCTCTCCATCTGAAAAAATAAAAACGCATGAATTTTCTGGAAATAAATTGCGAGAAAATTACGCATTTCTACAAAAGCAAAATGAACTTAGTTACATGTTAACCAATTATAATATAAAGTATACTTGCATACAATATACGAGCATCTGTTGTGTGTACAATAATAACTTATTTCTTTATGAAAAGTAAACTGGCAAATGAGATTATCCTGCAGAATAGATTGTTGTGCTTGAGCCCCATAAAACATATACGGTATATTCTTTTCGGTAGACTTTAGATATTTAAACTGGCTTCGTCACAATTGTATATCTGCTGGGGAAATAATTCTAGTTTACTCATCAAATCTCGGAATGTAGTTTTATATTTTTCACCTGTAACGGTACCAGATGACATCCTCTCTTCACAAATTGCCAGCGGACGAACACAATACTTTTTCTCCTCCACATTAACAACCACCCATCACTAGCAGAGAAATTATCGCATCCATGTTTCTTATGCATATCAAGCGCTTTCTCTTTCAGAATCGGGCCAAATATTGGAGTACCTTTCCTTCTTTGTCCTTAAAACCATAGAAACAGTTCCTTATAGTATTTGAAAAAACTAGGCTGCTTCAATTCACGGCGCTTGTCATTAGAGCTCGTGGATGCACAATATTCTTGCAATGCAGCCCGATTACGCTTCCAGTCATGAATTGTACTTCTTGAGATACCAGAAATAGTTTCCCCTTCATTCAGTCGCTTCAAAATATCCAGTTTGTCTTGTAAAGAATAACTAAACTTCGAGCGTTTATCAGTAAATGTCTTAGAAAGCATGGTGAATTTCTTCCACACACAACCTGTGCTTGACTGAAAGCACGACTGTGTTGCAAGAAGGGGGAGGAAAAAATTACATGGCGGGGAGGAAGAAGGTACGTAACGTATTGTGAGTAGCCAGTAATAATTGCCTACCCTACTGTCCGGATGAGAGAGAAGTTACTGTATTTCTTTCCTCATTATGGTTCGAAGCAACTCCCATTCGCTAAAACTAGTCCAAGGCACACGTAACTACAGCGCGAGACCCTTTCATCGTTATAGACTGTAAATAAACGTTTTACAAGTACTGATGTTAGTAGAGTATTTCAACTTTCATATCGGGTACATGCTTGATAAAATACCGTCTTTCAGTCTGTTGTGAAATGCGGGCACTTTTCAAGCGAATGTTGAATCAGTGATGCTTTTGTGGCTTTGATTTTCGACATTTACTTTTTTTGCTCCTTTGGACTTCACGCTGGGTGCATAAAAGGAAAAAAATTGATAATCTTGCGCGGGAGTAGTAGAACGCAGAAACGTTTAAGTATTTTGCATCGTCGCGTATTAATATTTTATAACCGCAGAACTTATATTTTGACACGCTATTGCACGTTGGTCTGTAAGCTGGTTGCCGCGGGGTTGTAAAGTCAGTTAGAAAATAGCCACCTGTACTGAAATACGACATTCATATTATTAAAAAATATACTTGTATGTGGCTTAAGTGTAAATTAATTGTTATTTTGTTTATTTTATGACGCTTTATCAACTGCTATGATTGTCTAGCGTCAGTGAGATGGTGATAATGCCAACGAAATGAGTCCAGGGTCCAGCGCCGAAAGATCCTTAGCATTTGCTCTTAATGGGTTGAGAGAAAACCTCAAAAAATTCTCAGCCAGGTTACTTCTACCAACCAGGATTTGAACCCAAGCCCACTTGTTTCATGGTTAGGCATGCACACAGAGTAGCACAAATATAAATGAAACACTTAAATAAATGGAAATGAGAAAATATCAACCAAAGACCAAACATTGTAAAATAGAAAGAATAGGCGTCGACGTAAAAATAGGCATTTTACGTTCTTTGGAACTGTGTTCATTTTAACTTAAAATACTCTATTCGCATCAATCTCTTTTGACCCCATAAATCACATATTAAGTTTCGTCAGGATTTATACATTTGGTCCTTCACCGTTGCCCTTTGTGTAATATAGCAGTATAATTGCGAATTAAATTTATTTGCTGCAATTTATTCGATCTTTGAGATTCAGTTCATAGATTGTCACATTGATGAGTGAGGATAACTGGTTTCATCTCATGGTCTGAACAGGTACCTCACCAGATTATGGACTTGTTTGATCAAAGCTATTGTCTTTCCATTGGCTTCTAGATCTGTTTGCCATTTGCAACCGCTTTCCTAGAATCCCGACCCAGTCCCAATGGATTGTACTTGTTTCTCTTTGGCTTCTCTTCTCTGTCTCGCTGACATTCCGTCTCTAATTTGGGAATAAACCCTTACCCGGAATAACCATCCGGATCATGCGAGGTTACTTGCATCACAATTTGAGATGGTATACGGTGAATAGAGTGTCGAGAAACCTCAACGCGGAAACCCAGATGTCCGCCAAGCCGCTCGCAGGCAACTTGGTACCGCTGACACCACAAAGAGTGAGTGAGTGAGTGAGTGAGTGAGTGAGTGAGTGAGTGAGTGAGTGAGATCAATTGAATTGAATGTATGGATGGAATAGCATGAGTGGAGTGTACGCGGAAACGCGTTCTTGCCAGAGCAATTGGAAATGAGAGCTTCTTATCTGTTAGCCACTTGTCTCACTCCGGTTTTTGCCGTTCCATATGAAGAAAGAAAATTTTGAAGAAAAAAGCTGAAAATGGACGTAATCTATTAGCTACCACATGAGAGAGGAGAGAATGAAGCACGACAGAACAGGAACAGGACAGGATTGCCTGGACAGCGAGTTGGGGAAGGGGGACCGCCACTGTCCCCCAAGAAAAGAGATGTAAATCCTAGCGCTGTGCTAGTGGTACTCGAGTAAGCTCGCCCTGAAGTACCGATGGCGTCATATTGCGAAAACAAAGGCTCCGATTTTAAGGATTTAATTTGGAACACTTTGGATATAAATTGTTACTAAATATAAGCAGTATAGTTATCATTTATTCACCCAAATTAAAAGAAATAAGATGCTGGGACTTTTTTCTTTCTCTTTATTTTTACAAAACTTTGTCGCACCTGTATAGGAAGTGATCCATTATTTGCTGCTGTTCCCGTTGAGAAATGAAGGTGTTGCTTTTTTCCGAATACTGTTTCTCATAGAGTATACGAAGATATAATTATTATTAGTATGAATGTGTGGCCTCCTTGATCCTCCGACCTAGCTCCTTGTGACTTTTATATCTGGGAAACTCTAAAAGTCTAAAAGATAAAGTGTACAAAAATAAGTTATATACCATGGAGGAAATAAAGAAACTATCCCGGAAAACATTCTCTCCCTTCCACAATGGCAATTTTGGACAGTAATGTGAGTCTTTTTAGACAGTTGCACAAGTTTTTGAACAACAATGCAGATATTTTCTGAATATTCTTTCTTAATAATTTGGATGAGTAAATAATGATGAGTCCCGCGCCGTGGCGTCGTGGTCTAAGGCATCCTGCCTAGGACTCGCGTTACGGAATGCGCGCTGGTTCGAATCCTCATGGGGGAAGAAATTTTCTCATGAAATTTCGGCCAGTGTATGGGACCGGTGCCCACCCAGCATCGTGATGCACTTGGAGAGCTACGATAGGTAACGAAATCCGGTTACGCAAACTAGCTATAACGGCTGGGGGGCTCATCGTGCTAACCACACGATACCTCCATTCTGGTTGGATGATCGTCCACCTCTGCTTCGGCATGTGGCCGTGAGGCCAGCAGCCGGCTGGTAGGTCTTGGCTTTTCATGGGCTGTAGCGCCACGGATTATTATTAAATAATGATGAAGGATGGGTGAAATGGAGAAAAATTCTCTCAGGCACCGGGATTTGAACCTGGGTTTTCAGCTCTACGTGCTGACGCTCTATCCACTAAGCCACACCGGATTCCCATTCCGATGCCGGATTGAATCCTCTCAGTTTAAGTTCCACCTCTTAGGTTCCCTCTAGTGGCCAACCCTCATGCACTGTGTCACAGATGTGTGACAGTGGCGCAATGTCCAACACACTAATGTGCAGAGGTGCATGGAAATATCATATGTACTTCGGTACATCGTAATAAATATAAGTAAATAACGTTTTAACCCTTAAATTGGAAGACGTCTTTCTCTCATGTTCTCATTTATTAAACCGCGTCGGACTGTAAAGGAAACAACTAATGCAGTGTCCACATTATATTTGCTGTACATTATCTTGTAATTTTTCTTCAATTTATGTTTTCCTACCAATTTATTTTCTATAATTTTATTAAAATTATAGCATAAATTAAAATGTTGTATCCTATAGGGTACTTTGTCTATTTAAGGGAAAACTACTTGAATTTAAGACTTTTAAGGAACCCGAAGGTTCATTGCCGCCCTCACATAAGCATGCGAACAGTCCCTATCTTGAACAATACTAATCTAGTCTCTATCATCATATCTCATCTCCCTCTAATCCATTTTAATATTATCCTCCCACCTACGTCTCGGCCTCCCCAAAGGTCTCTTTCCTTCCGGCCTCCCAACTATATGCATTTCTGAATTCTTTTATACGTTCTAGATGCCCTGCCCATCTCAAACCTAGGGATTTAATGATCCTAATTATTTCAGGTGAAGAATACAATGCGTGCAGTTCTGTGTTGTGTAACTATCTCCATTCTCCTGTAACTCCTTCCCTCTTAGCCCCAAATATTTTCCTAAGAACCTTATTCTAAAACACCCTAAACCTCTGTTCCTCTCTCAAACTGAGAGTCCAAGTTTCACAACCATACATAACTACCGGTAATATAACTGTTTTATAAATTCTAACTTTCAGATTTTTTGACAGCAGACTAGAGGACAAAAGCTTCTCAGCCGAATAATAACACGCATTTTGCATATTTATTCTGCGTTTAATTTCGTCCCTAGTGTCATATATATATATATATATATATATATATATATATATATATATATATATATATCTGTTACTGTCGCTCCAACATATTTGAATTTTTCGACCTTTCCGAAGGATAAATTTTCATTGTTTATATTTACATTTCGTACAATATTCTGGCCACGAGACATACTAATCTTATACTTTGTCTTTTCGGGATTTACTTCCAAACATTTACTTTCTTCAGTTAAAATTCCCGTGTTTTCCCTAATCGTTAGTGGATTTTCTCTCACGTCTTCCATATAGATAAGAAGCTGATGTAACCCGTTCAATTCCAAACCTCTCTGTTATCCTGAACTTTCCTAATGGCATATTCTAGACCGAAGTTAAAATGTAAAGGTGTTATTGCATCTCCTTGCTTTAACCCGCAGTGAATTGGAAAAGCGTCAGATAGAAACTGACCTAGGCTATACGGAATCTGCTATACATTTCACTGTACGTTTTCAACTGAGACACATTTTAATTAATCGAACTTTTTAACTACTTACATTTATTAATACCTAACACAACGTAGTCCACACCTGTGGAGTAACGGTCAGCGCGTCTGGCCGCGAAACCAGGTGGCCCGGGTTCAAATCCTGGTCGGGGCAAGTTACCTGGTTGAGGTTTTTTCCGGGGTTTTCCCTCAACCCAATACGAGCAAATGCTGGGTAACTTTCGGTGCTGGACCCCTGACTCATTTCACCGGCATTATCACCTTCATATCATTCAGACGCTAAATAACCTAGATGTTGATACAGCGTCGTAAATTAACTCAATAAAAAAAAACACAACGTTCAAAGCTTGCTATTTGACTAGCCTTCATTTAGAACCCACCCATTATAATGTCACCAGTTTCTTTCCTCCTCCATTGCATACATCGAATAGCCACATGTTACACTAATCAAACTTCAGTTGCATACAAACAGCCTGTAAAAACAACCATAATCCAAAAACATAAATTTTCAGGAGAAACAAAAAACTATCTGGCAAGGATAATGTTGACATTCCAAGTATGAAATTCATCGTCCCATTTCTTAATATGTTGTGGACATTTGGGAAAAATGAAGTACAGCTGTCAAAAGAAAAAGTGGCCGCTCTCCTGAAACAAACTTCCCTTCGGGTATCTTCGCTACAATTCGGAGAAAGGCGATGTTACATGTTGTTGGACCACGTTGCCTGATATCTACAGTATACTGTGTGTTATTCGATAGCGTAATGGTAGCGTTCAGGCCTCTTGTTCATGAGGTCCTGCGTTCGACTACAACCTCGTGCTTTTTATGTTCTTTTTTGTTCTGTTTTTTAGAGAGACAAACTATACATAATGGCTCCTTTCTCTTTTACGATTATTTTTAGTAATTAACATGAGGTTCATTAATATATTATGCCATGACTTTATCATTATGATATTGTGGCTGCAAATGGAGAGAAAAAAGATTTTATTCTCAATAAAATATCTTTCGTGGCATAAACAAAACTAATTTACTGGCGTCGGCCTTAAAACATTCAAACAATTAAGCGTTCAAAAAACAAAACAAATAGCCACAATTCAATATTTAGTCTATCTTCCTTTTATCTCGATCATCTTGCAGTCGAATGGGCATGGAATTGACTAGTCTTTGCAAATAGCGACTGTTCTTAGACATGATATTCCAGGCATTCTGAACATACATACATAAGTGTTCTGTCCATGGGCAAGTCTTTCATTGCAAACCCAGCAATCTCCAATCTTTCCTATTTTCTGCCTTCCTCTTAGTCTCCGCATATGATCCACATATCCTAATGTCGTCTATTATTCTTTTCAACCAGAGACCCAACCAACTCCTTTTTCTCTTTCTAATCAGTTTCAGCATCATTCTTTCTTCACTCACTTTTTCAAACACAATTTTATTTCTTATTCTGTCTGTCCACTTCACACGCACCGTTCTTCTCCACATCCACATTTCAAATGCTTCAGTTCGTTTCTCTTCATTTCGTCGTAATGTCCATGTTCCTTCCCCATACAATGCCACACTCCACACAAAGCACTTCACTAGTCTCTTCCTTAGTTCTTTTTCCAGAGGTCCGTAGAAGATCTTTCTTCTTCTATTAAAAGCTTCCTTTGTTCATGTTTGCAGTTTTCTTGGGAAGGATAGGCCTAAATGCGGTAACATCCCGTTGCTTTCCGCACACCACTATCTCTTTCGCATCTTATTAAATTTCAGGGGGCCCAAGCGTGGAGATGAGGAGAGTGGATTTGACTAATTGGGCCCTCCGGACTTCACCGAAAGTCACGGCAAGGGTTAAATATTAATTCTATCAGGATGTTTGACCCGATCAGAGACCGGGAAATCTCAATTAGCCTTTGCCCCCCGCATCCTGGACTAGCTTCTACGAATCATCAGAAAATCTTAGAGTGTGATTGGGCCAATTTTTCAGAAAATGTTTCCACACTTTTGCCCTCGTAGCTCAGCGGACGAACGTCGGAATTTAGATGTGAACGTCTCAGGTTCAATTCCTCGTTACTCCTTTTCATTTTATTGTGGTTCAAGATGGTATAATATAATAATACAAAAAGAAAAACTAATACCAGTATTATGCAACTGGATTTTTCCAAACCTAATATTAAATTTATGTTATTTATATCGCTAAAGAACGATTACAATATAAATAACTTGAATAGTATTTATACAGTATCACTAAAGTACGATAAAACAATATAAATGATAAATATCGGTTTGTTTAATTAATATAAGATATTATATAATACGTATTTAATTATCTAAATAAAATAACCTATTTTACAAAGAAAGATGGTTATTTGTGTTATAATAATTACTTACATAAAATACAGATTATTTATATTGCGAAAGAACAATAACAGTAAAAATAACTTGAATATTGTTTTATAATGCTAATGAAGGAAAACCGAATATAAATGATAACTTGAATATTATTTATATCGCTAAAGAACGATAACAATATAAAAAACGTGAATATTATTCATATCGGAATTTCACAGATTTATTACAGATGTATTTAAGAAAACGTAGAAGAATAGTAATTAGCAGGGAAAGGATTTATATGTAAATACATATTTACTTATAAAGCTAATATAATTTATATTTTGCATTATCTTTATGTTTCACAATGTGTAGGGTTGAAAAATCCTACTTTTATTTTCCATATTTTTCCATATTTTAGAGTTTAGTACATATTTTCGTTAATTTCCATATATTTTCCATATTTCATATAAAACAGTCCATATTATACTAGGTTTAACAATAAAACAAAACAAAATTCCATTAACTTTTAAAAATACATTTCAACAATAGAGATTTAAACACATGTTCAGTAATCCCTTTAACATCAGAGTTATTTGAAAATTAGCAGTCCTATCAACAATGGGAAAGTAAGTTACAAAACTGTATTAATTTAATTTAAAATTTTTAACAGACTTCAGTTGTGCAGCTCAACAGTTAAATGCCAGTCAGAGTACACATAGGTTCAGTTTTGTAAATCATACTATAAAGACGGTAAATATGCCAAACGTACGTCATTCAGTCAATTTAAAATCAAAACTAACAAGTTACATTTCAGAATTTAAAGAAGATGGTTTATCAACTGACAATAAAATATTATTTTGTAATTTGTGTCAGTGTGCAGTATCATCTACACAAAAGTTCCTGGTGCAACAACACATTACAACTAGTAAACATCAGGCCAACAAACAACTAAATTCCAAGCAGAGACAATTGCTTTTAACACAACCAACAACATCGAATGTAAGATCTGAGTTTAACATCGACCTGTGCCGTTCTCTCATCTCTGCTGATATTCCTCTCTACAAACTAAAGAATAAGGTCTTCAGGGAATTCCTTGAAAAATATACTCAACATACAATCCCGGATGAGTCAACACTTAGGAAGACGTATGCTCCATCCATCTACGATGAGACAATACAGAAGATAAGAGATGAAATTAAAGATAGTTCAATTTGGGTTTCCATTGATGAGACTCCCGACAAAGAAGGTAGACTTGTTGGTAATGTAGTTATCGGTTTGTTAAGTGAACAATATTCTGAACGAATTCTTTTACATTGTGATGTTCTAGAAAAGTGCAATAACAAAACTATAGTTAAACTGTTCAACGAAGCTATGGGTATCCTGTGGCCAAAGGGTATTATGTACGATAATGTGTTATTCTTTATTAGCGATGCTGCCCCTTATATGGTCAAAGCTGGACAAGCATTATCTGTTGTATATCCTAAATTGACTCATTTTACTTGTGTGGCGCATGCATTTCATCGTGTGGCAGAAGTGGTCAGAGACAATTTCCCTAAAGTAGATTTGTTGATTTCATCAGTGAAAAAAGTATTTCTCAAAGCTCCCAGTAGAGTTAACGTGTTGAAAGAAATGTACCCTGAAATTCCATTGCCACCAAAGCCAATTTTAACTAGATGGGGTACATGGCTAGAAGCAGTTGAATATTATGCCGAACATATAGACTCTATTAACAATGTTCTCCTTGCATTGGACTCTGAAGATGCAGTCTCAATTGATACTGCGAAAACAGTTACCTGTGACATAAGTGTGAAGAATGACTTAGCTCACATTCAGCATACATTTTCATGCATCATAAAAACGCTCAAAAGTCTCCAAAATAGGCACCTTTCACTATCTGAAAGTTTTGAAATTATAAATAGTACTGTGGAACAACTGAATCGTGGTAGAGGTAAAGTTGCAGATGCAGTAAGAGCTAAGGTGGACACTGTACTTTCAAAAAACCCTGGATATGAAGAACTACAAAAGGTTGTTGCTGTGATGAGTGGTGAATCAACAGTGAAGATTAACTTGGACTTATCCCCAGCAGACATTGTGAAATTGAATTATGTACCAGTTACTTCTTGTGACGTCGAACGCTCTTTTAGTCAGTATAAATCTATCCTCAGAGACAATAGAAGAAGATTCACTTTTCAGCACTTGAAAGAAATGTTTGTAACCTATTGTTATGGTAACAGACAATAAAAATTGTGTTTTGTTGAAACTACATTGGAAGATAAGGTACGTCCATTATATTTTTTGTTTAGTTTGATTAAAATGTACCAATATTTAACGTACATAGTCATTTTTTTATAATTTTAAGTCCATATTTAATTCCATATTTTGGTAAAAATCCATATTTAATTCCATATTTTGGTAAAAATAACTACATATATATTTACATATTTCATATATTTTTAGTCCATATAAATCCGTTCCCTGGTAATTAGTAACAGTGTGCTATTTATTCTTCTTGGAGCCAAATTTGTAACTTTTAAAAGTGTGGTTACTATGTTGAAGTGTATGTGTTGTAACGGATGCTTGATTTGTTACGTATGTGAGTCAGTTATGGGATGCTTGATGTCGTCGCAATGTCGTAATTATAGTTTGATTGTGTTTGTGTGACTATTGTGTATTAATTTATTATGTATGGTACGGACATCTGCATATTTGTGTTACAGAAGTGTTACGTATGTGTGTTGTTAATGTTTTTGTATGTTTCAAATTGATACCTGATATTTGTTTTGCAATCGCAATGCCTAATTTACGGATTGTTTATGTTTTGTTTACATCGCGTAAGCTAATTTAATTTTCTTTTCCATTTCTCTTCATGCTCATGTTTTTTTTGTGTATAAAACTATAGCCCTAACATACATATGTAAAATAGGGCTAACCTCCATTGGAGAGTCCACTCCTGTGGACTAACGGTCAGCGCGTCTGGCACCAAAACCAGGTGGCCCGGGTTCGAATCCCGGTCGGGGCAAGTTACCTGGTTGAGGTTTTTTCCGGGGTTTTCCCTCAACCCAATACGAGCAAATGCTGGGTAACTTTCGGTGCTGGACCCCGGACTCATTTCACCGGCATTATCACCTTCATTTCATTCAGACGCTAAATAACCTAGATGTTGATAAAGCGTCGTAAAATGACCCAATGAAATAAACCCATTGGAGATACAATAATAATAATTATTCTTATCGTTATAAGACGATAACAGAATACAAATGATGACTTGAATTTGATTCATATCTCTAAAGAACGATAACAAAATATAAATAACGTGATATCCATAAAGAACGATAACTGGATATAAATGATAATTTGAATATCATTTACATCGCTAAAGAACGATTAAAAAAATAAAATGAAAACTTGAAGAAGGCCCGAACCCACAACCTTTGAATCATTAAACAAGCACTCTACCGCTGGTCTACGAGGCGCAGATATAGAATACTTCCATAGTTCCGGAACTGCTTGTACAGCTGTCAAAAGAAAAAGTGGCCGCTCTCCTCAAAGTTCCCTTCAGGTATCTTCGCTACAATTCGGAGCCAGGCGATGTTACATGTTGTTGGACCACGTTGCCTGATATCTACAGTTATAATTGAAGTATACTGTGTGTTATTCGAAAGCATAATGGTAGCGTTCAGGTCTCTTATTCATGAGGTCCTGCGTTCGACTACAACCTCGTGCTTTTTATGTCCTTTTTTGTTCTGTTTTTGAGAGACACAAACTAGACATAATGGCTCCTTTCTCTTTTATGATTATTTTAGTAATTAACATCTGGTTCATTAATATATTATGCCATGACTTTATCAATATCATTATGATATTGTGGCTGCAAATGGAAAGAAAAAAGATTTTGTTCTCAATAATATATCTTTCGTGGCATTAACATAACAAATTTACTGGAGTCGGCCTTAAAACATTCAAACAATTAAGCGTTCAAAAAACAAAACAAAAAGCGACAATTCCATATTTAGTCTATCTTCCTCTTATCTCGATCATCTTGCAGTCGAGTGGGCATGGAATTGACTAGTCTTTGCAAATAGCGACTGTTCTTAGACACGATATTCCAGGCATTCTGAACATACACACATAAATGTTCTGTCCATG
This sequence comes from Periplaneta americana, assembly GCF_040183065.1. NCBI lineage: Eukaryota > Metazoa > Arthropoda > Insecta > Blattodea > Blattidae > Periplaneta > Periplaneta americana. Next base: position 31,534,978 of record NC_091133.1, on the reverse strand, counting down.
GGCAAGTCTTTCATTGCAAACCAAGCAATCTCCAATCTTTCCTATTTTCTGCCTTCCTCTTAGTCTCCGCATATGATCCACATATCCTAATGTCGTCTATTATTCTTTTCAACCAGAGACCCAACCAATTCCTTTTTCACTTTCTAATCAGTTTCTGCATCATTCTTTCTTCACTCACTTTTTCAAACACAATTTTATTTCTTATTCTGTCTGTCCACTTTACACGCACCGTTTTTCTCCACATCCACATTTCAAATGCTTCAATTCGTTTCTCTTCATTTCGTCGTAATGTCCATGTTCCTTCCCCTTACAATGCCACACTCCACACAAAGCACTTCACTAGTCTCTTCCTTAGTTCTTTTTCCAGAGGTCCGCAGAAGATCCTTCTTCTTCTATTTAAAGCTTCCTTTGTTCATGTTTGCAGTTTTCTTGGGAAGGATAGGCCTAAATGCGGTAACATCCCGTTGCTTTCCGCACACCACTATCTCTTTCGCATCTTATTAAATTCCAGGGGGCCCAAGCGTGGAGATGAGGAGAGTGGATTTGACTAATTGGGCCCTCCGGACTTCACCGAAAGTCACGGCAAGGGTTAAATATTAATTCTATCAGAATGTTTGACACGGTCAGAGACCGGGAAATCTCAATTAGCCTTTGTCTCCCGCATCCTGGACTAGCTTCTACGAATCATCAGAAAATCTTAGAGTGTGATAGGGCCAATTTTTCCGAAAATGTTTCCACACTTTTGCTCTCGTAGCTCAGCGGACGAACGTCGGAATTTAGATGTCAACGTCTCAGGTTCAATTCCTCGTTACTCCTTTTCATTTGATTGTGGTTCAAGATAGTATAATGTAATAATACAAAAAGAAAAACTAATACCAATATTATGCAACTGGATTTTTCCAAACCTAATATTAAATTTATGTTATTTATATCGCTAAAGAACGATTACAATATAAATAACTTGAATATTATTTATACAGTATCACTAAAGAACGATAAGAGAATATAAATGATAAATATCGGTTTGTTTAATTAATATAAGATATTACATAATACGTATTTAATTATCTAAATAAAATAACCTATTTTACAAAGAAAGATGGTTATTTGTGTTATAATAATTACTTACATAAAATACAGATTATTTATATTGCGAAAGAACAATAACAGTAAAAATAACTTGAATATTGTTTTATAATGCTAATGAAGGAAAACAGAATATAAATGATAACTTGAATATTATTTATATCGCTAAAGAACGATAACAATATAAAAAACGTGAATATTATTCATATCGGAATTTCACAGATTTATTACAGATGTATTTAAGAAAACGTAGAAGAATAGTAATTAGTAACAGTGTCCTATTTATTCTTCTAGGAGCCAAATTTGTAAGTTTTAAAAGTGATGTTACTATGTTGAAGTGTATGTGTTGTAACGGATGCTTGATTTGTTATGATGTGAGTCAGTTATGGGATGCTTGATGTCGTCGCAATGACGTAATTATAGTATGATTGTGTTTGTGTGACTATTATGTATTAATTTATGATGTATGGTACGGAAAGCTGCATATTTGTGTTATAGAAGTGTTACGTATGTGTGTTGTTAATGTTTTTGTATGTTTCAAATTGATAACTGATATTTGTTTTGCAATCGCTATGCCTAATTTACGGATTGTTTGTTTTGTTTACATCGCGTAAGCTAATTTAATTTTCTTTTCCATTTTTCTTTATGCTTATGTTTTTTGTGTATAAAACTATAGCTCTAACATACATATGTAAAATAGGGCTAACCCCGATTGGAGATACAATAATAATTATTATTATTATTCATATCGTTATAAAACGATAAGAGAATACAAATGATGACTTGAATTTTATTCATATCTCTAAAGAACGATAACAAAATATAAATAACGTGATATCCATTATGAACGATAACTGGATATAAATGATAATTTGAATATCATTTACATCGCTAAAGAACGATTAAAAAATAAAATGAAAACTTTAAGGCCCGAACCCACAACTTTTGAATCATTAAACAAGCACTCTACCGCTGGTCTACGAGGCGCAGATGTAGAATACTTCCATAGTTCCGGAACTGCTTGTACAAGCACATGCATCGTGTAACATCGCCGCGACCCGAAGTGGACTTTGAAAATATTCGCTGTTCACGAGTGCGGCCACTTTTTTTTTTTTTTTTTTTGACAACTGTACATTTATAACTTCAACTGCCTCATAGATATACATATGTAAATATAGGTAACTGTGGACAATGGTTGTTTTAAGAAAAAAACTCTGTTGTTGCTGTAATATGCCTCTTCTTTAAACTTCTTTTTCTTTATTATATTCCGTTTCTTCTCCTTTCGTTGCTTACGTTTCTTCCATGGGGTTATTCTGCACCTAAAGATGACTCCATACCTAATACAATAATTAACGTGCTAAGGTGCCGAGGTGGCTTTTGCCGCGTAAATGAGAAGCACCATCGCCAATCTACTACAGTTTAAAATTTATAGATAAATGTTTCAAGATCATATGAAAGGATATTTGTAAATGCCACCATTGTCCTGGATAATGGCTGCTTTCACAAAAAAAAAAATCGTTGCATTATGGTTGCTTATGAAAACGCCTGAAAATTTCCACTCCTATAACATACAACTATGGTGTTTTTTACCACTAACAACTTATTTAGTAGTTGGACGTTACATTATACTCACCACATGCTTAATATTTCAAATTTGCATTTTTTTGGACCATGGTTCTTTTTGAAAAAAACCTTCAATTGTTCTTCCTCTGACACACATCGTCGAGTGAGATGTACTGCGTGACTTATGGACAGCTGCCAGTACGCGGAATATCTAAACATGACATCTATTTAGCATATTTTCTGCAGTGCCCTAAGATAACGTATAATATTGGACCTACATACAGAGATTTGAAATGCAATGAAGACAAAATCTAGATTGATGGTGCTATGCAGATTCCTTGGCACACAATCTGGTCAGCACATACTGTGAACGAGAAAGTTGAGGCATTAAACGACTTTTTATTATAACAACTGTATGAAAGACATGCGCCGCTAACGACCAAGTGTGTAAAAGGTAATGTGGGTCCCTGGATGACTAATGGGAAACAGGAGTGACGGGACAAGAAGTCTGTAGTTTTTGTGGATGGGGTGATAATGCGAGATTATGATGAAGATAAGGAAAGAATGTTATAAATAATACTTGTTTGTTAATAACAAGAAAAAGGTTAGATAGGGTAATTATTATCCCCTTGATTCTAGACATAAGGAAAACAGTGTATCGATAGAAAAGTTTTAACTTATAAATTCGTCCTGAGGCTTCGATGTGGGGAGAATTACGATGGATGATAATCAAGTAAGATTTGAGTGAGGGGGAGGTAGGGGTAATGGAAGTGTCTGGACAGAAATCGTCTTGCTCTGATGTACGGTGTGAGAGTGGGCAGGATAATGAGAGAGATGGAATCGGGTAGACGGTTAGTTCTCGCAATCGAGAGATCTAACAAACCGTAGATCGCAACTTTCCTATGGCGAGAACAAGCTCCTTGGAGTCGAAGGATCAACACACCGTACTATACGACTTTCCGATCCCAGGAGCGGGGAAACGATAGACTCTATTGTCGGAATATCAGCGTAGCTCAGCTAGCGACTTGGTGATTCTAGAGGGGGTTGAGGAGAGGTTTGAGGTTTCACAAGCCGGGGAATGAACTGCCAAGGGCAAGAGAATAAGAAAGCGGAGGTTTGTAGTTTAGGTAGGAGAAATAGAATAATGATTCTAGAGTAAGTAACAGGTGAGAGAGATGCAGTACGTCATTGAAAAATCCATAGTGACATTTGTGGTGGACAAGATCGCAGTTGGGGTTTTTCTCGGGGTTCTCCAGTTTTTCCCCATATTAGATATTTATATCATTCCGTCACCATTTCTCCATTTCGTCAACATTCCATAGCATTCCCTGATCTTCGACTGGCGACGCATGGAAGGGGCTGACCTAAGGACGAGAGGTGTTGCATGCTCTTAACCTGTACGCAACGAACCTTGGTGTAGTCAGCCGGTGTGGGCTTGGGAATGTGCTTAGCTTGATGGTTAGCGTAATAGATTGTAACAGGTCGCAGTGCTGGTCCATAGTGCACTCCTCCCGTAAACTACATTCCATTCGAATAGTAGTGACGCGTGGTGTTTTATGATATAAGACTACTCCCGCATCAAGAACGGGCTGTGTTGTGTATTACAAAAGAATAAACATAGCCTTTGCTGTAAACTTTTAACTTACCTTAAAATTTTACCGTTACATAGTTACTTACACATGGCTTTTAGAGAACCGGAGGTTCATTGCCGCCCTCAAATAAGACAGTCATCGATCCCTATCTTGACTAAAATTAATTCAGCTTCTACCATCATATCCCACATTCCTCAAATCAATTTTAATATTATCCTCCCATATACGTCTTGGCCTCTTCAAATATATTTTTCTCTTCGGAAAATGTTATTATTACTACTCTTAATGAAATGTTTAAGCCTACTCGTATACTACAACAATCTTCGATGTAAAATTTTAACTTAAAATGTTACTGTATCAGAGGCAATACTCTTAACACGATTAAGCCTATATTACAATAATCATTTATGTAAATGTTTAACTTAAAATGTTACTGTATAAGAGACACTACTCTTAACATGTTTAAAACTATATTACAATAATCTTTGATGTAAATGTTTAACTTAAAATGTTACTGTATAAGAGGCATTATTCTTAACATGTTTGAGCCTATATTACAACAATATTTGGTGTAAATGTTTAAGTTAAAATGTTATTGTTTCATAGGTACCGCTCTTAATGCAATGTTTAAACCCATATTACGATAATCTTTGCTGTAAAATGTTAACTTAAAACACCGGTACAACTGTAACACAGGTACCGCCATGAATGAAATGCTTAAATCTATATTACAATAAGCTTTGCTGTAAAATTTAACTTCATAAACATTCGATGAAAGAGTAATGGAACGGAGAAAAATTCTCTCCGGCGCCGGGATTTGAACCCGGGTTTTCAGCTCTACGTGCTGATGCTTTATCCATTAAGCCACACCGGATACAACCCCGACGCCGGTTAGAATCGTCTCAGATTAAGCTCCAACTCTTGGGTTCCCTCTGGTGGCCGCCCTCTGCACTACGTCATAGATGTCTATGAACGCAGGACCGAAGTCCATACATGTGCTGAGGTGCACTCGGTATGAGTGACTAGTTGGCCGGGATCCGACGGAATAAGCGCAGTCTTAAATCACGAAGTGATTTACGCATATCATATATATATATATATTATTTTAATGTACCGAAGTACATATGATATTTCCATGCAGATATTCTGCGTCATCATACGATGAAAGAGTAATCATAGATGTCTATGAACGCAGGACCGAAGTCCACACATGTTCTGAGGTGCACTCGGTATGATGACGCAGAATATCTGCATGGAAATATCATATGTACTTCGGTACATTAAAATAATATATATAATAATATATATATATTCATAAACATTGATAAACTGAAGGATACTGTACTTGTTTAGGAGGAAGGAATCTGTTGTATAGTGACCCTGTAGTGTGCGTTACTTGTGTTTGTGAGCAAGGTGAAGCGAAGGACACGTGAAGTAATGTATATCCCATGCACGCCTGTACACATTCCAGTGTTGTTGTACTAAGAAAACGGTCTTTACTCATTAAAAACCTCGACTTACCCCTGCACTTTGAAAACAAACTCTTGTATGCCTCCTCCCTGAAGTCAGGAACCCCTTTACCGCCAATGAATTCCTGCTTATTAGTACCCACTTTATCGAAAGCATTAGAGCGAATAGTGCATAACATAGACTATAAATGAACAAGACCTATTCTACAGGCATTAATATGGCTTCAGAACAGGGCATAATGTGACCACGGCACTTCTCAAAGTTAATGCTGATATACGTGAAGCTTCGGTCAATCGGAAGCTGACGGGAACTGACTTTACCAGACTTCAGCATAGTTTAGCAAAGCTTTCGACTCGGTTAACATTGACACGTTACTACACACAATAAAACATCTATTTTTATCGGAAACTCTTACCCAGTGGTTCATTTTCGCGAGAGCCAGCAATGTGTCGTAACCAATAGTTCAGTTTGCACTTGGAAAGAATGCAAAGCTGGTGTCCAGCAGGGGCCTACGATATTTACGACTTACACAAGATACAGTAAAATTATGTTTCAAAACTCTCTGATGTGCAAGAGTGTTCCTCAACAAACAATTTGAGATTGCAAAGCATAGCCTAATTCGGAAACGGGAAATTAATGTTCTGGTAGAGTTAGGTGCTTCATTGAAAATGGAACCGAATCTGACTATCGTAACTTAACGTAATGAATTAATGAACGGTATTTGAGTTTGATGTGAGTCTAATTACCCATATTCTGTAAGATATTACCTATAGAATTCTCTATGCGCAACCGTAATCTGGGAGCAGCTTGGAGGAGAGTCGAATTGTCGCTTTGCTGTTTCTCTATAATCTATTCTCAGTATGACATATGATTAGTTTATATTGTATTGAATTGTAATAAATTGCATTGTGTTATAGGTATATCTTATCATATGGTACTAGAAAAGCATGTGATATATCAGAGGGGGTGGATATCGATGTAAAGTCATCTTATTTTTCACATTAGGACGATGCCTATTAATATATAAACATTTTCTATATTAATATCAACGTAAAATAAGTAATTTTTTATTTTTCATTTTTTATGTTTTTAACTAATAGGTCATTTTTATTTATTTTTTTTTTTTCGGAATTTTTGGTCATTTGTATTACACTGAAGAACTGTTAGATTATTTTCAATGCATTTTACTTTCTTCTTTACTGATAGGTCTGTTAAATCATTTTCTAACCAAATAGATCAGTAGTAATTACCTACTGAATAAGTGAATAACAGTGAAGTTTCAGTTCTATAGTTTGGAATAGACTCTAAAGTCCACCCCTCATTCCACACAACGAATGTAATATAACATGCTTGACAGCAGCTTAGTTTAAGTGAGGACTTTGACCGCTACTGTTCTTTTATCGGTAAGAGGGTGTCTTTAGAATTTATGTTTGGAAAGGGGGAAACTTTCACCATGTCCTGGACAGGAAGTTGTGTCTTCATCATGGTTCGTAAGGGATGTCTACTGTAATAGACAGTATCTTTAACACAAAGATTACAAGAATGCATGCTGCGTCCACAATTTGTATTGTCATTTACACTTCCTCATCTGTAAGATCTGGCAACAGAAGTGAAGAGCGGAAGGAGGAGGAGGCGGAGAATGAAGACACTGACATGGACCACCCCTGATTGAAACACATTGTAAACCTCATTAAATTCTATAGTTTTCCCTTAAAACCTTCATTTTGTTGCATGTTCTTTTCCTTTATCTTATCCAAATTCCAGGAAGTTGCCTCCTCTCTCCGAGATTTGAAGGGCAGTCATTGAAACAAGGTGACTAATTTTTAAGAAGTTGTGGTGCGAATACGGTGAATAATATTTAAATGTTATTTTCTTTTAATTTATATGTCATTTTTCCATTAGTTTAAGGGCATTTTAACGATCATTTTAAGTAGATTTTTAGGTCAACAACATCCGCCTCCTATATATCACATTGCATTACAAATTGCATAATTCCAGAAGGAACTAAGATTTATTGTAGACATAGTAACTGTAACGAGATGATGTTAGAACACTTCAATTTTCTTGCCATTAATAGTTTATTGTTCATCCTCATCATACCCTAGTCATGAATCTAGACCATGAAAAAATGATCCATTTGGGCTCTATTGTAGCTTTTGCGAAATGTCCTGAGACGTCTTCGCTCTCGCCTTCTCTCTTTTGATCTATAATTCAGCACTCGGCTTGGAATTATTGTCTTTTGTCATCCTGGTCACGTGTTGTAAACAGTTCTTCGCAACATTGTTATTCTTCTACCGATTTAATTTTCAGTTCATCCAATATAGGCTACCACAATTTCTTTTATGAAAAAATAGTAATTTATGCTGTTGACTGTCGGAAAAATCTCATTTCTGCAAATTTTAATCGAAATCGAATTTTATTTTTTACATTTTCATTAGTACAGTTGAGTGATCAAAATATTTAGTCAACTATTTGAATTTATTCTATTGATCTATCGATTAATCGAGTTTTGATCGATTTGAAAAAATGTTTTAATATAGGCCTATTGTAATACACAATTACTGTTAAATTTAACTTGTGTTCGATGATAAGCTTAAGTATTAAATGTTGTATATCTGTATATATTGCCTCGTTATATTACAAAACAACTATTTTAATTATTTACTAACATAGCTACTTATTATGAGGCTTATAATTTATTGTGTCAATTTCTCCGGGAATTTTTGAGTCACACATAAATACCGGTAATAAAAAGTATGAAGACTAACCTAGTTAATACTGCTTCATCCACGATTTTAAACATATGAGTGCATTTACATGCTCAGAATTAAGTGCCGGTCTACGTTTGGTAACAATGTTCCCTGCATCATTAAACACGAAAAAACTTTTTTTTCTGTCAATCACTTCTCCACGATCGTTCAATTTAAATCCAAACGTTTCACCTAGTTTACCTCGCAAATTCTTATGACATAATGGAGTTTATACTTTTCAAAGACTACAGAAAACTGATTTTATTTCTTTGTCAAACTAAATACACAACCTTTATAGCCTATACAAACTCAGTACAGAAACTGAAACTCCAAAGTACAGCTGTCGAAACAGAGGACTGGCCACTATTTTAATCGAATTACCAGATTTTAGAAAGAGAAGAAGATAGTTATTCTCTCACTTGCAGACAGTGTAGACATGACTATTTCATAAGGGACGAATTCCAGAAAAGTATGTATTTCATAAGCTAGGAAGATGAGATGACAAGGTGGAAATTTTCTTGGAAAACCATAAAAGTTAATAAGGGTTTCGCATTTTGTTTCAACTTTCAATAGAGGTAAACTAAGACACTGTCCTCATATCTCCATCTCTTTCTGAAGTGTTTTTGCAAAGATTTTTCCTACACTACCTGTTTTGCACTTAGAAAATAACAGTACTGTTTTGCTTTTAAGTAAGGAATTTCCGAGACAAGAATATTGTCGGAATTTTTAATATGAGTTAGTATTAACGAAATAATAATTAATATCAACTACAACCGATCAATTTTAATCGACTCGATTATTAGATTAAATATTTTGATCAATTAATCTTACAACAGAAATTGATCGATTAATCGATTAGATTAATCCATTAATCGATTAGATTATTCGATTAAATCCCACAACACTAATTTTTATGTATTTTCAGTTCTGCACATTCCTTAACTAAATTTTAGCTCATTCCATTAGTATTATTTTATAAGTACCACATTTTAACAAAAAACATCACATCACAACATTTTACTCGAAATATGTCATCACCAACAAAACAACTACTACTAGCTACTGATATTACTACTGCTGCTACTACTAGTGCTACTACTATTGCTGCTACTGCTACTGCTACTACTACTACTACTACTACTACTACTACTACTACTACTACTACTACTACTACTACTACTACTACTGTTGACGGTCCGAAAAGTGCTCATGATTAAGTTTAAGCACTGTCGCGTTACAATACGCCTGTACATAAATAAAATTAAGATAATTTCACAGAACTTGAAGAGAATAAATACCCATTAACCCAGTTGATTTCTATCATCTTAATGGAAATAACTCATTCAGACCTGCTCTTTAATGAGAGGCCCAATAGAAAAAGGGCCCATGCCACATTCCTGTCGATTTTTAGTTTCTTCGATAATCTTGCCAGGCAGGACCTCTTTTATGAGCTTCCAGTGTTATGGTATGTGTCTGCCGGACATGGTAAGCATTTATAAATGCCTCTTCTTCACTTCAAGGGAGAGAATCTCAGTGGAATAAATACTTCTCCTACAAAATTTAGTTTTTGTGGCATGGGCCCCTATTCCAATGAGTCCCTAAATTCTGTCGGTTCTTCTGGTTACTGATGCATATCCCATGAATTTGCTCAGACTTGTATCTCAACTGAAACCATTTGCGAAATTTCGCAGGTGCATAGGACTTACAAGAACTATTTCAATTTTCTAAACAGGCTTACACGACAGGCGCGTTTACCTGCTTATCCGGAGCTGCTTTCGGACATGGGTTCGATTCTCACTTTACCTTGTTAGGCGTCTGTCAAATGTTAAAGATATTTTTATTAGTTTGTCCTACAGAATAATATCTGCAATATTGACAATTAATATTTGAGGAGAAAAATTCGCTCCGGCGCCGGGGAACGAACCCGGGTCCTACGTTCTGCGTACCAAGCGCTATGACCACTGAGCTACGCCGAATTCAATCCACAGCAGTTGGCAGTTGACATTGGACATATACGTCAACATATATGCCTAACTTGGATTCAGGCCAAAAGGGAAACATTCAAGGAGGAAGGTTCGGTCTGGTGCTCTGGATTGAATTCGGCGTAGCTCAGTTGTCAGAGCGCTTGGTACGTGGAACCAAGGACCCGGGTTCTATGCCCGGCGCCGGAGCGAATTTTTCTCCTCAAATATTAATAGACTTTCAAATGGTTTTCGCTAATCGTAAGGTGAACGTTAGGTAGTCTGTGACGAATTCTCGACATCATCTCGCTATCACCAATTTCACCAACGCTAAGTAACCTAGTACTTGAAACAGCGTTGTTAAATAACCAAGTAAACAAAACAAACAATGATGTCATCAGTTGGTTTTGTACACACAATGATTAGCAGGTTGAAACTCTGTCGAGGATTATTGATTTTAAAGGATGACAAAATATTATTTATCAGCATGGTTTACTCACAAAGAAAAGTAAAGCTGTGGTCTCGTGTCATAGATTTTCGATACATAAAAATTCAGTTCATGACGGAGGGCTCCAAGAAAAATTTGTCAGCCATTTCTTCGCCCAAGTAGAATACATATTGATTTTGAATAACTTCCACACTTCGAAGACATCGTTAAATGAACTACTGCTCCTACTACTTCTAACAACACCATTACTACTAAAACCACTACTACTACCACTATCACAATTACCATTATTACCGCTACAATTCATCAAAATCAGAACAAATCATTGTTAAACTCTTTTGTTTAGTGTGCAGTTGTGTGTACCTGCAAGAGTTCAACAGTTTACTTAATTTAATTCAAGTGTTTATTCATTTAATTTTTGGGCATAATCCTTTATTCGATAGTTGTCTTGTTAAAATATAGCTTTTATTTTGTACATTCTTTCCACAGAGCTTCTCATTCTGTCCAGTAGCAAGGGTCCATTCCAGAAGCTTGGTCTGTTCTTTAACAGCTGTTTAAAGATGAGAGACAAGAGGACTTCTACAGCACCAAGTAAGTATTTTATATTGTTTAGAGCTCAGTCAGTGTGAGTAAAATACGAATTCCTTATTTTCAGTGGAAAATTCAACTGCATTGATATTGTACATATAGTACGTACAAATTGATGATTTATGCAATACATTACGGGAACAAAAAAAAAAAAAAATCTTTTCGGATGTTACGTTTTGAATTTAATTAAACCTTAAAAATCAAAAAACTTAAACGAGTTACTCTTATTGGCATCAGAGCAGTAGAAACTCTACATGCAGCAAATAAATGTCTAATGCAGACGTTAGTAGTTACAAACCAAACAAGAACTATTCGTAATATCGATTAATCTAACATTTTCGAGAGTAATACAACTAAAAGTGAGTAATGTAACAATTCTTAGTGACTAATGCTACAAGTAATGGGGGTACCGACAAACGACTTATTTCTGGTTTTTGCTTAGTGCGACGGATGTATGGGAAAGAGGAACTCTGAACTGCATGTACAAAAAATCAAATATCGCAGCGGAAGATAAATGACGGTGACGGAGCGAACTACGCTGACAGATTGAGTGAAGGAAGCAGGTGCATAGAGCACCCGACAAATCAAGTCTCTCTTTCACATTTGTGGAACTGTTCGCTATACGCAATAAAGAGCACACAACTACTGACAGTAGCGATGGTTTGAGTACGTTATATCTCCAGTCGTATTACCTCTCTTGTCATTAAATAACACATTTCGAAATTTCGTGAAATATGTATCACAATTATTATACGTTAGTCTATATCGCAAAGGAAAATTTCTAATTTGTAGATGAATTATTCAAAGGAAATAAAAAAAAACTTCCGTAGAACAATATTACTATTTCAAAATATAATAATAAATTAAATCAATCAATCAAACAATGAACGAATCAATGAACACATGAATGAACGAACGAACGAATAAACGAACAAACTAAGAAACGACCAAGCGAGCAAACTAACAGACACAGACAGACAGACAAACAGACTGACAGAGACAAGCAAAATAATATAATGAAATAAAAGTATTAACGTATACTACTGTTGAACAAAATATTTGTTATATATTTACAGAGGCTTTCAGGTTAAGAAAAAATCTTTCGGCTTGTAGAGTTATTCGATCAAATTACCAGTTTCCATGGGAACGTTTAGCTATCCCAGAGCTTCTACAGTGCAGTAGACGAGGTCACTATTATCATCATCGCAATAATTGTTAAATAACAATTGAATTCTTACACTGTGATACTGAATTGGATAGCACATAAGCGAAATAGTGTCGTAACTACTATCACTATTATCATCATCGTAATTATAAAATTCAAATAACAATCGAATTCTTACACTATGTAACAGAATTGGCACGTACATGTGCGAAATAGTCGTCACAATTCCTGTCATTATCATCGCAATAAAACGAGTCAAATAACAATCGAATTATTACACTATGATACTGAATTGGCGCGTAAAGAAGCAAATCCATAGCGCTACAGCCCATGAAGGGCCAAAACCGACCAGCCGGCTGCTGGCCTTACATCCACATGCCGAAGCTGAGGTGAACGATCATTCAACCGGAATGGAGCTATCCTCTTGTTAGCACAATGATCCTCCCATCCGTTATGAATTGGTGCTTACATAAGCGAAATAGTTGTAATTCCTGTCACTATTATCATCGCAATTATGAGTCAAATAACAATCGAATTCTTACACTAAGTTACTGAATTGACTCGTACATGAGCGAAATAGTCGTCATAATATCCTGTCACCAATATCTTCAACGATAATGTAATCGCCAAGATAACAATCGAATTCTTCCACTATGTTATTGAATTGGCGCTTACGTGAGCGAAATAGTCGTAATAATTCCTGTCACTGTTATCATTTTCGCAATTATTAAAGTCAAATAATAATCGAATTCTTACACCATGTTACTGAATTGTTACATTCATGAGCGGAATAGTCACAATTCCTGTCATTATTATCATCATCGCAATTATAATCGTCAAATAACAACCGAATTCTTACACCATGTTACTGAATTGTTACATTCATGAGCGGAATAGTCACAATTCCTGTCACCATTATCATCATCGCAATTATAATCGTCAAGTAACAACAGAATTCTTACACCATGTTACTGAATTGTTACATTCATGAGCAGAATAGTCACAATTCCTGTCACTATTATCATCATCGCAATTATAATCGTCAAATAACAACCGAATTCTTACACCATGTTACTGAATTGTTACATTCATGAGCGGAATAGTCATAATTCCTGTCACTATTATCATCATCGCAATTATAATCGTCAAGTAACAACAATTCTTACACCATGTTACTGAATTGTTACATTAATGAGCGGAATAGTCATAATTCCTGTCACCATTATCATCATCGCAATTATAATCGTCAAATAACAACAGAATTCTTACACCATGTTACTGAATTGTTACATTCATGAGCGGAATGGTCATAATTCCTGTCACCATTATCATCATCGCAATTATAATCGTCAAGTAACAACAGAATTCTTACACCATGTTACTGAATTGTTACATTCATGAGCGGAATAGTCACAATTCCTGTCACCATTATCATCATCACAATTATAATCGTCAAATAACAACAGAATTCTTACACCATGTTACTGAATTGTTACATTCATGAGCGGAATAGTTTAATTCCTGTCACCATTATCATCATCACAATTATAATCGTCAAATAACAACAGAATTCTTACACCATGTTACTGAATTGGCGCGTACATGAGCGAAATAATCGTGATAATTCCAGTCAATATTATCATCATTGCAAATTATTATGGTCGAATAACAACGGTTAAAATTAAAACGCCTTAGGCCTACATACCTGAAAACTTCATCGCAATTATAATAGGCAAATAACAATCTAATTCTTACACTATGTTACTGAATTGGCGCGTGCATGATCGAAATAATAGTCATAATTCCTGTCAGTATTATCACCATTGCAATTATTATCGTCGAATAACAACGGTTAAAATTAAAACGCCTTAGGTCTACATACCTGAAAACTTTCAATATATTTCATATGAAGTCGAGGCATGTATATACAAAGTGAACACTCAGACTACAGTTTACATATTGTATGTAGCCTACAGTTTCCAGAAAGGATGACTGAGATGAGCAAAACTAGAATTTTCGTGTGGATTTACATTCCTGGAGGTACGGCACAGATAGCTCTCTGTTTTCTTAACATTCACAAAATATCAAATTATCTCCGAATGCCAACAAATTTCACAACTGGACGTCCCTGATTAGCTTCTGTGCACTGTCAAGAGTGCTCCACAGAAGAAAATAGTAGGCTAATATAAATTACCATTTCTGATACTGTGTGAAGTAGAGTGTATTGATGAAATGGAATTAATGTGAGAAGAACTGGAGATTCCCGGGAAAATTATTATTCATCTATGCATCGCAATCATATTCTAGATAACGAGGTTCGAAGTAGAACTCGCGTTTGGCTAAAGCTACAGAGTTCTAAACACACCGTGGAAACGTAGGATTTGGCAGTCCCACAATAGACGTACACGTACAGAAACGTTCCCTCGCACAGTGCGTCTGTCGTACGCGCTGAAGTTCAAGTACGTTTGTCGGGCGTTGCATGCGTTCATCTGTCTTGTCTGTTGTAAACTACTGAAGGGATTACTTTGGCGTGTGTAATTTAGTGTAACCTATTGTGTTTTTATCTGTTTGTTTACTCATTCGTGCGTATAGCAGTACAAGCCATTGTGTTTTTTTTATAGTTGTGTGAGAACACGGAAAGTATAACTCATTCGTGCGTATGTAGTGCAAGCTATAATGTTTTTCCTAATTGTATGAGAACTCAAAAGGTACAGTAAGTCTATAACAAATTCGTGCGTAGCCTATATAGTGCAAACTGTTTTGTTTTTTTAATTGTTTGAGAATAGTGCATAGCATATTGCAGGTATTTTTTGTAGTTATAAATAATTTTGTAGAAATTGTAAGAAAAATTTTAAGAAATAACTGCGAACATTTCGCAAGAAGAGGTTAATCGAGTATTCCAGAAAATTATTCGGATATATCAGAAATGTACTGAAGCAGAAGGAGAACCTTTGAATATTTCTTGTGACACAGGTTAGAATATGCACTTGTATTCATTTTTAAGTTTTTTATGTGTATTTTCCCCTCTATATAGTTTTCAAGAACTAAAGTTACTATCATGGAAACGCAGACCGTTTTGGCGATAACTGTGCGAGACGTAAACAAATACATCAGTGAGTTTGCGGCGTGAGGGAGGAGTCACATACAATATCGATGGCTGAGAAGTGATAGGCCTATATCGTATTTACAAAAATGGTCATTTCGTTTAACTACCTTATTATTATTATTATTATTATTATTATTATTATTATTATTATTATTATTATTATTATTATTATGTTCACAAATTTGGACAATTAACTAATATTTTGTCCTGGAGTAAAAGATCTCGCAAAGCAGAAACATATATAGAAAGTTACATATTTTGATAAAAAAAATCTCCTTTAGTCATCTGCAAATTTACGGATAAGAGGTACCACTTGTTAGCCATCGATAGACTATATTAATGTGAATTAAGCTCATCAGTTCGTTACATCGTAGGATTCTCAAAATTATCAACATGAATAGCCAACTCGTGCGCTTTGCTACACTTGTTACAAATATGCTTAAATTAAATCGATTGTATTTTCAAACAGCTTTTTATTACTTACTTAGTGAAAATTTTGCTTATTATAAGTTTTAAGCATTCTTTTCCCGAATTATCTTCAAAATTGTATTTAAAACTATGAATGTATCTGTTATTATCATGCAATACTATGAGTTGTTTCATCAATTCAAGTTTTCAGCATGGTACGTATTAATTAGACTGTCCCGCGCCATGATGTAGTGATCTAAGACAGTGGTCGTCAGCACTCGCTGAAATGGGTGGCGTGCAACCGGTGCAAGGAATTATGCTCCGTCGTACAGAAGGGATAGGGAGACAGGATACCCGGTTGCACGCTTGTGCTGTGAAAGACCTGCGGGTAAGGGACGCTAGCCCGAGAGTGCAGTGTGCTGACGACTGTTGGTCTCAGGCATCCTGCCTAGGTTTCGCGTTGCGGAATGTGCGCTGGTTCGCGACCGAGCGAGTTGCCTCAGACTAGAATTTGAGACTCTCATCTGAAGGTCCCGGGTTCAAACCCGTTACCGGCCAATCTGACAGGGATTTTTCATGATTCCTCTCAGTCACAAAGAGAAATTTAAAGGCTATGATTCATCACCGCCTCAATTGCCAATATAATTAAAATATTAATCAAAATTTGTAATCACCTGCATGAACACAAACCATCTACAGCACACAATAGAAACAGGAACTGAACAATAGTAATAACGGCCTACTGGTATATCTGCAGATCCTAAACACGCGATATGTTCACAGATGTTAAAGCGCATAAAAACAAACTTAACAAAATAAAATCATATCCGTATAAAAATAATGTAAAATGAATATCTTCCTTTTGTTGTGCAAGGCAGCCTTAAATAAGTGCAAAGTCATTTGTATTCACTTCATTATATTAATCTGATTAAGGCGGCGCTGACATAAAAAAACATTGTTATCTTAAAACTCGTATATCTCGTAAAATATCTGTCCTAAAGGAATAGGACTTGTCGGAACAGTATTTTAAAATAACTTTTGTTATGTAACATTCTCCTAAATAATGAATAACAAGCGAGATATTTTGATTTATTTATTTCAAACCCCCATTTTTATCCCCTTCTAAATAAACTCTTTTGAATGTCATATAGCCTAAAAGCTAAATGGAACGTAACATATTTTTCACACCAGTTTTCATATAAATCGGTTAAGTCATTATCGCGTGAAAAGGTAACATACAGATATTCAAACAAAAATAAAAAAAAATGATTTTTTTGTTTCAGGATAGTTAATTATACACATTAAGATCAATTATTTTGGAAAAAAACAAAAATTACCAGAAAAATTAACATTAGAGATTTATTATTTAGTATAATTTGTATTGTATTTTATTTATTTACATTCCATTGCATTCTTACATCCCTTCAAAGCTAGAATACGGAACATTTAAAAGATCAAAACAACCAATCAACTCAACTCATATCCACTCTAACCAACAACCACAACCGAATCTCTGAACCAAACGAACAAGCAGAACTAACTACACCAATTTTTTCAACTCGATCATCCGTTATTTGTATTTCGATAAATGAAAAGAATTCGGAATTAAAACAGTTGCCAGTGATAATAAATTACTTCCTACATAAAGTCCTCGCACTGCTCTATGATTGCAGTGTTCGCGCTGCTGAACGATCTGGGGGGCTACCTGCTACCCGGAACGCCGCAGCCGCCAGATCTGACGCCCCTGGTGACGCGGCTGCTGCTGGTGAACGGCGCGCCTCTCTTCGACGTGTACCTGGAGCGCGACATGCACAACCGCTCTCGCCTGGCAGTGTTCCTTGACCTGCCGCGACGCTATGGACACACCACGCGGCTTCTGCATCGACCCTTCCCCGAGGTGCTCATTAACTCGAGGACTTGCGACACTTCACTCACTCAATTCATAGTCTTATAGAAAAGTGGGAAAGAATCTTCATATACTGTTAGTGACATGTATCGGAAAATAAGCAATAAAGTGCCGAAATATGCATTATGTTTATGTGTTTATAATACACTACTCTTTCATTTCTTTGAATTTAATATTTTTCCAGAGTCTCAAGGGGGAATTTGTAGACTATACCTCATACAAATTCGGGAATTAGTATGAACCATATTATAATAAATATTGTTAAAAAATTTCCAAATCATCCTCCTTTATTTACTCATTACTAAATCATTAACTCATTTAATTACTCGATTTATGTATTTATTTACTTATTTATTTATGTCTTCATACAATCCTTTATTTATCTACTTATTCATTCATTCATTCATTCATTCATTCATTCATTCATTCATTCATTCATTCATTCTTTTCTTTAATATTTTTATATCTTGCTCTTGTAAAATTTAAATTAACTATTGTGTTTCGAGTTCCAACTTTAGGTTACGTCCCGCTTCCTCAGGAACAGATTTGAGAATATGTATTTAATTTACGTCACTTTCAGAAGAATATGGACTGTTGCAAATAATACAATAGTTTGTGTAGACCAGAAATGTTTATCTCCTCTTTGTAATGACAGGTTCTGTGCGACAATTTTTTATTTATAACCAATAGATTCAGTTACAATTGATACGGCCTAAATGTCTCCCAGACATTTCCTTAAATTAGGCCTACAAGATTTTTCTTTTTTATCAGCAAAGTTTCGATTGCACGGCTTAACTTAATTTGGTTTAGGCCAAGTATGATTTCCTATTGAAAATAATTTGAGGTATTTTGTGTATATTTACAAGTCTATTATACACCGTAGCTACATAAATCCAACACGGTTATTTTCTCAATGTCCATCTGCCAATACCCTACGGCGGCCGTAGACATGACCACATAACCGAGATCATCGTACACTTGGAGTATACATAGGATGACGTATTTACGTATAGATATTGCTAGAAATATTGCTCATTTTTGACTTACACATATTTGAAATTTGGAGAAGTTGGGAATTTCAAATTTATAATGTATCTCTCTGAATGCTGTCATTAGTTTCTCCAACTTGTAGGCATTGTTTTGTAAAACCTGTATTTCCGATTTCTCTACAAATAAAAATCGCTGGAGGTCAATTTGGGAGAGTCCGGCAGCCATAATCTAACTCCAATAACACATTTTTCAAACATCATACCTACTTTATTTAAGCTAGGCTGTATAAATAGTGACGGGATCTTATTGGAAAATGACATGTTATTTGTAATTAGAATTTTCACTAAAGAAAATTAGTTTGTTTATTCTATGAGTACTAGAGGCATAGTACACAATAAAATTGTGAAACAGTCCTCTAATATCTGAAACAGACCCTCTTTTTTACATAAACAATCATTGTTCTAATGTGTATCTAGGATTTACTTTATTGCTAAATTCTTTAATACAACACTAAAGACATGTGATACTGCATTGTGGCCTAAAACGGAAATGCAGTTTAACGAACTTACAAAGTGGACTGCGAATCTCGACTAAAAATTCGACGTTCACTTGTCCCATAAAGGAATGGGACTGTTTAATATACAAAGTCCCAGATACAAGACACTGCGCATGATCAGAGAGCGAACCACGATATGAAACTTAGTCTTTCCATCACCAAGATGCGTACTTAGCGCTTTGGAGGGGCTGAGTTTTCAAAAGTGTGGCTCTGCGGGTCCAGTTGGCAGCCAGGCATAAAGTAAATTATAATTTTGCTATACAATGTTTTCATTTGTTTGAAACAGGTGCTGAACGGCATCTTCGGGTTCCACAGGACGACGAGGCCAGGCAGCGAGAGGGTAAGGCGCAGCCAGAACAAGGAGAGCAGAGCCTACACCTACATAAAAGTGAGCATTGTATAATAGCAGCTTACTAGTTCAGACAACTGAAAGGTTTATAGGTTTTCCTAAAGAATTTATAGTAGACATTTGAAAAAATACTAGCATGTACAGGGTGGAAGTGAAATAATCCTGCAGATTGAAAGAGACGATAGGGTACACTTAAAGGAATTTAAAACTTATAATATTACGTTTAATATTAGAGGAGAAAAATTCTCTCCGGCGCCGGGGATCAAACCCTGGTCCTTGGTTCTATGTATCAAGCACTCTAACCATTGAGCTAGGCCGAAGTTCAATCCACAACACCGGATCAAATCCCTCTCCTCCAGTGTTTTTCCATTTGTGGCCTGAATCCAAGTTCGACATGTATGTTGACATATTTTTATATTAAGTCAACTGCCATTATACAAGAAGCGCATTCAGTTGAGTGATTTAGTGGCCGGGATTCCACAGTAATATGCACTGTTGCTCGAATAATCTACGTAAAGATTAATTTTTTGGTCTGTTACGGTAACAATTAATATTAGAGGAGGAAAAATTCGCTCCGGCGCCGGGGATGAAACCCGGGGCCTTGGTTCTGCGTACCAAGCGCTCTAACCATTGAGATACGCCGAAGTTCAATCCACAGCACCGGATCAAATCCTTCTCCTCTAGTGTTTTTCCCTTTGTGGCTGACTCTAAGTTCGACGTGTATGTTTACATTTGATCCGAACGAATAAGTTAATGATAGAAAAACTTAATAAACCCCGAATTAATTCTACTCATCAAAACAGGATGATTTACTGAATGATTCAAGTGTATGTATCCAAAAAGCTGCGATATGTTTATTAATCTATTTCACATTTTTGAGAGCCGCTGTTTAATGCTGAATTGAAAGTTAGTTCGGCCACGGTCATTACGCCTAGTGTGCTTTCAACTGGATCGTAGCTTTGCGTGTTCGTTCTTCGCCAAGGGAATGAAAGAAGATTACAGGCGCGCTACCTGCGTAGTAAGTTTAAACATGAAAAGAACCACTACTGAAAAATAGATGAGATTCCTCATTAAAACTTTTGGGTTCGTCTCGTGCGCTTCAAATCGCACACTATTGTAAATTAGTACAGTAATAAATTTTAGAAACTCACAGACGTCGTTACGAACACTTTAAAATAAACAGCATCAGAAATGAAGAATTAATATACATGGTATTAAGATGAGTTTGATGCAGAGTTTGTGGAGTTATAATCTAGTGACAAAGGGAAAAAAAACTGCTAATGAAAACAAATCTTACTGCGCTTTTGTGCAGCGCTCTATGTCGTCAGAAGCGTTATGCAATTATACGATGTCTTGCTCATTGGAGTATTGTGATACTAGAAGCTATGTTGTAATCTGTATGAAGACAACGTCTTTAGCTGCTTGTGTTTACATGTTTGTAGGTGGCATTAATTACAATATTGTAAGTTGTACAGTTTACAGGAAATCCCGAAAATGACGTGAAAAGAAACGCCTACGGTATTCTAAATTTTAATAACTAAAATGAAACAATATTTCAAAACAGAATGGCATGCACACATGAAGTAAACTAAATTCAATATAATTCACAACGTGATCAAATAATTTCCCTTGAAATTATTCAAGCCTGCTTCACAGGGAGCTTCTACATGAAAGCCAGATTTGCATAATGTATTCGTTCTGTTAACAGAAAGCCACAATTTAAGTCACACAGTATTGTGTGCACTCAAAGTTGGGTTTCTGGCGTCTGGTCAGTCCATTTGAGTTGTGTGTATATAAAGGGAAGAAATGTGACGATGTTGTGTATGGTTTCTGGGGTAGCTCAGTCGGTAGAGCATTGGTACGCTAAGCGAAGGGTTCCGGGATCGATACTCGCGCCCGGAACAATTTTTTTCCTTAAAATTATTTAAGCCTGCTTCACAGGGATCCAGATTTTTATGATCAGATAAGCACACTGACAATATTGTAACTTTTATTTCTGCTTTAAACCATCACACCTGTCAACAATATGACCTTTATTCTTAATAATTCACCCTACAACAATGGGTACTCCACTCAACACAGGAACACAATAGCCGTTATTGCACTCCAAACGACAACAATGACAATACACGTGTATTATTGAGAAAAACAACAATGTACTCCTAATTTTAACTAATGTTCACGAAAAACTATGTGCAGAGCAAAACTGTCAGTTCTCAGTTGACAGTTCGTTCGCCTCGGCTAGTTCTAGCTCACTCACTCAAGTTCACTGCACATCGAACCCATGCCTTCCAGATGCAGTTCTCTGCACATCGAATCCAAGCCTTCCAGATCTGGACGTCGAACCCAAACCTTCCAGATGCGGTTCCCTGCACATCGAACCCAAACCTTTCAGATGCGGTTCCCTACACGTCGAACCCAAGCTTTCCAGATGCGGTTCCTTGCATGTCGAACCCAAGCCTTCCAGATGTGGTTCCTTGCACGTCGAACCCAAGCCTTCCAGATGCAGTTCCTTGCACGTCGAACCCAAGCCTTCCAGATGCAGTTCCTTGCACGTCGAACCTAAGCCGTCCAGATGCGGTTCCTTGCACGTCAAATCCAAGCCTTCCAGATGCAGTTCCTTGCACGTCGAACCCAGATCCACCTTGCTCACTGCTGTCCAAGAATTTAAGGCTGACTGAAAACTAACTGACTGATTCGCTCGCGACTTTTATTGCTAAACCGTAACATCTCGAATCTTTGAATCGCGTGGCTTTCCGAATCTTCGGGAGGAATACGCTTCTAGATGTTTCCCCTGCTCTCTCCGCTCCGTGCAGTCACCATAGTCTTCTTTCCCCTCGCACCGTGCCGCGCTACAGCGCCTACCGAAGCTCTAGTTCCACTTCCCCGCGCCTTCCTTCTCGTTAGATGCGCGCGCAACCAGACGCGACCAGAACGTTCCAGACGGGTGCCACAATATGCTATCTGTGTATATGATAATTTAAACAATTTTACTCACCATATGGGAGTGAAAATTGTAATTTATATAATAATCTTAACTGATATAAATATGAATGTGTGTACATGAGGATTTTTCATAAAATAATTCAAGTGCATATCCAGTAGGTATATATAGGAGAATAAGTAAATAAATAATATGTGGCTTATCAATTAACAAGTAAATAATAATAATTAGTTTGTACGATATTTATTTAGCAAGTTAATTTCTGTTTAATAGATTATTGCAATTGAGCGTCATAAATCATCTTTTGTTAAATGTAACATTCTAATTAGTATTATTTTGGTTTGTTGCAAGTACCGTACTTATGTTGTGTTATTTCCTTAAAGTGGAAGAGTAAAGCGTAAACAGCTTCCAAATAATAATATTAAAATTCTGTTGTTTTGTGTACAATAAATTGCTGTTTTAGCATTAATTTCCTACCTAAGCTTATTTGGTTAAGTGTGCCGTATTCTACAGCCGCCACAAATATGTTGGTTGACTTTTGGTTCATTCTTATTTGCGTTATTATTATTATTATTATTATTTTTTTTTTTTTTTTTTTTTTTTTTTTTTTTTTTTTTTTTTTTTTTTGCTCTTATGAATTCTGTGGCAGGCTCTTTAGCACATAAAATATACAAACAGTAAAGAATATAAGCTGTTACAGCACAACCCTCTGGACAAAAAGTGCTTAAAAGAGTTTCCTTTCATCTCACACTTTCATTTGAATGCAATAAAATAGGCCTGTAATGTTTGTATGATTGCTAGCAGTCACTACCTAATCACCGTTTCCTTTTTTATGAGATTCTTATTTCGTCAACAGTAACAAATGTTGATCGAACAGGAAGCAAATACTGCACAAAGTGTTCTGATGAGGTTAAAACTATGCCTATATCTCGCCTTTCTATAAACTAAGTGAATATCGTAAAGTTTGTGAATAGGAAATCCACCAAGTCTGATAGTTCATTCGCTATTTAATTCCAATTTACTTCATAAAGGTAAAATTCTTAGTAATGAACAAAGAAATTGCAATTAAAAACAATGAATAATAAGAACCTGAATTTACAAAAAACAAATAGGTTTCTTTCTGTTTTTAGTTAAAAATAAAAGAAATGAAATAATAAATGAGAAACTGGAAATGAATGGGTAAATTTAGATAAGAAAGATTGTCATAATAGACTTCATGGAATTGCCACGAGAATCGCAAGGTTTACTGCGCACGCGGTATAGACTGTATGAGGATCAGGCGTGCAAAGGATGGAGTATGCTTCTGATGTAAACACTGAGCAGTATACTGCGGTTACAATAAAACCTGTATCCTGCATTCTAGAAATATAATGAATGATCATTGAAGTAGGAAATGTCTAAACATGTAAATACATAATTATTTTATAGTGAGATATATTAACTCAAAATTTAATGTAAGATACTCACATCATTCTTGAATGTGTGCATTGCAGTGAAAAGTTACGTACATTTTGAGCGACTGCAAAGTAACCTCGTCCGATGGTCACTTAAAACAGTTTTAAAATTCGGAAAATGTACGTTCAACATCACACGATGTAGTAGGTGCATATTTGAAGAACGGGAAGTCACTACTTTTTAGCACACCAACTTCAGACGTCTTGTCGTGACCTGATGGTACATCATTTACAGTACGAAATTGTGAATAGACAGAATTTTTACCAACAATAATATTTCTCAACTTACATTTCATTTTTTCTGAAATTAGTGAATTGTTATTTTGGATAACGGTTTGTGATACTTTATCCACTATATTAAGGGCTTCTGAGAGTTGTAGTTTAGACGATTCTAACAGGGTGATGCTTTTGGACACGATTTTAAAATTAGAATCAATGAACAGAATATCTTCCAATAGTTGTTCAGAAGGCAATGATTTTACAGCTGCAACAGCGAAACTGTCTGTGCTATCCAATGTATCAATTACCTCCATTATTTTGCCGTAATGTTCTGCATAATAATTAACAGCATCCAACCACGTTCCCCAACGGGTCAAGACTGGCTGCAGGGATAAGAGTATTCCAGAGGCAATTATTTGGAACAGCAACGCTCTCATTGTAGTATGTTTGAATTCTTGTCTGCAATGAACAAATTTTAAGCTTTGACTATTCCAACCACAGTAATGCAAAAACAACTGCTTACATAGGTATACATTAGCTGTAGCTGGTCTATTTGGACTGGTCACATCTCTTAACATGAACTGCTTATACTACGAGACCGGGCGGTCGCTCACCTCCTCTATACTACCGTACATCGGCAACCTGATTGCAAGCTGCGTGTGGCAATTCAACGAAGTCTAGTCATAAGTATAAACAAGATGTATTGGTTGAAACTTACACTAAAACAATACATAAGTGTAAAATAGACAAAAAAAAATAGAAGATAGCTAGGCCAAATAATATTAGTATTAATAGAAAATTTGTTATTAGAATTGTATTTATGAAATTGCTTGTTGTGTATAACTAGGACATATTATTAGTTTATGTATTGATTTTGTGTTAACAAGTGTTAACGTGAACAGGAAACAATGACATATATATATATATACATATATAATATATTAGGGAAAAATCTGTAATATATATTTATAGTTTAATACCCATCCTAATGTTTATGTATATTAAATAAGAACGAAAGATTAATGATTTAATCAAATCCTTCTCTCTAAATAAATTATTAAAATTATCAAAACTGTAATTTACTCATATCAGCTGTTTAGCACTGGTCGTACTGTTGGCTGTTGGTTCATGTTCCATGGCTTCGTTCAAACCTACACCGTTCTTTACTTCTACAAATCATAGGATTTCCACAAAAATATTTTAAGTTAATACTATATTTACAATTCGAACAACACATTAGACATTTTTCTGTAACTATGTTGTACTGCTTGTGTGAGTCTGGTATTTTTTACTTCCTCAGGCATAATAGTTAAAAATTATTAAACTTCCTTTCAAAGTGGAATATTTTCATTATTACTGCTTTTGTTTATCCAGTAGAAGAATTAATTTCATTTAATCGATGTTTATCAATGATTTTCAATTACGCAGTTATGTAGCGTTAAAACATAGAATTAGTTACCATATAATTGTATTCGGCGGGATGAAGCCAAGAATCCCCTATGTAATTACCTGACATTCACCTTATAGTTTCGAAAGATGTCTGAGGAGATCCAACTAGGTAATCAGCCTAAGCGGGATTCGAACCCACTACTTCTAGAGTATGTCTTATATCTAGGATGTTTGTTATTAATTGGACTTTTGATATTATCTTAATAGTGACTTTTGCTTTATTTTGTAGAAAATAAAAAGGACCAAACCACAGTAAATTTTGTACTTCCTAAAATACACTTATGATTTAATTTTTTTCTTCTTTCTACAGAGGCGCTACAGTTCTTGAAGGTCTAAGTCCAATCCTCCACATCGTGTATATGTCTTTTCTAACTTCTCTGTCCCATAACTTTTAATATCTCCTTAGATATCTTCCAGCCATTTCTTCCTTTCAATTAAATATGTTTCTTCATTCTTTGCCACATGTGCAATCCATTTACTGCTTAGACTATCTTTTCAGACATAAAGTTTATTATTTCTGATTTTCTACTCACCATTCTCGATTTCTGGTCAAAATATTCCTCTCTCGCAGGCACTAACAACTCTATCGTCCCTATTTAAGATACATAAACATTAGGACGGATATTAAATTTAACAATATATTACGTTTTTTCGCCTAAAATATTTGATTTTAAAAATTATATATATATATACATATATATATATATATATATATATATATATATATATATATATATATATAGTGAAACCTCTCATTTACGGACATCGAAGGGACGCAACAATCTGTCCGCATCTGGGAGGTGTCCTTTATTGGGAGGGAGGCTCACCAATTTAACAGTAAATTTATAATATGCATTATGTATCCCTTCACGCTTTAAATGAAATGTATTACTGTAGTTTAATTCTAAATACAATCTACTGTACTACAGTAAATTCTTTGCAACTTTGAACTACAGTATATAAGACAGAAAAAAGGAAAATGCAGTACTGTGCAGTGCAATTTCATTCTAGGTTTACAGTTGTGCAGTACTATAATTTACAGTTTTAAACTTAACCTTTACGTTTAGGTGCCATGTCTCTCGAAACAGAACTGATTGAAGTGAAGAGAATAATCTTATTAACCCAATCATGTGTCGAACACAATTTCACGATCACGGGAACCTTGGACCCATCAGACAGGTTAAATTTTATGACTTTGTTTATCCACTCGCTGGGCTAGTAGTACCCTACGAGAGCCTTATTGTCTTCTTTCATGTTAAAGAATTTCTGTACAGTTCTCAAAACTAATTTTTTCATTTTTGTAACACATTAGATCTTGAAATCCAAGTTCTGTCCGCAGGAGGTAAAGCAAGCTTTAGGACTGAGAAACAGCTGTCCGTGTCCGTGTCTGAGAGTGTCCGTAAACGAGAGTTAAATTTATCATTATTTCTATATTATTTCAGTTGGGACATATATATATATGTCGTTGTTTCTTGTTCACGTTAACACTTGTGTAAAACTTGAAACTATATTAGTTGAACCGTTAAAAGGAGTAGTTCGAAGGACACTGAAGATGACACCACACCGGTGTTGAAACGGGACCTGTCTGTCCCTACATAACCTGTTTAAATTATAATACTTTTAATGGTTCAACTAATAGAGTTTCAAGTACATGTCGCTGGCTAAATGTTACAAGGGTGTATGTAGTAATATTTCTGACATAGACATAGAACCTTGTAATATTGAGCCAGCGATATATGTATACAATTAATCTATATGTATATTATGTACATGTCTCCATCTATTGTTGAGTTAAATTGTTAAATGTTTAACAGTTCATAAACAAGAATGCATTCTGTTTCCTTTAAATTCGCTGCTACTAGATGAGGATGTAGATGATGATGTTGATGATTATGATGATATAATGTTGATGATTATAATAATGATGAAGACGGCAATGATGATAGTAATAGTGGTAATAATATTTTAATAATTTTGATCTCATTATGTACCTAAATCGTATCAGTATGTAATTACTTAATTCCGATCCACTTGTATGTTCAACTATGTACGTAAAATAAAGCCATTATTATTATTATTATTATTATTATTATTATTATTATTATTATTATTATTATTATAGTTCGTATTTTATATTTTAACACAACGTTAGTCATAGCAATAACCCAAAATGTTCTGTGTTTTTTGGCCACTAGAAAAGATGCTATGTCTCATACTAGTGGAATCCCTGAATTGATCAAACACAATCTCCTCAAGAAGCACTTTAATATCCGCTTTCTGAGAGACTACCGTAAAAGCTTCGCCGTACAAGTATAGGTCTAGGCTATTTAGCATTTGGTCTATTGGTTCATCTGATAGCGAGACACCACATTATTTTAATAACCAGTGTTTTTACAATATTTTTCAGTTAATGTGGTTATTTATATTATTTTCAGGATAGTGCCGAAGAAAAGAGATTGTTGAGTTTAGAAAAGCTTCTGCACAGATTCCTGCCATCCAACATGCCCCTCGAACTACGAGCTAAAGAGGCGCAGAGCATCCTTCTATTTGCGTCCATGCTAAGTAAGGTAAACTGCCATTGTTAAACATTTTTAAATTCTTAAAATACCTATTGATGTCGTCCTGCGTGGCCTAATAGTTATCGCCTCTTTGCCTTCGGCAGATTCATAACCAATAGAGAACGGTATATTTTAGAGGATAATATTGAAATAGAAATTACATATACACATTTATTTTAGACGATAATTGAAATTGGAATTTTACTGAAATTGAAATTACATATACACATTTAAAATACATAGCTTGCACCGAAAAGAACAAATGCTCGTGCTTGGGACGACTACAGTTACATAATAAAGGGCTTAATGTTACAAGTTCAGTGTTATAATTACAATTATTGTAGTAAGAAATTGAGAAAAAACACAAAAAAGAAAAGGAAAAACGTCTATACGAAATTTATTAAATAATTGAGAGTTGCAACTTAAAGAAATGGGCCGTATTCATAAATATTTTTAGCGCGGGTTTCCGGTGGATGATCAGCGTTTTTCGCATTCATAAACCAGTGTTAGCGATAGGATATGATTTGAATTCTGTACAAGTAACCAGTCGATAGCCGGGGCTAGCTTAGTACGCTCGTAGCGCGTGCTGCGAAATGTCTATGAATAGCACCCATAATATTTAATTCTCCCCATGCATTGTGGGTCCCTATCACCACGGCATGGCGCGTCTTCAGGTTGGGGTTAGAGGAGACGGCCTCCAGATATGGAGGGTAGCTGCGAATATATTGAATAAGCAGTCGTGGACAGCCGATAAGGGGTGGTCCTCCAGCTTGGGGGTTGGGCGAAGGGCTAACAGCCCATCACCGTAAAAAAATAGCTTGTTACGAAGCCTTACAATAAGCATCGGAATGGGACTGATTCTCTGGCACGAACACAGCAAAGGAATAGTGTGTTAGTTGGGAGGCTGGAGGGAAAAATACCTTTGGGGAGGCAGAGACGTAGATGGGAAGATAATATTAAGTGGGTTTGAGGGAGATGGGATGTGATGATAGAGACTGGATTAATCTTGCACAGGATAGGGACCGATGGCAGGCTTGTGTGAGGGCGGCAATGAACCTGCGGGTTCCTTAAAAGCCATTTGTAAGTAATATTTAGTTTTCTTACTGAAAATGTTGTTATTAAGTTTATTTAATTCTGGATTTAATTTAGTAAACTGCTTGTACAATCTTGGTCCATAACATGGAGAATGAATTTTCCAAGATATAATACTATATTTTTTCAATTAAAAAGGTAGCATATTTCGCATAGTATTATTAAATGTATCTATGTCATTTTTTTTACTAGTAATGATGTTTATGCCAGCATTTCGACAGAGTTACATTGTAGATTTGTTTAATATTATGAACACAAAATTAAGAAAAAATAAAATGTATTGAGTAATTAACAGATTTTGGTAAACAAATTTAATCCTTCTTTTTTGGAGCACAAACAAAGGAATAAGATGTGAATTGGCAATTCTTCCCCAACCAACTCTACCATATCGAAGTATAGACTCAAATATTGCTAAATATACAATTATTAAAATATGGATGGGTAAATAATGACTATTACAATTTCTATGATAGCCTATGAACAATAAGACAGATGTATCTTAATTTTGAGATTGAAATTAGTTTCTGAATACCAGTTATGTTAGTGAAAAGGGAATTAACTCTGATTTAGTGACATTTAAGGAAAGTAGATTTGATTGAAGCTTGTTTTTGACAATACTCATGCCTTTATTTGCTTAATTCGAAGTATTTTTCAACCTATATCATAGAAAATAATCACGAAATAATTTGCGTAAGATATGTTATTGTACCGTTGTATCTTTGTACATGAATATTTAATAAATAACTTATATATAACAAAAATAAGATTACTCCTAATATAGTACCTTGCGGCACACCAATATTAAATTTTCTTACGTAATTGTGTGTTTCATCAATTTTTGTTATTTGATATCTGCCGCTGAAATGACTGACGTATATCCAAATCAACTCCTTGAATTCCGACACATTCTAATTGTGATAAAATGAACGAATGGTTTATCGTTTGAAACTTTTTTTGTAAACTAGAAAGATACCGATGCAATTATTTTCAGTATCTAATATATTTCATAGTAACATTTAAAATTGCTTCCTACATAATTATATTACTTCTAAAACCAAATTGAATATAATTGATTAAATTATGCCTTTCTATAAATCCAATTAATCTAACTCATACATTTTCAAGCAATTCAGGTAATGAAGGAAGTAAAGTTATTGGATGGTACTTATTTACATATTTTGTTTTTTTCACTACATTTATAAATAGGAAACATAACATCACTTTTAAAATCTTCCGGGAAAATACCTTGTCTCACCTTTTGACTAAAATTAAGAGAAATAGAAACAGCAATGTTTTTTATATTCTCCATGTAATAACATCGATTCCAGGAGATACATTATTTATCAACTCGATGATAGGACTATTATTGCCTCTTTAGCGGTAGGAAACAGAAACATACTATTAGAGTTTTTCACTTGTTTGGATGCTAACACCGTTAAGTAAATGCAGTAGATTTAGATTTAATGCATATAGGAAACAGATTTCTTCATTAATAAAGATCAACACAGACTATTAGGTCTACTTCACTCACAGTTTTATTCTTGGCTATCAAAATACTTAGCTATAGGTAACGTCACGATAAAAACTTCAGATGACATTGGCAGAAAAAATGGGAATATGCTGACTTAAATTCTGATTCACAGCCATCTGGGTATAACTATACACTACATCGTATATGTCATAGGCGTATAAATAATAAATTAATATTGGACTAGACTAGAGCCTTTCGAAAAACCCAATCATCTCGTTGATAAGCGATCGGCATTGAAAACAAAATAATAGTAGGTACTGAATTCGTGTTTCGTGATACTGTAAGCATTTATGGTGTAAGTGTAAGTGAAATGATAGAATTTGATAAATTACAATGACGTAATATATTGGGTTCTACAAGTTCTGGGACAATTATAAAGATGATCAAGGAAAACTTTTTTCTTTTCGATAATCCCAGAACCTAACATCGGATGCATTTTTGTATGATCATTGTTTAACTGAAATATTACGTAAATGCAACTTCAAGAAATGTTTCATTGTAGTACAATACTCTGAATTTTCACGTTCTGAAATTCTTGAAAATCGTCGGAGGTTTTACATTACATTGCACATATTCTGACCTACAATAATATTTTCTACCAAGGTATGTCTTAATATTTTGAAACAAGCTTCCGTAATGAAGGTAGATTATAAGGTTCGTACCCCAAATCAATCTAAATTATACATTTAACGACTATATAGTAACTGTGCAGTTCTATTTAGCAGTTATTAAAGTGGTTATAGAAAAGATTATGATTCAGCAAGATGAGTCCGAAGACTTGCTATGGAATTGCCTAATATTATGCGGTAGTTACGTAAGTTGGGAAAACCTCGGAAAAACCACAGGAAGATAATCGATCCAAGAGGGATTCGAACCCAATTCCGGGCGCAGTTCCGAAGCACGAGTACGACAAACAAAACTTAAGACAACCCCAAATGGCCTCAGAGTAGAATTCTAAATATATTTTCAGAGTATTGGAGAATATTCTATTGCTTTCATAACATTTTGAATAAGAGTTGTTATCGTTTTCACCACCACCACCACCACCACCACCACCACCACAACACACACATCAAGGGATAGACCTCCAGGACCTGTTCCGACAATCAAAATTCATCATCATCCCATCTTTTGGTGTATCTCCCGACATCTCTCCATCCTCTTGGTCTGTAAGTAAGGGGTTTTCTAGGCAATGTGTCTGCGACCATTCTCTCTACATGATTTCTCCATGGGCTTTATAGCTATAGGCTACCGTAGTGCTGCTTTGTAACTCATCTCTGATGGCTTCATTTGAGATATGCTCTCTTCGGGTAATCCCCAGCAGTGACCTAGGAAAATGCATTTGTTGGGCCTTTATATGTTTCTGTCGTTTCCTTTAGCCATCTAAGTTTCAGATCCAAACATAAGCATTGGTTTCTTTATTGATTTACGTAATTTTAGTTGCAGAGCCTTTGACATACATTTTTCAATATTTCTTATAATTAGTCCATGAACCTGCTAAATTTAATCAGTTTGTTCTACGTCTTGGTTTACATTTAAACTTATAATATTCCCCAAATAATTGGAGCTGGCTTGATCTATGATATTATTGTCAATTATAGTTTTTGTCCTTGTATATTCTTTGCCTACAATAGGCTAAGCCTTAGTTTTTGAAATTTATATATTCGTTCCAAATGCTGAACTTCTTATTATCGTTTCAAGAAACTAAATTGAACTACTTTGAGGAATAGATTTGCGAGAAATAAAGATAGCTTGAATAACTTTGATCAGTGGAATTTTCAAATAAACGTTCTCATAGCAACTGAAATAAAACAATTGGAAACAAGTATTGTGACGTTAAACTCTGTTATTTTTAACGAATTGGTATTTTTATTTTTGTTCAATCTTATTTTTGACAAAATTTTGGGAATTTAAACTCTGAATTTTTAGTAATGATATGCAGCTGCGCTGTGCACTGTCACTTTCGCTCTAATACGCAAGCGTGGATATATAAAATGTATGTCCTATAGTTACATCGCATGAATAATGTTAACCGAACAACAGGATTATCAGTTTCCTTAACGTCTCGTGTACAACAAAACTTATATTGACGCGGAATTTCTCAGAATAACCTAGTGTCCCATATTATTGTCTCTTCAATTGTGAGTCATTCATTATCAGTTATGAAATAAAAACAAGGGCAATATCACATTCCACTGTGGTGAGTTCACGAATCTAATTATCGTCAAAAGACCTTAGACAAATTTCTACGTTAATTTATTCGTAATAAAAGCAACAAACGTACTTTTCCTGCCCAAATTAATAAAAAGAAAAAAAAATTGCATTGGATTTATAGTTTGGTTTTAAACATATTAAATACTTTTTAATCTGTATTCACTCTGAATTTTAATTTTATTTTTGTCTATATTGGAATCCCCTCCTGAGCACGAGCCTTGCTCATTCAGGAGTGGGCTAGTTTATCTCACATTGTATTAAGTTGTATTCATTTCAAACTTACTAGCAATAAAATAAATAAATAAATAAAAATGCATTAAATATATAATACGAGTACGAGGAAGTAATAGCAAACACATTCACAATATTTCCTCCCACAGTGGTTCGTCGTTCTTACTAATTGACGCTCTCTGCCGTATGTCAGTCTTCCCAACAGTATGCTACATTGCGTCAATCGTTAAAGCCCTCGAATAAGATAGATAGTTTTTCATCGTTACAATTTTATAGCAAAATATAAATTGTAATAACAAAAGCGTAAAAGTAGAGTTAGGGCTTTATGAGTCATATGCATAGTCAACATACAGAGTAGTCATAAAGTTTTGGGGCTAGTGGAAGAGGGAAAAAAAAAGACATTTTAGAATATAAATTCACGTCCGGAAACGTCTCAGTTATGAGTTATATATTGCCACTATGATACCAACAAGGATAATATGCTTATGGCACAGAATATTGAACTCCGGAGAGAAACTACAATCCCAGAAGACATTGATGTAATTTTGCATCCGGTACAAATTCGCAGATATTGGAGGATTTATTACCAATATTCGCATATAGTTTCCCCTGATAGTAGTTGTACGAATATATTCGCATGGAGAAGGGTTTTTCCAGCTTCCTGGTATTTTATTGACAATTGTTATTGCGGATACGCTTCCTATTCTCAACTTAGACATGGCACACTCTTCAGTTCTGAAAGTTTGTAACGTTGCTATTGTAGTATCCTGTGTATGTATGCATAATGGAACAGGGACTAGAGCTTTGGCTCCATATCTTAGATTTTTGGACTACTTGTTATTTAGTTAGTTTAACTTCGTTATCTCACTTGAGTAGTTACTTCTCATCTATGAAATTGGTGATTGTGATATGGTGTAATTTATTGAGATGAGGTTGAAGGATTTGCCATTTGTCTTACAGTTAGAAAAAAGACTGAAAACTCCAACCATTTCTTCAGTGCAGGCACACAGCCTCATAACTGGAGTCTAAATGACTGTCCTTAGACTATGTCGGTGATCTGATTTCCGGATTAAAAACCCAGAAAATTTAATTCAAATTTGTAGTGGACATAGGTGTCGTTTGAAGCAGATTATCGCAGTTATTCCAAGTTCCCTTGCTATTGTTTCACAATTTAACCAAATAATAACAATAATAATGATAATAATAATGATAATAATAATAATAATAATAATGATTGTTGTTTAGTCAACTGTCCAAAGTGCAGCGTACGGGAGGTTTAAATGGTTGATTTAGTCAGGTCCCGCGGATCGCAAGGGGATCGTTTTCACATGGAAACCCGCGGAATGTCTAGTTGGATTTGACATAATTTCTGCTGATAATTAACACAGGTGTAATTATTGATAAAATGGTCACTTTAATGAATGTATAGATGAACATTAATACCAAAAAATAACAGAATAAACAAATGCATACCTGACTGTGTTTCCCCAGCGTCAGAGGATGAGAACAATAATCTCTAAAACTGACAGCATATTCGCAAACAAAAAGTCCTAAACTTGGGAGTAAAGGGAACGCAGATAACACGCAACAACATGCTCTAAACACCAGTGGCCCTAAGCCCTATGTTACAAGCACATATCCAGCAACACACAGAATCCAAACATGCACACACGCCAAAAAATATCACTGGCTCGAGATACCAAAATTATATAGTCCCACAGTTTGCAGGAACCAAAACTCGGCGTACCAATGTAACAATTCTTGACATGATTTCCGACGTGCTCATAGTCTGCCCGCAGCTTTACCCGACCCGTAACCCCAGCGTCCGCAGTTTCTCCAAAGATTGGTTCGCAAACCTTGATAGCTCTATTTCTTGGCACAGACCGCTCCGCGATGAATGACAGCCGCTCCATGATCCATCGCATTGCAGAGAGTACTTTGCCAAACATAATCATGATTTCCGAGACTCCTCTACAAGCCGCTCCGCGTTGAATGACAGCCGCTCCATGATCCATCGCACTGCAGAGAGTACTTTGCCAAACATAATCATGATTTCCGAGACTCCTCTACAAGCCGCTCCGCGATGAATGACAGCCGCTCCATGGTCCATCGCACTGCAGAGAGTACTTTGCCAAACATAATCATGATTTCCGAGACTCCTCTACAAGCCGCTCCGCGATGCCTGATTGCCGCTCCATGATCCATCGCACTGCAGAGAGTACTTTGCCAAACATAATCATGATTTCCGAGACTCCTCTACAAGCCGCTCCGCGATGAATGACAGCCGCTGCATGATCCATCGCACTGCAGAGAGTACTTTGCCAAACATAATCATGATTTCCGAGACTCCTCTACAAGCCGCTCCGCGATGAATGACAGCCGCTCCATGATCCATCGCACTGCAGAGAGTACTTTGCCAAACATAATCATGATTTCCGAGACTCCTCTACAAGCCGCTCCGCGATGAATGACAGCCGCTCCATGATCCATCGCACCGCAGAGAGTACTTTGCCAAACATAATCATGATTTCCGAGACTCCTCTACAAGCCGCTCCGCGATGAATGACAGCCGCTGCATGATCCATCGCACTGCAGAGAGTACTTTGCCAAACATAATCATGATTTCCGAGACTCCTCTACAAGCCGCTCCGCGATGCCTGATTGCCGCTCCATGATCCATCGCACTGTAGAGAGTACTCTGTGAAACACAATAATCATTTCCGAGACCTATCTACAAGCCGTTCCGCGATGCCTGATGCCGCTCCAGGATAACTAGTCGGTCTTCGCAGTTCGCTCTGGGATACCCGATCGCAGGCGAGGAGTTCAGTTGGTTTAGTTTGGCTGAGGCAACGCTTCTACTGGGTGTTCAGTTCAAAATGTGTCATTGCTCGCTGTATGCCGTCATGTGGCTAGCCGATGAGCCTAGAGAATTCAATCTTCCTACACTTCCGCTGAGGTGCATAACCTAAGAGGCAGAAAAATTGCCTAGCAAGTACGGCGTTCATTCTGAAGAGTACATACCGATACGTACGGTAACGCCGGTAGTGGCAGGAATGTGAACTGTTTGGAAATACGTAC
Organism: Periplaneta americana; assembly: GCF_040183065.1. Lineage (NCBI taxonomy): Eukaryota > Metazoa > Arthropoda > Insecta > Blattodea > Blattidae > Periplaneta > Periplaneta americana. Next base: position 31,498,270 of record NC_091133.1, on the reverse strand, counting down.
TGTCGGCATATGGGGAGAGGGTTAAGACGATTACTTAGGTATTTGTTGACATTACTAACTTCGACGGTCAACATGGACACGGAGCATTTGATTTGTGTTGTGGAATGTTACCGTACGCAACCGATGATAACAAATACCCTGCGTACGACTTGCCGGCGCAAAACACAGTTCGAAAGACGTTATGGTAGCACACAGACCGTACAGACCGCCATCTGTTGCTACGACGTTCAAGTTATACCGTACACGCCTTAAATAATAGGCAACTTCTCTAACATATAAGCTGAAACTCGCTTCAAATCGGTGACCCAACAACAGTGACGTCATGACACACTTTGAAATGAACACCCAGTAGTATTCTCATACCGACTGCTCAAATATTCCTCTGGCAACTGGGCACTCTTCTACAGCAGAACTTAGTTCAGGTACTCGATCACATACACACGGAGAAATTACACACTCTCATGGCGTCCTGGTTTGATGCACACGTCACTGGTTTAATTCAATCTACAGCTAAACACAATATAATATTTGTTACTCAGTCAAATGACAAATCAATATAAAATAATGACATATTAAATGATCATTAAGTTTTATATACATGAATTACAAATTGCAAACGTTTTCGCCCATTCAGGCATCTTCAGGCACAATTATACAATATCTCAATATCAAACTGTGTAGCCATTACATTGGTGGTATATAAACTGTTTAAGATTAATGATGTACAAAACATCCCCATAATTAAAATGTAATATTACAAGTCATAAAATTAAAATAATGTTAAAAACCACGTAGTGTTGTAATTAAACTTCGTAATATTCTGTAGAACTCTTGTTCAGTAGAGTCCAATGAGAGATGAATTATGTCTGAAATATATAAATAAATACGAAATAGAAATAGGAAATTATCAAATGTAAAAGTGTAATCGGATTGGATAATTGAAAGTACTCACGTCGTTTGAACGTGGCAACTGTATAGATCACTATAAAACATCCTATGTTTGTAGTAGTTATCTGTAATGAAAATAATAAATAAATAAAAATTTTGAAGAATTTGAAAAAACTAATTGGAAGACTAAATTATGGACGTACTTACGTAGACGTGAGACGACCTGCTGCTGTTGGAACTGTAGCTAGAATGACGCGGGGGAAGTGTGTGTTCGTGTAAACAACTAACGCGGAAGGATATTGCGTAGTGATGGGGTTAGAGGTTTTTAACATTATTTTAATTTTATGACTTGTAATATTACATTTTAATTATGGAGATGTTTTGTACATCATTAATCTTAAACAGTTGATCTACCACCAATGTAATGGCTACACAGTTTGATATTGAGATATTGTATAATTGCGCCTGAAGATGCCTGAATGGGCGAAAACGTTTGCAATTTGTAATTCATGTATACAAAACTTAATGACCATATAATATGTCATTATTTTACATTGATTTGTCATTTGACTGAGTAACAAATATTATATTGTTTATCTATATTAATTGACAATCTGAATATTTCCATCGTGATTTCTAAGTCAATCTACAGCGATGACGACTACCATTCACCAGCATAACATACAAAATCCCAATTCGACAACTAGAAGCTTAATATAGAATAGTAATCCCTATGCAGAAACAGTTTTGGTTCATAACCAATGTCATAATTTCACAATTACCTCCGTACTCTCTCTCCTCTGGATCTGTAATCTGTTTCAACACTCGTTTCACAACAACTCCTTGTGACTGCAGCGTACTTCAATATCCATCGTGTCCGCAAGAACTCCCTTAGCAACTAAACCGTTGCTCACAGTACACCGGCTCCGCAAGAACTCCCTAAATCGCTCCACCGTTGCTCATTCTATGCTAGCTCCGCGACAGTTCCTAAGTCACGCCACATTGCTCATTCTGCGCATCTCCGCGAGAACTCCCTACTGAACACCTAAACCCCAGGCCTTAATGTCCAACCGAAAGTTCTAGAAAGTACCAACGGAGAAACTAAAGTCACCAATGACAATGCAAGAAGAAGGAAAATAGAAGACTAATCAAGACAAAGTAACTTCATAGCCTCGTGTCAGGGCACAAACAAATGGCTGAGACAAAGATAATAGTTGTCCGCCGGTACTACTATCTGGTTGAGTAAAACGGAAACCATATACAGGGACATCATTTTATTTTTACTTCAATTTTTATTGTACCTGAGTTTTTGAATGTACTTCACTCCCACCCCTTCTACTAAGGAAGTTCCAACTCCACACAGAACCAAGACCGCAGATAGTAAGCAGTACTGAGTTACTGGGTATAGTACGTTCCAGAAATATGTTCGCGTTTTCCAGTGACGAAAGAGCTTTCAATATTGAATCATATTTTCGCACAGGTACTGTTAGTTTGCCTACGTCGCATCCCGATTTCCCCCACCTGCTTCTGCTCGCCCCTCTGTAAAAGCTGGGCTGTCTTAGCTCTTTTCTGAAAACATTAATTTCTCTTAGGAATTGAACGTTTACGTAATATTATATAGCTGTTTAATTTAACTTAAATAAAAGGGCCTCGTTAAGTAATTAACTGTCACGTGATTTCCTCCCTTTCTACAATCCTGCGGCATAACAACTTGGACGGACAGTAGATAGCATGTCTGAGTAATTTTATATTTTCGGGTCGGGCAGAAGTGAAGATTGAATTCACAGTACGTAGAGTAGGTACAGAATTATTTCAACATGAGTTACTAGTACGAAGGACGAAACTGGCAATTGGAATTAGATGCAATAGTCTATAGTGCGATAATATGCACAAAAGAACTGAAGTCTGTATCGAAATGAACGGCCACCATTTTCAAAATTGTGTTTAAATATTCATATTATGATTATTTTTCAATTTAACTTCCTTCTCTATATTGTACGCTAATGTGCTGTAGACAGTATACACTGCATAATGTATAAGTTCGCGTGGATAACTCACTTCGTGAGTAACACCGCTTATTCTTAATACAGTACTGTACTTTGATTAAAGAAAAACCTAATGAAAATTATCAAACTCAAAATCGCGATATTTCCTAGTTTACGTAAATGGATGAACTACTTTTCTTCCATCCTATACCTAGTAGAGTGATTTGTGTTTTACGCCAGTATCATCGAACTCCAGTCTTGGAAGGGGGAGCAAGCGGTGTTTCCGGTTCTCTAAAGGTACAGACAGGTTAATATTAAAAATGTTAGTAAAAATAAAATGATGTCCCTGTACAAAAAGAATAAACTAAAAATCAAGTGGCGAGAAAACATAATACGACAGAAGACAGGTTTGAACCTCATAACTGACACCAGTAAGACATCACGCAATAATAATAATAATAATAATAATAATAATAATAATAATAATAATAATCATAGTATCACCGTTGTCTTGGTGAAATATGAATTCATCTCTACATGGTTCATCAAGTTGGAGAAAATGCGTAAAAATTAGGTAATAAACCAAAAACGGGGTTCAAATAGATGTCTTGACCTCGGAGCACGACTGCATGTCGCCAAATCGTAGATCATGCCAGTGAATCCTTTAAAGAGTTATTGTAGAAAAGTACTCATGATTTATTTTAAGAGTGTCAACCAAATATCGGCTGTGTGAAAATTAACAATCTAACCCATGCATTGTGAAGTCTCCTTATTGACTACAAAAAATACGCCACCATCGCAATAATTGAAATCCAGGTTCGCAGTGATCGTAAGCCATCTGAGCGCTACCAAGGCGACTTTTCCTTGTAACTTAGTATACGCAGAACACGCCCCGCAGATATTCAGTGACAGTTTCCTGCGCTGAGATACAAGGGCATTTAATAAGTAATGGCAACAATACCAGAATCCGTGGATATACCACGGACTCTGAACAATACTATAAATCAGCGCTCTTATCGGTGAGCATCGGAATCTTTTAGTGCGTAATAGAGGAGCGACTATTGCATAAATGTGGAATATTAGAAGTTTTTAAGTGATCACATTTTGTGCATACAGTGACTGTTTCTGATTCATATTAGCCTAAGTAATACTGCCCTAAAAGTGTTTAGTAGGTATGACCAAAGATGTTTCATAAATACCAAGTTGCGATAGGAAAAAATGCAACCCAGTACTTTACAGCATTACAAGAAGTTTGTGGGAGAGGAGTCTTACTATACCGAACTATTTCAAGATGGGTGGAAGCGAGGCATTCGCTTTCAATCAAGAGTTGGCATCCGAATAGCTTTAGATCGATCAGTGAAATAGCAGAAAAGAATGCTTCAGATGGAGTCCTCCGTCTTTCAAGGTTTCGACAACGTACTGTTGAAATGGTAGTATATTTGAAGTATGCAATGCCAAAAACAACCAAAATACACTTAGTGAGAAACAGTAACTATGTTGTCATACTTTTAGAATGCTCTAGTACAGTATTCTCTATCCCTCATGCACCCCGTCATCCTGTCTTGTGACTGGCTGATGCTTTGACTGAAACAAAAATCATTGGAGCTGTGAATCATTTTATTTTATATCGTTATGGTTACGTCTGCCTGAATGTTCGATGGGTTTGTTCCTGGCTTTAATGTCATAGTTGTGTTTATATTTAACTTTGTCTTGTACTTCTAAAACTGTAACTCTGACTTCAGAAGCAATTAAATATCAGTTCAATCTTTTCCCCAGCAGCAGTACAACGTTCTTGATCGAGCGTGTTTTGGCACCGGTGGAGCAGAGGACGGAGAAACAACCTGTTATATAGTGCATTAGTTTCCTGTTGTTTACTTTATGATTATCATGAATTAGAAAGGAGTTCAATGAAAAACGGTGTACTAATGATATGGAAGTTAGCTTAGGGAAATCCACCTTAATCTTTCTGTTTTATTTGTCAAATAATTATCTGTATAGAGGCATTTACAGAGCGAGGTAAGAAGCGTCCGAATGTTTTTTGCACTCGTGGCGAAATGAGTTGCGTGCCGATTGCATTGCCAGCGTCCATCATTTCCTCTCCAGCCAGAAAATCCTTAAAACCAGAAAAATACCTGGGAGCAGTTATGAGACGTATACAATGCACCATCATTGTCATATATTACCTCTGAACAAATCATTAGGAACACTCACCATGGCTTAGGTGGCAAACAAATGAAGTATGTTGGTGAAATGACGAAAGAAAAACGGAGAACTCCAAGGAAAACCTTCACAACCCTGACTTTGACAACTACAAATACAACTCCACCATCATCTGAGATTTGAACTTTGGTCCACAACAGTCGTACACAGAGTTATAAAAACTGGCTTACCAAGGCGGATAATTTTCCTTGTACCCTCAAAGATACAAAGGAAATAATCATTTTCTCTTTGCATGATAGATGGTGAAATGTTGTAATGAATAACATCACGTAGACGTAAATCAATTTAAAAGTATTTGTTTAGCAAGTGTAAATGAGATAATTGCAATATTCCGTCTATGTAAGCTATGTGACCTTAATTGTCTAAAGAATCGAAATATTGGGATATTACGTCTCTGTATGTAATCTTAGTTTTCTAAATAATTGAAATATGATGTTGATATAAATATTATGAACATTATTTAACATATTTTATTGCTTATTGATATGTGTTAGAGCCAATAATTTCATGAACGTCTTCTGTAAACACCAATGGTAAAGTTCTGCAACTTGCGTCTGTCTACCTACCACTAAAAACTAAATCTGATCTACAATGATCTTCTTCTACCTTTTGCTCAATATATGGAACAGTCCTATAAAACGTTTTTCTGAATCAACTGAAGGACATTCGTTGCAGTTGCATATCATGTACTAAAAATCCCTACATTCATGAAGCTACTTTAACATTCCTTAATAGGAAGAAATGACAAGGCGATAAATAGAATATAAACGAAATTGCAATACCCTGCTGAATTTTGGTTACAGCTTTTTAATGTCCTGCAATGGTCAAACATAAGAGAGGCAACCAAGACACTATGAACTTTGTCTTATTTCATATGAAAAATTACCTAATCACGAAATCTATGCTAAAATCTTTGAATGGTTGAAACCTGAAGGGATGGGAGTGGAGGACAGCGAATATTTTATAACAAGGTGGAACAAACACGACAGACCTTCTTCTACAGAGTGAACAAGAACTTCTGGATATTCGACAAATTTGAACCGAACATAATGCCTGTAATGCACGATGCTAGTAGGCCTAATGTGTTTTTAGGAAATGATATGATAGGCTTAGACAATATCAGTATTATAAATTTAACTTAAGCTAGTCATTTCACACAACCATGAGCTAAACAATTTTTTTGTTGCTGATGTAGTACAGTAGAAGCCCGCTAATAGAAATGTCGAGTAATCCGAATCGAAATACCGAAATGTAAAAGTCTTCAAATTTCTATACTTAAGTAAAGAAAAAAAAAGAAATAAAGCGTTTGGTACCAAAAATAATTCCAATACTGTCTTCAAGATGCTAAATTACAATAGTCATAAGAAAAAAAAAGTTAATTAAATTTAAAATATAAACTTTTATTGTTCTTTGATTACTTAGATATCAGGTCATTACAAGCTTTATCACAGTTGTCCTTTGAAGTTACAAAATAGTTCAATTTTCTCTGACATAATGATGGAAACCTGCATGATAGGTAATATTACGCCAGTGCCTTATGAACATATGTATGCTCCACAAAATAATTTCGAGTAATCCGAAAATTTTCTAAACCGAGCAGGTCAAGGTTCCAATTACTCGTACTTTGAATTAGCGAGATTCTGTTTGTTTTTATTTACTTTATTTATTGATTAATTCTGATATAATTAAGGCCATCAGGCCTTCTCTTCCACACCACTAGAAATACTGGGTCATCCATATTTCGCGGCACCGCAGCTGAGGTGGGGTCCCGCTCGGCCAATAAGCTACCGGCCGGGCAATACAAGAGCCCTATGTTTAGCAAGCTAGAGTGACTGTGGAATAAATTCTAATGCACTTTAAAAGTTATGTACTGACCCATGTCATTAAATTAGATGCTGGAATTTCCTGCTTTCGTTTTAAACATATTTCTGACATCTTCTTTTTACATTTTCTTAGTTCTCTTTGAGAAATTGAATTGATCTCTTTGCGAATGTTATCCTTAAGTTCATCTAAAGTGTGTGGACTCATTTAAGCGCTTCATCTTTTAATGAATCCCAGAGATAATAATCACATGCGGCTAAACCAAGAGATCTTGAGGGCCATGTTATTGCTGATAACTCTATCGTCAAACACTTGTCGAATTGCCAGCAATGAAATATTGATTATAATTTCCAGCAATGAAACATTGGCTATATGAGGAGTCCTGCTAAAAAAAACGCGAAACTACGTTCCCTCTCGGTTAATTAACAAAAAAAGAGTTGAAAAATGTTGTTCACATATTATGTCACTGTTAATTGAGTCCTCAAAAAATATTGGGCCTATTATTCTCTGACGGGAAACTGCGCACAACCACCCTAATTTTTCGTCATGAAGAGGTTCCTCATGAAGCAGATTAGGTTTTTCGACACTCCAGTGTGGGCAGTTTTGAGAATTTACAGACCTACGTAAATAAAATCACGCTTCGTCTGAAAGGAGAATGAGATTAGGATCAATTTCTCCGCCATGCATTTTATTCAAAATCGATTCACAAAATCTAATCATACATACACGATCATCCGGTTTAAGTTCTTGCTCTACTGTACTTTTGTACGGTTTTAACTTAAGTAACTTCGTAGCTCTTTGTACGGAACCGTAAGAAATTCCCGTCTGCTGAGAAAGACAGCTAAGAGATTTCTTAGTGGAATTTTCCAAGCGTTGTCCAATGTCATCATGAGTTTCTTCTGTAAGCACTGTACGTCGCCTTCTTCGCTTCTTGTCAAGAACACTCCCCGTTTCACGGAATTTATTAACGAATCTATGAATCGTCCCATGATTTGGGACTCGAACACCTAGGAAATTCTCTTGAAATAATCTCCGGACAGCACGAGCGAATTCTGTACGGACATACGACTCGTAAATAAACTCCTGATGTGGAATTGAATAATTAGGTATATTATTTTCCATTACTCTCACTTCACTTCACTTCACTTCACTTCACTTCACTTCACTTCACTTCACTTCACTTCACTTCACTTCACTCACTGAAACACAGAACAAACAGCGTTGCTGTTGTCGCCTGAGGCGCTTCACCCAGCTCCGGTTCCGAGATATATAGTGACAACTACAATAATAAAAGACAATCAAACTGTAAACGAAGTAAAACCACACGAAAATATATATAAGACTAGTTATGCGAACTTTAAATGAGTGATTTGTTATAATAATATCTTAGTTAATTAACAGAGTTACTGCACAGGAATTCTACTTGTATAGCTATTGTTTTCCATTAGGTCGGAGATTCAAAATCAGTGAGGGGTAATTGATTTGTAAGGATGATCATGATTCTAGCATGATTTCTTGGGGATAATCTCGTGTCGTAAAAGTAAAGACCTTCCCCTGGACGAAAGAACTTCAGGCAAAATTTACTGGTCAGTGTCAAAATTCTGAGATAGAACAACGGGTCCATATGAGTGGCTCATGTGCGAGTCTATTTGTTTCAATTTCAAGTTTCAACCCATATTGCACTGCGTATATAGATTGCATTTTTTTACGTACAGTGCATGGTGAGATGAAACACAAAGCAGTACTACATGTCCACTGACCTACGAAATTGACAGCACAACGTATTGCTTATCCCTTATGATTGCAAAAATAGTTATTTCAAGGACTGTAATAGTATAGAAGACGAATGTAGAACTCAGTTTCATTTTCAATCTGTCTACTTTTCCATATTATACAATGGAGTTAAGACAAATATTACAGAGCTCAGTATTTGCAGTCCATCTAAATAAACTTCAACTTGACGCCTGTGCGTTTCACTTAATTACTGCGTTCGTAATTTTTTCTTCCAAATATTTAGAACGAACTCAAAAGCACATCAAGCCGAGCGTACACCAATCATCGTTTTTGCTGGAATTAAAGTGAAACCATACACATCCAATTTCCAAGATACTGTGCCAGATAGGTTTTTTTTTCCTCCCGTTGCTATGGGAACTGAAACTCAGCCGCAGGTAGAACATCGGTGCACTCAAGTGTAGCAATCGAAGTGAGGCCATGAATATCCATCCGAGCAACAGATCAGATATCATCTAAAGAAGTTTTCAAACTTCGCGCCTCAAGTTGTTCATCGTTCAATGAAACGCCAGGATTAAGGTACCTGTTTTCGATGACAAAAGACTCGAGATTAAGTATCGGGGAAATCAAGTGTATTTTTTCTACAGAAAATTCGTTCTTGGACCATGTTTACGGAATATTTATCTTTATTATTACTTTAATCATCCTCCATCTCCGCCTTCTCTTCCACCTAATATCATCACTATCATCATCTTCATCAACACTATCATCACGATCGAATAACATTACTTAAAAACGTAAATATAGGAAACGAAACCGCACCAAGACATTAACTCAATGGCGGGCATTCCTGCGGCATTGCCGCAGTGATGTCAGACCTCAGCAAAGCATCAAACTTACCCCCTACCTTCCCTTCTCCCACCCCATGAAAATACTGCGCGTGTACGAGCGGATTATACTGGATTGCTGTACTTCGGAGCTTCATTAGTGATACAATGTCTTTCGCAGAATCATATGAATCGAGACAATATCACACTTACAAAAAAGGCGGGTCTTTCATTTCTCATGTTTAGGATTAGTTACAAATAAATATTCAGGACGCGAACTTAAATATGTAGGCCTAAGTTCTTAAAATAGATCATCTGTTATACGAGTTCAAAGAATACAGATTCAGTGATTTTCAAGGGATGGAGAAAGATTTCAATATTTGTGTCACTCCTTTTCATGTTTAAATTGAAAATGTTATCCCAGAATTGCAGTTAGAGGTACTGAATTTGCAGAATGATAGCCTCTCGAAAGCAGAATATGAAGGTCTGCTGGGGTTTAAATTTTTTAAAAGATGTCCAGTACTACATATCCACTGCTCAGGCAGTTTGCTTAAAAAATAATGAGTACCGTCATTTCCCACAACTATAGTCCTGGAACATAACTATTGTCCACTATACAACTATTCAAATTTTGTACTCCGTAGCGTAGTAAATCGTTTATCTATATTTTTGCTGTACTGTAGTTTGAATTCAAGTCACTGCAGCTATCTACGAACGGTCTATGTTACTTCTACAATGTTCATTGAATGGTTGTATCGTGAATCATAGTTGTGTTCCAGGACCATAGTTATGGAAATTGCCGATATGTATTCATTAACCTACAAGTGCAAACAGCTGTTTTCTAAAATGAAATTTATAAAGTCCAGCCACAGATCCCGCTTAAGCGATGCACATCTCCTTGCACAAGTGAAAATAGCAGGCACAGATATAAATCCCAATATCGAATAATTGCTTTGAAAAATGATTAATGAAATATCACGTGAATGAACTCTTCTAATTACATATGGTAGGTAGAAATTTAGTGGCGTAACTGTCTGTAAATCCGTCACTGCACTGTAGAATGCAACCCCTCCCACAGTATGTAGTTGCCATTTAAATCCTGTCTTGTGGGTTGCGTCCATTTTACCCATCACTGCATTAACTTATAAAGAATTCATCTACTTGTACCTGTTGTAATTATTTATTTTATTATTTTGAAAAATAAACATGATTTACAGATAGATACCCTGCAATAAATGTATGATACAGTATATTATTTTAATCCTTTTATCTAAGAGAATATAAGATGCTTGTTTACTGAATCTTACGAAGAATGTTATTAATAAAATAATAATGAATTTGATCTTTACATTTTGTTATCAAAATTTTAACATTGCAACTCTATCATAATTTATAATAATCAGAAAATATGTTGCTCATTGACGACGAACAAGCAAAACATGCTGCTAATTCTTGTTTAAGGAAGAATAGAATATAGGAATGCTGAAAATATCCTACAAAGTAGTGATTGGCGATAGTCGATAGTTATGACTTCAGCTAACAAAACTATCGATAGTCAAATTGTTTCTAATGTTATCTATAGTTCTGGCGACTATCGGTAGTATCGAAAAATGGGAAGATCATTCATTCATTCATTAGCTGGGCAAACACGATTCTTTTTCAGCGATTCACTCACGGTTTGTTCAGAACTCATCCCAGTCTATGATTCCATATATTCTTTTCACTCGTAAACGAACGTCTCACACGATTCTTCATTTTGCAGTCATGGGTAGGAAAGAAGCGTTCTACATATCTTGCATAGATGACAGAGTAGGCCTGGGAAGATACAGTCCCTTTATAATGAGAGTTGAGACATTGGATGGTCTCTTTATGATCAGCTGGAACCAGTTTTCATGTCTTCCATTAATCTACAAAATTATGGAAGAAAGTTATCCTCAATTATAATTTATAAACTCAACCTTACTATCGAGTACAGTCTTTACATTACGATCCCTACTTAACTAGTATGCAAATTTCAGGCACGCTCTGATTATTTTTCATATGTAACTGAGCAAATCTAGTATTTAGTTTCCAATTCCTTTTATCATACACCATTCACCCACAACTAAGTAATTTTGTCAGAAAGTATCTGTGTTCACTGGGATCTTAGTTTCTTCGTAAAGACTGTTATCAAAAACTGAAACCGTCTGCATCCCAATAAAGTGGAAATCCTTACATTATTAATTACTTACTTACAAAGGCTTTTAAGGAACCCGAAGGTTCATTGCCGCCCTCACATAAGCCAGCCATCGGTCCCTATCCTGTGCAAGATTAATCCAGTCTCTATCATTATATCCCACTTCCCTCAAATCCATTTTAATATTATCCTCCCATCTACGTCTTGGCCTTCCCAGAAGTCTGTTTCCTCCAGCCTCCCAACTAACACTCTATATATATATTTCTGGATTCGCCCATACGTGCTACATGTCCTGCCCCTTTCAAACGTCTCCATTTAATGATCCTAATTATGTCATGTGAAGAATATAGCCTAATGCATGCAATTCTGCGTTGTGTAACTTTCTCCATTCACCTGTAACTTCATCACTCTTAGCCCCAAATATTTTCCTAACAACCTTATTCTCAAACACTCTTAATCTCTGTTCCTCTCTCAAAGTGAGAGTCCAAGTTTCACAACCATGCACAACAACCGGTAATATAACTGTTTTATAAATTCTAACTTTCAGATTTTTTGACAGCAGATTAGATGACAAAAGCTTCTCAACCGAATAATTACAGACATTTCCCATATTTATTCTATGTTTAATTTCCTCCCGAGTGCCATTTATATTTGTTATTGTTGTTCCAAGATATTTTGAAGGATAAATCTGCAATTTTTATGTTTTTATTTCGTACAATATTCTGGTTACGAGACATAATCATACACTTTATCTTTCCGGGGTTCACTTCCAAATCTATCTCTTTACTTGCTCCAAGTAAAATTTCCGTGTTTTCCCTAATCGTTTGTGGATTTTCTCCTAACATATTCACGTCATCCGTATGGACAAGAACCTGATGTAATCCGTTCAATTCCAAACCCTCTGTGTTATCCTGAACTTTCCTAATGGCATATTCTAGAACGAAGTTGAAAAGTAAAGGTGATAGTGCATCTCCTTGCTGTACCCCGCAGTGAATTGGAAAAGCATCAGATAGAAAGTGGCCTATACGGACTCTGCTGTAAGTTTCACTGAGACACTTTTTAATTAGTCGAACTAGTTTCTTGGGAATACGAAACTCAATAAGAATATTATATAAAACTTCTCTCTTAACCGAATCATATGCCTTTTTGAAATCTATGAATAACTTATATACTGTATTTTATACTCCCTTTTTTCTATTACGCCGAAAACCGTACTGATGATCCCCAATAATTTCATCTGCATATGGAGTTTATCTTCTCAAAAGAATATTGAACAAAATTTTGTACGACGTCAAATCCATATATTAATAGATAATAATAATTTTACATTATCCTTGGAGCAATGGTCACATGTTCAAAAAAATATTATAATGATTGCTAATGTTGGGACTTTAAGCAAAGATTATAATATTATGTGTTATTGGTACATAATTCTAATCCAATTGATAGAAATTATTGAATTATTAGTTCAGTACGCGTTTAGACATAAATTCTGAAATATATTTTCAGTTTATAACCAATTAACAAAATGTTTGTAATGGCTATTCATAGTATCGATAGTTTTGATTGTAACTATCGATAGGACTAGTATGTTTATGTTGAGTTGGTAATAGAGATTACTATCGATAGTACTATCGATACTACCGTAAGTGACTATCTCTACTACAAAAAGCTTTACATGAATCTTAAAATTGCTCGTTACCTGAATATCTCTGTCTATATAAATAGTTAATTAACCCCAACCCGCTCATATCTGGCCTCGGCCAGTATGATCCTAGGTTACGGCGTAGACACCAGACAGGTCCATTAGCTATACTATTGAGACAGGAGGACAGGGAGGCTGGCGTTACTCCCAGGTTTTGGTAGCCACGACTCAACTCCATGAGACTCCTTGGATAGTGCAACCGCTGTAAAATGACCTTGTCTTAACTGGGCTAAACAAAATCCCTCCCTAACAATATCTACTTTTGTTGATCGATGGAACTATCATAGAGCCAATTGGCTAGTATATATCCATCGATTCATAGAGTCATTCAACCTAAGAGCCAACTGGCTAGTCTCTGATATTGAGACAACTCATCCTGCCTAAGGTTTTTCCGTGGTTTTCCTAAGGCGCTAAGACAAATGTCGGGATGAGCCCTAAAAGAAATGGGCCACGGACCTGCACTCATATCCCCATTAATCTCCCTATTACTTAAATTAATTAACTAATTACATCTCTCCCCCCTCTTCGTAATTGAGCCATCATATAGCCAAATGGCTTGTCTCAAAATTGAGACGATTCAACAAGGCTCATAACTACCACCTCCTACATAATAGCCAAATTGGCTAGTCTCCTATACATGAGACAACTCATCTCGCCTAAGGTATTCCGTGGTTTTCCTCAGGCGTAAGACAAATGTCGGGATGAGCCCTATAAGAAATGGGCCACGGACCTATATGCCCTTCCCCATATATACTCCACCTTTATTATAAATGATGTATGCCCTAGTTCAGATAATATTAATAGTCTATTAAATATACGAGGTCACTCAATAAGTCGCAAATTGAAAGGACAGGGACCTCTCAAATTGCAGATTAGATTTCACGGCGCTTCTTCCGACGGCCTTCACCTGCTTTGTCATCGAACAACAGATGACGGCATCTTGCCATCCTAACGGCAAACACCAGCCAAATCCTCCTCGCCCCGTTCCGTGATCAATTGATCAATCTCAGCCCCCCTCGCGTATGTGGTACCTAAGAGGTTACGTCCAATTTCGGCTTCCCCTTCAAAATTTTCTAGAGCTCCTTCAGGGGAGCAGCGTAACCCGGAGTGAGACTAGTGGCCAACAGGCTTGGAGCTCACATATTTAGTTTTGTACAGCCCCCAACCCCTTGCAAGGACGCGTTTTGCGTACCTTTTAAATTTTCCTCCCAATTCTCCTTCGATTTTTTTTCGATTTTTCGAAAGAAAATGTTACAATAGTATCGTATATCTTCTAAAACCCAACAATTACTTGCATATCAATCAACATCAGCACTATAATCATCATAATCTTCAGAATCACGACCACCACAGCAATTATCATAATCTCTATTACCAACTCAACATAAACATAAAAAACCTTCATTTCTATGATCATAAACACCACCATCCTCATTATCACCATCTCTACCGTCACCATCATCTTAAGGATTAGCATCATTACCATTATCATAAAACTCAATCACCACCGTTATTAATATCACTGTACTTTTCATCGTTAACATTCTTATCATAACTGTTACCATCATCATTATTATCACTGTCATCACCATTATAATCACTAATATCACCCTTACTGTCATTGCCATCGCTTTATCACACCATCAATGTCATTATTAGTTTTAATCACCATCATCATTGCCATCATCGTATCATCTTCACCATTATCATCCTAACTCTAAATACCATCGCCATCACAACAAATACCACAGTTATGAACATCGTACAATAATAATAATAATAATAATAATAATAATAATAATAACAATAATAATAATCGTAATAATAATAAACCTCTGCACAAAAATAAAGCAAACTGGTACCCCTTGTGGTCTTCAAAAGAGAGTATCATTGCCGTTCGTACGGCAGGAAGTCAGGAAGCATCCAATCTAAGAACAAGTTAACAACGCAAACCTTTTCTTAATTATGGTTTATTTAACGGCGCTCGCTACTGCAAAAGTTATATCAGCGTCACCGGTGTGCCGAAATTTTGTCTCGCAGGAGTTCTTTGCATGCCAGTAAATCTACTGACATGAGCATGTCGCATTTAAACACACTTAAATGTCATCGACCTAGGTCAGGATCGAACCCTCAAGATCGAACACAACTACGTTATCCAGGTCGACCAAAGCAAACTTTTTAATATTCTTACGACGACGGTCAATTCCCGTCACACGCAATTTCAGTTAACCAACTCGTTGATAAGCTGCATTTGTGATGTTTTAAAAATAGTACATAATTGCACTACATATTGGCAAAATATAATTACCTGGAAATTGTGCATAAATAGAATTCATTTGATGGTATTCTTCTGATATCCGACAGTAAATTCTTGGAATATGGTATATTTGTCTTAAATTCAAAGTTTTTAATCACTGTGGAATATAAAGTTTTGGTTAGCAGTTACGCTTCGGATTAAATTCGTCATTATTGTCAGCTTAAAAAAATGTTACGACGCAAAAAGCAGTATTAAATATGCAAATAATTCTGAAATCAATTTTTATTCGTCGGATCCGAAAAATATTAATGACTGGCTGGTTTCCAGTGCCTTCACATTCAAATAAGGAGCTGGAATCATGTTCTTGGGAGAAGGTAAACAAAAATGTCATACAAATTCCTTTTTTCTACAATCTCCGAAGTACAGCGTGTTTTGGAAAGAACTGAACAATTGAAAATGTCACTTAAACATCATCTCTGTATAAGAAGTGGTATTTCGAAAAATGGAGTTCAAATATTCCCATTAATTTTATTTGCATCAATACGTCACATCATCTGTGCAGATCCACCGAAACATTATTTATTCAAGTAACATAAAAATTTGTTTTTACATCCTATTGCAATACGATAGAAAGATGGGGTATAATAAAAACATATTTTAATGTACACAATAAATGGCCGATAAACTTCAATTTATCTAGAGTCGTTTCCAGTGTTGCTTTTAAGTGTCTGTACCTGTACATCTGCAGCCTCAATCTTAAAATTACATCATTCTAAGTTGGGCTTCAGTTCGCAAATACGGTAACCATTCGGCCACACTGACGGCGGATTAAGTATAATGACGTTAACAGTGACATCCATGTTTAGGGAAACATTTTAATAATAATTAGAAAACCTCTACACAGCTATCTAATATAAAGTTTTACTTTCTTCCAGCTGTTTCCTCGTGAAAAAGATATCATAAATTCGTCACAAAGAAGAGATTCTTATAAGAGTTACAACATTTCGCAACTTCAAGATTCCTACGGGTTTGTGAGTACGTTTATATCGAGATATCATCAACGTTAAGAGCCTATGAAGTAGGAAGTAATACTAAATATGTCTCTATTTACAGATACAGTGGAAGCATCTATTGGACGAAGTATTTGCGACTAACTTCACAGACGAGGATT
Organism: Periplaneta americana; assembly: GCF_040183065.1. Classification (NCBI taxonomy): domain Eukaryota; kingdom Metazoa; phylum Arthropoda; class Insecta; order Blattodea; family Blattidae; genus Periplaneta; species Periplaneta americana. The sequence goes on along the minus strand of NC_091133.1, from coordinate 31,481,489 downwards.
CTTTATATGTGGTGGCTCCTAACTACTTGTCCAGTCTTCATCAGATGCTCTCTCATTTTCAAAACAGGTCTGTTTTTGCTTGTAATATTATATTATAGAATCTAAGACAAGCTCCTAGTCGGTGATCGTGTACAAATTCGAAGCGTACGCAACGTAGATAAAATACAGAGTGAATCAAAAGTCTGGAACCATATAAATATCTTCCATATGCTTGATTTTCGATTACTATTGGTGTTACCCGTATTTGTAAGACCAAATGCTCTACCAGTGACACATTCGAATCTAGCCCTCAGCTATCTCAAAAGCCGCCATTTTGAATACAACTCTGAAATTTTAAATGGAAAAGGGGTCATGTAGGTACTCGAAATTATGTGCAATTTTCTGAGAAAAATAATGGTGCAATTCGTTTTGAGATATCTCTAATCGTTTTCAAGTTATTTAAAGATAACTATAATAATGACAGAAACATTAGTTACTGCATCTACCGATATTTTGTAACATGGTACGGTACTAAGAAGGCTTTGTAAAAGGTGTTTTTATGCAATTCTGAGAAAATTGAGAATGTGGGTAGAACATTTTGTAGCATTTCCGGGGTGACTTTAGCACAGGCTTCAAAGATACGGTTATTTAAATGTTCCACATTCTCAATTTTCTCTTCATCCTACCAAGTTATTTATATAACCCCAAAAGAAAAAATCAAGGGGTGTTAAATCTGGAGACCTGGCCGGCAATTCTACTTGTCCACGTCGACCAATCTAATGTCCAGGGAACTGCTCGTCCAGTCTGCTGCAACATTTCTGTGGTTTAACCTACCAGATTGAAGAGTGATACCAATTCTTTCTTCTTTCGATAATACCATCACGAAAAATCAAGAAATTTGTTATAGGAAAGCTTGAAATAATCACAACAATGCATTGAAACTGTCACAGGTTAACCAAACAGTAAAGCAGGAAAAGTTAATTACCAGAATTACATAAAAACACCTTTTCCAAAGTCTGCTTAGTACCGTACCATGTTAAAAAAATATCTGTAGATACAGTAACTAATGTTAGTGTAATTATTACAGTTATCTTTAAATAGGTAACTTAAAAACGAATAGAGATATCACAAAATGGATTGCACTATTGTTTTTTCTCAGAAAATTTCACATGATTTTGAGTACCTACCTGGCCCCCTTTCTATTTAAAATTTCAAAGTTGCATTCAAAATGGCGGCTTTTCAGATAGCTGAGGGCTAGAATCGGACATTTGGTCTTACAAATACTGGTAACACATACAGTAATCGAAAATGAAGCATATGGAAGATATTTATATGGTTCCTGACTTTTCATTCACTCTGTATTATATAAATATTTTAAGTCCCATAACTCCTCGTTACCTCAGTCCCTGAGCCGCCAATGATCCATAGTTTCGTTAGTCATATCTGCGAGGCTTGCTCTTTTGATCCCGAAGGAATAGTATTAATTCCAGTAGTGTCATCTTGCGTGTTACGGGGTTTTTTTGGGTACCTTCCTCTGGAATATTAACACACACTTTTTTTTTTGTTACACAGAGTGAAAGTAACTGGGGAGATTTTAACACCGTATTCCTTGGATAGATTACAATAACAATTCTAAGGCAATATTAGTACCAAATAAATACTTATCTCACAAAAAATTTCCCTGAATGTTGACTGTATTACTCAATGAGTACTATCCATACGATTCTGATCTTTACTTTTATCCTCAGAGAAATTGATAAAGAATGATGTATCCCTTTGCAGTTTTCAATAAAATGGACGGCGTTCTTGCAAATTATATAGAAAGATTAACTCGTATCGTTATTTTCTGCCATTAGGAAGTCTGGAAATCCTACTGGAGTGATTAAGGGGCGGAACTCTGCTGTTCGGACCGAGTGCGTGTGTGTTTTCATAATTGAGCCGTGGACGCGCTCTTGCTCAATTAAACAGACTTTCAGCCTAATTTCCTAATTGAATATTAGCTTAATTAGAAAAACTCATAATTGTCTTTTTTATTTATTTTATATATTTTATTCTATTGTTCCCTTCAATCTGCACAGTTACATCACTTGCACTCTGTATACAGACGTCTGCTTTTCCTATAATTTTATGACTCGCTTCAAATGAAATTGTTTCTATAAGAACAAATTTTTTATTTCTATCTTCTTAAAAGAATTTGGATTCAGATATTTCGACTTTAAACGTTTACATTCAAACTGTTTAGATTATTTTTACCTATGCTATGTGCTTGTATAGCAATCAACCATTTCTCTCGGGCCATTATCGCAATAGAGCGCTGCCAACATTGTGAGAAGACTATTTTTTTTTTTCCTGCTTAACGATGATTCATTGAAGGAATATAATATAATATAATAAAAGTTTTGTTATATTTAACATGAAAAATCACCTCTTAAATTTTGGTGTACAGATTACAATTCAATCTGTTTACTAAGAATAATGATGTTCCGCGCAATACAAATCCCCTACAGCTTCTTAAATACCGATACTTTCCTTTTTGTTTTACTAGTTCCTAAAGAATGGGTTTTGATCCATTTGCACTTTTTTCTCCATTTGATGAAACAAACTTCTTTAGTGGAAGGTCATTCGAAATCTTCATTTCAGTTTTATTACAGTCATATTCTTGCTGAGATTCTGAGTCCTACTTGTTCTCTGCTACATGCTGCAGATCTGAAACCAGAAATTTTGTCGTTCGTTAGACTTTTCACTGCCATGGATGGAAAAGCATTCAAAATATCAAACACAAATGTAGAAGTGCTAATACAGATATAAAGTAAAAAAATTCAAAAGGTATCCGGATATGTTGCTCACTTTAAATAACAGAGAGACAATTAATTAATTATTAATTTACTGCACTTCCGGGAGAACGTAAAGACGAATTTCTGACTATTCTAGCTGACATATAAATTAAATATACCTATAATCACGTTATTAACAAATGGAAAAATAATTATCGAGATTACTTACACTTAATCGCCGGCATAAGATGACAAAGGATAAATATAGACAAGAGATAGGCCTACGCAGTTATTTCTCTAAAGAGGGAAACAAGCTTCACATTCCTACCAGCAATTGTAACTGGGTTCACTGGATTTTATCTTACTGTCACATGAAACAATGCATTTGCACGTCATTTGCATCCATCGCAATCTGTTCTATTCTAGCAGAAGGAGAAGTTCTGCTATTGTTCCTTGAAAACGATCTCGAAGTCATAACAGGTAAACGTCAGATACAGAGTAACTCCGCAAATACAAAGTGCGTTCCATGTCAGTTTTCTAATAGTGAGATACTTACACAATAAGATCGCTGAACTTGAAGTCCATACTGAAGCAAACGTGGACATTGTATACCTGTCATATTCTGATGTTCCTTTTTCAGTATGTGTCTATGAGAATTATACAACTAAGAGGAACTTGTGCTAATATTGAGAACGCTAAGGAATAAATTTTTAATGAAGTGAACAATAATTATTTTTGGTACTTAGCTAGCTAAATTGAAGTTAGCGAACAATGTTGCGCTAAGCTCTTTATCTGGATTCACTAATTGAGACTCGTTGAACTAAACCTGAAGATGAAAATCATTGCACACCTTGCGTTCCACAAATTGAGAATAATTCAGTGTTTATTAGGTAAAAGTATAATACCTTATGATTAGAATAATATCTTAATTTCTAAATTTATTAAATGTACAATGCAATTTTTACTCGAAGACTATGTCTTCAATGTTTACGTGAAATTTTATCCATGTAGGCTAAGTCAGTTTTGTATAATCTGTATTTTAATAAGTAACTTACCTTTACTCCATCGGCAAGTCTATCGTGCTATCAAAAAGGACTGCGTTATATGGCAGTAAAAATGTTTAATAGCCTCCCTATCGATATAAAAAATGAAACTCAAAACATAAGATTATTTAGGGCCAAATTAAAGAAGTACCTAATTTTTCACGCCTTCTATTCTGTAGGTGAATTCATGACATTCAATAACGCTTCATGAAATTGATACTAAAACTTTGTGTTGTACTAGTAAACTATATTGTAAATCTCTTCTGTATATATTTCATCTAGACTATGACTACAAATTAAGACTTTATAATAGTATTAAGTTTCATGACTTGTTCCACATTCTAGCTGTGAGGCAATGTATGAATACCATGGAATGTTAATAAATACAATACAATACAATACAATACCACTGATTACTTTTAGTAGAAATAAAATAGGGTATAACAACTTAGTGTAGCAAAGTGTTGGTTGACATTGACATTTGAAAGCTTTCAACGTGGTGCAAGATTTGTTTGTTACAGGTTCAGAAACATCTAACATATCGCAAATGCAGTCCCAGTGAACGTTGCCGGCGTTTGTCAGTCGACTAGCGGCAGGACTCACCCATACCACCGCTGTTTTGCTTCCGCGAACTCACGACGCTTCGCCGGATTAAAAGTCATGTACTATATTATTAATATAAAGTTCGTATATTTGCTCGTAGAATAATAATTAGCAGGGATCATGGTCAGTTTGTTCTTCAGATCTAATGCTACCTCCACACTCTCGCTGAGTCGACCCGATTGCCACTCGGCGAGCACAAATCGTCGTCGTTGCAAGTGATGTACCTCTCCACATTCTCGCAAACTCACGAGGCGCGGCGAGGCGTTCAGTTGTGACGTGTACACGATGGAAGCTTCCGAAATTGCCGCTGCATCAGCTCTGTGTGCTCTTAGTTATTACAACTATTGGTAACATATCACATCAAAAATGTCGCAAGCCTCGGAAAAAAAAAGGAAGAAGATGGTGGATGACAGCTATATACACAAAAATCGGACGAGATGAATTTGCTGATATTACATTATTTCTCTTACTTAATATAATGCAACTTGTCTATGAACCTTTCCAACGTGGCAACGATTTTATTATTATACAATATATCGACTCAAATGTTATTACAATATTTTAATAGGGATTTATAAATTATTAATACAAATATGACTATTCATTTGTTTTTCAAAGTTAATTAAAGCCACTTAAAACTAAATATTAATTTCTGTTGCAGGGAAATGATAGAAAATATGTTTAACGAGCAATTTTTGTGAACCATCAGGAGAATTTGATAACTTCAGTCCTATATCACTACCTGATTTCGAACATTCACTATGCAAAATATTGCCAATTATTTCGAAAAAAGACACAACTGAGAGAAGCGATAAAAGACAAAGTGCTCCTCGCCATACCGGCATATAGAATACCTGAAATATTTTGAACAGACAATCGCGAACAGTTGATAAGTGGTGGTCCTCCAGCTTGGGGTTTGGGCGAAGGACTAACAACTCATCACCGTAAAAAGAGCTTGTTGCGAAACCCCAATATAAAATATATCTTTTCAAAAAGTGGAAAAATTCAAGTACATTGGAGCAACAGTAACTAATATAAATGACGCTGGAGGGGAAATTAAACGCAGAATAAGTAAGGAAAATCCCTGTTATTATTCGGTAGAGAAGCTTTTGTCATCCAGTCTGCTCTCGAAAATGCTGAAGGTTACAATTAAAAAATAAACAGTTACTATATTGCTGGTTGTTCTGTATGGTTGTGAAACTTGACTCTCACATTGAGAGAGGAACAGAGGTTAAGGATAATCGAGAATAAGGTGCTTAGCAAAATATTTGGGGCTAAGTAGGATGAAGTTACAGGAGAATGGAAAAAGTTACACAATGAAGAACTGCACGCATTGTATTCTTCACCTAACATAATTAGGAATATTAAATCCAGACGTTTGAGATGGGCAGGAAATTTAGCACGTATAGATGAATCCAGAAATGCATATAGAGTGTTAGTTGGAAGACTTGAGGGGAAAAATCTTTCGGGAGGCCAAGGTGTAGATGGAAGGATAATATTAAAATGGATTAGAGAGAGGTGGGATATTATGCTAGGGACTGGATTAATTTTGTTCAGGATAGGGACCGATGGCGGGCTTATGTGAGGACGGCAATGAACCTCCGGGTCCCCTAAAAGCCATTTGTAAGTAAGCGAGTACAAGAGTCTACACCAGTGGTACTCACTAGAAATTTAAAGAGAGCCAAAAGTGGAAAATAGTAACTTGCCGAGAGCCACAATGCATTTTACAGTATTGAAGCTTAACAAAATGCGCGGATTTTTAATTATTATATGATTTGGTCTATTATTATTATTATTATTATTATTATTATTATTATTATTATTATTATTATTATTATTATTATTATCAGCATCATCATTATCTAATATTTATATAGCCTACTATAGATATTATGAAGTTAAATGGTGGATTCTGCTATCCTTATGCAACTCATATCGATACGAGCAGGTTGATTTGTTGTTTTATTTTACCTGTAATCTGTTTTTAACGAGATTGGAAATTTAGAAAATAATGTGTCACATACAGCTGAAAGACACTCCTTAACAATTTCCGAATCCATAAATGGCTTAATTTCTGCTATGTAGCATGATGCTTTTGTTGTCAATTCATTTTTATTTATAGGGAATACATTATTTTCTATACAGATATTACGGAGTTTTTAACATTTTCAGATTCTCTATCTTTGATTGAGAATCTTTTGAATACCTATTACAAAATTTGAATGCACACTATGTCTATTAAGATAGAAACATAACCCAGTATTATATAAAGACGTAATAAGACAAGAGACATGATACTACTCTATAATTTTTTTAATGAAAACAAATACGCGTCGTTGTTGAACACCTTCACTGGCAGTAATGATGCAGGGTAACCAAAGTTTTCTCCAGTAGCACATTATTACAGAAATCAAAAAAATCTCAGATAAAAATAGTAATAGTAGGCCTAATATTAGTTCAATAGCCGCAATAAATGACTTTAAGAGACACATGTGGCTTGCGGGCCGCGTAATGAGTACCACTGGTCTACACTTTTTCTACCTGGGACGTGGTGACGCTCGGGTTCACCATTCGCTTCCTTTGACTCGGACACCAAAAACCGACACGGAGCGGAGCGCAGGCGAGTGCCAGTCTCGGCGAGACATGGCGAGGCGAGACGAGCTCACCATCCACACTTTCGCGCTCGCCTTGGCTCGGGTTGACTCGGCGAGAATGTGGAGCTAGTATTATACTAAGTAACTTTTATTTCTCGGGAACACTAAAAAATAAGAGTAAGTAACTAATACTTATACATTGGTGGAACTTAAAATACTCTGATAGAAATTCATTGCATTAGCGCAAAGGATCTTATGCGTGTGAATGATAGTTTATTACGGCAATGTGATTTATGTATCACACAAGATAGGCAATACTTCTAGCCTCTACTGTGGGGAGGATGAGTACCGAATGTTATTAATATAACATAGTACCGGTACATACGATTTAATTTGACGAAGCACCGTAAGTTCGCGGATGTAAGCAGCGGCTGCAGCGGTGGGGGTGGTGGCACCTGCCGCGTTCGGCCGACAGAAACACGGAGAACGTTCGCTGGGACTCACTCTATATGTCGGATCCGTTACCAAAGGTTATTTTCTAGGCCTAGTTCGTAAATCCGTGTAAGAAACTGAATATGATTACCATGATTCTACGTTCCAAACTCTAGAAAATAGTTTGTAAAAGTTAGAGTAGTTAAAATTTTTAGTCCTTTAGGAACCTATCTGTTGGATTCGCTACCAAAGTTCCTTCCAAGAAAACGTAATATAAGGGTCGCCCAAATGAAAGTGAGATTTTTGTCGTAGCGTCGCTGTTCTAGCAAGCGAAGCTCAGTGTTTTCTTTGGTAGATAGCACTGTATGTTAGGAAATAGCTGACATTGTGTGAAGCGGTAGTGCTCTGTTTTCATTTGCAGAACAACATTGTATTGTGTACAGTCGAAACATGGATTCATCCAAATAAGCTCAACGAGCATTTATTCAGTTTCTGACGGCAGAAAATGTTAGTGAAGCCGAAATTTATCGCCGTATGAAGAATGTATATGGTAATGAGTGTTGTCGTTCTCGAATGGCAATTGAAATTTGATTTACATCGTTCTTTCTCTACCTTCTCAATGCTTCAATGCTGTTCTTCCTATTATCGTAGTCCAGTTTTTATACAAAGGAGAAGATACTGTTTGTTCAAAATTTCATGCGATGGTATCCATTGGAAGACAATTTCCTTATTTGTTGATTTGATATTTTTATACAGTTTTCTTATATTTTGTAGGATTTCTGTTGCTTTGTTGCTATTGAATATGCCCTGTAATGCTTCTTTGCAGTCTCATTGAATTACAGTGTCTTTCTTTACATGTGGTCCGTATAAAACACTAAGCAGAGCTGTTTTTATTGATATTAGTTTTCCATCGACAGTTTTGCATATTTTCTCAAGGGTGTATATTGCGAAAATTCTGTTCTAAATATCCCAAAGCCTGCCTCGTTGTTTGTACATTAACCATCATTATGTATCCCATTCTATACATCAGTTGGATAATATGTTTCTGGCATAGTTGCTGTGCTTGTCGCCTTCAGTACTTGTGATGGATCACTTGATCTTGAGACTGGTTCCTGGAGGTCTAGTTGAATGTTAATGTCTCGAAATTCGGGAGGGGGGGGCGTGATATTGCATATTTTGTGTTTATTTGTGAAATTTTCCCATTATCATATTCAGTCAGTAGTTTTTTAAGTTTTTATATATCTTTATTACACAACATTTAACACTATATCACTATACCTGAAGAAGACTAATAATAGGTCGAAACATGTAAACCATGTACAATATAATTTAACATGAGAAATCATATAATACATATTCCGAAGTTTTTTATGCTTTCAGTTTTATTACAGGTAGTTGTATCTGGAACCCTGGGTGGTTAATGGTTATAGATGTTGGTTTTGATTTTGTCTGGTAAAATCATTGCTTTTGTGAGATACTAAGTTTTCAGCTTTAAGTTTTCTTTTAAGGTTTTCATGGCTATTCTAGGTGTGCGTTTGACAACTCCAGATATAATTCTGAGGGATCTATATTGTGCCATCTCACAAGCTAACATTCTGATGGAGGCAGATGAAAAAAGTTAAATATTTTTCTTTCACAATGTTAATAATGTCAAAAGAAGTGCTTACACAAATTTTGGCCACCCGACCGCAATTACTAGGGCCCTAAAAATAAGTTCGTGAGAGGTCGTTAACAGAAAGAAAACACAATTTCATTGGAAAAATTTATTGGAAAGACACAGCAATTGTTGAGCTATTTTTCAACATATTCCCCGGAATTGAAATTTTTCGTATCATGGGATCGACAGAGAGGTGCAGACGGCTGTCAAACGCTGGTTCCGATCCCAGGCGGCTGACTTGTACAACACAAGGATACAAAAATTGATCCCATGGCATGGCAAATGTCTCAATTCCAGTGAGAGATATGTTGACAAGTAGCGTAACGATTGCTACATCTGTTTCAATAAATGTTCCCAAGCAATTGTGTTTCTTATGTAAACAGCCACAGAGAAAATCACTTTCTGGACGCCCTCGTAATTGCGATCGAGTGGCCAAAATTTGTTTAAGCACTTTTTTAACATTATTAACATGGTGGAAGAAAAAAATTTAACATTTTTATATCTCCCCCATCGGAATGTTTGCTTGTCAGCTTTCTGGAGTAGACTCTTTTTGGCGTTATAAGCAGTTCTCCTCCATACAATAGGTTCGGTTTTATATAACTTTTATATTTTTCATTGAGATAATTTTTTATAACAAGATTAGTGCTACACATTATACCGTGCTATTGATAGAAGTAAATCGGTTGACTTATCTGCTTCCCTCTCTGTTTCGCTTGACTCTCCTGTTTTTTTTTTTCAGTACACTAAAACTAATAACTCTTGACCGAATTGCTTCTTTTCCCATTTCATACGTCTAAGACAGTGATGTCAAAGCAAGCGCATTTTTCTGACCTTGACGTCGTGCGCGGACATCAAGCGCTACTTATGGAAGGAGGAATAAGCAGCCTGTTGGATTAAGAAAACAGTGGTGCACAAACCTCATACGGAACGCGAAATTTTATGTCGTTATTTTTACATGGCTTCTTTCTGTTTAATATTTTCTATATTGTCTGTAAAACGAAAATAATAACAGTGATTTCTTAATATTGCACTTGTGTTTTAAATCTTAATAACATAATAGAGTGTTAAGAAGGAATATTCGCTTAAATTACGTAGTACATAAAACTATACTATACTAAGCGAATGAAACTCATCATTCATAAAGAAAGCGATAGGTATCAAGAAAAAAAAAAGAGATTGGTAAGTTGGAATTGATATTGATGGTATTTTTAGCCTTATAAAAGTAATCAATAAACTAATCAAAACAATATTATAGTACAAAGGAAAGTTACCTAGGTGCCGCATATGTTTTAAGTGTAACTAATATTCCATAACAAAACTCTTATCGCATTATGCTTTTAAGGTGATATTGGTGCGCAAGTTCCTATCATTAGAATATTAAATTATTTTCTCGATATCTACTGAAGCTATAGAGCTGACATTTTTACAACATATGGGCATATATCTTTTATATTATTATAATGTACCGAAGTACATAATATATTTCCATGCAGATATTCTGCGTCATCATACGATGAAAGAGTAATGGAGCGGAGAAAAATTCTCTCCGGCGGCGGGATTTGAACCCGGGTTTTCAGCTCTACGTGCTGACGCTTTATCCACTAAGCCACACCGGATTCCACCCAGGCGTCGGAAGAATCGTCTTACGAGTGCACCTCAGCACATATGTGAACTTCGGTCCTAGGTTCATAGATATCTATGACGTAGTGCAGAGGGCGGCCACTAGAGGGAACCCAAGATTTGGAACTTAAAACTGAGACGATTCTTCCGACGCCTGGGTGGAATCCGGTGTGGCTTAGTGGATAAAGCGTCAGCACGTAGAGCTGAAAACCCGGGTTCAAATCCCGGCGCCGGAGAGAATTTTTCTCCGTTCCATTACTCTTTCATCACATATCTTTTGCTTATGATGTAACAGTAGTTGCTTTGTTAATTCAGTTCCTTACAAACATTAATTTTCCATGCGAATACTTTCAAAATGTGTAATACACTATCTTCAGTAATATGTATTTACGGTATATTACATTTACGAAAACATTGTTCCAGTACCTGTAAGGCTACTAAATAAATAGGCCTATATCTGAAAATTTCACTTTTCTATGAAAAAGAAGTTGAGAAAATATTCCTTTTGAATAAAAAAAACAAACTTGTGAAAAATGAGCATTAAAATTAAAACTTACATTCTCATGATGCACTTAGACTTCTCAGACAAATCTATAAATTAACATGGATACAGTTTTAATAAGTTCTCTTCCCTTTATCTATTGAATCAGTGCTGGCCATCCCTGTACATAGCTCGACCAAGCGGCATATACTACCTCTTTCGTCTGACTCTTTCCTTTCCGCTGTAAAGCGCTCAGGCTCTCCTGAGCTCTAAAGCGCGCGCTTGCTCCTATGGGCACCAATTGACATGACTGGTCTAAGAGAAACCTCTTTTCATTCTGTATCTAATAACAACTAATTTGATTTCGAAAAAAATTACTTATTTCGTTTTTTCCTCGTACCTTTCAAATGTGATATTACATTGAGATAAATTGAGTAGTTCGGAACACAGCGCAGGCCTTGCTGCAGGAAATCGCAGATCTCCAGAAAATAATGTTTGAGACATGCGTGGTGCTGGTTGTTGCAGAGTGGTGCACAATGCGCTGCTGCTGGTGTTCGCGCGGGACATCCTCCACGAGCTTATCAACGCGACCGCGACGCCCGACTGGCCCGGCTTCTGTACCCGCGTCACCATCAACGTCTTCACCAAGACGGTGAGCGCCCTCTACGTCAGACAGTTCTCCCCGCAGTATCTTGAAGAGCTCCGTAAACAGGTACGGTGACAGCGTTACGTAATAATTATTTTCAATTACAGAAGCTACTCAGAAATAAAGAGGCGCTTATACAGGGTGTTTCAGAGGTGGTGTTACAAACTTTCAGGGATGATGGCGAAGGGCACATGTATCAATTTGAGATAAGGAACCATGGTCCGGAAATGACTGATTCGAAAGTTATAAGCATAAATAGTTGTGTGAATATGGAATTGTAATTTGGCACCACGTGTCCTTTTTCCCTTATCCATTGGAACAGTCGTGGAAAGATGGTATAGGCCGGATGTCGCCTACGTGGGTACTAGGCCCGATACAATCTGTGAGCTTGTCTACTGTTCCCATTGGCTCATCCGTATTCGAAAATCAGACCTGCTTATTCCGCTCTCGTGTACTCCCCCATTTCACTAGGACTGATCGACTAGACACTGGAACTTGTACACATACACTGCTGTCTATAGACGTGCATATCAGGACCGACCATGTCCGTTACACATTACGCTATATGCATTGCTTTATTGTAATTTCCTCTCCCCATCCCTCAGACAGCGCACTGAATGGAATACTGTAAGTAGACAACGTAAACAACGTCAGATGAATACAGTATGTGTAAAATATACTGATAAATACAAATAAATAAGGTGTACAGAGGAATAAAATTATTTCATTTTTGCTTGTAACTTTCGACCCGGTCATTTCCGGACCAGGGTTCCTTATCTCAAATTGATACATGTGCCCTTCGTCACCATCCCTGAAAGTTTGTAACACCACCTCATAAACACCCTGTATAGCGTTAAAATTCAATGACAGATGTAGTACAGTAGTAGTCATAGTAGCACTATTCAATTTAATGACGCTTTCATCCGCGGAGATTATTCAAGTTGAAATTAAGCGTGGGCAAGAAGTGGCCGACAAATTTTACCAGGAATTCTCTAATAGGGACACGCTTCTTCGAAATATACATGTAAGAAGGCATTCTCTATTCTCCATTCACTAAAAAGATTGTATCATTATCCATCTAAATTAAAACAGACGCTGGTACAGACACTCATTCTACCTCACTTCGATTATTGCGACGTTTTGTTCAGTGATCTCAGGATTGATTCCGCTCAGAAACTACAGCGTGTTCATAACGCGTGCGTCCGCTTCATTTGTAATGTTCGATACTATGATCATATCTCACCTTCTTTCAAGAAGTTATCATGGCTTAGGTTACATGAGAGGAGAAATCTGCACTCACTTTCTCTCTTATATCGAATTATGCACTCTTCATCCCCCTATTATTTATTCGCTCGATTTCATACTCTCTCTCGCTATCATAATATTAATACTCGATCACAACGCGATAACACGCTAGAAATTCCACTTCACGCATCGTCTCTGTATTCCTCATCCTTCACTGTTGCTACCTCTCGTCACTGGAACTCTCTGCCGCCTGAAGTCAAGGGCTGCCGAACATTGAATTCTTTCAAATCCAAGTTAGAAAATTATCTTATGACGAGTTGCCAAACTAACTTACTATTATGACAAGTGTTGTATTGCATGTTTCCACGTTTTCACATTTTTTTTTTTATGTTCTAATGATATTCAACTTATCTTATATTTTTGTTTTCATATTTTCCGATAATGTTATATCTCTAATGTGATAAGTTGAGCTATATATAATCTTAATTTTCCTTATTGTGTGTACTTAGAAATATTGTATTCACTGTATACTTTGTACTGCACTATTTTATTACTAATATTACTATTATTATTATTATTATTATTATTATTATTATTATCATCATCATCATCATTATTACTATTCTTATTTTATTATTATTATTATTATTATTATTATTATTATTATTATTATTATGAATAATTGTCTTTTTTTTGTATGCCTCATTTATTTTGACCTGCTGTTCACATATTATTATACTTTTTTCTTTCTTTCTGTATGTTATATATTATGTCCGATTCCTTCTTATTTATTGTTTATTTTTTATTATTATTATTATTATCTTATTCAATTTTGTGTGTAAAATTGTAGCGTAATTTGTAAATTTGTAGTGTTTTTGTAACGCAGTCTTTACTCCTGGTTGAGTGTTAGAGAAGGCCGTATGGCCTTAACTCTGCCAGGTTAAATAAATCATTATTATTATTATTCTTATACGTGCCGTAATAAATGATACGAGATACACAGACTGATAAGAATATTATCGCCCTTCAAATACAACGGCTAAAATTCCGCTTAGGACAAATATTCATGCAAAACCGAAACAGCTAAATTTACCTTCCATTACAAAATAACTCAAGATCTGCTGAAGAACTGTTAACTCACAAATAGAGGTACTCTTTAACATGGCATTGCGTCTAAATGTTCCAAAGGCCTATATGTTCAGCGCGAGCATTTCTAGCCTTTAAACGAGGTCCAACAATGACGTAGAATCTCAGAATCGCATGCAGACACACGCTTAAAAGAGATTCTACTTCAGTGTTGTACCTCGTTAAAAGGCTAAAAATGCTCGCGCTGAACGTGCCTTCACTATATGAACTATAGACAGACACGGAGGTAGTATTGCGGTGCTACAAAAAATAGGCTTCGAAACTTTTATGGATATGTTTCTAGAACTCTAGCATATCTGATGCCGAAAAAAGTTGTTTTGGGCCAGCTTGTCTGTCTCCCTGTCTGTATACTTTCATACTATCTTAATAATAATCCGAGGCACGACAGTCCATCAAGGACCATGACCGATCAGCCGGCTGCTGGCCTCACGTCCACATGCCGAAGCAGAAGTGGACGATCATCCAACCAGTATGGAATTATCGTGTGGTTAGCACGATGATCCCCCAGCCGTTATAGCTGACTTTCGTGACCGGATATCGCTACCTATAGCTCCCCAAGAACATCACGATGCTGGGTGGGCACCGGTCCCATATACTGGTCGAAATTTCACGAGAAAATTTATTTCCCCATGAGGACTCGAACCAGAGCGCATTTCGTAACGCCACAGTATAAAGATAAGATGGAATTATTTGTGATCAGACAAATGGCTAATATTCATCCCATAAATATATTTTTTACTGCAATAAAATAAAAGTACGAAATAAAAAAAAAATGTGTTAAACTCCCATGTTCACTCCCTATAGGCTTTTCGTATACATTCTGTACACAGTCTTTTTTTTTTTTACAAAGTGTCTCTAAATGCTGTTTTATTTAGCATTAGGCTATACTGATATTTTCACGGGACAATGGGAAGATTTATTTATTACTTATAGGCTACGTACATTACATTCGTCATAGGTAGGTTTTTGTCCTCTGAGGTCTAGTGGTTACTATGCCAGACGTATCCGAGGTTCGCGGGTTCAAATCCAGCTCAGTGCGAAGTGTTTTAAGTGACAAAATTTTTAACATAGCTTCCTCAGAGGAAAGTCAAGATGTAGGTCCCGTGTCGTAGATTTACGGCCCGTAAAGAAATCCTATCCATATCAGAAGACTAGAGGAAAAATCTGTCGGCTGTTCCTTGCGCATGTACAACTTTGACCTCTATAATGGAAAGCTACTACTACTACTACTACTACTACTACTACTACTACTACTACTACTACTACTACTACTACTACTACTACTGCTACTGCTGCTGCTGCTGCTGTAAACATTGGAGAAATTACATGAATTATCTATTTTTCTCGGTTTTCAATTTTTTTTTATAATATTGTTGCTATTACTAGAACTGAGCTCCCAAGTCTCAGTATGACCCCTGATCACATGTGTGTGATTAATCGCAATAACAGAGACGCGTTGACAGCGTTCTCAATAGTTAGTACTAGCGTACAAACAAAGCATTCGCTCTATATTGCAGCACAGAGGAAGTGAAATTCCGCAAATGATAACAAGACAACTCTGTATGGCAGGGATATCGAACAGCGCTCTCGAGCTGTGAAATGAAGAGCCTTCTCTGCTCCTTGATTGTACGACGATTGAACACAGGTAGCAGGCAGACCGGGCGAATGATCGTAAACAAAAGCAAAACTACTAATGCGGCGGCTGGTACTTTGGTAACTTTTAAACATCTTACCAATTGATTAGGAGCTCATTTTAGATTTGCACTTGATGAACTCTGATGAACAAAGAATGTAGATCTACATTAGGCATGAGGATGAATGATGAAGATGATGGTGATAATAATAATAATATTAATAATAATAATAATAATAATAGCGTTTTATCTACTGAGTCATTCCATGAATGTTGTTCGTTAGTGACGGAAATAAACCATAATAATAATGTTGTTAATATCATGTTTAAAATATCATCTTAGTGTGTATGTGTTGTAGCAGTGCAACTTCAAGTTCAGAAAGTTAACTGTTTTGATGTACAAAATTAATTACTTTTGGAATGACTTGAAATTTGTTCATAGTTTTTGTTATAGATTCCAAAATATCTTCACGAGTACGATTCTATAGTGAAATGACTTCTACAAGATCTCAATGAACATTGAAACCTGAATCGATACACCTTACGAATGTAGCTAGCGCCGTATCTTTGCGGTAGTGAGCTAGTGAGTGACAAGAAAAAGTTTTCATCCTTGCTATCAATTGTCCCTCCAAGTTATCTCCCATTTCTTATATGTGATCTGCAATAATATTACGAGACAAACTTATAGATTTCATATCATTAACGTATTCCGGACATATATCTCTTGCAACATCTATGAGACAGTCTTTCACATTTTCTCCGTCAGTAAATAGCTTTAAAGCCGTTGCAATAATTTCACAAATTTAGTAGCGAGCACGAATCAAGCTTGTTCTACTAACATCCGATGATGATGGAAGGTTTTATGAATTCAATCTTGATTTTAATTCCTCTACAGCCTTTTCACGAGCAGAACCGGATAAGTTTTCTGGTCCGTAAGCTTCTGCATATTTTGAATTAAAATTCCTTTTAATATTATGATGGCTCATTTATCCAAGTTCCTTTCTACATTATTAAGTAATGTGCCTTTCCTTCCTGATAAATAAATATTTATCTACCCACACACTATTGAATCGTCGTTTCATATCCATACCAGCCTCCAGAGTTAATAAACATACTGCGTATAGAACACTGTTAGAGCGAGTTCAGATTTAACTTACTGACTGTCGTTTCAGCTCGGCTACGGTAGGAAACAGTTTTAGTCGTTTCACAGTTTGAGAGTACTGTTCGATATCCCTGCTCTATGGATATAGTGGCAAACTTTTATTTATGCTCATACCCTTTTACCGAAACTAGTGTGTACTGCACAAATTCCTTAATACGTTATTATACATTAAATCATATGGTGGCAATCCTTGTGGTTTCAAAGGATTCAAGAATTCGGTTGGATAATACACAGTCTGCTCACTATCTACAACTGTATCGAGAAATTCATAATACGGTTCTCAACTGCGCAAAGATACTTATTGCATAAATTATCTAGTTTTAGCCTTCATGGTGTGTATCAACAATGTTATTTAATTTCCTGTTATAATTTCCATGGCCTCGTGAATTCGATGTTGAATACAACAGACAATAATAAAGATCAATTGACCACAGAAGATTGCATTTTAACATTATACATGAATATTTGATAGTATTTATTTTTATATTTTTTAATTAATTTTACGTCCATTTGCACAATTTTAATGTAGCCTATTCTTTCTCTTTATTATGAAGATTAAATATGCAAACTTTGACGGATATCGGTCAAAAAGTGTAGATTTGTATAGAGAGCATACATAAAGTACATACATACCCACATTCACTTTTATATATTAAGATGATCTCTTCAATTGAGCAAATTGAATTACAGTGTATGTGGTGTGTATAAAACTTTCGGTGAATGGTGCCATATCTGCAGGTGGCTCTTCAGAGACGTGGCGAGAAGCGCCACCTAGAGTGAAATACACCCCTCTGCGGCCAGTAGAACGTAGTGAGTGTGAGAAGTAGTGTCACAGAGTAATGGAGCAACACTTGAACATCAAGTTCTGCTACAAATAGGGAAAAACGCAGTGGCGATGCATGAAATGTTGGTGCAAGTTTACGGGAGGGAAATAGTGAGCAGAAATGTGTTTACGAGTGGTTCAAATGCTTTCGCGAAGGGAAGGAAACGAGTGAGGAGAGCCACGTTAGATTTGGCTGTCAACAACCAGGACCCCAGACATGATCGAGCCATCGCCATCAGCTATAACACACGTTTGGCAAAGTTGATACAGCTTATGGACACCAACGAAGTCCTCCTTGGAAATCGATCGCGGAATGTCTGTCACACAATCCTAGATGGCTGCCATGTCAGCAAAATGTGCGTCTTTTATGACCCTCTTCAGGCAGGGAAACAGCAAGAAGTCCGGAGGAGTCAGTTCAGGGGGGTGCGGTGGATGTTCAAAAACAGGTACTGGCACTGAGCCGAGCTAGGAATTTGCAGCCTCCACTTTCCAGTCCCGTGTAACTCGTGGCCGAACACGCCGGATGCGTTGTAGCAATCAGTTAAAAAATTCCTGGTAGAATGCGGCGTTAACTGTTCGTCCTGCAGGAATGACTAATTCCTTATGGATGATGACGTTGTAGTCGAAGAAAGCGACCAATAGTGTTCTGACCTTTGACTTTGGCGGCAACTCTTTTTTGGTCGCGAGAGAGTCGGTGAAC
The DNA here is from genome assembly GCF_040183065.1 of Periplaneta americana. NCBI lineage: Eukaryota > Metazoa > Arthropoda > Insecta > Blattodea > Blattidae > Periplaneta > Periplaneta americana. The sequence goes on along the minus strand of NC_091133.1, from coordinate 31,462,951 downwards.
ACTATTCCATCCATTGTCACTTGTATTCCAGATCAAATTGGTAGCAACAGATATCCCCCATGACTATGGTTTGCAGTAATTAAATATCCAGATGTTTTCAGCCGTTTTGCTTTTTGCTCGTCTGTCAGTTGTGCAGTACAAACCAAGAACAGATCTTCCATTTACCTAAATTATCGCAGACGATGGTGAACATCATGTCCTTGCTAATGCGCAATTCTTCCGCCATCAATCTGAAAAAGTCAGTCGCCGATCATGTGCCAGCATTTGTCGCACTCGCTCGAACATGTCTTGGGTTCTGCTTGTCGATGGTCAACTTGAACGTGGCTCAACCTCAGTAATTTTCTTTCCTTCGCGAAAGCCTTTGAACAACTCGTAAACACATTTTCTGTTCACGGGTTCCCTCCCGTAAACTTGCACCAGCAATTCATGCGTCTCTGTTTTTCCCAATTCGTAGCAGAACTTGATATTCACACGTTGCTCCATTGTGTTATGACACTACTTCTCACATTGACTGTGTTCTACTGGCCGCAGAGGGGTTGATCCTGCCGATCACATGTACTCCATGCTAGGTGGCACTTCTCGCCACGTCTCTGAAGAGCCATGTGTATGCGTGCACACCTGCACCATGTTGCCGTTCAGATATGACACTATTCACAGAACTTTCTAGACACACAACGTATTGTGCGAATAACGATTCACTCTCGCAGTAGATCACTTCCTCAGCATTTATATGAGGAGGCTATATTTCTGAAAATTTGTCAAAATATTTCTTTTTTCAATGTCATGTTAGGAGCACTAATTAAACTATTGGTTTGTAGTAATTTAATGTACAATATTGTAAACAAAATTAACTATTAACATGTAAATATCATAGTAGCATAAAACATTTATCATCACCACGTGAATCATAGACTACATTTTAGAACTAGACTATTATAATAATAGATAGTTTAATATAATTATAATGCTATTGCAGTATGTTAATAGTGTTGCTTGTTTTTTTTTCGTAAAAACTTATGAATTCCTAAGTAGAAGATATAAAATCCTTAAAAAAATTCTAAAGCATTAGATTGAAAAAACTTCATTTCAATCTTTTAAAACCTAATTATCCGGATCTTGGTTATTATGATGATGATAATGATAATGATTATTATTATTATTATTATTATTATTATTATTATTATTATTATTATTATTATTATTTAGTTCTTAAGTCATTGTCAACTTTATGGTATTGAAAATGTTTGTTCTCATTCTTAACCTTATATAGGTATGTGGGTGGCCACAACACCCCAGCTGCTAAATAACTAGTGATTCTGAAAATATTGTCTACACTCTGGCGAGCATATTACCTTCTTGAAAAGGATCATTGTTGATGCTGAAACCGTTAGATCAATTTTACTGCCTCTTCTTCACTCTCAATGCGACATTTGAATGCGGTGAACACCACACGTACCTGGTAGTGTTATATTTTCTGAAGAGTTATTTTCACAAGCGGATGATTTATTTTCCAAGTGATTTTATTCAGAACTTTATAATGTCGAATGAATAGCAAACAAAGTAGATCAGAACACTTCTGAATGAATTAGGCCTATTATCAAATGATGATGTAATTATTTGTGGAGAATCCAGATCACAGTGAAACAGAGAATTGTGAAGTTAGTGATCATGCGACTCAAAGTGAACAATCTGGTGGTGGTGGTTGTGAAAATAACAATGGTTTAGTTTAAAGCAAATCTTTGTGAAAATAACTAATAACAAGTTTCTCGGTTTTTAAAAGTGTTAAAAAGTGATTTTTCTTTTTCATTATATTTTCTTATCGAACTCAAGATCTTCCTCTAACGAAATTAATATCATTTGTCCCTTAATGCATTAAGTAACAACAATGGCTTTGTTAAAGACATTTGAAGCATTCTTATGTCCCTGATACCTGTTTTGAAATTGGGGTACTCTCAACACCCCATATACCTACCTATGTAACTTTTATGTACCTACCTAATTGAAGGTTAAAAAATAGAAATAGAAATTTATTCATAAATATTGGATAGGTATGATAGGACACAGTCTCCTAATATAACAAAGAATAAGCACTACACAAGCGATATAAACAGCTTTCGTACAGGCAATTCAATCCGTATTCGTGGGATTTGAATCCTCTAAGTATCCACCTCTATGACAACGAAACATTGTGCACGCACATAATTACCATATTTGTACACCGTTTTAACAGGTAACGCAGATGTTCGCTCGCCTCAAGACAACCTTAGAGACGAGGATCAGAAGTCTGTCCTGGCTGGATGAGCCGACGAGGGAAAAAGCTCTGCACAAACTGGCCAACCTGCGCGGTCAGTTCTTCACATGGCCGCAACTCTGGAACCAAACGTACGTGGCCAGCCTCCTGCAGGATGTGAGTTGCCACGCCCTCTGCATGTGGCACTGTTTACACCATCTCTACTTCTTCCAACAGTAGTACAGGGCGTGTTTGTTTTGATTAGGTTCACCTTCCAAAATTATCGTAGAGTGTCACTCAACGCGCCTCGCATTCACACTACTTCTTGTATAGGATTGTCAAATATTTTGTAAGAATAAGGATGATTAAACATAGATATGTTTAAATGCCTTTAAAGGTCATCGCTATGGAGTAACTGTTAGATTATCTGCCCGTCAGAATTCAAATTCTGGTAGGGAAGAGTTACGTGGTTCGGGATTTCCCTCAATCGCTTGAAGCAGAATTGCTGCGTAACCTTCAGCGTTGGACCTTGGACTCATTTCGCCTTCATTAGCTTCAACTCACGTATCATCTTAATAGTTTAAGGTCGACCAGGAGATCGTGGCAAACGATGTTCTGATATTCGCCTACAGGTGTTATCTTCTTGGGGAGCTGTACAAATCCCATGAATCCGTAAGGACATCTACAGTGGAATACGACAGACCGGGGGGTGTAGCTCCTTTGGATAGATGGCGCCTTGGTGAGTCGCGGAATCTGCGTTACTGCGATCTTCGAGTCGAAGAATGCAGCAGAACGCAAGCGCGTGGATTGCGAACAGATGCATCTTTCTGAGGAGAAGTGGATGCGATAGCCGAATCGATAAGATGGCACCAAGCAGTGAATCACGTACTTGAAGAACGGTCCTAAGGACTTCAAAATCTTCCCAATATAAAGAGGTTACACAATAAGCCTAAGATGCAGTGCATGCCTACGTGCCCACCTCCGAAACATAAAGAAAAAACCTGTAAAAGTTGTGTAGGGGGTTGATACTGTAAATTAAATTGTAAGTACTAAATATTGTCACCAATATATGAAATCTTAATTTTAATTCTCTCTTTGTTAGGATGTTGGATGACACCTGCTTGACAAAACTTTCCATGATCATCCTTTTTTTACCAGCTATATCTGTAAATCAATTATAAGAATCCCATTTTCTACATCGTTTTATACTATTGAATTACTATTGGCAGATAGTACAACAAACATTACATAGTAGACACTGGTGTGGTTAAATTTCGTCTTCGTTAAGATGTAGTAAAGTTTCTCCTGCAGTAATGGAACAGAACATTGTATGCTATAATACGAAACTATTTTTTGTGTCTTTCAGTTTGTATTGGGAGCTCTATATTTATAGGTCAGTGTCTAAAGTATTTACCCCTGTAAAAAGTAATAAAACTCGTTTGACCATTATAATTTTTAAGGTTTCCTTGTTACACAGCCGATTATACTGTCATACAAAGAACTGAATTAATTTTGCATTAAGCTTTAAAATATGAAGATTTACAATACATACCGTGTTTCAAAATTATGATAATATTTCCATATGTGCCCATACACAGCTTGTGCGGTAATAAAACCAATATGTAGAGTAATGAAACATATTTTATGCATTAATAAAAAAAATAGAATACGTGAAAGCAATATTGTCTAATATTCATGAAAACCTACCAGCGAGCTGTCTTCTTCACATTTCTCAGTGCGAATGAATACGCCAGTGAAGTACTCACCCAGAATCACCAGGCTTTAAAAATTAAGCTCTCTATATATATTAACTCGCCAAGTTGGCAAGCTTGACCATTGTTGTTAACGCGCTCGCTAGCCACTCGAATTACAATTAACAATTATTATACGTGACACAAATCAACAAATGAAGATTATGATCCCAAAACTCACTCGGTCCATTTGGCGTTTTTATGATTTATACACAATATCACATGTGAGAAGAATATCAACCAACAGGAAAATGGAGCCAACGTCATCCGCTTAGAAGAATTCTGGATGAACAATGAGACCGGAACAGGCCATGAACCTAAATCCTTGATATGTTTGATAATTATGATGATGATGATGATGATGATGATGATGATGATTCTTTAGACATATCACTATATTTTAAGCTTCTTTTCTTCCAAAACAACACCAATTTAAAATCTAAAAGGTTGTGTTCTTGTGTATGTCACTTGAAAATTCGCTCAGTCCGACGTAGCCCGGTGGATAAAAGAAACTAGCCCAATTTTTTCGTAAAAGTGGACTAAACGCGTTTTTGGGACCACACTCTGTTATTGTTACCATTATTATTATTTCTGGAGTCTAGGATGTCATCTAATGAGTCCCACAATAATAATAATAATAATAATAATAATAATAATAATAATAATAATAATAATAATTCATTTAGTGTTCTGCCCAAGGGCAGGTCCTTTCACTGCAAACCCAGCTTTCTCCAATATTTCCTATTTTCTGCCTTCCTCTTCGTTTTCTCATATGATCCATATATCTTAATGTCGTCTATCATCTGATATCTTCTTCTATCCCGAACTCTTCTCCCGTTCACTATTCCTTCCAGTGCATCCTTCTGTATTCAGTTTCTTCTCAGCCAGTTACCTAGTCAATTCCTTTTCCTCTTCCTGATCAGTTTCAACAATATTCTTTTTTCACCCACTCTTTCCAACACAACTTCATTTCTTATTCTGTCTGTCCACTTCACAATTTCCATTCTTCTCCATATCCACATTGCAAATGATTCTATTCGCTTCTATTCACTTCGTCGTATGTCCATGTTTCTGCCCCATACAATGCTACAATCCATACAAAACACTTCCCTAGTCTCTTCCTTAGTTATTTTTCCAGAGGTCCGCAGAAAATGCTTCTTTTTCTATTAAAAGCTTCCTTTGCCATTGCTATCCTTCTTTTGACTTCCTGGCAGCAGCTCATATTACTGCTTATAGTACACCCGAAGTATTTGAAGCTATCCACTTGCTATACTAAATAATAATTACAAAATACTGGGGTAGGATGGCCAGTTCCTTTCCCCCCTCCACTGCATACATCATCCATTAGCTACATATTCCACTGATCAGACTTCGGATGTATAGAAACAATTGTTCTTCTTCTGACACATATCGTCAAGTGAGATGCTCTGCCTGACAGTAGATGTACAGCAGTCAAAAGAAAAAGTGGCCGCTATCCTGAAACAAAGTTCCCTTCGGGCATCTTCGCTACAATTCGGAGACAGGCGATGTTACATGTTGTTGGACCACGTTGCCTGATATCTACAGTTTTAATTAAAGTATTCTGTGTGTTATTCGATAGCGTAATGGTAGCGTTCAGGCCTCTTATTGATGAGGTCCTGCGTTCGACTACAACCTCGTGCTTTTTATGTTCTTTTTGTTCTGTTTTTGAGAGAGACAAACACAATTTTATTTCTTATTCTGTCTGTCCACTTCACACGCACCGTTCTTCTCCACATCCACATTTCAAATGCTTTAATTCGTTTCTCTTCATTTCGTCGTAATGTCCATGTTCCTTCCCCATACAGTGCCACACTCCACACAAAGCACTTCACTAGTCTCTTCCTTAGTTCTTTTTCCAGAAGTCCGCAGAAGATCCTGCTTCTTCTATTAAAAGCTTCTTTTGTTCATGTTTGCAGTTTTTCTTGGGAAGGATAGGCCTAAATGCGGTAACATCCCGTTGCTTTCCGCACACCACTATCTCTTTCGCATCTTATTAAATTCCAGCCCGGAGATAAGGAGAGTGGATTTGACTAATTGGGCCCTCCGGACCTTACCGAAAGTCACGGCAAGGGTTAAATGTTAATTCTGTCAGGATGTTTGACCCGATCAGAGACCGGGAAATCTCAATTAGCCTTTGCCCCCCGCATCATGGACTAGCTTCTACGAATCATCAGAAAATCTTAGAGTGTGATTGGGCCAATTTTTCCGAAAATGTTTCTACACTTTTGCCCTCGTAGCTCAGCGGACGAACGTCGGAATTTAGATGTCAACGTCTCAGGTTCAATTCCTCGTTACTCCTTTTCATTTTATTGTGGTTCAAGATAGTATAATATAATAATAAAAAAGAAAAACTTATACCAGTATTATGCAACTGGATTTTTCCAAACCTAATATTAAATTTATGTTATTTATATCGCTAAGGAACGATTACAATATAAATAACATGAATATTATTTATACAGTATCACTAAAGAACGATAACAGAATATAAATGATAAATTTCGGTTTTTTTAATTAATATAAGATATTATATAATACGTATTTAATTATCTAAATAAAATAACCTATTTTACAAAGAAAGATGGTTATTTGTGTTATAATAATTACTTACATAAAATACAGATTATTTATATTGCGAAAGAACAATAACAGTAAAAAATAACTTGAATACTGTTTTATAATGCTAATGAAGGAAAACAATGTAAATGATAACTTGAATATTATTTATATCGCTAAAGAACGATAACAATATAAAAAACGTGAATATTATTCATATCGGAATTTCACAGATTTATTACAGATGTATTTAAGAAATTGTAGAAGAATAGTAATTAGTAACAGTGTCCTATTTATTCTTCTTGGAGCCAAATTTGTAACTTTTAAAAGTGTGGTTACTATGTTGAAGTATATGTGTTGCAACGGATGCTTGATTTGTTATGTATGTGAGTCAGTTATGGGATGCTTGATGTCGTCGCAATTTTGTAATTATAGTTTGATTGTGTTTGTGTGACTATTGTGTATTAATTTATGATGTATGGTACGGAAAGCTGCATATTTGTGTTATAGAAGTGTTACGTATGTGTGTTGTTAATGTTTTTGTATGTTTCAAATTGATAACTGATCCTAACTGCCTAATTTACGGATTGTTTATGTTTTGTTTACATCGCGTAAGCTAATTTAATTTTATTTTTCACTTCTCTTTATGCTCATCTTTTTTGTGTATAAAACTGTAGCCCTAACATACATATGTAAAATAGGGCAAACCCCCATTGGAGATAGAATAATAATTATTATTATTCATATCGTTATAAAACGATAACAGAATACAAATGATGACTTGAATTTTTTTCATATCTCTAAAGAACGATAACAAAATATAAATAACGTGATATCCATAAAGAACAATAACTGGATATAAATGATAATTTGAATATCATTTACATCGCTAAAGAACGATTAAAAATGAAATGAAAACTTGAAAAAGGCCCGAACCCACAACCTTTGAATCATTAAACAAGCACTCTACCGCTGGTCTACGAGGCGCAGATATGGAATACTTTCATAGTTCCGGAACTGCTTGTACAAGCACATGCATCGTATAACATCGCCGCGACCCAAAGTGGACTTTGAAAATATTCCCTGTTCACGTGTGCTGCCACTTTTTTTTTTTTTGATAACTGTACATATCAGCCAGAACCTCAATCAAAGCTACGCGTTACACTATGTACAATAAAATACACAATTTTCACTAATTACACTATCATAACGAATGAAGGCTTACAGTGATAAAACATTTTTTACACTATTGTGCACAATTTACAAAAAAAAAAAAAAAAAAAGAGAGAAAAAAGTAGGCCATAGCATTATGAAATAAAATACCTTGCATTTCAATACACAGCACATAATTTTAATAGTGTAAATAATGTTTGATCAGTGTAGACATACATTCTTTATTATAGTGTAAATAGTATAGTGAATTATAGTGTACATAGTGTAAATAATGGAAATTCTAAATATTAGTGTAATATTTAGTGCTCTATGTTTTATTCTGCCCCATTTTACGAAAAAGAGTCGCGTGAGCCGTCAGTCAATTATTTCGCTTGCTAGATGTACGTGTGTCGCCCACTTAAAAACTCCAGTAATATTTAACATTGTTGCCTCCTGAGACAAAGTAGAGTCCTTATTGATAATAATGATCAATGTCTTTCTGGTAATTCGGTGCCGATTTGTGCAGTAATACAAAATTTTAAATATAATTTCAATGTTAAATATTAAGGATACAATAACTTGGTGCATCTAATTTGTTTAAGAAACCCAGTTATTATTAACACGTTATAAACACTCTATGTGAGAACCTGTGTTTATGGATGTAACTACAGCAGTGATCCGATGTCTTACTTCTTGAAGATCTGGAGGAGAGCTGACACATAAACTTGCTCCCAAAGAAAGAAGCCTCTCAGGGTGCCAAGTCTGGCAACCTGAGGGACCAGAGATGATAGACCAGATCAGCGGAGGTAGCACATCTAATCCAACGATGTGGTGGATGGTCAATTCAGAATTAATGTCTATGAAACAATGTTTGTACGTAAACCGTCTTTTTTTTTAACAAAGAAAATAATACATTTTTCGAAACTTAGAACTTTGAAACTATGAAAACGTGACTATCAAATAACGTCTATCATGTTAAGAAGTACTTTCTCTTTAAAACTTACTAATGACCATAATAATCCTCTGATTTAGGTTCTGACAGATATGTACATCTATTTCAGGCAGTACATCTCACTTGAGAGGAAGAACAATTGTTTGTTGCATCTGAAGTCTGACTAGTGTAATATGTAGCTAGTTGGTGTTGTATGCAATTGAGGGGGAAAGGAACTGCCACTTTACTCCATTATCTCCTGGCCTAGTTGCCTCATAAGTTGTATCTTCTTGGTATCAATTGTGAGGTTCAGACCTGTCTTCAGGCAGTTGAATAAACAACAATAACCATAATTATGAAAGTGTTACCATTATTTTGAAACACAGCTTACATAGAGACGACATTTTATTAATATCAATATCTAACACATATCAGCGAATAAGTAAACTTCTATGTTCATTATAATATGTAGTCTTAGCGCTTAGGGAAACGAAGAATGGGAAAGCAACAGGAGTGGATGGAATGTCCATTGAATTAGTGGAATGCTTGGGTGAAGACAAGAAGGAAATTCTATCATTATGCAACGAAATACGTATATGAGAAAGGCAACTGGCCTGAAGAATTTACGGAGACAGTATTGCTTCCAATACCGAAGAAACATAATAGCCTACCAAGAAAAGTAACGAATTCAGGATATCGCACTCGGCGAAGATTCTTCTGCGAATACTGAATCAACGTTTATATTCTAAAATGAAAGAACAACTGGAAGAAGAGAAGTTTGGCTTCAGAAATGGAATAGATACGAGAGATGCAATTGGACTGCTACGAACAATCGGCGAAAGATACTTAGAGAAGAATAAAGACATGTATACTGTATATAGTAATTGTGGATTTAGAAAAAGCATTTGCCAGAGTGGATTGGATAAACTGATGGGGATTCTGAAGAAAATTGGCGTGAATAGGAAAGAGAGGAAGCTGTTCCATTACCTTTATATGAAACAACGATTCAAAGTCGGGGTAGGAGAAGAAATGTCAGAAGGAAGTGAAATATAGAGAGGAGTACGTCAAGGATGACCTTTATCACCTACACTCTTCAACATCTAGGCCTGCTTGAAGGATTTAGCGAAGAACTGTTTTCAGAACATGGGAAGAGTGATAGTAGAATGAAGAAGAATAAAATGCATAAGAATTGTTCGTGATATGGCGTTGTTAGCAGAAGAGAGATGACACTAAGGGATATGCTACTGAAGCTAAATGACAGCTGTCAGTAGTATGGAATGAAGATAAATGCCAACAAGACGAAGACCATAATCATAGAAAGAAAAGTGAAGAAGGTAAACTGGGAAATTTTAAATGAGACAGTAGAGCTAGTGGACAGCTTCAAATACTTGGTGTGTTCTATAAGCAGTAACATGAGCTGCTGCCAAGAAGTCAAGAGGAGAATGTCAATAGCAAAGGAAGCTTTTAATTGAAAAAGGAGCATCTTGTGAGGACCTGTGGACTAAAAAAACTAAGGAAGATACTAGTGAAGTGCTGCGTGAGGAGTGTAAATTCAATCGCAAATTTGGGTGTACGTATATAGTACGTACTTCGCTCTTGCTTGTGGAATTGCATGGCACTTAAAGTTTGGGCATGCAGGAAAGATGAGATGATTATGGAGAAAAAGTTTCATTATGATGTTCTTGTCTCTTTAGTGCAACCTTACACAAACACCGAGACTTGTGAACGAGGGAGGAATCATGCCTTGATCTTCGCGTGAGTTGTAATGAGCATGTTGAGCAAAAAAAAAAAAAAGAAAGAAAAAGACTGAGTATAAAAGTGTGGTGAAAGAGTGAACACACCGCTTTAGGTCTTTGTACTAATCTCTGAATTGCGTTGAAACGTCCGTGGCTACACACACAGTACAGTGTGTTTTATACGGTGCTCCATGGCTGCCATAGCTATATTATTCATCATTACGGGGTTGAAAACGGAACGACCTCAAATATGTTTAGTTGATCCTTCAGTACATGGATCACATTTTGTGACTATAACACCTAATTCACGACGCAACGTCAATATTAACATAACTAGTCTGACGTACATACAAATGTTACTAAGTTACCTAGGAATAAATGATTTTAGAATTTAGAATAATTATTATCATAAATATAATATTTCCGACGGATGCAATCTTGACGAGTTCATGTTGTTACTGAGGCAGTAAGTTTCGTTCACATTTTGTGTCTTGAATTTGGACGTCAAATCAGATATTACAAGTGCTGCTCTCCTTATTTTGTATGTGCCCTTTAACGACGAGGATTATATATAAAATACAACGATAGGCTTATTTTGAACTTCAATTCGAATCTTGCACGTTCATTACGGCACCATTCTTGTCTTTGCAGAATTAATTACTTCTTTCACGCAAAACTTAATCGTAAAATCTTTAAACAACGAAGCACTTTTAATTTCATGTTATTTTTGTTTCTATCACTTCAACGTGTTCTGAATGTTTATTAGTTTGTTACGTAAGACGCTCTATCAACTCGTAGGCTATTCAGCGTTAATGGAATTAACGACAGTGAAACTGTATTTGGCGACATGAGATAGAAGATTCGCTAAAAATTATTTCATATTCACCTTACGGTGAGGTCAGACTTTGGAAGAAACCCAACCAGATAGCCGTCCCGAGCAGGAATCGAACCCACGTCCGAACGCAGCCCCGAATTAACAGCAAAACGCGCCAGCCGCCAGAACTACGCTAGTGACTCCTTCTGAAACGTGACATTTAATAGAATTATCACCAACTTTCATGTTCGTATAGTGAATGAGACTTGGTGTCACAAAATTAAAACTTGTATTGAAATACCTATTAACGTACCGTGCGTTCTTATACTCCTTTCCTCGGCAGTGATGCATCATTTCCTGTGGAGGTATGTATTTGCGCATACATAATAAGTAGACAGTGGCTGCGAGATGACTTAGCGTTGAATGTAAGTGCACATTTACTATATGTTACATTTTTTTTTCATTCAGACCATTGGCTGAACAGGTTTTAAACGTAAACAGATGACGTCAACATGCTACCGTATCTCCGTACAGTCAGAAGGAAAAGAAAAATAACGTACTGTAGTACATACTTCGCAAGTTCAGTCCTCGTCATCATTGATGCAATTACCAGCGTTGCAGTAAACGACGATATATTCTCGTAAGTTGTCGAAGCTGAATCGTCTTCGCCTATCGCTTAAACAGTTTTTGTATCGAGAGAATTTCTGAAGAAAAACTCTAAAATGTGGATCACTCAATTTCTTTAGAGGAATATTTGCACTGAACTTCATGTTGCACGTGTCATTTATACCCGCACAACTAGATGATGATGATGATGATGATTCCTCAGATTTCATTTCAACGCGTTTCCTGTGCAAAGTACTGTTGCAATGTTTCTCTATAGCGTGAGTTGTTCTGGTTTTTATTTCAATTTTGCATACATTACACACGATATTGTCTTCGTTAATACATAAAATGTCACTCTCAAACTTCTTAATTGCATTTCGTATCTCTGAACGAATTTAAAGTTTTGACTTCGATATTATGAATGGATCAGCACTACACTATTCAACTCTTACTAAATACTTGAGCAGGATAACACAACTGCACACATTGCGTTGTAATGTGGACCGAGGTTCCTTCGTTATGTACGCTGCTGTACTCACCAGGTACACAAAAGACGAACGACGCGGCACGTGCCATATACTCCGATACGAAACAACTTCACATTTCCTCAAGTCATTCCGCATACACTGTCTGATAATGAGTTATTAATGGATGTTACTAGAGTAGAGATAAGTGACAAAATATCTAGAACAGAAAGCGCATGCTTGGGAACACAACGGGGCTTTCGACAGTGTAGTGACGGGCGTCGCACCTGTTCTAGCAAAAACCTCACTCTTACAGACATAGGCCTACACGATCTCCTGACCGATTAGGTACCATGCATTTTTAGTTAAAAATAATAATGAAGGCAATTCACGGTATTGGTGTTTAGTCGACTATCCGAAGACAGGTTTGACTCTCATGACACCAATAAGGCATCACTCACGAGGCAACTAAGCCAGAAGTTAATGGAGTAGGGTGGCCATTTCCATAGTTCTTCATTGCATACATCGCTGACTAGTAACATATTTCACTAATCAGACTTCAGATGCATAAAAACGCGCTTGCCTGCCGGTCTGAAGTTGCGTTCGGGCGCGGGTTCGATCCCCGCTTGGGCTGATTACCTGGTTGCGTTTTTTCCGAGGTTTTCCCCAACCATAATGTGAATGCAAGGTAATCTATGGCGAATACTCGGCCTCATCTCGCCAAATATCATCTCGCTATCACCAATCTCATCGACGCTAAATAACCTAGTAGTTGATATAGCGTCGTTAAATTACCAACTGCATAAAAATAATTGTTCTTCCTCTGGCACATATCGTCAAGTGAGATGTAGCCTACTGCTTCATTATAGATATACATATCAGACAACCCCAATCAGAGGTATTCACGGTATGAATACTAAAATCTGATGATGTTTATTATCCATAGGCATTGAGGTTTTTTCCTTTGTGAATGTGACGTAAGTTATTAAATGAAAGTCTATCGTCGATTCTCTCACAGTTCAAAAGCTGTATAGATCAAGAATTCCTAACCCGACGTGTTCGCTCCTCTGGGATATATTTATTGTTCTGTGGATATGATCCTTTATTGTAGTGTTGTATACACATATTTTGAAAGGGGTGGATAATTGAAATGTGTAATAAAATATATTTTAAATGCTAGTTAATTGTAATACACACCTCAAATTAATTTATGACAGGCTTAAGGAGTGAATGGGATTCCGAAAGTATTGCCAGCTTCTACTGAAAGTAACCGTCGCAGCTCCGGATATATCGGAAAGCTGAATCTAGTTAAGGCTGGTTCACAATGAACCGGAAACGACAACGAGAACGTGAACGTAAATGCATTTTAACAATGTTTCCGTTCTCGTTTCCGTTTCTGGTTTATTGTGAACCAACCTTTACCTAGTAGTCAACGAGCTTCGCGGATATCGTTTGCCGGTCTGTGGTCGTGAACTTTACAGAGAAAAAGAGTGTATCTGGCTTCCCAGTCCAATCTTAGGTCAATAAATTCACGTAGTCTATTTTTAAATAGGCAGCCATTGTGTTCTAGTGGCTAGAGCGCTGGACTTGTAATCCTGTAGACCTGGGTTCGATTCCCAGCGTATCTCCGATTTATAACGTGTGTTGTGCAAGCTCACTGTCCAGGTAGCTCAGGTTCCTCTGTGGCATTCCAACAAATCTCCATCATCATTCATTACATTGCGGGTGTAGATTAAACGAGCATCCTTTGGCGTACCCTGTGTAACGACTCTGTCGGTAAATTGGTCTGAGTGAATGATGTAAGTTAAATATCTGCTATTAGTAAAAAAAAATTAAATAGATTTTCTTTCTGTTCCGAAAAAAAAATACAAAAAATAATTTAAAAACCATAATCAATTCCAGGAAATTTCAGATACAGACTTACAAACTCTCAATACATTCTGTTTTAATGTATGGGTGCGAAACGTTGGACACTAACCTAAATACGTACACAGAAACTAAGAATATTTGAAAGAGAAACTTTACAAAAAATGTTTGGATCGGTGAAGGACCCTTTCACTGAGAAATTGAAAAATTATGAAAAAATACAGAAATGTATTATTTATTTAAAGAGTCAGACATAGTAACAAAAATTAAATTCAGATATTAAGTGAATTGGACATGTCATGAGATCTGCGTCGAACTGATTGATTGAAACAGTAGCTGAAGAAAAGCGTGTAGGAAGAATACAATTAAGCACTCTAAAATTTTGATCAATCGACAATTTGAAAAATAATTAAATATTTTATAAAACGTACAACTGAACAACTTATTGTTTAAATAAACGAAACAGGTGTGCATTGAGAAATGAGCATCAAGTATCTTGCAGAGTTTGTAATTGTTATATAGGAATCATATAATAAATGATATAAAATGAAGGGATAGCTACATTTAAACGAGAATGTTAATTTAATGAATGTTATATGATTGAAGGAGACGAGGAAAGTTTCAGTGTCTATCTTTTCTACCACACGTATCACTCTATAAAACGTTATATATATATATATAATGATAAACTCGCTCTCTGGTAATAAGGCATTGAAAAAGGAACAAAATCCAATGTTGGTTTTATACGGTACAGAGTAATCCAGCTGATTTTACAAGGTGGATGTTATGAGCTACTGGATATTTACTGCAGGAAGAGAGCGTTATAATATGTGCTCAGTATGAACTCTGTGGATGATAAGGCAGGCATCAGCATGTTTCCTCATCGACAACCGTACACGTTCGAATATCCCTGGAGTATCTCTAATGCGTTGACAGCCATTGACAATATGTTCCCGGGGTTCGTTAACATTGTCGACAAGGGTGAAATAGATAAATCATTTCAAATATCCCGAAGAAAATATGCAGAGGATTTAAGTCGAGGGTCCTGGGAGGTCTTGATGTTGGTAAGTCACGGCCGATACACTTGTTGTGAACGGTTATGCGCATAAAAAGTCTCGAATGTTTAAATTAAAGTGATCGGAGCTCCAACATGCGTGTACCACTCACCATTCACTACAGCTGTCTTTCCCAAAGAGGCACATCATCCTAAAGATCGCGTACCTATTGTAAAACTGCAGGAAGCACCACCGTTAAGTCTGTCATGTAAGATATGAAGTTCGAACGTTGTAACGGTTGCAAATGTGCGATGTGTATTCAGGTGATGGCCATAGTGATGACAATATATCTTAGAAATGGTTCATTTCTGGACTTATATATATTAGGCTTTAGGTTTGTTTCATTGTTCTCTAATCATATCTACAATTATACCTATAATTCTAAAACACCGGTATAGGAGCGTAAAAAATATATGCCATACTAGATTCTGAAGGAAGAGACTAGTGAAGTGCTTGTGTGGAGTTTAGCATTGTTCGGGGCAGAAACATTGACAATACGACGAAGTGAGAAAAGCGAATAGAAGTATTTGAAATGTGGATATGGAGAAGGATGGAGCGTGTGAAATGGACAGAGTGAGACACAAAGCTGTGTTGGAAAGAGTGGATGAAAAGAGAACGATGCTGAAACTGATCAGAAAGAGAAAAAGGAATTGATTGGGTGACTGGTTGAGAAGAAACTGCCTACTGAATGATGCACTGGAAAGAATGGTGAACGGGAGAAGAGTTCTTGGCAGAAGAAGATATCAGATGATAGATGACATTAAGATATATGGATCACATGGGGAGACAAAGAGGAAGGCAGAAAATAGGAAAGACTGGAGAATGCTTTGTTTGCAGTGAAAGACCTGCCTTTGGGCAGAACACTATGCATGAATGAATACTAGATTGTTTTTTTTTATTTTGGTACTTGTTTTTTAACAAACTGTTCGAAGACAGGTTTGAACCCCACAAGCGATACAAACATGACACAATTTATTAGATAACTAGATCAGGAGATAATGGCGTAGGGTGGCCAGTTTCTTTCCTACTCGATTGCATATAACGCCGATTAACTGCATATTCCACTAATCAGACTTCATATTTTGTAATCGTACATAAACAAAATATGTTCTATGTGTTTAGTCTAAGACCACAGACGCCATTTAACCTTTATGTAAATGCATGCATGGGCAGATTAATCACCAATGTACAAATATGTGTTTTTAAATTCCTGACTTCGTATATTAATTAATTTTAATTTTAATTCTAAGTCCATGGACGCCACTCAACAATTCATGTAAATGCATGCATGAGCAGTTTAATTACTAGTGTACAAATGTATTTGTCAAATATTTTACCCAGTTCTAATAATTGTTTGTCAGAAAACTCACCTGAGGACGACTTACAAAATAACTCGAAAATATTCGTTATAATTTACAACTGCTCTTTGATGTAACAGAATTTAATTTTCTGCCATCTTATAATATGATAAGTGTTTGACTGAAAATATAATACTGATTATTTGATTACAAAATATGTTCTTCCTCTGACACATATTGTCAAGCGAGATGTACTGCCTGATAATATCTAGTTGCAGTCTACATATCATCCAGAATCTCAATCAGATGTAGTTTGGCACCTAATATGTTTAATAATTCTTGTGTTCATTCGTTGTTTTAATTTGTTTTTATTCAAGTATTATTCTTAATCACTACACCACGAATTGAAACACTGTTATGTTCAGCCTACATTCTGTCTTAAGAAGCGTCTTTCTCTGCACGTAGCGCATTAAGCTTTCCTATCCTCGTGCATGACAGACTCTGCAGACTATGTCACGGAATTGCGAAATATAAATGGTTTTAACCTTATAAATTATGAACATCGACAGTGTTTCATAACGGTGGATTTGAATACGGCTTCAATTTTAATATATTCTTAAACACGCATTCTAGGTAGAAGTTGACCCTGATGATTTCTTTGGCAATGTGATCAGAAGATACAGACAGCTGAGAACGTCGCCACACTCGTTCCATGATCAACCGCCAATAGATCAAAAGTAAGTAATGCTATGTATAATTATATATCATCGCGTGATCTATTTGAATCCCTTTCAATAACCACTGAAATTGTATCTTCTTTGGCGATTTGAAAAGGTCATAGAATTCTAGAAATCTAATTTGAAATGTTCTAGGTGAATCCTCAATAACTAGTATTTATTTATTTATTTATTTATTTATTTATTTATTATAATATTATAATAATATGAATAATATTATAATGTTAATAAATTAATTTTTCTGTACCAAACACGAATCGCAATTGAGAATCTACTACTACTGCTACTGCTACTGCTGCTGCTGCTGCTGCTGCTGCTACTGCTAACACAACCACCTTCAGTAAAGGCTGGTTTTGACGCTGGTCGCTAGCTTCTTCTGTCGCCACTTTGACGCTTTCCCGGAGCGAATATCTGGCTACAAAATTCGCTAGCTGATTAACATCTACACGGTGCTGAAAAAAGTGGGAAGTTGCCAGTGTTAAGTACCATGGCATCAGAGGAGAATGTTATCCGAGCCGATGTTACTCTTTGTGCATGATTTATTCAAGCGCAAACACGCAATTATGTAAAAAACCACATTACTTGTATTTGATCTAAGATATCAGCATTACATTTGGAAGGCTCTGCGTTTTGTATAAGTGGATCAATAAAACTAGAATTCACGGAGCTGAGAAATTTGATACGCATAACGCAATATGAATTTTTTTCTACAGTTACTTCTTTTCTTTCCTTAAGAGGGCACAAAAATGTGGTTTGTACTTCCTTTGTAGTCAGCAGGCCGTCTCGCGCATGCGCAGAAGGCAGATCTATTGGCCAGTCGCTCTCTTATTGCTTTGAAGGAGCGTTAAAGTTAGACATGTTCAAATTTTAGAAGCTACGAATTTAAAATTAGACGCTAGCGATGAAAAGAAGCAGCGTCTTTTAGAAGTTTCTTCCATCGACTTGGCTAGCGACTAAAGATGCGTCATTAAAGCAAATAAAACCAGCACCGCGTAAATCACCCTTAAGGGATTGAATATGACAGCACGTTTTGAGCCACTTGATGAGCAAACGTCTGAGATCAGCTATGCCAGATCTATTGTTGAAACTGGTCGGGAATAAAATCCCAGATATGAATTTAAATTAATAATTACATAAGATGTAGAGATAAATTAATTACTCACTTCACTTTACAGATGTTCTCTATTTCAGTGGTGCCCATATATATTTAAACAACTTCAATTTTTTACCCACACTCTCAGTTAATGTTAAAATTTTTGCGTCATACATCTTTTACTACAATTTGTAGTATTATGTTTCTTTTTTAATTGTTCAATAAAGTCACGTCTTAAGAGAATTCCATTCATAGATCTTATTGATTCAATTACTTCAGTAGCTTGATTTATACGATTGATGATGATTGGTTTACATGTTCCAGAACTGCTGTCAGTTATGGAACAACGATATTTGAAATTATCAATATATTTGATTACTTCATCATTTTCAATAATATCTTCTTTCCTCCCAACATGTATGTACGGTATTCAGTTTTCATAAAATTAATGTTTAGACTTGCTGACTTATAAGCGTCTCTGAGTTCACGCGTAAGATATCTAATATCCTATTGATTCCGCCCTATCATTATCTGACCATCGAAAAATTATATTATATTATTGTTAATCCATTTTGTTTTTGTTTTCTATAATTCTGGGTCTAGCAAACGCTCTTCTTCCAAACCTTTTCTCTAGATGGTATTTTTCTCTGCAAGATTTTATTCCAGCTTCCTAGAGTTTGCTGAAAATAAATCTTCAATAATGTTGGCGAGATACCGCAGTTTCGTCTTAAACCTTTTGTTGTGTTGAACTCTACTGATACCTGTTTCATATTTTAACACATGCTCGGAATTATACATTATTTTGAACAAAGAATCTAAAAGGCTTATGCACTCCATTAAGATATAATAATTCCCAAAGTTTGTTAACGGACACAGAGTCATTTGCCCCCTTTGAGATTTATAAACACCATGTGGACTTTATTTTTTTTCTGTTAGTTTTTAAGGGTAGAAATTAATAATCGTAGTTAACCTTAATGTTTTCTTACTTTATATGACAAAGATAAATGAAATAAGTGAATAGAATCAAGTTACAGCCAGATTTAAGCCGCAGCTGAGTTATTCTGGAAATTATGTAAGAAATAGAAGAGTTTCTTAGTGTCTTGCCTCTTTTCTGATACACCCGTGTTTTTTCAGTATTCAAAATCAACTGTTGCTTTGCCAAATGAACTCAGTATTTATGAGCAAATGTTATTAATTTTTACTATTATGTATTAAATGTATTTCAATATAAAACAAAAATGTTTCTTGTTATGTTAATTATTAAGCACATTGCTATAAAATGTATCGTTTGTTTAGGATCTGTGAGTATATCAATAGGCCGCCTTCACTTTCGTTGAGTTCCTGGTTTTATTGTGTTAGGGACACTTCTTACACTACATCTATGCATTCTCTGTTAATTTCTGTGCCAGTCACCAGTTAAAGACGTTTCTTCTGCGACCATTTGGACCTACTTCCTCGCGCGTTGTTGTACTAATGTCATGTTCACGCAAGAGGCAAACAATCAATAAGCCTATATTTAAGAAAAATTGCTAAGGCAGAAGGTGTCCTGGAGCGTGGCATTAGCTGGAAACAGATGACGCCTGGAACGTAATTGCACTTACACCGGATTCCATTAATCCCGTCTCATTCCTAATCGTATATCGATGAAACTAACCCCCTGCTATCGCATACGTGCGACTGACTTGTCTGCCTTGTATATATCAGTTTTCAGTGATGTTCATGAAAGATTAGTAGCTACACAATTAGGAGTCGATTGCAATGTAGATTTACTAACATTTCAGAGGTGAAGCAATTCGTCACTTCTCATAAGAATGACTATCTGGTAGAGACCGGCAAATCAGACAACACTCACGCCCGTACCTGCTTGCCGTCAGGCTTGGGTTCCGGTGATGCTACAAAGCAAGTTAACTTTCAAGACTGAACCCATTCAGCCCGGGTTTTATAGGTTCAGTCCAGGCGGGACCCAAGAAAGCCTGCCTGTTTGCTCGTATTATAAGGCAGAGTGGCCTTGCATTCACGGAAGCCAGTCTGCGCTGGTTAAGATGAAAGAGTACTAGTTTGAAATCTAAGTTCGTTGGCTATTTAGTCACTTCAAAAAATTTTTATCCTATGGTCCAACACGGCAGATATTTCTAGATTAAAGAAACACAGTTTTACGATTTATTGCGCTACAGAATTCATAAAGTAATAAGACAATATTATACATTTCATATTCCTGCAAACTGCATCTGACTCAACAAAATAGTAACATTTCGTAACTTGTGACTAGTTGGGAAGGGAAGGGAAGGGAATATGTTGAAAAGATATTGGTAACAATTATTATGAATATCAACAAATATTATAGAAAAATATTTCATTTTAAATTTTTCCTTATCAACAATTAAAAGCCTCATGAATACCTGTAAAATGTATAAAAGTTTTTCGTTCTTCAGAATATTGATTTGCTATTTAACTTCTGAGGGACAGATTTCTTTTTATTTATGAAGCTGAAAGTTTTAATGGTTTGCATTAAATTTATATTACTACGATGAAAAGGAAAGTGCAAGTAATTTATAACAACTGTTGGCATTTAATGGATATTATGTTGACGAGAAATGGTTTTCTTTGTCTTTATTAACGGTACGTTTCAGAAGACAACACATTAAGCTTTCAGTGGTTTCCTATATCTGTAGGCTTCTTGTCAGGTTTGAATGACTTGGTTGATATTTATCATGCATATAATAGCAGCAGTCTGGCGCAGGTCGGCGGAACCCAACAGTCCTTTCGGATCACTCTTAGGACTGTTTGGGAGTCACGTGCAACCACACCGCCTGCCTGCTTGTGAGGGAAGGTTGCAGGCGGGCGAACGATACGAAGCGTAAGCCCGCTCACGGACGAAACAGTAATGGGCAAGCCTGATAGACAGTTTGCCTGTCTCTGCTATCTGGGTGTCTTGTATAGTAGGCCTACATGTTTACTGGCATAACAGTGGGAGGGGAAAGAAGTACTGGCTGTAGATACAATTTCAAAGTGTCATGGCATTAATGGAATTGACTGCACTGTTGTCCGCAACCACATAAAAACAGAGAAATAGGGTACTTAGCTTCCATTGAGTGGGGAGTTGAATAAGGCTACCCAAGCGAAAAGCGCTTGCGAACTGCTCTGATCACTTCTCGCAAAGACTTCTACAATAAATAAATAATTAGTTTGATCGTAACTACAGTGTAGGTCTATGGGTGAGTATGGGATATTGCAGTTAAAATTATTAAACCTAGGCCTACTTCTTGGACTCACCTAGCTTAAATCATATATGTATAGTTTGTATTGCATGTAGAGTGGATTACTCTAAGTGTGTTTAGAATCTAAATTAAATAAATGATTTTGTGTTTTCAGATGGGCTTACCCCTTTGTTATCAATGCATTCTACGAGCTGACAATCAACAGTATAGGTAAGGATACACTTTAGTTATTGACGTGAGTACGTCTTTGTTCGAGATATAATTGGTAAGAAAAAATAACGTTATTAGCACAACATGAGCGTACATCCGTTGAATTTGGTTACTCTATTCGCAAGAGATTAAGCGACAAGCATTATCCAATAAGCAACTAGTGTTATCTATGTATCACCGGATATGTTCATGGAAGTTATGACGTCACTGGATTGTCATTGTTTCACATCCTGGGGTTCGCAAAATATTTCAAGGGGTTCGCCAAAACTTTTCCGTAATGGCGGGTTTCGAGGTTAGGTCTATTATTGTTTCCTTCATTTCTGCGGCATTGTAATAATAATAATAATAATAATAATAATAATAATAATAATAATAATAATAATCATAATAATAATATATAATTATAATTATTATTTTTTAAAATTAAATTAACCTTATAATGCCCCTTGTTACATACATGTAACAATGGGAATTTATCACATTATTTCCACAATAAATTAATATTTACCGCTTATAGATATGGTTTCGGACAGCCAAAGCCGGACATCATTTAAAAGCAAACCACTTCCCGAATTTTGGATTCTGTTAGGGGAGGATCTTTCGATATTAAGTTCAAAAGCTAAATTTTTCTTACTGCTTTTGTTACTACGTACCTCTGTGAAACGGCCTTTCGAGGCACACGGCTAAAAAAAACAAAGTACCAAGCTCATTTGGACGCAGAAGATGATATGCCTCTTCAACTAACTTCTGTAACACCGGACATTGACAAACTATGCTTCAAAAAACAGGAAATTCGGGTGCACATGTAAAACTGTAACATTTTTTTTAAAATATCTTTGTAAATTTAAATAATTTGTCTCCAGTTCTTTTTTACTATTGTTTCCTTTATTAATATATGTATCTTATTATTCACACTACCGTATTCGTTTCGTGTGTAGTATGCTTCACAGAACATATACAAATAGAACTAAACACTAAACATTGTTTGGGGCTCCACGAGAAACTTTTGCTTCAAAAAGGGCTCCGTGGCTGAAAATGTTTGGGAACCGATGGTTTAGACAAAGGTTACATTGCGATATCTTGCAACTGGAAGGAATTTTGGGTATTTAAAGTTTTGTCTTATAATGACACCATCATCTATCAGTTCAGTAAAAAGATGTACCTCCTTTGATGTAGTTAAACTAAAAAAAACTCCGAAGGGTAAATAATTTTATTGCCACAGTGAAAAAAAATCACACTGGACTTGTTAAATTTTCTTGCCTCTTCCATTCGTTTTATGTTAAAGAACTTTATGAAAAATTTAAAACAGGTAAATGTTGAACACATCACCACTACTTCATAACAAAGCCTTATTATATTTTCTCTGGACCGAATATACAATATGGCGTCGCTGCGAATTGGTGGAAATTTGCTGCACATTTCATAAAGTATTAAATAACACTGCGTAACAAATTTTAACTTTTTTTTTTTGCGATGTGCATGTGATACATGTTTTCTATATAATTTGAACCTCCTGAATTCGAATATGACAATAAAAAACAGTTGTTGGCTACAGTTTTTGAGATATTTTAGAATTTATATCTATTCAAAATACTGCTTCATGTAAAGGAATTAGGTTAAATGTCACTGTTCAGAAGATTACAGCTTTCTTTTCCTGCATCAGGTACATCACGAGCTAAAGTCCAACAATAGTCTGCTAGCCTATTGGTACTCCACTGGCCTTGGTATCTTTTTTCCATAGTTTAAATTTCTTGTTGAAAGCGCTCACCATGCTCATCACTGAAATCACCACAATTCTCGGGGGAAAAGTCAAAATGGGAGTGAAAGAAGTGAATTTTGTGGCATCTGTTACACTCCATAGTTTCATACGCCAACATTAAATTTTTCACTAGTTCTTCACAGTTCTCACTTCTACGGTTACCCATAAAATTTAATACAACATCCTTGAATGCAATCGAGGCGGCTCTCTCCTTTCCTTCCAACAAAGATTCGAAGTGATTGTTCTTCATTAGTGATCCATTGAAAACTCTCTCTTTTATTTTTGAGTCACTAAAAGCAGAAAATCTTTCCTGGATATGTTTAAATGTCGTTTCATGATTCATCCCTTTAACAAAATTCTGCATTAACCCTAAGTTAATATGTAAAGTGGTAAAATTACTTTATTTTGAGATACAAGGGGTTGATGTATAATATTTTTCTTCCTGGCTCTAGTGGCTTTGACAGGGCGGTCCATTGCAAAATATAAACTACAGTAATGTCATTAAAGCTCACAGTGAAAGAAATACACATCTCAAGTAAAATCAGGTAAACTGGAGCGAATTCATACCGCGAACCTGTTTCACCCCCTTCAAATAGAGTCGTAAAAAAGCAATAAAATAATTTCTGTTTCTACAAGTGCTTCTAACATGGTTATCTATTTACACTAATATTGTTTTCACATAATGAGTCGTGACATTTGTAAAAAAAAAATAGTTACACACGAAATACGATGATTTTTAAATTAAAATTCATATAAAATGAATTGCTTTGTGCATCTCGAAAATCCGAACTGACGGAACATTTTGCTTGTTATTTTTTAATTCAGAAGGTCGAAATCAGTAAGAATTTCTTAGTTTCATGTCTGGCGCAAAATGACTGTTGACCGGTGTAATCTATAAAATATAAGCATATTATGGAAGAGTAAAATATAATAGTAATGAAAATACAACAAAAGTACAGTCAGCACTTTCCAACACTACTGCAAAGCAGGGAATTAATTGCATAAACGTAGATATTATTGTCTTTGTCTAAACTCATTAGCCGACAATTTGTTTCGCAGTATATTATTAATGACAGATACATGAAGCAAGTAAAGCGATCGGTTTGGAAGTAAATCCCGAAAAGACGAAGTATATGATTATGTCTCGTGACCAGAATATTATACGAAATGGAAATATAAAAATTGGAGATTTATCCTTCGAAGAGGTGGAAAAATTCAAATATCTTGGAGCAACAGTAACAAATATAAATGACACTCGGGAGGAAATTAAACGCAGAATAAATATGGGAAGTGCGTGTTATTATTCGGTTGAGAAGCTCTTATCATCCAGTCTGCTGTCCAAAAATCTGAAGGTTAGAATTTATAAAACATTTATATTACCGGTTCTTCTGTATGGTTGTGAAACTTGGACTCTCACTCTGAGAGAGGAACATAGGTTAAGGGTGTTTGAGAATGAGGTGCTTAGGAAAATATTTGGGGCTAAGCGGGATGAAGTTACAGTAGAATGGAGAAAGTTACACAACACAGAAGTGCACGCATTGTATTCTTCACCTGACATAATTAGGAACATTAAATCCAGACGTTTGAGATGGGCAGGGTATGTAGCACGTATGGGCGAATCCAGAAATGCATATAGAGTGTTAGTTGGGAGACCGGAGGGAAAAAGACCTTTAGGGAGGCCGAGACGTAGATGGGAGGATAATATTAAAATGGATTTGAGGGAGGTGGGATATGATGATAGAGACTGGATTAATCTTGCACAGGATAGGGACCGCTGGCGGGCTTATGTGAGGGCGGCAATGAACCTTCGGGTTCCTTAAAAGCCATTTGTAAGTAAGTAAGTATTATTAATAACAGATTTATTAGAGAAGGTGTGACTTTGATACGTACAATTGAATTGCGCGGTCCTACATCATGTTCTAAAAAGGACTTGTGAAAAATCAATATTATATCTACTTTCGATTGGAGGTCGATGATAGCATTACATGCGGCCTTCGCAGAAGCAAAGAGGAGGGAAGCTGTTTATAAATGGAACTGTTTACTTCTTGGAACCATGTGGAACATCTATGGAAGGCATCGCAAAACATCACAAATTCATGATGCAATGTAAATACTAACCGCTACACACAAAGTGAAGACAGGGAGTGGGGAGCATCGGTCGCAGTAAGTAGACAGCAGAGGCGGTTTGCGATCGTCACTACCCACCGTGTTCTTAATAAATAAATAAATAAATAAATAAATAACAAGAGAAACAAGGAATGAATATCTTAGGATTGTATTATTTTCATCTGCAGTATTTTATTTTTATTACAATATTTCCATTCGGTAAGATGTCAAAATTAGGGGTTGCCTCATAAGTAGCCATTCCTAATGTGCACGAAGATTGTTAAATGTGTCCTTCTTTTTCATTTTAATGTGTTTAAGTTTGAAAAAAAATATTCATAAATACACGTAGAACCGAACATAGCTGCGATTGTGGCAGGAAATGATCTAACACGTGGATATTTAGAGGAGTTAATATTTTTAGATACATCTAAACCAACACAATCCTTATGGTTTCTTTTCACAAAGGTGTCATTTTGGAGATCAGCAACCTCAAATTGGACGTAGTTACGCAACAATAGACCAACCGACAAATTGAGATATTTGCACAAATCTGTTGTTGGCTGGATTATTTAAATCGGAAAAAATAAAGAACGAGATATCAGCATTTCGCTGATATTTTAAGAATCCACTACAAGAATGATTGATGTCATTTGGAATACATTTTGCAGGAGAAGCGATTGAAAGTTTGAAATGCTAGGCGCTCAAAGCTCAACTGTGATTTTCCGATCATTATTGGACAATGACTATCAGTGTTAATGTCATATAACTCTGTATGTACATTCTTATGTCTTACGTAATTTGAAATTCATTATTGCTAACTACAAACCACGAGAAAGAATTTTGAAGTGAAAGAATGATGGTGGATTCATTGTAAGAAAAATCGATCAGAATTCGGATAATACGAACAGGGGATTTTTCGGTTCCTTGAGGTTCGTCTTAACTAAGGTTTACTGTATTATATTGTTTCATCAATATTGTCACCTACGTTTATGATTGAGCCCCAGGGTTATTGTTGTCCTTGCTTTTGAACAACGACTAATATTTAATACAGTAATTATACATAAGGTGTTCAAACTGTGATGAACGCTATCGCTTGCAGTGATCCCTCTGGCGATCCTCACGCAGCCGTACTTCCGGTCCGACGTGCCGCGCTACATCCCCTACGCTACGGTAGGCCTGATATTCACACACGAAGTGCTGCATGGCTTCGATCTCACCGGCATCGGCTACGACGCCGAGGGAGAGCCCAGGGACTGGTTCACTCCCGAGTCCCGCCTGCGGCTGGAAGCCAGGCTGGATTGCGTCGCCCGGCAATATGCATCCACCTTCTGGAAGAAAGTCAATTTCATGGGTGCCAATATCGAGGTGCAGGTGAGTCAGTATTCCATTATTACCATGCAAGTACATTCCTTCACCATCTAGTACAGCAGCCGTGGCGAAAAGGCCATGATGCGCCGAGCCACTGTGTAAGCTGCAACGTGCATAGCACCTATGGAGGGAGGCGGACAACCGAAGGGGAAGTTAATGTTTAGGACGTGTAACGAAGAAAGAAATGAACAAGAAAACATAGGACACATTATCACAACCTAAAATTAACTGTCTTCAGAATGTCTCTGCGACAAAGTTTCAAAATCAGGAATTATGTCACTTACTGCCAATCGTAGTTGATCACGAAGGTATTTGTCTGTCAGTCGTGATCTAAATTTGATTTTTACTATTTTCATTGTTGAAAATAATTTTTTACAAACATAAGTTACAGCGAACATGTCTTCAACAGAGCAAGCGAAAGAACGAAGCTTCAAATATTTATTTTTTTCCAAAGATTTGAAAAGTTCAATATCTGTCAAGTCCTTACATCTACCTTTCATTTAACGTCACATTGTAAATCTGTGAGTTTAAATTGAAAATCTAACCGCATTATTCGTACATCTGCTGTAAAAGAATCTATGTACAGAGATGATAATAATAATAATAATAATAATAATAATATTATCATTATTATAATAATAATGACACTTAACCTTTTAGTGTTTCATCAGTAACATGTAGTAACTTATAATGCCGTTTTATGTTATACAACCGTTTTCCTAGTAATATTTGTGAACAAATCATACATTTAATATTTTCATCATATTGTAAGCAAAAGAATGCTTCCTTCCATCCTACTTGAAACTTTCGTTTTTTATAGAGGTACATGGTTTCGAGAGAGATATTGCGACGATACGCCACTCGCAGGTCCGAGACAAATACAAATAGAACGGAGTTTGACTCCAGTGAGTAAGAGGGTGGGGGTTGTAGGTAGGAAGCGAGAGAAAAACACTGCGAGCCACAATGTGCTCGTGAGTCGCATTTTCGCCGCGGCTGTAGTACAGTGATGTCAAAGCAAGCGCATTTTTCTGACCTTGACGTCGTGCGCGGGCATTAAGCGCTAGGTATGCTAGAAGGAATAAGCAGCCTGTTGGATTAAGAAAACAGTGATGCACAAACTTCAAACGGAACGTGAAATTTTATGTCGTTATTTTATATGGCTTCTTTATGTTTGTTATTTTCTATATTGTCTGTAAAACAAAAGTACTAACACCTATTTCTTTGCCTAATATTGCGGTTGTGTTTTAAACGTTAATAACATAATAAAGAGTAAAGAAGAAATATTCACACAAATTCTATAATAACTACAACTATACTATACTATGTGAATTAAACATATCATTCATAAAGAAAGTGTTATCCCAAAGAAAGACACTGAATATGACATGATAAGTTGAAGTTTGATATTGATGGTATCTTTAGCCTTATAAAAGTATTTAAAACAATATTATAGTACAAAGCAAAGTTGCCTAGGTATATGTTTTAACTGTAACTTTACTAATATTACATAATAAAACTCTTATCGCATTATGCTTTTAGGTGATATTTGTGCGCAACTTTCTGTTATCAGAATATTAAATTATCTCGAAATCTGCTGAAGCTATAGAGCTGACGTTTTACCAACACATAGGCACATATCTTTTGTTTGTGATGTGACAGTATTTGCTTTGTTTGATATTTCATTTCCTTACAAACATTTTCCATGCGAATTTTTTCAAACATTTTAATACACTATCTTCAGTAATACGTATTTACGATATATTAGATTTAAGAAAACATTGTTTTAGTACCTGTAAGGCTACTAAACAAACATATCTGAAAATTTCAGTTTTCTGTAAAAAAGTTGAGAAAATATTCATTTTGAATAAAAAAGCAAACTTGTGAAAAATGTGCATTAAAATTAAAACTTACATTCTTATAATGCACTTATACTTCTCAGACAAATCTAAAAATTAACATGGATACAGTTTTAATAAGTTCTCTTCCCTTTATCTATTGAATCAGTGCTGGCCATCCCTGTATGAGTATAGCTCGACCAAGCGGCATATAGTACCTCTTTCGTCTGTCTCTTTCCTTTCCGCTGTAAAGCGCTCAGGCTCTCCTGGGCTCTAAAGCGCGCGCTTGCTCCTATGGGCATCAGTTGACATCACTGATCTAGTATAATGCAAAACTTATTTCACATTTTTATCAGTTCGTAGAATAAGGAGCAGATTCTTTACTGATCGCGTAGTACAACGAGAATTAAATAGGATTTGTACCTATAAACAGAACTTCAATACCTACTCAATAATGTTAGGTACATTTCTTCAGAATATTGATAGTTGACGAATGAAAAGCGCTGAGAATATATATAGCAGTATAATTATTATTTTCGGTTGAGGTAAACAAAATATTTTATTATGAAACTAGACAAGTAATATATCGCAATGAACATTCTCATAATAATCAATAAAATAGCAGAATATTTTGTTCTTGATACTTATACCATGCGCTTTTAAAATATCAATTCATACACAACAGCAAGCCCATCCCACCGAAAGATAGTAATTTTGTCCTCGAAGTTGTCGTCTACATTATATTCGAAATCACGACCGTGTTGGATTTTAAGTTGTAACCATCATTGCTTCGTTGTCACCCTTTTACAATGCCGTAGTCATTATTTAAGTTGCAGCCGATGTGGTTTAGTCATGGTCGATATATTTTAGTCCACTACGTCACTTTTCAGTCGCGGCCGTCACCTTTTAATCCTGATCAGTGATCACCACTCTTCATTCATGGCTATCACCCTTAAGTCATGGTTCATTACCCTTCAGTCGTGGCTCGTTACCCTTTATTAGTGGTTCTCATCGCCCTTCAATCTTGGTTCGTCGCCCTTCAGTTGTGGTTCGTCATTCTTTAGTCGTGGTCATAACCCTTAGTCATCGTCGTCACATTTTAGTCGTAGGCATCGCTCTTTAGTCGTGGTCATCACCCTTCAGTCGTGGTCATCATCCTTTAGACCTGACAACCAACCTTCATTCGCGGTTGTCGCCCTTTACTCGTGATTCATCTTCATCACCCTTTAGTAGCAGTTCATCACTCTTTAGTTGTGGTTCTCATCGCCCTTCATTCGTGGTTCGTCGCCCTTCAGTCGTGGTTCTTCGCCCTTCAGTCGTGGTTCGTCACTCTTTAGTCGTGGTTCGTCACTCTTTAGTCGTGGTTCGCCACTCTTTAGTCGTGTTCGTCAGCCATCAGTCAGGGTCGTCACCCTTTATTGGTGGTTGTCACCCTTTATTCATCGTCGTCATTTTTCAGTTGTGGTCGCCATTCTTCAGACGTGGTCGTCACCCTTTAGTCGAGGTCGTTACCCTTTAATCATTGTCGTCATTTTTAGTCGTGGTCATCGCTATTCATAGTCGTCGCTCTTTAGTCGTGGTCGTTGTTCTTTAGTAGTTTAAAAATTGAATAGAATGAATATCGCCACTTTTGATTATGTACTTGGTCTATAATATATCAGTAATGAGTGACAGTATGGATCAGATAAGTAGACGTACTACAAATTATTATTATTATTATTATTATTATTATTATTATTATTATTATTATTATTATTATTATTTATGGTGCAACTTCCTCCCACATTTTAGAAATCATTTTATTGTCGTGATATTGTTTCAAAGTGGGATTGTGCAGAACGTATCTTTCCTGTACTAAAACAACTAATTCATCCTCATTGAGCTCCATTCTGAATAATGTGCACTGCATAACAATAATATCAAGAAATGCTTTCGCATCCTCTCAACTTGTATGAATTGTCGTTTACAGATTCTGTAAACGACACTTCATACAAATTGAGAGGCTGCGAAAGCATTTCTTTCCCCTTCTACTTGCCCTGAGTTCGTCAGTAACAGGACGGTACTGTTACCACTTATACCGGCACCCCCCCTCCAAGTTGTACGCACAAGAAAATAGAATCTTAAAGTACAAAACTGAATATAAAATACAGTGACAAAGATGTTTGACAATTACATGGTTGAGTATATTTTAATGTCGTTCTTAAATATTTTCAACTAATATTTATAGTAATGAATGTTAGTTTGTATTATAAAGTCAGGGGGGAGTGACACAGTGCAGATTGTCCCATTCTGTGTGTTGTAGAGTAGCAACTAGCAGTGAAGAAAACATTTATCTTCTGTTCTCAGTAACTTTTAATGTGCCAGTTAGTATAAACAGCAATAAAATGAAATATAAACGCTTGGTATAGGCTTTCTAAATATAGATTATCATTAAACATTTTCAATAATATTTTTCACTAGTTTGAAAGTCAATTATTAGTCGAACATTAGTAAGATGGATTGTAGCGTCTTCCCCTTCACTGGTGGTTGAGAGTGTGAGTAGAGGGGAAGGCCTATCAACCAAACTGAAATGGGGAGTAGATAGTGTAAACACAGTCTAATATATACAGTCGCGAAGCTCAATATGTAGTAAAAATGCAAACTTGGGTAGTTGCCCACCACTAGGATCGCTACTGTCTCCTCATCATCGCAGATCTCTCTCCTAGTAGACGACAAAATATGTTACACTTTCGTTGTGTTCTTTTGGAAAAATTAACACCTTCCTTCCATCATTGAAATATTAAATGCATAAAGTTAATTTATTATTTTAATGAAGTATATTAAATTCCACCATAAACTCGAAGATACCTGCAAGAAATAGGTTAATATTATTTTTATTTGTGCAAAACGAACTGAAATTTACTATAATCGCTTCAATCATTCAAGATTATAACGTTAATTAACTATGAAACCAATAAATATTAATTTGCATTTCCCTTTACAACAATAATAATGGAAATATGAATTAATGGAGTAACTTACGTGTACCGGTACTTGTAGTGTAGGCTTACGTAGTTAACAAATTGGGATGAGGTTAAGCAATAATAATCACACCAGAATTGGAAATAAAACATGATCAATAAATTTTATTGTAACAGACTTTTTTTCTACGTCTCTAGTAAAGTAACAAATAAAAATAACAACAAAATTAACAGCTATAATTAAAAACATATCCTTTGAAAAAAAAAAGTAGGTCCCACCAGAATTGAAAATGAAACGTGATCAATAAATTTCATTGAAACAAACTTAATTTTTCTACGTTTCAAGTAAAATATTATTATTCCAATTATTGTATTTTAGCCATTAACATTTTCATTATAACCAATAACGAACATTTCACAAGCATCAATGTGAAATACGCAACGATCTAGCACTCGATGGAAATACGACACAGTCCAAAGTCGACCGTGGACAGTCTATTGTTTCTAGTTGCTAACCACTTGGAGCGCTTTATCACGAGATTTGCAAAAAATCACCTCAATCTTCGCGACTGTATATAGTAGACTGTGGTGTAAACTTGCAATCGTAGTCATGGCTGCTCAAGCATGTGCAGTACGCCTCAGCCACAAGACCGCCTGCTCGCGACCAATTTTAAGCAGTCATTCAATATTATTTCCTCGTGTCTGCTCTAGACCGTCTTGTTACATTTGATTGTACTGTATGTGCATCACATCATAAGAAATCAATGCAGCGCTGCCAACTCTACGGATTTATACAGAGCTATTATTACCATACGTTCCAGAAAAGAGCGGCAGGCCGGCCAGCAGGACCCTGCGTGGTTTCCGCCGAGCGCATAACCATTATTCCGGCGCTTTTCCAATATATAACAGTACTAACAATAAATGTGCTATAATTTGGACTTGCCATGCTCACAGTCGTTGCTGAAAATGGCCCCCGTTTGCCGCCACTCACAACTAACATCTTCTGATAAGCGAATGATTGATAGCTTTGATTTCTTCTCGTATAGCCTTTTATAATCTTTTCGCTGTAAGAAAAATCCTAATATAAACAATAGCTCGTAGCTGAAGTGAGGCTTCATTGGCTGCTGTTTGGCGCCATAGATTCTCTGTACGTGTTCCCGCCTACTGTTGTACATTCTGTTTCATGTGAAACATTCCCGTTACTCGTCAAGTAGGCCTAACCTCACTACTATGCATTCATTTGGTTAGGATACATTACTTTATAATTACTGTAATTAAAACTCACTTAACTTATTATATACATTTAAGACTTTGTTTTTCTCCGCTTTTGAGAGGGTTTCCACTCTTATGTTTAATAACCATACACACCGAGGATGTAGAAGCTATACTTCAGTACCACGTGCTTAAGTGAACAACTACGAGCTCGAGTGACGCCAGCTTGTTACAATAACAGACTACCTTGGTATTACTTTTGGTATTCATCCGCGTTCATAGTACATAACAAAATATAAAAGTATCTTTTTTTTACATAGCGTTTTACATATGAGTGAAGTTATAATTATGTTTCATCATATTTAACAAGTAGGATTCAGTTTTTTATTTTCAAATAATACAAGATTATGGTTTCCAAATACGAACTATATTTGCTATTAAAAGATTTTGGGATGGAAATTTCAGCACAAAAATCAAAAGTAATGGCATTTTTAGGACAAGACCCAGTGAGAAGTAAGATAATACACAATAACCAATGCCTCGAACAAGTGCAAAATTTCAATTATCTGGGTTGTGAAATATCTTATCAAAATGAAAAAGATGTGAACAAGAAAATTACCAAATTTACACAAATCCTAGGAAT